>NW_023270158.1:14419013-15033115 GCF_011800145.1 Mirounga leonina
CACAGTGGCTGCAGGAAGTGTGCTAACTCGATTCACTTCCACAGAGGATTTCTGGGAGTTGACTGTGACCTGGGTGGCCAGGATTCTTTGTGATGAGCTGGTAGTGGACATGGTGGCTGCAGGAAATGGGCTAACTGGATTCACGTCCACAGTGGATTTCTGAGAAAGACTTGGTGGGTTAGAAGCAAGAACAGGAGATGGAGATTTAAGAAAGCTGCTTCCTTGCCATGGAGTAAAACTGTTTCCTGATGAAGTCTTTTCTGAGCTCGAGGGAAGTTTGATGGTTGGAGATGGATGTCTGACTCCCTTCCCCAGGACTGAAGACTGAACAGACACAATTTTAGGCTGTTCAGTTTCTTTCCCTGGAGGAAGCTGGCCGAGGCTGGCTGAGTCGCTGGAACTTTGTGACGTGGTGACCGGATATTTGGTCTTCTGCAGGACCACCACTTCTGACTCAGTGACTACTACCCCAGCATCAGTCTTTGACCCCGGCAGGACACTATCTGAATGGTCATCTGTGGAGGGGTGCAGAGGAGGAGACATCTGTCTCTCATATCTTACTTTTTTACGTCGCCTTCTTTTTCCAGAGATAAGTGGATCATTAAGTGACTGCATGAAGGTCAGCTTTGTTGTCTGAGACTCATCACCACCTTCATATCCAAATACAGAATCATCTTTTACCTCATGGGCTGGCCAGACTGTTGGTTGTGAGTCATCATATTTGACAAACTTCTCCCATTTAGCATATTTCTGCACATCCACTTCAGAAGGTACAGCCAAGTCACAGGGTCTCTGTTTCCACATATCTACATAATTTTCTGCTTTAGAAATTATGAAGTCAGAATTCTCACTTGTTTTACTTTCTTTGCTTTTTTTGCAAGAAGTCAATACTTTTAGCTCAGGAGGAGGTGGACAATGAGACAGCTGCCGCTGCCGACTCACAGAGGGTGCAGAATACCTCTTGAAGCTCCTTTGCATCGGGCGAGTGTTCATCTTTTGCTTGTTATAGAGCAGCCTGTTTGCCGTGCAGGCTACTGATACGGAAGGATCGAGACACAGGGGTTCCGCAGTAGCCAAGATCAGTTGGCTCTCAAGCAGCAGTTTGTCCTCCTGGGTCCATTCCTGGCCATCGCTGCTTATGGACTGCACGTCGCAGGCTAACGTCTGCATGGTCGGGCGCAGGAGAATGTGCCTGCTCTGGTAGCCGGGAGGTTCCCCACCACAGCACTGCCTGTAGTCCCGCACCTGTGCTATGACACACCCAGAGTGGAAAATGTTAACCTGAAATTTTTCCAGGAGGGCCAGCAGACCAGGGGGTAACTCCTCAGCATCCAGGTATTCCAGCAATTCCCCTTCTTCATAAGGCAGCCGAATGGTCTCCGAACACGCCCCATGTTTCCCCTCGAGCATCAGCGAATATCCCCCCTCTCCCGGGTGTAGGTTGACCACCAAACAGGGCAACGACTCTCTCCTGACGAGCTTCTCTAGCAAGTTCACGTTGCTTCTTAGCTCCTCCGGAGCCTCAGGCTCTTTCCCACATTCTTCCACATACATGTCATAAAGTTTTTCATAGAGAGATGCTTCCCCACTCGACGAGCGTTTCCTTTTAGGAGGCCTCTGCTGGGCACTTGCGATGACATAGTCCGCACGGTCCAAAGCTCGTTCTACAGCCTGTTGCATCATGGGACAAAAGGGGCCCCAAAAGAAAACAAAATGCAACTGCCTAGTGGAGCAGGGTAAAAACCCCGCCCCTTCACGTCAGTGTAGAGTCTTGGAAGCGCCGCAACTCCAGAGTGGAGCCACCAGCTTAACTTCAAAAATGATACCAAGAAACCCACCAACAAGAAAGCAATACACAAAATCTTGCAAGTCTCTGAAAATACCTGTATCTGTATAGGCTGCAGCCACTCCGCCGGGCCTTGCCTCACCTCACCTTCGGTTGTCGCCCCTCGTTAGACCGGAAGTCAGTGAGGAGGGGTCAAACTACACAGCCTTCTGTGCGCTTGCGTGCTGCCTCGGGCTGCAACTTCCGCTTCCTTGGCGGTGTCGTTTTCAGTAGTCTGTACTTCCTGTTGTGGTGCCTGCACTTCCTATTGCCAAGTAGGGCCAGGCGTCTGTGTTCAGTCAATGCAGTTTAATAGGATAATAACAAAAAACATTTCTAGAAAGTGATTCAGTGTCATCCTTTCCCCCACTTTGTTCTCATAAAGCAAAGAGCAAAGAAAAATTACAAATATAATATGTCCTATGTGCTCTCCTTTTCCCCCATAGAAAATGTATGTTCAACCAACAGCTACTTTTGAGAATTAATTATGAGGGAAGTAATATGCTAGAATTGAGACAGTAGTATCAGTGACAAGTGACTTGCCATGTAGGAGTTAACAGTTTCCTTGGTGAGGCAAACAAATAATCAGATAAATAGAATACACCACAATTTATAAACTTGTGGGCAGAGTGATAAAGGAAAAGAAGTGCTAAACATGGAGAAGTGAAAAAAACTACTCCCAAAGGAGGTGATGGTTGAGCTTTCTTAAAGGATGAATAGAAAGTTATCAAACAAAAGGATTCAAGTCCTGGCAATTCTGAAGTTAGGAGAGAAATCTAGACTGGAGCTATGGATGAGGATGTTATCTATTTGAAATTATTTTCCAGTGAGTTCCCACCATGAGTCATGCAAAGCTACTCAAAATTTATCCAATGCTTCAGGAACTTTACAAAGCGGGCATTTTTACCCTCTTTATTTTCAAATGAAGAAACTGACATTCAACCAACTAAAGTAATAGGCTCAAGGGTATAAAATGATAAGCAGTTGAGGCAGGGAACAAATCCAAATCTCTGACTGCAAAGCCTGACCTCTTTCCCCTTTTTTATGAAACTAACCCTAAAAACAGAGGAGCGTCTGGAAACATTGACAGGGAATTTGGTGGTAGGTGCCCAACTGGACATCATCTTACATGCAAATTCTGTGTTGTTGTTTTTTTTCACAAATGTAAAACATTAAATTACTTATTTTGAAGCAAAATTGACAGTTCATGAAGATGCCCCATTAGAACCAGTCATGGAAAAATAAATACACAAGAATGGTGAAGAAGTTGTTTTGGAGATGGGTCAGGGGGTGAGTGAAACAGGTGATGGGGATTAAAGAGTACACTTATGATGAACCCTGAGTAATGTATAGAATTGTACACTGGGAAATGATATACACTTTATGTTAATTATACTGGAATTAAAATAAAATACTTAATAAAAAATAAGTAATGGCAAGAGATTTGCCTTACCAGGTATTATATCATACTAAACAGTGTGTTGGTGTATAAATTTCAGGAGAAGTAAGTTGAAGAGTTGGATATCTAAGAAATAATTCCCAAAATATACAGGAGTTTGACATACAGTAAGTGTGGCATCACATGTCAGTGGAGAAAAGATAAAGTTTTCACTCAGTATTGTTTGTAAAAAAGGAAACTGAAAAAAAAAAAAACCTTTTCTGTCTTAACATTTCTGTAAAAATAAATGAATCAATGATTAAACTGTAAAACTACTAGAAGAAAATATTGAAAAATTTTAAAATATATATAATTACAGAGTAGAAAAAGTCTTTCTAAAAGTCCCCAAATCCAGGGGGTATAAAATGATTGATATAATTATTAGAGAGAAATAAAAAACTCTCTTCATGTCAATCAAAATAAAATTAAATGGTAAATGACAAACTGACAGAAGATATTTGCAATAGAATTCAAAATAAACCAATATCCTTAATATAAGAAAATCCTATAGCTCTGCCATACCATTTTATATTTTGTGCTCATTTTTGTTGTTTCTACTAGTTGTCTTTATACTGATACCTTTATGTAATAATCTCAGTCTTCTTAGATTTTTCTGTGATGTCAGCTTACAATATTTTAATTCTCATCTATATGTTAATGAATAAGGTTACTCTATGTTCCTTTCTCTCTTCTCTTTGCATTTTTAGTTATTTCTACTTCATCAGAGCAAATAATATTTACATGTTATTCAACTGTAATACTTAATACTGCCTTTATTTTAGTACTAGATCATCAATTAGGTATGCTCACTACCAAAATTTCTCTAAACCCTTCTCCATCCTTATGTTGTAAAATTTTCATCCTCTATTTTTAGGAATAATTTATGTGTACAGTATTTCCTGAGATTCTTTTTCTAATGTTTAAAACTTTGCTGGTAATAAAATCTTGGCTCATACCTTGTCCTTTCCTTTAGATTCTTGAAAACGTTGCTCTACTATTGTGCTTTGTGTTTTCTTTTTTATAAGTGACATGGCCTTTTTCTCTGGAAGTTCAGAGGATATTATTTTCCATTTTATTTTATTTTATTTATTTTATTTTTGGTGTAGTTAACATAGTGTTATATTAGTTTCAGGTATACAATATAGTGATTCAGCAATTCCATACATCACCTGGTACTCATCATGACAAGGGCCTTCCTTAATCCCCATCACCTTTTTAACCCATCACCCCACTCCTCTCCCCTCTGACAAGCACCAAATTGTCCTCTATTATTAAGAATCTGTTTCTTGGCTTATCTCTCTCTCTTTTTTTCCCCTTGCTCATTTGTTTTGTTTCGTGAATTCTCCATATAAGTGAAATCATATGGTATTTGTCTTTCTCTGACTTATTTCACTTAGCATTATACTCTCTAGCTCCTTCCATGTCATTATAAATGACAAAATTTCATTCTTTTTTATGGCTGAATAATATTCCATTATCTCCCATCTTCTTTAAACATTCATCATTTGGTGGACACCCGGGCTACTTCCATAGCTTGACTATGGTAAATAATGCTGCTAAAAACATAGGGGTGCATGTATCCTTTTGAATTAGTGGTTTTGTATTTTTTAGGGGTAAAAACCCTGTAGTGCAATTGCTGGATCTTAAGGTAGTTCTATTTTTAACTTTTTGGGGAAACCTCTACTGTTTTTCACAGTGGCTGCACCCATTTGCATTCCCACCAGCAGTACAAGAGGGTTCCTTTTTCTCCACATCCTCGCCAACACCCGTTGTTTCTTGTGTTTTTGATTCTAGCCATTCTGAGAGGTGTGAGGTGATATCTCACTGTAGTTTTGATTTGCATTTCCCTGATGATAAGTGATGTTGAACATCTTTTCATGTGTCTGTTGGCCATCTGGGTATCTTTTTTGGAGAAATGTATGTTCATTTCTTCTGTCCATTTTTAAATTAGATTATTTGTTTTTTGGGGTATCAATTTATGTAAGTTCTTTATGTATTTTGGATACTAACCCTTTACCAAATATGTCATTTGCAAATATCTTCTCTCATTCAGTGGGTTGCCTTTTAGTTGTGTTGATTGTTTCAGTCACTGTGCAGAAGCTTGTTATTTGAATGTAGTCCCAATAGTTTATTTTTGCTTTTGTTTCCTTTGCCACAGGAGACGTACTAGAAAGAAGTTGCTATAGCCAGTGTCAAAACAGTTACTGCTTGTGTTCTCTTCTAGGATTTTGATGGTTTCAGGTCTCACATTTAGGTCTTTAATCCATTTTGGATTTATTTTTGTGTATGGTGTAAGAAAGTGGTCCAGTTTCATTCTTTTGCATGTTGCTCTCCAGTTTGTCCAACACCATTTGTTGAAGAGACCATCTTTTTCCTATTGGACATTCTTTCCTGCTTTGTTAAAGATTAATTGACCATATAGTTTTGGGTTCATTTCTGAGTTTTCTGTGTTTTCTTATCTGTTCTATTAGTCTTTGTGTCTGTTTTTGTGTCAATACCATACTGTTTTGATTACTACAGCTTTGTAATATAACTTGAAGTCTGGAATTGTGATACCTCCAGCTTTACTTTTCTTTTTCAAAATTGCTTTGACAATTTGGGGTCTTTTGTTACTTTATCAAAACCATTATACTTTAAAAATATTTCTTGGAATTGACCATCCGTTCTCTTTTTTCCTAGCATGTGATGAGTTCTTTTAATACGTAAATCCAGAGCTTTTATTTCAGCAATGTTTTCTTTAGTAGAATCTTGAAACATTTCTTCTATTCCTTTGATTTGCTATTTTTCCTTCAGGTATTTCAGTTAAAAGTATGTTGGATAATCTTTTTGTGTCTTTTCTGTCATGTTCTCTCTAAACTTTTTGTATTACTTTTTGTTTCTTTTCTGTTCTATCCTTTATAAGCCTATGTTAAATGTGGTTTTACCTATTCTCTCTTGGGAACTCTATTACTTTTATATTGCTGCCATCACAAATTATCACAAACTTATAGGACAAAACCAAAACTCATTTTTGTTTTCTCACAGTTCTGTTGGTTAAAACACAGGGCAGGCTCAGCTTAGGGTCTCACAAGTCAGAAGTCAAGGTTGCCTGGCCAGGCTCTTAACTGGAGGATCTGGGGAAAAATCCACTTCAAGTAGTTGGTTAAATTTAGATTTTTGTGATCATAGGACTAAGGTTTCAATTTTATTCCTGATTGTCAGCCAGGGACCACTCTTTGCTCCTAAAAGTTGCTCATATTGTTTCTTTGTCAAATGTCTTCATCTTTACTCTAGTGATAGTTTATTGAATCCTTTTCATGCTTCAGGTGTCTCAGACTTCCTCTTCTGCTACCAGATGGAAAAAGCTCTATGCTTTTAAGGGCCCATCTGGAGAATATGGGATCATCTTCCCTATTTTAAGTTATGGTGCCATGTAACATATCATAATTAAAGGAGTGATGTCATTATATTCAAATGTGCTGAGAATTAGAGTGGGTCATCTTTCACTGGCCATTTTAAAAATTGTGCCTATCACAAGCACCTTATAATTTAGTCCTCATTCATTTCCTGTCTCTCCTGAATTTGATTAGCTCCTGTTTCACATCTTCCTGTGATTTGTCCTTTTCTATTTGGAGGTTTTTTTTTTTTTTAATTTTATGATTCATAGTTTTCTTCCAGTTGTGCAATCACTTGTTTACATATAAAATTCCTGTTGGGGTTTCAAGGTAAAATTTTCCCCTGCTTTGTGTGAGTGTGGATGTGCATGTGTGCACATGTGTTTTACAACTGTTAGTTGCTGAACTGATTCTCATTTTTTTGGCTTTTACCCCTGAACCAGCAATAGAAGACACTTTAAGGTGGGTAGGGTAGGGAGATCCCATGGTTTACTTGATTTCATATTTCAAGACCACCTTCTTTTGCTGTCATTCTGACATGTGGGTCTTATTATTTTTATTGTTCTTGTTGGTGGTGGTAGTTTTTAACAAATGGTACATTTTTTCACAAGTCTGGCTTCTTCTGATTCTTTGACCCAATCTTGGTTCACTAGAGCCCTTTATTTTTAGTCAGCTCCCCCCTCCACACCATTAAGTCTTCAAAGGAAACATTTCCTCTCAAAGTTATCTCACTCTCTTCCCAAGAAGGGTTGACCACCTCTGATCCTGTGCTCTTTCTATGCGCCTTTCTTTTGATACCTCAGTAACTGATGGTCTAATCTACCTGGTCTCAAATTGTTTCTCAGAATTTGGCCTCAAAAGCTGTCTACAAATTAATAAAAATAAGATCATTGACCTTGGAGGAAAAAAAAAAAAAACGGGTCAAAATGACAGTTCACAGAAGAAGGAATACAAATACCACTTAAGTATACAAAAAGACATTCAACCTCACAAATAATAGAATTACAAGTTAAGACTAAAATAAAAGTCCTATTTTAACTATTACATTGCCAAAGATGAAAATACTTTACAGCTTATCTTGTTAGCTAATGGTGTGGGGAAACAGACAACTCTTAAACGTTGTTGAGGGTGTTAATTGGACCAATTCCTGTGGATTACAAAGAATCTGGTAATAGGATTTGCCCCCAGATTTGGCTTCAGGGTGGCTGGGGCTCATAGGTAGGAATTTTCCACTATTAGCATATACTCATTAAAAATGTACTTACCTTTCAGTTTTTTTTTAAAGTGCAACATTTCTGCTGTTACTTCATACTGTAGATGAATAACAACTGTTATCCATCAGTGGAGGCAGCAGTACTTCATTCTGAGTATCATTTTGCAACATAAGAGCACTCAAGAGGAAATGAATAGCAAGGACAAAAATCTAGGGGAATTCTGGCATTTAACTGAATGGGACTGAGTGAATAGAGGCACAAAAGGAAAACCAGGAAAAGGCCTTCTAATAAAATCTCAAGATGACTGGATGTAAATAGTATTCAGTGTCATATTGTGCTCAAACCAGATGATGATTGAAAACCAAGAGATTATTGGTAACACTAGTAACAACATTTTCTGAGATATAATGGAGAGAAAACTCAAACCATCGTAGAGAAAGGAATGAGCCTGTGTTGAGAAAATGAGACTAGTTTACAACACCACTCAAAGATTTGTATTAGTGAAGGGGAAGAGGTAAGTTACAGGTAGACATAGAGTACATAAATGTGCACACAAAAACTGCCTTTCTGTAAAATCTCTCAATAATGCACTAAATGGATCAGGTAAATATAACATGCATAGCGATGTAATCAATAATGTTATTTTGGAATTTCAGGAAAGGATGTAAGCCTTCATGTAGACTTTTATTTGACAAATGAGAAACTACCATACCCAAAGCCACAATTCAAATTAATGACTTATTCATGTTATGTGCTTTATACACTGTAGACATAAGAAATGGTAAATAAAGACATCAGTAACTACAAAGTCAAATTAGACAGCAGTACTTTGTACAATTTGGATTCCAAATAAATCCATATTAGTAAAGAAAACCAGGAGCCAGAAGCAATGTAATAGCTTTTTCAAATTAGCCACCACGGTAGTCAATTACAGTTGTATTTAATAGACTAGTGAACAGAAGGGTTTTGAGAGTGGGAATGATTACAGTGCTGTTGCATAAATTGTAGCTTCAAGAAAGCACTCAAGTAAAAGATGTCCAGTTAATCATTATGATATTGTTCATGTGTGTATGAAGAATAATTTGGGAAGGCCCTGCATCCTGATAAGACTGAATATAATGGGATTGAACTCTTCCATTCTATAAGAGTTTTCTTTGTCTGGCTATTATCATAATGGACTTTTAAGGAAGAAGCAGATATTATAACTAGAATTCATATATACAATAAAGCCATTTTCATTTCTTTGTAACAGTCATTTCATATGAGAAGAACATGAGAAATAACCTTATAGTATTGACAGCAAAGTAGATTTGACAGCTGACTGTTGGAAAGTCTCCTGTGTAATTTATCCCACCTATCCTCTGGCTAGGGATAAGTGTTTTTCATATGACCCATACTTCTGAAAATACTGAATTTCAAAATGTCTGTTCAATGCACATAGCTGTTGACATCTGCAAATATTTAACCATCTAGTTCTAGAGTCCCATTGGTGATTCTTCCATCAGAAACCAAGAATAGAGCAAAGCTAATAATGGGCAAGCCCTCATTCATGCTGTTTTATTTATTTATTTTTCTCCCTGCTGCTGCATCTAGGGATGCCTTCCACTTTATGCCTCATGGCAACTGCAGCTCTTTCTGGCAATAATATGAGGCAAGTTTAACTGAATTTTAAATGTATGGGACTTCACTCCCAGAAAGGGTGTTCTATTTATATTGAACTTTTTTATAAAAATGAAAAGTTGGATCTGGAGAACAGAAATGGAGGAGGACTATATTCACAGTAGGATAAGGAGATTAAATATAAAGAGCTGTGTGATTTTTCTCTTTATGAGTGCTGCTGGAAAGGAGATTAAGCTTTTAAAAAGTGGTGACCTTGATATAAATTCCATATTTAGCCAGTGGTGAAATATTATGAATAACGAGTATGTGAAACAGCATTGGGCATGAGAAGATTCAAGGGTTGTAGTCAGATTGACAATCATCTAAGGGGTTAAGCCGTGACTGCACATCATAGTAACAGCAGTGATCCATGTTAAGTAGTTGTCCATTACAAAGTCTGTTTACATTAGGATGCTATTTGCTTCTCACACTCCTTAGAGTTTTATGATCAGGTAACTGAAGTTCAAGGAAGACTAATTACTTGGCCATAATCACACAGCCCGTTAGTGAGTTCTGCCCATGCAACTGCCCAGCTATGCCTCCTCCTCATCCTCCCCTTTGTATTCTTTATCATATTTGGATAAAAATTAGATCCACTTGTGGGGTTTTTTTGACACTTTTTTTAAAGATTTTATTTATTTATTTGAGAGAGAGAGAGAATGAGAGAGAGCACATGAGAGGGGGGAGGGTCAGAGGGAGAAGCAGACTCCCTGCCGAGCAGGGAGCCCGATGCGAGACTCGATCCAGGGACTCCAGGATCATGACCTGAGCCGAAGGCAGTCGCTTAACCAACTGAGCCACCCAGGCGCCCTTTTTTTACACTTTTAATCATATCTCTAACATTACTCTGTGGCATTATATTCTGGCAGTCAAAGTGTAAAGGAGCTTATTCCTACATTCTTTGTGGACAAAATTTTTGATGTAATTGTCACATTATAAGCATGTTTCTATTTATAAAGAAACTCAAATTATTAGACTTTTTTTTCCCTAAAAGTGGCCTCTTTTTACCAAGGAAAGTTGTTAGATTGCTGGCATTTAAAATCATTTGCTCTTTTAGTGAATTGTAGGTTATTCAGATTAATGGCCCTTCTTTCTAGTCAGAAAAATCTAAAAATTACTTCTCATTGGAATTGATACTAAAATTACGTAAAATGGATTGAAAAGAAACCACCTGTGAAATATGCATGTCCTATAGAATAAAAAAGTCTCTCCCCAAAAATGTCTAATTCTGACTTCATTTTTTTATTTTATTTTATTTTATTATGTTATGTCACCATACAGTACATCATTAGTTTTTGATGTAGTGTTCCACGGTTCATTGTTTGTGTATAACACCCAGTGCTCCATTCAATACATGCCCTCCTTAATACCCATCACTGGGCCAACCCATCCCCCCACCCCCTCCTCTCTAAAACCCTCGGTTTGTTTCTCAGAGTCCATAGTCTCTCATGGTTCGTCTCCCCCTCCAGTTTCCCCCCCTTCATTTTTCCCTTCCTTCTCCTGATGTTCTCCATGCTATTCCTTATGTTCTACAAATAAGTGAAACCATATGATAATTGACTTTCTCTGCTTGATTTATTTCACTTAGCATAATCTCCTCCAGTCCCATCCATGTTGACTTCATTTTTTTAAGATTTATTTGTTTATCTGAGAGGGAGAAAGAGAGCACATGGGAGTGAGGGGGGAAGGACAGAGGGAGAGAATCGTTAAGCAGACTGCCCACTGAGCGTGGAACCCAACTTGGGACTCAGTCTCACAGCCCTGAGATCATGACCTGAGCTGAAACCAAGAGTCAGATGCTTAACCAACTGAGCCACCCAGGACCCCTGTAATTCTTCCTTTAAATTAAACTAACTCACTATTTAATTCTGGTTTGTTTGTTTTTTTGGTTTTATAATATCAATAAAAGACTTTCATCATAGATAGGAAAATTCAGAAGTGCCTTAATTTATTAAATGTGCCATGTTTATACAGTGTTATTTATACTATTTGCAAATATATAGCTATATAATTTTTGTACTTCTTTATTTTACCTCATGGGAGACTTTGAAGAATTTATGTGTAATGTAGATAAAACACTCAGCTATTTGTTTCCTAAACTACTGTATTGACGAGGATCTAGTCAGTTAAAGCAAATTCATTCCAAGTATTTCAATAGGGGAAATTTAATACGCAAAATAGGTTATAAATATGGTAGAAGAGCTGAAATGGCATAACATGAGGCATTCCGGGGGTCACCAACAGCAGGAAGCTACAGCCAGCCCTCTGTCTGGAGGGGGAAAAGAGAGGAAGGAAGTGGAATAACCAACTCCAGAACCTGAAATGACAGATCCTCTCTCGGAAAAATTTAGCCTTGACATCAGCCAGTAGGAGACCCTGATAAAAGGCAGACATATTTATGGGATAAAGTGGTGAACAAGGAAGACAAATCTCCCATTCTCATGGCACTTCCACTGTATGGAAGACAAAATATATACCTATATACAGAATAAAAACTAAGAAAATATCAATTAGTGATCATTGATAGGATAAACATAAAGCTGAGTGGTAAAGAATTGTGAACTTTTATTGTTCTCATAGATCTTTTGTATTGATTTTTTAAACATTATATTAAAATATTGTCTTAATTATTGGGTTTTTGATACCCCCTCATTCACCTCATGCTAGTTTTGTTGGGGTGAGCCTGTAATGTCTGAAAGAAATTCAGGCTATTTTCTTGAGCAGTTAGATGAATCGTGTGGCAATCAGTGACATATGGGAGGCTAAGGAGAGTAGTTTTGAGGGTAAAAGTAAAGATTTATTTGTGGGGCATCTTAGGTCTCAAGTGACTTTTTAGATTTCAAATAGGTTTGTTAAATAGGCAACTGGATACGTAAATTTGGAGTTCAGAGAGAGGTCAGAGCTGGAGATACAAACACAGGAGATAAAACACAGAGATGGTATTTAAAACAAGCGGGTTAAATATGATTACACAGAGGGAGATTAGATGAGAGAATGCATAAAAGCTTTTTTAAAAATAATGCCTTTGCTGAGATATAATTCATATGCCATATAATTCCTGCATTTAAAGTGTATAATTCATTATTTTTTATTGTGGTAAAATATACACAACATAAAATTTACCATTTTAACCATTTCTGATCGTATGCTTTGGTGGCATTAAGTACATTCACGGTGTGGTACAACCATCCCCACTATCCATTTTCAGAAATTTTTTGTCATTCCAAACCAATTCTGTACCCATTAAACAGCAACTCCCCATTCCTCTCTTTCCCCCAGCTCAGGTAACTTCTCTTCTACTTTTGTCTCTTTGAATTTGCCAATTCTAGGTATGTAAATGGAGTTATACAATGTTTGTCCTTTTGTGTCTGACTTACTTCACTTAGCATAATGTTTTCAGGGTTCATCCATGTTGCATCAGGTATCAAAATGTCATTCTTTTTAAAGGCCAAATAATATTCTGTTGTATTTTATACAACATTTTGTTTATCCATTCATATTTTGATAGAGTTTTGAGTTGTTTCTATGTTTTGGCATTGTAAGTAATGCTACTATGAACATTGATACACATGTATCTCTTTAAGTCCTTGCTTTCAATACTTTTAGGTATATACCTAGGAGTGGAACTGCTAGATCATATGGTAACTCTGTGTTTAACTTTCTGAGGAACTGCCAAGCTGGTTTTCCATTGCAGCTGTACCACATTATATTCCTACTAGTGATGCACTAGGGTTCCATTTTTTCCACATCTTTGCCAAAACTTGTTGTTTTCCATTTCTTTTATAATAGCCATTCTAGTGTCTGTGAAGTGGTATTTTTTTTTAAAGATTTTATTTATTTATTCATGAGAGACACAGAGAGAGAGAGAAGCAGAGGGAGAAGCAGGCTCCCAAGGAGCAGGGAGCCCGATGCGGAACTCCATCCCAGGACCCTGGGATCATGACCTGAGCCGAAGGCAGACGCTTAACCATCTGAGCCACCCAGGCGCCCTGTTTAAAGCTTTTTGTACAATATTCCTCCCTCCACCATTTCATTTCAGTGAAATATAAGCTCCATAAAAGCAAGTACTTTGCTTGCTCACTGCTTTATCCCCAGCTGGGCCAGACGCTTAGTCTTTGCTCAACAAATATGTATTGACTGAATTAATGAATTTTAAATGCTCGATAAGCAATAATTGACTCATTTAATAAAATGATGTTATACGTTCATGCCTAGGTTAGGTTGTAGGTTCCCTGCTGGGCTTAATGGTTTTATTTTGTTTTTATCAAATGGCATGACTTTGCTCTGGGAAGGGTTAGAGGAGATATATTGAATTTACATAGAAAGAAAGTATCTCAAACCATTACAGGAGAAAAGTCAGTGAAAGAGTTCAAAAGTGAAATTAGAGTGTTGTGGAAAAAGCAAGCAAGAGCTCACATGTTACCTTCACATTTGAGCACCAAGCTGGTGGTATGAACATGTTGAGTCAAGGGTGGTAGCCACAGTCTCCTTTTCAGGGAGCATTTCTGGCTTCCATTTACTTTTCCTCCAAAAGTCTCTTGGATGAGGAAGAGTTTTTGTGTATACAAGCGTGTTGTTTTTTCCCTTTTGTGTCTGCAGAAATTAGGCTAGTTTCTATATATGCTAAGTTCAGAGAGGTCACTCTTTACATGAAACTCTGATCATGAATTTTGGTAAGCATTGTATGTGTGAAATGACCCCAGTCTCTAGAGTCTGGAAATATGCACCTGATCAATTTTATGGAATAGATTCGTTTTTTGTCTTATACATGTAATTAGAAATATGATATAACTGTCCTTAATAATTAAGATTATTTACCATCTTCACAGTTAATTTTATTTATTGTATTTTTCTTAAGTTAAGGAAAGCAAAGCTATTATCAAGAAATATTGACCTGCAAAGTAAAACTGAATAAAGCATATGCCATTATGACATCTAGAAAATATTTAAAGAAACATTAGCAGAAAAAAAGAAACTCCGGTGGTTAAGAGGTCTGTTTCCTGACATTGTCCATATTTGGTTTCTATACCGCAGGGGGAAAAGCATGTTTTCTTATGTTTATATGTTATTAATCTAACTCTGAAAAAGGTATTTGTGAATGGGTAAAATTTCAACAAACTCTGGTAGTTCTC
Source organism: Mirounga leonina (assembly GCF_011800145.1). Lineage (NCBI taxonomy): Eukaryota > Metazoa > Chordata > Mammalia > Carnivora > Phocidae > Mirounga > Mirounga leonina. The sequence goes on from NW_023270158.1 coordinate 14,433,656, forward strand.
TGACTTCTTTAAAGGTTAGTATAGATTTTGTTTTACTCTGTTACAACTTTCCATGGAATTTTCATTGTAAAATGAGGAGGTAGGGTGTATGATTAGCTCAACATCTGGGTCCTTAGTCACGTCTTCTCTACAGCAGCCTGGGAGCAAGATTTAATAGCCTAAGCACTATTATTATGCTCACTGTAGAAAAAAGCTGCCTGGGTGATGCTTGGAGAGGAAAAAAAGTGATTTACAACTGACCCAAATGTGGCTCACATATTTATTGTCCCTTTTCCTTATCTTTCAAATCAAGAAGGTCAACTACAGTTAGAAGGAAGTCTGTTGCATACACGGTGAGAGAATGAGATAATCAGGTGATTGCAGATAGCCAATGCCAGAAAATCTTTATAGCTCTATTTTATTTTTTGCTGGACCTGGAAGACACATTTTCTTGCCACATCCACTACCAAGAAGTGTGTGCTGTTTCAAAGAAGCATAAAACAAAAGGGGACAAAAACTCATTTGGTGGGGGTGTAGATGAGAGTTGTTTAAAGGGATTGAGCAAAGGAGAAATGTAATCAGAACTCTATAGACCTTAACGAGTAGTTAATTTTTTCATTCATTTCACAAATATTTATTGAGAGTGCCTGCTCTATGCCTGGCACTGTACTAGGCACTTAACTTAAAAAAATAACTAGGCCTTGTAAGTCTTTAACCACAATAGTCAGTGAACACATTTGCCTACTGCCTTAGTCTCCCTGTGCCAGCAGAAACTGGTATTCAGAAGGGTGGAAAGAGCTTAAGAGATTAAAAAAAGAAGTGCTTGATTTGTCAAAAAATTAAACATAGAATAACCACATGACCCAACATTTCCACCCCTAGGTATATTCCCAAAAGTATTGAAAGAAGGAACTCAAACAAATATTTGTACACGAACCTTCATAGCAGCATTGTTTTCAATAGCCAGAATGTGGAAACAAACTCAAATGTCCATCTGCTCATGTACAAATGAACTATATTGGTATATCTATACACTGGGCTATTAGCCACAAAAAGGAATGAAGTACAGATGCATACTACAATGTGCGTAAGCCTTGAACACATTATGCTAAGTGAAAGAAGCCAGACACACACACACACACACACAAAGAAATCCACACACTATATGATTTCTTTTATATGAAATAGTCCTAATAAGCAAATCCATGAAGAGAGAAAGCAGACTGATGGTTGCTAGGGGCTGTGGGAATGGGGAAATAGGGAGCACTTGCTAATAGTTATGGGTTTCTTTTTGGGATGATGAAAATGTCATAGAACGAGATAGAGGTTGCACAGCATTATGAATGTACTGAATGAAAATTGTGCATGTTCAAATGGTTAATGGTTAAGTTTATGTTGTATGCAGTTTACCTGTTTAAAAAAAATAGGCCTCCAGGAATCCAAATAGCAGATAGCTAACTCCCTTATTTTATATACTGTGAGAAGAATACATATTAACAGAGGAGGCAGCAAAAATAAGTGGAAATAAATGATTACAAATTGAGATTGTTTCGAGGAAAATAAAGGGGCAAGATGAATAGGCTTTCCTGAAGAAATTATTTATAATTTATGTGACCTTGAACCCACGTCCTGGGACTCAGTTTTCTTCAGGGACATGTTTTTATTTTTGTCTGTCTCCTTCTTTCCTCCTCCTTTAAGAGGTCAAGAAGGAGACCATGTGGTCTAGTTGTGAAGTTCAAAAGTCCTTATGCCCAAGAATAACTCAGAGAAATACTGGACTAGATTTCCATACATCGACGCCTTCTCAACTGCAATGTTTCAGGAATCTTAGGCAAGAAAAACAGATAGGGCAAAATTATATTAATGACTCGCCCCCAAAGAAGACAGAGATCATTATTTTGAATATATAGTTAGCAGAAGACTGTAGATGAAGTTCAGTCTACCAGTTATATTTTTGGAAAACAGAATTTCAAATAAGAAGGCAATAAACTGGCATTTTTAGTCTTATCACTTGCTCAATGGTCTCCCTGTAATCTTTTTACAAGGGCTGATTTCAAGCACAGTTAAATCAATAGGTTCTCCAGAGCTCTTCTCAAAAGAAAACCTAATCCAAACAAATTCACATTTAGTGCCAGTAGCTCTAAGCATGATATGTGTAAGAAAGATAAGATATAACAGAGGGGCCACATGCTTAGCTTCAGACATTACCATAAACACGGAGAGAAAAAAATAAAAATAGAGAAAATTGGAAGGCTTTAAGATTAAGAAATAAACTATCAAAGCATATTTAAGGCTTAACAAACTGTAAGATGTTCCCTCCATAATCTAACCCTTACATTTTTGATTCCTAACACTTTATTTTCACCACTAATGATTAGACACTATGGGCAAATTTGTGGTCAAGGAACCACCTTCCCGACAGTTGAGTTCTGCTCAGGTCTGCACTAACAGAACCTTCAGATCTGCTGTCTTTCCATGCCCAAATATTTGTGACGATTCCAAAAATACTGTGTGCTTTTATTTTTACAGAACACTTCTGTGCAAAGGAGTATGACTTAAAAAATGACCAGTGAATGTTAGAGTAGACCATATAAGACAGAGAAGTAGAGAAAAACTTAATCCTTTAAAAACGTTGATCAAATTCCTTGTCTTTCTCAGCACTTCATAATGTGGGAAAAGATTTCCAACTACAATGGCAATGTTATTATTTTCCCTAGGGACCTGAGGATTAACAGACAGATCAAGGGTCTAGGGATGCTGTTTAAGGATCTATTTAACAATCATGCTACTGGTAATTCTGTTCGAGTAGGAGAGAGATGTTCAGCACTACACAGTAGCATGCATAGCAGGTATGATTACAGGGTAACTGTAACCGTGCTACCCTTCAGTGTGGCGTCATGGGGTTTTTATCATACTGTATCAGCTAATCAGGTAATACCCAAACTTTCCCTTCTCACACCTCATTTTCTTTCTTACCTCCTGTCTGGACCACCCACATTTCTGCACTTCAATCTGTAGTTGTGCAATGTGGTCATCCTGTAAAAGAGGAAGTTTGAAATATGTGATAGCTCCCATGCATGCCAATTCAGAACCCTTGTCCCCGTCAAGGTAGCAAACTGCTAAGAGACGTGTGGAGCACTTCAGTGCCCTGTACTAACTTCTACAGTCTGTACTTACAGAAGTTATTTTCATTTTATATTTGTCACATATTTGCCTCTTGATTATGTTCAAATATATTTGTTAGTTCTCAATCTTTATACTGGTTTAAGGGTAGATAGTTGTTTTCCTCCCTTTTAAGACAGGACTCTAAGGCAGTTGTTTCACAAGCCTCCTTGTTTACAAGTATGTAAGTTTGTAAAAAGTACATAGTAGAAAGAGCTGGGGGAAAAAACCCATAATGTTTTTTTAAGATCTGTCGCTTGCTCCCTTTTGTTCCTTATTAAATTTGGGGAAGTTTAAGGACCTTAATTTTCAGAGAAATCCAAGTTAGATCACATTCTCCCTTTCTCCAGAAGACATCTCTTTGGGGGTGTAAAATCACATAAAACCAGGGTTTAAGAGTAACTTTCTTTTGTTTTAAACAGTCTGAAATATATATGTATATATAGCTTTTCTGTGCTGACCCAGCACTAATGATCTCCAGTAGCATCTAGAATTAGAAGTTAGGAGATGTGAGTTCTAATCCCATTTTTGCCACTAAATTGATAGAAGAATTTGGATAAGTCGTTGACTTCTTTAGGCATTGGGTTGCTTTGCTGTAACCTCAGCAGGTGAGACAAAAGAAATCTGCAGGACTTTGGTCTGTACAATACATTCTGTGTCCTTGGTGTGTACTGCAGGTCACCTCTGCCAGAGAATACTAGGTCTTTTTAGAAATTAATTAATTGTTGTATTTTTTATGTATTATTGAAGTGTGGTTGAACTAGGTCTTTTTTTAATCCACAATAATATCATTTCTTCCCTGGAGAGGACAGTTCAGTGTTGACTCTCAGCTAAGAAAACTGTTTCCACCACATACATGTATATCCTGTCTTTCTAGCCATTTTATTAACATGGAAACCAGCAGTCATGATTTAACCTGTTGCCTAGATTGCAGCCCACCTGTTCTCAACAATAGAAGCTGAGTAAATACACACTGATGATTTCCACTGTCCGTCCTGTAGGAGCATTCGCCTTACCCCATTTACCCCATTGCATGGTATTTCCCTGATGGTGCAGAGCCACAGTACCATAGCGGTCGTGCTGCCGATTTGATAATGGCGGGTGGTGCTCTTTACTTTGAGAGTGTGTAATTCCCCTCAGGGGGATCACATGTTTATTAATGTGTCACAAGTTCCTTGATTCCTGTTAGCTCTTCTCAGTAAATAGGACTATAGTGTTCATTGGATGCTGCTTTATTTTTAGCTTTTTAAATCACCTCCTGATGAACGGAAACAGTAAACAAGTATTAAAACATTGAAAGTAATTTGGAAATAGTGTTATCCTGGGAAGTCTGGAATTCCAAGCATTACCAGACAGTTGTAAATCAGCAGCCACCTCATAGAGCTGAGGAATAAAAGTCAAGAAAGTAAGAATACCAAGGTGTGCTCCTCTGGATCCCCTTTCTGGAAAATAGGGGTCAGTCGCATTTATAGAAGAGGAGAAGGGGGCGGCTGGGGTGAGGAGTCTGTATTTTTCATCAAGGTTACTCACTCTTCTCGAGCCCACTCAGATATCCCAGATAAAAAACAGAAGGATTTATCTGGATGTTTATGCTTGACACTAAACACCAAAGAAGTGAAGGCATCATCATGGTCATGTTGTCTATCTCATCCACCTTCTGAACATACCTGGGTGGCTGGACTGGAAAATGGAAATTTAAAGAAAAGAGGGAGAGGGGATGTAGTACTGATGATAAGATCTAACACTTCCTGAGTGCTCCCCAGAAGACTGGCCCTGCCCTAAACTCTTCCCATGTTTTAACATGCTTGACTCCCAAACCAACCTCTGAGGTCTTTATTATGATTTTCTCCTTATATGCATGAGGAAATGGAAACCTAAGAACTCAAGTAACTTTCCCTAATTTTCCAAAGTAATCAGTGATTGAGCTGGAATTTGAACCTCTTATGGTTGGGTTTTGGAGATCTTGCTCTTAACCCTGTCTGTATAACACATGTCTGGCATTTGGTAAAAGAAGGTATACGAAAACAAACAACAGCAATCAATAGTTTGAGGAGAAAGAAAACCTAAGACTCATGAGTTTAAAAGATTAATATGGAGTGTTCAAATTTAGAATTCACTGATTGGATTCTTAGAAAAGTCTGTTCTTTAAGAATTCTAATGTGTACAAATATCAGGATTATTCTAAAACGTGCATATTTTCTTACTACACATTGGAATGTGTCCTAGGATAGTTAATTGCTTTAACTTAGGTAATTATTTTTTCTGAAAATATTATCTTAAAATGAGCCTGTGAAGAGCATGCTCTAGTCTGTGCTGGAGTAAAATTAATAAATAATGCATGAGCAATATTTCTGGCAAACCCAAAGAGGCTATTTTTTCTACTTGGGTGTGAAGCCCAAGCTAAAATTTAGCACACTTTCTTTTCTCTCAAAGCTGTTTCTTTTTCCGTATTTTCCATGCTGAGAGATTGACTCTACTTTTCCTATACTCATCTGAGAGAATCTTTTCATCATCTTGGATACCTCTCTTTCCTTAGCTCCTTCCTGTCATAGTGATTCTGTATCTTAAATATAATTTGAACATGATTCCTCCTTTTGTCTCAATGGTCATTGCCTTTGGAGCTGCCATTTTTCTCCTGAATGAATGATGTTGCTTTCTTATTGTCTCACTGCACTTAGTCCTCTCTTCTCTCCAATCCATTTTAATCACTGTGATCTGAAAAATCTTTCCAAAATCCAAATGTCTTCACTTCCCAGCCTAAAGTCCACATTCTGCTGTGGCTTACATGCTGCTCCTTCAGGCTTCTGAACAGCTGTCCAGCCTCAGTTCCTGCTGTTCCTTTTTAACTAATCCAGCCACACCAAATTATTTGCATTTCCTCCAACCACATCAAGTTGTTGCATGTCTTCAAGCCTTTGTGCATACTGTTCCCTGAAATAGCCTTTGTTAAAATTGCCATATTCGGGCGCCTGGGTGGCTCAGTCGTTAAGCATCTGCCTTCGAAGCTCAGGTCATGATCCCAGGGTCCTGGGATCAAGCCCCGCATCGGGCTCCCTGCTCTGCAGGGAATCTGCTTCTCCCTCCCCCACTCCCCCTGCTTGTGTTCCCTCTCTTGCTGTCTCTCTCTCTCTGTTAAATAAATAAATAAAAAATCTTTAAAAAAAAATAAAAAATAAAATTGCCATATTCTTACTCGTTCCTTAAGACAACCAGGTATCACAAATTTTGAAGACTTGTTTCTTTCTTTGACACTACTGTGGTAGCATAGGTAGGTAGGAGGGGGAAGGGCAGAGGGAGAGAAAGATAGAGAGAATCTTAAGCAAGTTCCACGCCCAGTGTGGAGCCCAACGAGGGGCTCGATCTCACGACCCTGAGATCAGGACCTGAGCTGAAATCAAGAGTCAGACACTCAGCCAACTGAGCCACGTGAGCGCCCCCCACCTATAAAGTATTTTAGATCTGCTTGTAGCCTATTACATGAAGGTAGAGACATCACATTAAATAAGTCTACATAATAGTTTTGTGGCAATTTTCTTTGTTACCCAATATAAAGCTGAACAAATAACTATAAAGGAAAACTCTACTTTTCTCCCCTATTCTTAGTGCTTCTGATACCAGGTATGTGGGGTTTTTTTCCCACACCAAGCAGTTTTGCAACACCAGCTGGATATGCTACAGTTCAAATCTATTCTGACACTATCTACTTAAAGATAACATCACACCCCACAGATTAAGGACACAATCCCACAAGCAATTGCAAGTCCAGATTGTCACCTGTGCTTCTGACAGACTGACTATAAATCAGAGGTTCTCACAACCCCCTCCTTGGATTCAGTCATTTGCTAGAATGGCTCACAAAACTCAGTTTACTTACTATTGTTGGATATTTCAAAGGATAGAAATAATCGGTCAGATGGAAGAGATGTGTGGGGCAAAGGGTAGAGGAAGAGGCCCAGAACTTCCTTGCCATCTCTAGGCATGCCACCCTCCCAGCACCTCCATGTGTTCATCAACCCAAACTCATCAAATCTTTTCTTTCTAGGGTTTTTAATAGAGCCTAACCTGAAATTCCTGCCCCCTTGTCTGAAGGTCAATGGGTAGAGTTAAAAATTCCAACCTTCTGCACATTTGGTCTTTCTGGTAACCATCCCCATTCCGAGGCTTTCTAGGGGCTTCATCCCAAGGCATCTCTTTAGCATAAACTCAAGGGTAATTAAAAGTGGCTCCTTTTGAATAACAAAAGACACTCCTATCACTCAGGGAGTTCTAAGAGTTTCAGGAAATCTGTGCCAGGAACCAAGACCAAATATATTTTTTATTATACCATAACCAACCTAGCTATTTTCTGGCAATTCTCGTCATGTCATATAGGCATTTTTTTTTTTTAAAAAAGCAAGAATTTAAATCAAGGAGCTGCTTAAATGTCAAGCGTCTTGGCTGAATAAGGAGGAGGGCTTGGGGGCTGTGATCTCTGTACACCAGTGTGGAGTGAGAAGAGCCAACATTACTGAGCACCAGTAACAGGCCAAACAGATTTTAATTCAGTATCACATTTACTATGCAGACACGTGTTGTCCTACTCCCCACCTAAGGTTCCAAGGGATTAAATGAGTTGCCTAAAGTTACAGAAATAGTAAGCAGTAAAACTCAAATCCGGGACTTTGATGGCCAAGTATACAATTGAGGCATTGGGCACTTACCAAGTAAGACATTCTGTACAAAACCTTGAATTTAATCTTTTATACTTCTCTTTATTCTCACTGCCTACGTCACCATGCCTGACCCATAGCAGTGTTCATTGAATGTCCAGAGACATAAAGAGCAAACAGAAATAGTGCAGTTTACAAGAAAACTTCCTTTGGTCCAACTCTTCCAAAGAGATTTCTGAACATGATTTCTATTCTCATGTATTTCAAGTTATAAACCTGATTTAGGAACCAACCAGTTGTAAAATGAAACACTGATTTAATGAACTGATTCTGTAGAATCTATCAGGGTGGGGTTGTCCTTACATAATACATCAGAATATTTCTCTCGTCTGACAACCTGGACTCCAGGTCTCAACCCAAATGAGTTTCAGTCTGTAAAGATAGTGAGCTTGCCATATTTTTATCCAAGACTGTTTTCTTCCCATATTCATCGATAAGCTCTCCACTTATCAAGACAACCAGTACTGTAAGAATTGAGCAGCCTTATCTTCTCCTTCCATTATGCTTAATAGATCATTTACTTTTTCTACTTCTCTGTTGAGTTTGCCAAGTTTAGCATAAACCCTAGGTTGACTTCCTGCCTGACCTAAATCTTCCTATATTTTTTCTGCTTTTCTAGATACAGAAATCCCTATTGAGTATATTTTCAAACCACACTTGTATATAATACGAAATTTTTTCCAGCAAATAGAAAATATACTAATGGTTTCACAGAACTAAGCATTGTTTAGCTGAGTGACAAGAGAGAGCCCTGTGGACTAAGCCGTGATACCATAACATTAATTAATCAGTGGAGTTTTTTGCTTTACTCCCTCCCTCTCCTCCTCGTCTCTCTCTCTCTTTGTCTTTCTCTCCTTCTGTGTCTCTGTGTCTGTCCGTTGTAGTGAAGAAAACATACTGCCTGGCGGCATTCACTTTTTGTTCACACCAGACCACCTATTTATTCTGCTTCATTACAGAAATTCCACTTACTGTATGAAAGTATCCATCTCGCTGACAGTGGGTGAAAATGACACTGGACTCTGCTACAATTCCAAAATGAAATACTTTGACAAAGCTGAACTTAGCAAAAGCAAGGAAATTTCATGCCGTGACATTGAAGATTTTTTACTACCAACCAGAGAACCTGAAATCCTATGGTATAAGGTATGTACTGTGAATGATTTTGTTCCTTATAAATAGACTAACGTGTATCTTATTCTTGGACAATTTGGATAAAAAAGTTACATGGGTATGATGAACTTCAGCTCTGCCCTCCTAAAATACTACAGCAGGTTGTGCTGGTTAGTATAAGTTTTCAAACCAATAGCTTTGATAAATGCTAGTCAGTATTTGTATCGGTGATCCATTGCAATAAGCTGTTGTATTTATGTTCATAGCTAGTTTATACAGTTTGTTCAAGTGCATTATAATCTGTGTTGATAATTCCAGGAACTAAAATACATTAAGTATTCATTTCAGAGCTCTTCATATAAACACTCCTAATGTTTTCAAACAAGGAAAGGATTGATTTACTTCTATGAAAAAAATGTTACAATAGCTTTATTGAAATGTTCTGTTTAATGGAAATATCTTTGTGTATATTCCAAACCTTTTTATATAAAAGCATATATATTTTTAAAAACCTGCTGAAAATTCATAATATTATAAAAATAGTGCTAGATAAACTTTTTTCAAAAATCAAAAGAAACTTTAGACTTAAGGAGAATAATCCAACCCTTGTCCTTCCTATCACATAATTGACTTTCTCCAAAATTTAAGATGAGAATGTACCCTTCAGCTTATTTATACCATCAAAGAAACTTTTGTTATTGAGTGTAATCAAGAAAATACAATATAGGTGATATGAATATTTTTCTGGAGTATTATATCCATGATTTAAAGAGTACTAGTATAAAATTTGCTTTGTTCAACTCCCTGGAAATAGGAATGTAGGAAGCATGACCTCTTAGTAACTAGATCCACCAATTCCAGTATGTCATGACTTCAAAACTTATGAGAAATTAAACAAGAAACAAATCTTTAAATATTTTCCTACTTTTCCATTGAATTTCTATCTTAGACACTGTCAAACAGCCCTCAAATATTAGCCTCACTGAGCTCTGTTTCTGCACAGATGAGGTTTATTTTTTCCCCTTTTTTACTTGTGTATTTCTCACCCTGATTCTCAGTGGTTTGCCTGCTTTCCACAAGCAGATTCTTAGCAAGCCCTGATTATTGCCTCAAAGGGAGAGGGATTAGGGGAGTTTGACCCAAAGTTCTCTAAGAACAGATGTTTTCTAGTAGTAATGTGTATTTATTTGTATTTAATGTGTATTTATAAGTAATATACTCACTTCTTCTACACATGCACACATGCACACACAATATTTAAAATGGGTAGCCTCACATTGCTCCTTTAGTCATATTTCCATCATCACCCCAATCATTGTGACCTTTAGCTATAAAGACTTTCACTAGTAGGAGGGAGGAGCAAGATGGCGGAGGAGTAGGAGACCTAAATTTCGTCTGGTCCCAGGAATTCAGCTGGATAGGGATCAAACCATTCTGAACACCTACGAACTCAACAGGGGATCAAAGAAAAGAATAGCAACAACTCTCTGAACAGAAAAGCGACCACTTTCTGGAAGGTAGGTCGTGCGGAGAAGTGAATCCAAGGCGATATTTGGGAGGATAGACAATGGGGGAGGGGCCTCCGTTGGCCGCTTCTGGCAAGTGATAGAGCCGCGGAGCACAAAATTGGAACTTCTAGAAGTCTGCTCCGCTGAGGGACGTCACTCCAGTGGCTAAGCAGGGGGTGGAACAGTGTTGTATTTATGTTCATAGCTAGTTTATACAATTGATCTCAGTTATACAGTGTGATCTCAGGACCCGCAGGGTCACAGAAAGACCGGAGGTGCCTGAGTGCAGCAGATCTCCCAGGGATCAGAGCGGGGAAGCCGGCTGCAGAGACAGAGCCGAGGCATAGGCTCTTAGCTCGGGGTTGCCATAAACTGTGATCTGTGACACAGTCGGGCCACTGCTTCTCCAGCAGGGACCCAACAAGCGGCAGATCTGGGGAAACTCCTCTTCCTCCCCCGGGAGGAGCAGCACGGGAGAGCTCACCACAGGAATCTGCTGCATTTGGAGACTCCACCCGGGGTCGGGTGCCAGAGAGAGAAACGCGTGGTCACAGGCTGGGTGAGCACGGAGTGCGGCCGGAGACCAGGGAGACGGGAGTGATTGACTGCCTTTCTCTGGGGGCTCACTGAGGAGGGGGGCCCCGAGTTCTCGACTCCTCTGAGGCGGAGATTGGGAGGCCGCCAGTTTCAGTCTCCTCCTCCAAAGCTGTACGGAAAGCTTGCAGGGAACGAAATCTCCCGAGAGCAAACCCAAGTAGATTACTTCGCCCAGACCAGCAAGGACGGGGCAATTCCGCCTCTGGCAAAGACATTTGGGAACCATGGCAACAGGCCCCTCCCCCAGAAGATCAGCAAGAACAGCCAGCCAAGACCAAGTTTACCAATTAATGAGAACAGCAGAACACCAGCGCTAGGGGAATACTGCACATAGAATTCATGGCTTTTTCCCCCTGATTATTTAGTCTTTCAAAGTTAATTTTTTTAATTTTCTTTTTTTTCTTTTTGAATTTTTCTTTTTCCCTTTTTCAACCAACATCTTATCAATCCCTTTTTTTTTAAAGATTTTATTTATTTATTTGGCAGAGAAAAACACAGAGAGGGAACATATGCAGGGGGAGTAGAAGAGGGAGAAGCAGGATTCCTGCTGAGCAGGGAGCCCGATGCGGGGCTCAATCCCAGGACCCTGGGATCAGGACCCAAGCCAAAGGCAGACGCTTAAGGACTGAGCCATCCAGTTGCCCCATCAATCCCTTTTTAAAAATCTTCTTTATTTTTCATTTTTAGAGTCATATTCTATCCCTTCAGAGTAGTTAACCTTATTTTTGGTATATATATAAGTTGTTCTCTCTTTAAAATTTTGGGATACAGTTTCTTCTAACAGACCAAAGTATACCCTAAATCTCTAGTGTATGGCTTTGTTCTAGTATCCTGCCTGATCACATTCTCTCCCTTTTTTTTTTTTATTTCTCTTCTTTCTTTTTTCAACCAACTTCTTGTCTTAATTATAAAATCTTTTATAATTATCATCTTTAAAGTCATATTCCATCCCTTCATCCATCCCTTCATCATATTTACCCTTATTTTTATGCATATATAAGCTTTTCTTTCTTTAAAATTTTGGGAGGCAGTTTCTTCTAACAGACCAAAATACGCCCAAAATCTACTGTGTGGCACTGATCTATTCATCAGCCTGATCATATTTGATCATATTCTTTTTTCTTAACTTTTTCTTTTCCTTTTTTTTTTCTTTTTTCTTTCTTTCCATTTCTTTTCCCCTGGTTTCGGGTCTCTTCTCATTTGTTTAGCGTATATTTTTCTGGGGTCATTCTTACCCTGTTACCATTTTGTTCTCTCATTCATCTGTTCTCCTCTGGACAAAATGACAACACGGAAAAAAATCACCTCAAGAAAAGAAAAAGAGGCAGTACCGACTGCCAGGGACCTAATCAATATGGGTATTAGTAAGATGTCAGAACTAGAGTTCAGAATGACGATTATAAAGATGCTAGCTGGACTTGAAAAAAGCATGGAAGATATTAGAGAAACCCTTTCTGGAGAAATAAAAGAACTAAAATCTAACTTAGTCAAAATCAAAAAGGCTATTAATGAGGTACAATCAAAAATGGAGGCTCTAACTGCTAGGATAAATGAGGCAGAAGAGAGAATTAGTAGTATAGAAGACCAAATGATGAAAAATAAAGAAGCTGAGAAAAAGAGAGATAAACAACTCCTGGATCACGAGGGCAGAATTCAAGAGATAAGTGATACCATAAGATGAAACAATATTAGAATAATTGGGATCCCAGAAGAAGAAGAGAGAGAGAGGGGGGTAGAAGGTATATTGGAGCAAATTATAGCAGAGAACTTCCCTAATTTGTGGAAGGAGACAGGCATCAAAATCCAGGAAGCACAGAGAACCGCCCTGAAAATCAATACAAATAGGTCAACACCCTGACATCTAATAGTAAAACTTACGAGTCTCAGAGACAAGGAGAAAATCCTGAAAGCAGCTCGGGACAAGACATCTGTAACCTACAATCGTAGAAACATTAGACTGGCAACAGACCTATCCACAGAGACCTGGCAGGCCAGAAAGGACTGGCATGATATATTCATAGCACTAAATGAGAAAAATATGCAGCCAAGAATACTATATCCAGCTAGGCTGTCATTGAAAATAGAAGGAGAGATAAAAAGCTTCCAGGACAAACAAAAACTAAAGGAATTTTCAAACACAAACCAGCCCTGTAAGAAATCTTGAAAGGGGTCCTCTAAGCAAAGAGAGAGCCTAAAAGTAACATAGACCAGAAAGGAACACAGACAATATACAGTAACAGTCACCTTAAAGGTGATACAATGGCACTAAATTCCTATCTTTCAATAGTTACCCTGAATGTAAATGGGCTAAATGCCCCAATCAAAAGACACAGGCTATCAGATTGGATTAAAAAACAAGACCCATCGATATGCTGCCTGCAAGAGACTCATTTTAGACCCAAAGACACCTCCAGGTTGAAAGTGAGGGGGTGGAAAACCACTTACCATGCTAATGGACACCAAAAGAAAGCTGGGGTGGCAATCCTTATATCAGACAAATTAGATTTTAAACCAAAGACTATAATAAGAGATGAGGAAGGGCATTATATCATAATTAAAGGGTCTATCCAACAAGAAGATCTAACAATTGTAAATATCTATGCCCCTAACATGGGAGCAGCCAATTATATAAGGCAATTAATAACAAAAGCAAAAAAACACATCGACAACAATAAAATAGTAGGGGACTTTAACACCCCCCTGACTGAAATGGACAGATCATCTAAGCAAAACATCAACAAGGAAATAAAGACTTTAAATGACACACTGGACCAAATGGACTTCACAGACATATTCAGAACATTCCATCCCAAAGCAACAGAAAACACATTCTTCTCTAGTGCCCATGGAATATTCTCCAGAATAGATCACATCCTAGGTCACAAATCAGGTCTCAACCAGTACCAAAAGATTGGGATCATTCCCTGCCTATTTTCAGACCACAGTGCTTTGAAACTAGAACTCAAACACAGAGGAAAGTCGGCAAGAACTCAAATAAATGGAAGCTAAAGAGCTTCCTACTAGAGAATGAATGGGTTGACCAGGAAATTAAAGAAGATTTAAAAAATCCATGGAAACAAATGAAAATGAAAACACAACTGTTCAAAATCATTGGGATGCAGCAAAAGTGGTCTAAAAGGAAAGTATATAGCAATACAAGCCTTTCTCAAGAAGCAAGAAAGGTCTCAAATACACAGCCTAACCCTACACCCAAAGGAGCTGGAGAAAGAACAGCAAATAAAGCCTAAACCCAGCAGGAGAAGAGAAATAATAAAGATCAGAGCAGAAATCAATGAAATAGAAACCAAAAGAACAGTAGAACAGATCAACGAAACTAGGAGCTAGTTCTTTGAAAGAATTAATAAGATTGATAAACCCCTGGCCAGACTTATCAAAAAGAAAAGAAAAAGGACCTAAATAGAATCATGAATGAAAGAGGAGAGATCACAACCAACACCAAAGATATACAAACAATTATAAGAACATATTATGAGTAACTCTATGCCAGCAAATTAGATAATCTGGAAGAAATGTATGCATTCCTAGAGATGTATAAACTACCAAAACTGAACCAGGAAGAAATAGAAAACCTGAACAGACCTAGAACCACTAAGGAAATTGAAGCAGTCATCAAAAATCTCCCAACAAACAACAGCCCAGGGCCAGATCGCTTCCCAGGGGAATTCTACCAAACATTTCAAGAAGAACTAATACCTATTCCTCTGAAACTGTTCCAAAAAATATAAATGGAAGGAAAACTTCCAAAATCGTTTTGTGAGGCCACCATTACCTTGATCCCAAAACCAGACCAAGACCCCATCAAAAAGGAGAACTACAGACCAATATCCCTGATGAACATGGATGCAAAAATTCTCACCAAAATATAGCCAATAGGATCCAGCAGTACATTAAAAGGATTATTCACGACGACCAAGTGGGATTTATTCCTGGGCTGCAAGGTTGGTTCAACATCTGCAAATCACTCAATGTGATACAATACATTAATAAAAGAAACAACAAGAACCATTTGATCCTCTTAATAGTTGCAGAAAAAGCATTTGACAAAGTACAGCATCCTTTCTTGGTCAAAACGCTTCAGAATATAGGGATAGAGGGTACATACCTCAATATCATAAAAGCCATCTATGAAAAACCCACAGCAAATATCATTCTCAATAGGGAAAAACTGAGAGCTTTCCCCCTAAGGTCAGGAACATGGCAGGGATGTCCACTATCACCACTGCTAGTCAACATAGTACTGGAAGTCCCAGCCACAGCAATCAGACAACAAAAAGAAAAAGCATCCGAATCAGCAAAGAAGGAGTCAAACTCTCACTCTTTGCAGATGATATGATGCTTTATGTGGAAAACCCAAAAGACTGCACCCCAAAACTGCTAGAATTCATACAGGAATTCAGTAAAATGGCAGGATGTAAAATCAACGCAGAGAAATCGGTGGCATTCCTATACACCAACAACAAGACAGAAGAAAGAGAAATTAAGGAGTCGATCCCATTTACAATTGCACCCAAAACCATAAGATACCTAGGAATAAATCTAACCAAAGAGGCAAAGAATCTGTACTCAGAAAACTATAAAATACTCATGAAAGAAATTGAGGAAGACACAAAGAAATGGAAAAACGTTCCATGCTCATGGATTGGAAGAACAAATATTGTGAAGATGTCAATGCTACCTAGAGCAATCTACACATTTAATGCAATCCCCATCAAAATATCATCCACTTTTTTCGAAGAAATGGAACAAATAATCCAAAAATTTGTATGGAACCAGAAAAGATCCCGAATAGCCAGAGTAATGTAGAAAAAGAAAAGCAAAGCTGGTGGCATCACAATTCCGGACTTCCAGCTCTATTACAAAGCTGTCATCATCAAGACAGCATGGTACTGGCCCAAAAACAGACACATAGATCAATGCAACAGAATAGAGAGCCCAAAAATGGACCCTCAACTCTATGGTCAACTAATCTTCAACAAAGCAGGAAAGAATGTCCAATAGAAAAAAGACAGTTTCTTCAACAAATGGTGTTGGGAAAATTGGACAGCCACATGCAGAAGAATGAAACTGGACCATTTCCTTACACCACACACAAAAATAGACTCAAAATGGTTGAAAGACCTAAATGTGAGACAGGGGTCCATCAAAATCCTGAAGGAGAACACAGGCAGCAACCTCTTCGACCTCAGCCGCCGCAACTTCTTCTAGAAACATCACCAAAGGCAAGGGAAGCAAGGGCAAAAATGAACTATTGGGACTTCATCAAGATAAAAAGCTTCTGCACAGCAAAAGAAACAGTCAACAAAACCAAAAGACAACTGACAGAATGGGAGAAGATATTTGCAAATGACATATCAGATAAAGGGCTAGTATCCAAAATCTATAAAGAACTTCTTAAACTCAACCCCCAAAGAACAAATGATCCAATCAAGAAATGGGCAGAAGACATGAACAGACATTTCTACAAAGAAGACATCCAAATGGCCAACAGACACATGAAAAAGTGCTCACTATCGCTGGGCATCAGGGAATTCCAAATCAAAACCTCAATGAGATACCACCTCACACCAGTCAGAATGGCTAAAATTAACAAGTCAGGAAACAACAGATGTTGGTGGGGATGCAGAGAAAGGGAACCCTCTTACACTGTTGGTGGGAATGCAAGCTGGTACAGCCACTCTGGAAAACAGTATGGAGGTTCCTCAAAAAGTTGAAAATAGAGCTAGCATATGATCCAGCAATTGCACTACTGGGTATTTACCCCAAAGATACAAAAGTAGGGATCCGAAAGGGTACGTGCACCCCGATGTTTATAGCAGCAATGTCCACAATAGCCAAACTATGGAAAGAGCCAAGATGTCCATCAACAGATGAATGGATAAAGAAGATGTGATACACACAGACACACACACACACACACGTGCGCGTGTGCACAAAATGGAATATTATGCAGCCATCAAATGAATGAAATCTTGCCATTTGCAATAATGTGGGTGGAACTGGAGTGTATTATGCTGAGCGAAATAAGTCAATCAGAGAAAGACATGTATCATATGATCTCACTGATATGAAGAATTCTTAATTTCAGGAAACAAACGGAGGGTTGTTGGAGTGGTGGGGGTTGGGAGAGATGGGGTGGCTGGGTGATGGACATTGGGGAGGGTATGTGCTATGGTGAGTGCTGTGAATTGTGTAAGACTGTTGAGTCACAGACGTGTACCTCTGAAACAAATAATATATGTTAAAAAAAAAAAAAGATAGTAGGAAGGGAAAAATGAAGGGGGGGAATCGGAGGGGGAGATGAACCATGAGAGACTGTGGACTCTGAAAAACAAACTGGGGGTTCTAGAGGGGAGGAGGGTGGGGGGATGGGTTAGCCTGGTGATGGGTATTAAAGAGGGCACATATTGAATGGAGCACTGGGTGTTATACGCAAACAATGAATATTGAAACACTACATCAAAAACCAATGATGTAATGTATGGTGATTAACATAACATAATAAAATTTAAAAAAAGAAAAGACTATCTCTAATAGAGTGATGGGAGGAGATGCAGTATGTATGGAACTTGAAAGTCTTGCAACAATCCAAATTATTTTTCCATAGTCAAGACAGTATATATTCAGTGTTCAGTATATTACTTTTGCAGTTATGACAGTTTATGCAACTAATAGGATATGAGATGTATTTTTTGTTCTGAAATAACTGGATATCTGTCTCCCAGGTATATGAAGGCATTGAACCACATAATCAAAATAATAGTCTGGAAAAATTTGATTTGGCAAAATATTTTTAGAAATAATGCTACCTCTGAACAGTGTCAAAGGCCTTAAAGCTATTTTGTCCTCATGGCATTGATTTCAAATCTGGCTAAAGGAAATAGACTTCTGTTTTGGCAGAAAGCCAGAACCAATGAGCCAACATCATTATAATCCATAGCTTAATTTAGAGGCCATAGTTTGATAGACCCATCAACAATGAAAATCGGTATTTCTGGTCCTGTAAAGACCTTGTATATAAATGTTGGCCATTTCTTTCACAAATTGTAAAACACACATGCTATAAAGAGAGAATTTTTTCTAAATGTAGTATTAGAAGATTTAAAATATTGAAATAGAAGCATTTTCTGCTACAGAATTAATTTTCTACTTTACACTAAAATAATATATTTTATGCTATCAGTATCAAGTATCAAGATGGCTAATTTCACAGTCATCAAATGTGGAGTATTTGCTTCTAAAAATGATGTTAGGAGTAATCTTAACAAGTGTCCCTTTTCTTATATCTTCTAAATCAATATATATCTGATTTAGAGACACTAATCTTAGAAGTTAATAAACTGACTTTTGCTAGGGGTGCCTGGGTGACTCAGTTGGTTAAGCATCTGACTCTTGATTTTGGCTCGGGTCATGATCTCTCAGTCCTGAAATTGAGCCCAGTGCAGAGCCTCATGTGAAGCCTCCTTAGGATTCTCTCTCCCACTTCCCTTTGCCCCTCCCCCACACATGCACCTGCTTGCGCGCACTCTCTCTCTCTCTAAGAAAAAAAAAAGTGACTCTTGCTAAAAAAAAAAAAAAAAAAACTCTTTTCAAATTGAGGTACCTGATTTCCAGGAGATGTGGAGAAGGTATGAAAATTTTTAGAATTAATCCCAAACTCTTTAGCCCTTTAAAAGATAACTTTAGAAGCTTTTGGTTTAGTTATTTAAAATATTTTTCTCTGTTTCTCAGTTATTATACTTACTACAGAAATTCTGTGTTTTTCATGCAGGAATGTAGGACAAAAACATGGAGGCCAAGTATTGTATTCAAAAGAGATACACTGCTTATAAGAGAAGTCAGAGAAGATGACATTGGAAATTACACCTGTGAATTAAAATATGGAGGCTTTGTTGTGAGAAGAACTACTGAATTAACTGTTACAGGTAATCATAGTCTTCAATATTTCATTTGCAAGTAAAGAAACTACCATTTTACATTTACTTTTTGTGCTGCATATTGAGTTTTTCAAATCTATGCAATGAAATAAGTACTTAACCAAATGCTGAGTGGATTCCTATAAGGTTAAATTTATTCTTCCTTGCTTTTAAATCATCTTGTGCTGAAATGGATTTGAAAGGTCAAAGAAAATATGCTTAGGAAATTATAAAAATGTTAGCTTTTGAAAGTACTTGAAATAGTGAGTTTACATTTTCAGAAAATTATGCTTATATTTTATACTGGTATCATTTTTGGAAACATTTTCTAAGGTGTTGAAATAGAATATTTGAAATCTACCTCTGTCTTCCTGTCTTGCTCCAAATTAGAAAAATTACTATTTTATTGATTTTTCACTCTATAAATCTTATATATATGTTCTCATGAACTTGAAAATAACATAACTGCAGGGGCAATAATTGAATAATTGCATGAGATGCAGTGAATGGTGTCATTCCTGTCTCTGGTTGCTAAGGTAGAAGGGCATGAGAACAAGATTCAGAACTCTTTCTATAATCGTGAATCTACAGCTCACTAGTCACATGACCTTATTGGAATCACCACAACCTTCGCAATATCAGTTTCTTCATGTATAAAATGGCATTGATAAAATTTGCCTTGTATAGTTCATAGGAGTTTTGCAAGGATCTAATGAGGTAACGTAAGCTGAATGAGACCAGTTTGTATAATACAGAATTATATCCAAATGTACATTTTGGCCATTTTATGTCATGTAACATATTGTTTTCATACCTTTTTTTACTTTATAGTTTGCATCTCTAAAAGTGGTTCTAAGAGGGGAAGAAGGTGGGGGAGAAACAAGAGCAGTATTAGAGAGTTAGAGACATTGTTCTCATCTTACTGAGATTCTTCTTGGTGACTTTTTGCACAATCATATTTATGAAATATATACAAATAAGTTGAAAAGGATATCATATACTTTAAAGAGATTTTCATTTGTTCATTGGTTTACTTAATATAATTTTCCTGTATATGAGAAGTGTTTTGTGGCAGTCACCTTCATCTTAATAATAATTGTCTTTTCTTTCAAACTTTGAAATTATGATATATTTAGATTTAAAAACTACAATTCAATTTCAAGAAATCCATTTGATGAATAGTAATTATTCTGATCTAAAGAAGATTTGGTTAAATAAATAAGGTACTCTTTGGTAATGCCTTTGATAAATATTAGACCCAGTAAATAATTGCCACTTGGAATATATATCTAAATAGTAAACACACATTCAGTCTCGCATTATGTACATATGGTATGCATGTGTGTGATTTTTAAGTAGTTTGGTTTTCAGTTTTGCTGTGTTTGATAGGTCTCTGTGTAGAAAATTACATTTAAAACTTTATCACTTTACCTCCCTGTCTTTTTCATGGAACAATGAAAAATATAATTGTTTATACTTGGGTCTTCTTTACAATAAGTATTGAGGTTTTATTATTTATTTTTTGCTTTCAATCTATATTGAAGTAGATTTTCCAAGAGTAGGTTTAGAGACAAAGGAATTTAAAAATATACTGAAAAGAATCTATTCCATAAAGAATATAGAATATACTCCTAGTCTTTATTCTTTGGAGTATAGAGCTAATCCTTGGTACGCACATTTCTTCCCTTTCTAGAAACATTAGAATACTAAACCACTATCTAGTAAGAGGTGATGCAAAAAATCTCACAGAGACTAGAAATTGGGTCCCAAATGGTGAAATGACTTAAATGAGGCTATTTTGTATAACCAATAATAGAATTATTTTCTTTTCAATGCTACCCAGGGCAACTATATTTTCCTAACTTCATTTCTCCAAAAATATCTCCTTTTCTTCACTTGAAAAGAAGGAATAATTATTCTTTATTATCTAAGAGGAAGTAGGTGAAAGTTTTCATTCAACTGATTATCCCGAATACATCTAATTTAAGCGGCCTTACCTGTGACATTGATTTGGGCATATAAGTTATAAAGCCAAGTTTTGTATATATATGAAATTTGGGGTGAATGGGAGAGATCCATGACTAATAATTTGAAATGGTATGTATTAGAATACATTTTAGGTATTAATAAGTCTATTGGGAAGATCTCTTTTTTCGTAACCTTGCTTTAGTGTGACTCTAAATTTGGCCTGTGGTCAATTTAAACGACTCTTAGAACCCAAATTATATCTTACTAAAGCCACAAAGGTGGGAAGTTCTCTGGATGATAATTAACCAGTGTTTGGTATCTTGATTTTCTGCATATCATGATCATATTGTATTTGATGTAAATATTATGGAAGGTATGATATCATTTCATTTTAGTGGATCTGCATTAGCTGATGATAAACATTTTGAGGTGTGTTAGAGCGTGTTTCTTTAAAGTAAAGAATTCCATATGTGAAGAGAAAAGGAAATTTCTGGATAAATAAAGTGGCTAAATGTGCAGGCAATAATGTGAGCTTTTATGGGAGATCCTTCATTTATTAAAAGTGTGTCTATTTAAGTGAAGTAGTGGTTCAGGAAAACAGATCACGGTGTGCCTGGGTGGCTCAGTTGGTTAAGTGTCTGACTTCCGGCTCAGGTCATGATCCTAGAGTCCTGGGATCCCTGCTAGGCGGGGAGTCTGTTTATCCCTCTTTCTCTGCCTCTCTCTTTCTCTCTCTGTCTCCCTCCCTCTCTTTCTGAAATAAATAAAATCTTTTTAAAAATTAAACAAATAAAAGGAAAACAGATCACAGTGAAAAAATAATAAACCTGCTCATGACTGTTGGTATACTTTCAACTTTTTTTTTTTAATTTAAGATGTTTTGGCATCATCTGTAGCCTCCACCCTCTTCTCTAAGCCTCAGCCACACTGAAGTTTTTACTGTTCTCCAAATATCCTCCCTCTGGGCCCTTACTCCTGGGGTGTTCCTTTGGAATGCTTTTCCTTGCACATTGTCACAAGGCTGATTCTTACTCTTCCTTCAAGGCACAGCTAAAATGTTCCCTTTGTTTGGAGGCATGTAGTTCTTCATGCCTTCGTAGCACTTTTAAAATCCCGTTTGTGGCACCTACCACATTGCATTGTCGCCATTGACACCCCTGTCCTTCCACGAGAATGTGAGCTACTTACAGTCAAAGGAATGTCTTCTTTTTTTTTTTTTTTGACACAAAACATTTATTAGTTTCTAACAAAAAGGCATATAAGGTAGGGCTATCAGAAAAACTAATAGAGAAATTAAAATTTATCTTAAGGTCAGGAAGACTTCTTCACAGACAAATAAGTGGTTAAATGTATAAATCCTATATATGTCACACTATTTTTTCCCCTTTTTGGTCATGGACTGTTCCAGGAAAATTTAATTATACAACTTTTGAGGAGTTCTAACAGTGTCCACCCTAAAATGTTAAGTGAAATTGCTCTTAGAAAAATACTGGTTTGATGAGAAGACAGATATTAGTGTATTTTGGAGAAATTTGGTTAGTTTCTGACTAGGCTTCATTCCAGCACAATCATTACTCAGAGGGCAATCACTTTTTTTTTTTTTTGAGAAAGGGCAAACTAAATTTTAAATTAGCATCAGAATTCTACCCATAATTACCCGATCAATATTGGAATAGATGCCATTAACTATGCAAAGATTAACAGAATTTCAGTTACAAAATTTGGAGGAAAAAAAATCTTAATAATGTATAAAAATATTGACAGATTTAAGCTAGAATTAGCTCTAGAATGTTTTATTTTTACTTTAAAAGGATGAACAACTAGAGATCAGCAGAAATGCTGTTAAAACTGCTATTTGCTTAAAGTTGTTTATATTAATGAAAAAAAGATTAATAGTCTCCAAGTTAAATTTCACAAAATGAAATCACTGCCTTCTGACTTAACTTTCAGGGGTAAGACAGCAAAACCCAAGCATCAGACTCTCTTTTTCTGTCCATAAACACATATAAAAGTCAGCATCAATACAAATGATAATATAAGGAAATAAACGCATGGTTATGTCTCAGGTCCCACAACAAAAGATATTATGATATTTAACTCTCCTACAGTAAAGTCCCATTTTTCCCCCTGGAATAGCAGATTAATAGAAATGTGAAATCCCTAAATTTCAGGCAATTTAGCAATTGATTTTGATTTTGATACCAGATACTATGATGTGAAAAGCTATAAAACCCAAATGTTTTCCATGTCATTTAGCAAAGAAAGGAGGAGGGAGAACCCTCTACCAAACTTCACTGGCTACTCCATCCCAGGCCCAGTTTCTGATCACTCACTCGGTTCCAACACTTCCAAATGGTCAACCTGCCCCACAGAGCTGCACCCCAACTCTTAACTCCTTTTGCATCAAGAGCCTAGTTTCCTTTCTGTCAACTGATTCCTAATTTTCCAGGAAACTGATTTTTCTGATTTCACAGTGATCATAAACCATTTTAAATTGAAGAAAATGCTATAATGGTTAAAATAATTAAAGTGGAGATGAAAACTAGATTACTTTAGTGTTACGGAAGATGCATTTCAAGTGCTCTGCAAATATATGGGAAAGTGGCAAGAAAACTCACCCTGCCTGGGTTCCTAACTACTCCGTACAGTACCATCTTGCTTTGATTACTGGTTAGGACAAGAAGGGAAGCAAAGGCTGTAAAACATGCATTTTGGGGAAACAGAATGGCACTTGAAGATTTCTTGGGAGTTCACCAAAGCATTTTAATATCCGTAAGGATTGTCAAACTTAGTACATCACAATTATTAAAAAAGCAAAGGATTGGGACTCCTGCTTATCACTGAGTTTGGCAGAAACACATTTATATAGTCCTCCCTTGTAATCACACAGTCCTTTATAGACAATGAGTGTGACCATTATGAAGAGTCTATGACAGAAGACAGAGCTTCATAATCCAGCTTTACTAGATTATAAAAAACTCCTTCTCCCCATGCATTACTTTGTATATCTCTGAAACATCTGAAAAATACTTTTCTGTGACTTACTAGGCTGTAGGGAACTTTTAGATACATTACAATTATCTCTAGAAGAATTTGGCATCTTTCTCCCATTAACTGAATGTTTCAACTGGATCTTAAAAGACGGCTGCCAATTTTCAGTTTTTTGAGCCCCTCTGAGATTTTGAATGCTCTGTATCAGTCTCTTGTTTGAAGTTCCTATCTTTGGAATTCTTCCTCTGTCCATTTAACAATTTGTCTGAAAATTAAAAAAAAAAAAAACAATTTGTCTGGAGGTGAAGATGTAGGACGTAGATGATACTCATGTGGGGATCCTTTTTGCTGGTTTGGCTTCTTTTGTTCTTTATCCACTTCTTTCTGAAGATGTAACACTAATAACCTATCCTGTTCTTCTTGTTTATGTCTCTCAAAAAGTAAGTGTTCCAAATCTATCAGTTTTGGGGTAAAGTTGGTTTCGGTTTCCTCTTGATCTGAGGAAGCTTCGGGGAACATTTTCCTTCTTTTTGCAGAAATGCATGGATCCCTGACTGCTTCAAAGATTCTGGGTTTTTTCTTTTGGAAGTATGTTTACTGATCGATGGACAAGACTCTTCATTTTCTGTCTCAGCTGTATTACTTCCAAATTTCTGTGTCATACCTGATATAGGGCACCCACTCTCTGTTTTGCCATAAGGCTTAACTGCAGCTTCCCCAGAGCAGGGAACTCTGCCTTCAGGTGCCTCATGATTTAGGACACTTAACTCTTTATCATCATTCGTTGGTCTCACTTTGACTTCTCCTTCAAGGCACCATTCTCCACCATTGGCACATAACTGAGGCATAGGTGACTCTGAAGACTTTTCACCTTGTTCTTGAATTTCCACGCATATTTGCTGAGAAAGGGTTGGCATATCTTCCTCAATTTCTGTATCTTGCCATGTAGGGCTCTTTACAACACTACTGTCAGTTTCCTTAGACGTGGAGTGCTTCCTCCTTTCTTGTACAATTTCAAACTGTGATGCTGACTCAAACTGAGATTTAGGTGACAAATACTTATGAATATCTCCAGTGTTTGTTTGTTTGTTCTTACTTTTCTTTTGAGACTTGGTTGTGACTGTAGCAGATTTTCTGGAATTCGAGGGAGAAGCCAAGACACTTGCATCACAGAAATTGTTAATATTAATGCTTAGCTTCCTTGCTAGTTCTTCATCACTTTTCAGTTGTTCTTCCATCTCTCTTCGCCTTTTTTCTGCCTGTCGTTTTTCCTCCTCTTCCTCCTCTGCTAATAATCTCTGTATGTATTCTTCACTGGCTTTGTTTTCTTCTTCCTCACTGGCTCGTCGCTCTGCCTCCATCTTGCTTATCTCCTCCTCATATTCTCTTCTCAATTCCCCGGGTCTACTTAATAAGCGAACTGGCTGACAGTCATCAACGATTTCCTCAGATTCCTGCCCAGAAATTCTAAGTGCGCATTCCTTTGGATAGTGTTTTTGGATTAATTCCCACAGTTCCATGTTGACAAGAGAATTTCTTCGGGTATGGTATCGGGTCCACGAAGAGATCCAGCGGCGACAGAAGGGACAGCATAAACTCGCCTTCTCGACAGTCGATTGGAAGCATGGGTTACAGAGCGTGTGGTTACAAGGCAGCGTTACGGGCTCGATTAGGATTTCCAGACAGATGAGGCACTGGCATTCTGACAAGGAGGGGATGGCGGTTTTGGGTACAGCCATTTTAATATGCTAAAAAGTCATACTCAACGTCAATACCAGCCGAGGGTGCTCTCTTAGCTCCCGGCAGCCAAGCCCGAGGCCGCCCAGGCCGGAAGCTCCGGGGCCTCAGCTCTGACAAGAACGCTGTTTCCGCCCGGAAGTTGAGCTGTGCGGGAGCAGGACTTCCGTTTTACCGTTGTTGTGGCGGCAGCACGCGAGCCTCCACATTGCAGCTTTCGTGCACCTGGACCCGTTTCCCGGCGCTCTGAGCCCACAGTCCCCTTTCTTCAGTCAGCCAAAGATACCTCATCTTAGCAGTGGTGCCGTAGCAACCCGACAAGGGCTAGTGACGTCACAATTGCCCACCCAAACAGCCAGGAATGTCTTCTTTTTAATAAGCATTTTATTTGACACCACTTTTACATTTACAGAAAACTTATAAAGACAGTAGAGAGAGATCCCATATACCCCACATCCAATTTTCCCTGTTATTAACACCTAACATTAGTATGGCACATTTATTACCATTAATGAATCAGTATCAATAAATTATCAACTATAGTCCGTATTTTATTCAGATTTCCTTAGTTTTATGCCTAATAGTACTTTTTTTGTTCTAGGATCCCATCCAGGATAGTGCATTACGTTTAATTGTCATGTCTCTTTAGGCTCCTTTTGGCTGTGACTGTTTCTAACTTCTCTCATTTTTGATGATCTTGACAATTTCAAGGAGTACTGGCCATGTATTTTGTAGAATGTCCTTCAACTATGATTTATTGGATATTTTTCTCCTGATTGAACTTAAGTTATATGTTTTTGGAAGATCACAGAGGAATTGAGGAGCGCACTTGTCATGATGAGCACACGGTGATCTATGAAACTGTTGAATTACTACATTGTACACCTGAAACTGATATAATGCTGTATGTTAACTAATGAATTAAAACAAAACCTTTAAAATTTTTTGAGAAGTCATCATGTTACAGATAAATTTATCTGACATTTATTCATTACTTTTATGCATAGTATTCTGTTATATGAATATCTCACAATTTATTGATAGACATTTGGGGTTTTCATTTTTTGTTAATGTAAGTAATATTGCCATTAATCATCTTGTAAGCATAAACACACACACACATTTTTCATTGTGCATAATAGTTGGCATTATGTAGGACTTTTACCTAGGAGTAGATTTGCTTATTCACAGAGTATGTATATTTTTAAATTTACTAGATATTGTTTGGGCTGCTTTGGGTAATGGGCCTACCCCAACTAAATGAAATGAGGGAAGGAGGGGAGTAGTACTCCAGAGAGAAGTTGAGGTGACAGAAAAAGATGAAAAATGTTCAAGGAATATAAAGAATATAAACAGGAGATGTCCACTATTTCTAAACAGTATGATTTCTTAAAAATTGTAAAATGTGGTTTGATATTCATAAATTCTGTTGTGGGTAGTATAACAATTTTCTTCACTTCAGTACTGCTAAAAATTTAAAATGAGTCGGACCATTTGAAAAGCCATTTAATTTCTAGGGCTAAATCATAGAATGAAGTAATGATAAGAAAACAGATTGTGAAAATGTGAGATCAAGAAAAAAAAATTTACCAATAAAATGCAGGAGTCAGCAAAAACTGAAGAAGTGAAGAAAAGAAAACTGACTTGAAAAAGCATAAAGAATGAAGTGATTGCTACAAGGTGATGGTTTTAATAGCATTTTTATACTTGGTGTAACATTTTTAACAGAGTTAATGTAGCAATATATTTAAACTACTTTCCAGTCAACCAGAGGTTGAAAATATGCTCTCAAAAAGTACATCTTCCTCCTCTTTTTATGGATGAGAAAGCTGAGCAAAGAAAGGTCAAGTGGCTTTATCACAAAACATCATGGTGACAAATTTAGGAATAAAACTTAATTTCCTGAACTTCAGTTTATGATTTACTCTGCTGGATAATTAATAGCAAGGCATTGTATTTTTCATACTAGCTCTGGTGATCACTATGAAAGATTTATCATTTAAGTTCAACTGAAACACATTTTACTATGAGACCTTTAGTTCTGCCACTGATGTAATTAAATGGTGCATTTGTAGCTTAGCCTATGGGTTCAGTGATTATTTTTTTTTCTTTAAAAAACGGTATCTTTTATCCTCCCTTTTAAAATACTATTTTTATTGACATTTTTCAGAGTCGAGTTCTTTACTGACTGTAACCTAATAAGCATTGGTGAAATTGATAACAAGAATTGATAAATTCCAGACTTGACTTTGTGTGTTTGATAATGTGCTAGAACTAATACCCACAACAACCATCACATATATTATTTTTGATAAAATGGAGCATGTTACAGATAGCCTTAGCTGTTTTTATGAGTAAATGTGTCATATTTTGCAACTCAAAAATCATTTCAATTAATTCAGACTTTTGAATTGAAAGAGATTAAAGCTGATCAATATAGTGAAACTGAGTTTAATCATTTTGGCTGTCCAATCTTGATGTGGAATTCAGTCCCTAGAGCAAAAGACCTCTCTTATGAGTATTTTCTAATGATAACTCTCCTGACACTAATTACCTTAATTTATTGTTTAATCTCTCAATATATTTAATGAATTGCCAAACTGTATTAATCAAGCAAATGTTTAATGTCAAGACATGATAACTTTGAATAAAAAGCATTATGTTTTACTCTTAAGTAGAAAATGTCATAGAATATTTCAGAATATATCAGTAGCAAGGTTGGGATGTGCCATTTCTGGCCATCGGGAAAAGAAGACATTATTCCTTTGGATGACTTCCATCAATATCAGCAATAGTAAGCATTAGTAATGAGAATAGTTAATACTATTTACTATGTGCCAGGATCTAAGTTCTTATTTATAACCACTCACTTAATCCACATAACCTCAATTTGCTCACCCTTTAAAACTTTTCAAGTGCTTTCTATGTACGAGGTATTCTTCTAGATTTTATAAATTGCACTTGAAAATAATCCATATTTTCCTTGCCCACTGACTGGCCTCCAGCCAGGGCCTCAAATGAGCCTAGGTCAAGATGGTATTAAAAACAGAAAGAAAACCAAAAACAAAAAACAAATCTATATTACACCCCTAAGAATGTGAAGTACTAGAATCCATAGATACAGGCTATAAAGTAGCTATGCCTAAAATGATGAGTGTTATTTTAAAAAATCTAAAAGAATGATGCCAATTTTGTTGCTGTGTGAGAGCATACAATTAAGAAGAGCACTTGGTCAGCAGTACTCCCTACCCCAGATCTATGATGTGTTTGATTTGACTGAATTCTATTACCTACTTTTTGGTATTATATTGTTGCCTAACATGGTTTATCAGCAAGAGCTAGCCTTTAATTTCTTGCTGCGTTTGACAGCACTGGATTTGAAGTGTACTAGAATGTTTTCATTACGCTAGCCCTACCAGTGCAATCCTTCAGACTGTCTGCCTCTGAGAAGTGGTACAGTCTTCCTGTCCCCAGTCATCCCTCATGTCTGACCCTGGTGTGAGAGCTGTACTGCTTCTAGCCTTGCACACCACTAACCCAACTCATACCTACCTCATTGTTAGAGAGACAGCAACTTTTCCTTTGACGGCTAGCCATATGGCAGGCACTGTGCAAAAGGATTTATAAGCATTATTATCTACATTTTACCAAGGATGAAATTCAAAGTACATTGTGGACATGGATTTGTAATTTTAAATACAAGTCATCATCACTGTTTCTAATGAAGTTCCATTCCTTTATTTGCACTCTCCTGCTTCTGATTCTCTTATGCTTATTTCAGCAAATTCAATTGTGAGGCTGGAGAGCTGACCAATAAATATGCTTTGATAGAATGATTAGTTTAGTCAATTAGAGAAACAAGCAAACGTCTGGAACTGTGCTGTCCAATACAGTAGACATTGGCAATATGTGCCTACTGAGCACTTGAAATGTGACTAGACTGGATTTAAATGTGATATAAGTATAAAATACACGCCAGATTGCAAAGACTTGGTAAGACAAAATAATGCAAAATATGTCCTTTGTAATTTTTATACCAATTACATATTGAAGTTGTAATATTTGGTTAAATAAAATATATTACTAAATTAATTTTACCTATTTTCACTTTTTAAAATGTAGCCACTACAAAATTGTTAATTTTATATGTGACTTGCCTTATATTTCTCTTGGACAGCACTGCTCTAGAGAGTGAGTGTGATCTCAGTCTTGAAAAGTGTAAGGGGAAGACAGAGGACCCAGAGCCTTGGTTGTGGTTCCCTTGATGGCTGTGCCACACGTGAGCTAAAAGACCTTGTCCAAATCACCTGACTTCCTTAAGTATTGTCTTAATGTTGGGACTGTGAATACCCACTCACAGTGCTATGGAAAGGAGTAAATTAGCTCAGGCATGTGAAAGCAGGCTATAAAGAAATGTGCAAATGGAAGTGTCCACTGTTATGGTTTAGTCTGATCTGTGACTCTTTACCTTGGCTTGTTTTAATTAATGGAATGTTAATATTTATAATCTTAACCCAGTCTTTCAAATGACATTGATTATCATCAATACAAATCATGGAGTAATACTAAGTGATGGTTTCTATATGTGGATTAATCTCAGAAAATCTTATTTCTATATAGTCTGTTAACAAGTGTAGTCCAGTGTCTGTAAGGGATGTAAATAATGAATATATGCATGTCTTGCATTTCTGCTTTTGATCTGATGGTGTGTGTGTGTGTGTGTGTGTGTGTGTAACTTTGACTTATTAATGTCACTTCTTTTTTACAAACCTGGTTCCTTCTTTGTGGGTCACATTTTAAAAACCCATTTGAGTATGATTCCACTTATATGAGATACTTAGAATAAGCAAATTCATGAAGACAGAAAATAGAAGGGCTGGAAGGGGGGAAATGGAGCATTGTTGTTAGTCACTACAGGGTTTCAGCTTGGGGTAATGAAAGGTTCTGGAAATGGATAGTGGTGATGATTGTACAACATTGTGAATGTATTAAATGCCAACCAAGTTGTACACTTAAAATGGTTAATAAAATAAATCTTATCTCATGTATAGTTTACCACAAAATGTCCATTTTAAATAAATGGTCATTCTTAATAGTTGGGAGTGCATTTTAAAGTTTTTTTTATCATATCAAAGAATTTTTTTTTTTAAGAACATCCTTTTCCTACTTCATGTTGGCTCTAGTTTGACAGGCATTGATTTTCCATAAACCTTATGAAACACAAGCCATTATGTTGGCATTTTATAACTGCTTTTAGTTTTTTTTTTTTTTAAAAAGATTTTATTTATTTGACAGAGAGAGACACAGCGAGAGAGGGAACACAAGCAGGGGGAGTGGGAGAGGGAGAAGCAGGCTGCCCGCTGAGCAGGGAGCCTGATGCGGGGCTCGATCCCAGGACCCTGGGATCACGACCTGAGCCGAAGGCAGACGCTTAACGACTGAGCCACCCAGGCGCCCCTGCTTTTAGTTTTGACATCACCAAAATTGACTGAGAACTCAATATCGCACCGGTTTCCGTACAGAAGCTCTGGTGTGGATGGTTTCGTAGGACGAGCTGACACCCCTATTGCTCAGTGTTCTCCATCCTCCCAGTCTCATCAAATCAGAGACTGCAAATGAACTCTAGAATGATGCAGATAGATGATTACGTATCTAAAAGTAAAACTTTAAGCATAAAATATAATAGGATCCAGGATCTTGAGAAGGATTCCAACATATTTGATGGCAGTTAAGTCTCTAAGCACTATGAATAAAGATGGCTGTACCCTCAATGCTAAACTGTAGTTAGTACGTTACTCCAGGCACACTCTAAAATATGAAGACTGAACTTAGGATATAATGTCGATACTAAAACTTATGTAATAGTGGGCAAGATAAACTTTCTACTGGTTCAGTAAATTAATTAGATGTTTTAGTGTGATAATGCTTATATGTGTGTATGTACATATATATTTTTCTTTTAGAGAATTATCAAGGCTATTTTATATACAGCTCTTATATTCCTAATTTTATTGTTGCTTATGAAGTGGCAAGAAATTTATTTGTATAAATAAAACCAAGTTGATCTGTGTAAGCAGTAGGTTCCTCCTAGACTTAATGATATTATATCATCCCAATATTAGTTTAATTAAATTCCTATTATCTTATTTTTTAAAGTGAACAATGACACATAGTATCTACAGTTGAATTACTGCAAAAGCAGTACGATCATACTGCTACTTCGCTATGGGTGTTTTTGTTAATAAACTGAACTCTGTCAGCTTCATGTGTACAGAACTGAGGAAAAAAATTAAAACCACCACCAATTTCCTATCATACTCACTTTATGTGTTATTCTTAATGAAGTCCCAAATTGATGTTTCTTCTTTCCTAGACACCAAATTGAGAAGGACAGTAAGAGCTTGTGGAGACTGTGGGAGAAAGTGCACTAATGATTATAGATGGAGAAAATAGGAAATGTTCAAGGGACTGAGAATATTAATATTATTTGGATTAAAAAACTATGATATGATATAATCAGATGTTAAGATTTTTTTAATTTAATTTAATTTTATTATGTTATGTTAGTCACCATACAATACATCATTAGTTTTTGATGTAGTGTTCCATGATTGTTTGCGTATAACACCCAGTGCTCCATTCAATATGTGCCCACCTTAATGCCCATCACTGAGCTAATCCATCCCCCCCCCCCCCATCTAAAACCCTCAGCTTGTTCTCAGGGTCCATAGTCTCTCATGGTTCATCTCCCCCTCTGATTCTCCCCCCTTCATTTTTCCCTTCCTTCTCCTAATGTCCATGCTATTCTTTATGTTCCACAAATAAGTGAAACCATATGATAATTGATGTTAAGAATTGAGAAAATTCGGAGTAATGGATGAGCAACCAGAAGTTACTGCACTAAAAATACATCAAGTAAAGGTTTCATCATGATTTAGGTGGGGTTTTGTTTTTTAATTGTTTACTGCATACATGGCAGAATGTTTACTTTCTCCTCATCTCATCTTCTTTTCTGGTCAAGTGAGATTACATTTATAGCTCTCTGAGTTTAGCATTTGACAGTGGTTCCTGAAAACTCATTGCTCAGTACTGGGAGAGATCGCTGGTGCTATCTTATTTGAAGGCTTTTAAACTCTCTTAACTATAGGGGACAAACAGGGTTACTGGAGGGGAGGGGAGCACTGGGTATTATATGCAAGTGATGAATCGCTAAATTCTATCCCTGAAACTAATAATACAGTATATGTTAACTAACTTGAATTTATACAAAATCTTTAAAAAAATAAAAATTTAAATTAAAAAAAGCAATTATGAAAAAATTGATAGATTCCCCTCTGAGGTATGTTTAGGCATAGACAAGCTGGAGGAAGGTCATGGAGACGCCAGTGATTTTTCATTGCTAATTATTTTAGTACTCATATCTTTCAAAGATATTTTATAGTTTAAAAAACAGGAAGCAGTTGAGAAAATCAAAATATTAGGGTTTGATATGACAGTTTCATAATTACATAATAAGATTTTGAGTGATGAATGTTTATTTTCAAAAAGTTTTACCTATTTGGAAGAGCTTTTATTATTTTTGCACTATGAACAGGTCCTCTAGGTATACAATATTCCAGGGTTTTAACTTGTCTTTCCTATAATTTTGAAGTCTTTCCTGATAAAATCAAGAGGTAACTCTTGCAAAGTAACTTGCAATTGATGCAGACATTGTATAATAACATATTTAGAAGAATTTTTAAAAACTACCTATGAAAAAACTGCATGGAAATAGAGTTGGTTTTATTCATGTCAAAATATATGGCTTTTGCATAAGAGGAATTAATGTTTCCATTTCTTAAAATGCTTGACCAACGCTTTTAGTCATTATGTTAGCATCTGTTGTTCCATCTGGAAGACCTAAAAAATCCAGTGAATTATAAATGGACAGTTCAACATGAATATGTAAATTAAAGACATTTTATGAATTCTGTGTAAGATATAAAGAAAGAGCTTACGCTGTGCTTTAACTAAAGATCTTACTATTTATTTCTTAATCATCTGTTGGGTTAGGATAGGGTTCTACCCCAGTATATCACCCAGGACTTATTGGAATATAAACAGTATCATAGATTCATTATGAATATCATAGACTTTGTTTCAAATGATACAGTACAATGTGTTTATTAGAGAAGTAAAAAAATACAAATTAACATTTAAGAGGTATTATGTTAAATATAGAAGTACTATCTGTAGTCAGTGCTGTGTTATGGTGTCAACAGAAAAGTTTGGAACTTTTAATGAGCACTTATTGTTAATGTTCCATTAGAAAATTATGCTGTTTCCATACTGCCATCTTTTGAAGGACGCATTTGCTTTAGTCATTAAACCTCGACACATACTCTGAACATGAATATAAATGCTGCTATCTCTATGCCCTGCCTTCTAAGTGTTGTGATTTCTAATATTTATTTAAAATGTTTGGTTTTCAGTATATCACTTACGATCACAAAGCACATGCTGAGCTTTTTTTAAAATTGAGTTTTGCTCTGTCAAATTAAGGATGAAAGAATGACACTGAAACATATGTCCTTTTTTTAAAAAGTAAAAATGCATTTTAAACTTTTTAAGGGAAATCGTGGCTTCTAAATGTCACGAACATGTCATGTTTCTTCTATGCATCAACTTTTATGAGTCCCGATTAAAAATACAACCTGAAAACAGAATGTTTCTACTTAGATATTGTTGCTATGGTGCTATTTAGCTAGTTAATCATATAACCCTTTCAGAATAATGAAACCAGTAGCACTTGTCAACACCAAACATGAAAGGAATGAAGTAGCAGAGGTGTGAAAAATATCCATTAATATGAAAGCAATGTGTTACGGGGGGCAGCAAAGAGGTAGTAAGCTATTTACTATTTACTGGTTGGCTATGACATTGCTAAAATTAGATTAAAGCAAAATAGCTTAGTACGAATATAATGAAATAGTTTTGATGATGTTTTCCACTTGGGGTATATAATTAGATCCTTTTATATTAATCTAATTTCTCTATGAGTTAAATAAACTCAATAGTGTTGACCTGCCTTTTCATGTGCTTTTTTTTTGATTCAACAAAATCATTTGATAAACATTTTGTAAGAAATAGAATTACATTCAGAGCAACACTTGTATACTTATGCAAGCTACTTACAAACATATAAATGAATGTGCTCTATAGTTGTAAGATCTGCATTTGTTATTTTAAATGCAGTGAAGAAGTTATAGATACTTTCTACACAGGTGCTGTTCAAAGTATAGGTTGCAAATAACAGAGTAAAGAGGTTCTTTACCCCAAATAAAGTGTCACTGTTTTTGATGGCAGACAACAAGAGGCTGAAACAAAGACAAAAGACAGTGAGTTTGAAGAAGAGAGAACAGATTTGAGACATACAAAGGTGGTAGGACAAAATAATGAGATTAGTTACATGTGAGTGTTCATGGAGTAGGGGCCGAGTTTTTGTTTGGAGGATTTGAATTTTGAAGGATTTCAAGATGAGCCTGTTTGAAGAGTGTATTAGTTGTTTTTTGTTTTAGTCCAAGTAACTAATGACTTAAGTAACAAAGACACATAATATGTTTTCTAATAAGAATTCCAGAAGTAGATAAGGCCCAGGATGGGTAATTCAGCAGCTACAATGACATTATCAAGGACATTTTTTTTTTTTAATCTTTTCTCTCTGCTCTTCTCAGCAAATGACTTGACCTCATAGGCTGGCTTCCCAAATGGCATCACATGAAGACCCCGATGTCTACAAACAGAAAAAGAATTGGTCCATACTGTATTCCCTAAACAAAAGCAGGGACAGTTTTCCCAGAAGTTCCCAGAGCAGACTTTCAACCACCATCCCATTGTTTAAAATTGCCCATGAATAAACCATTCACTAGAAACAGGGCTAAGATCACCATCAATATGACTGGCTTTGACCATTCCTGATCAACCCTTGACTTAAAAGGTCCTCAGCCTCCTCATGAAGCACATGAGGACCTGGAGTAAGGTAAACAATATCAAGATAGCAAGGATGGCTAGGAAGCGGGTGTTGGGGAATGGATTTTGGATAGGCTACTAGATTGTATGCCCAGGAAGTGGCAGTTAAGGTTTCTTAATGTTGGCTTTGTCTGTTAGAGGGTTTCAGGATGCAACTGGAAATATGGCCCTGGAAGATGTTAAGAATTTGAGATTAATCTGCACACATATGATGCTTGAACCTGTAACAGTGAATGGGATTATTCACGGACAAGGTATAGAGTAGAATGCGAGGTGTGCAAAGGACAAAATGCTTTAAGGATAACAAAGATGTTAAGAAAAGGTGATTTTCCAGAGAGATAAAATAAAAACCAGAGAGGCCATTTTTATATGTGAAATACAGTTAAATTCCAAAATACAAATTTGGCAGAATTTTCCTTCCTCAGAAGTTCAACTTGGACCCTACATTTCTAATTCATAAGAATCCTAACATTGACATGTTTTTTGTTCATTTGTTTAATTTAAAAACATCTATAGTGACGTTATTCTTATTCAAATGATTTCTGGGCATTGATAAAGTCAAATTTAATCTGAGAATTTTTTTTTTGATTTGTGCTACTTTTTTTCTGGTGTATAACCAGAGTCCTTGAGGATAATGACAGAGTATTTCAGCAATTCCCCTCTAGTAGGTTAAGATTAAGGTTTCCACTTCACTGCAGCTCTTGGAGTCATAGTTATCAATATAGGTGAAACTCTGCGATATCAACATGTCAAGTATACCCTTAATTGGAATCTCAGATATGTTTTCATATATGTGTTTCTCTACTTTGCCACACAGTTCTTTAGTGGGTGGGTGTGGCAGAGTAGACTCTTCTTTCCTTAGTGTAATATAGAGCTCTTGCTGGGCAGCAGCTGCTCAGCCCGGAACTGTAGTTACCCCTTGAACACTGCAGGCATTAGGGGTGCCGGCCTCCTGCGTAGTCACAAATTTGCCTGTAATGTTTGTGGGGTTTTTTAAATTGTATTTCTTTGGTAAAAACAGCCTGGAGTCAAGGATTTCCTTTTTACTGCTTTCTTTTTTTTAATATAATTAACCTACAGTGTTATATTCATTTCAGGTGTACAATATAGTGATTCAATACTTCTATGCATTACTTTTTTTACTGCTTTCTTTTTTTAAATATAATTAACCTACAGTGTTATATTCATTTCAGGTGTACAATGTAGTGATTCAACACTTCTATGCATTACTCACTGTTCATCACGATAAGTGTGTTCTTAATCCCCTTTATCTGTTTATCCATCCCCCACCCACCACACCCCCCCCTCTGGCAACCACACGTTTGTTCTCTATATTTATGAGTTTGGTTTTTTTGTCATCTCTTGTTTTGTTTGTTTTGTTTCTTAACTTCCACATGAGTTAAATTATATGGTATGTGTCTTTCTCTAACTTACTTCATTTAGCATTATACCCTGTAGGTCCATCCACATTGTTGCAAAGGCAAGATTTCATTCTGTTTATGGATGAGTACTATTTCATTGTGTATGTATACTACATCTTTTTTATCCATTCATCTTTGGATGGACACTTGGGCTGCTTCCATATCTTGGCTGTTGTAAATAGGGCTGCAGTAACCATAGGGTTACATATTATCTTTTTGAATTAGTGTTGAATTAGTGTTTTTGTTTTGTTTAGGTAAATATCCAGTAGTGAAATTACTGAATCATATGGGAATTATCTTCTTAATTTTTTAAGATAATTAACCTCCATACTGTTTTCCATTGTGACTGCACCAGTTTATTTGTGTGAGGTCTCCCTTTTTCCACATTCTCACCAACACTTACTTGTTTTGTGTGTGTGTGTGTGTGTGTGTGTGTGTTTGATTTTAGCTATTCTGACAGGTGTGAGGTGATATCTCATTGTGGTTTTGGTTTGCATTTCTGTTGAACTGGTGATGTTGAGCATCTTATCATGTATCTATTGGCCTTCTTTATGTCTTCTTTGGAAAAACGTCTAATCAGGTCCTTTGCCCATTTTTAACTGGATTATTTGTATTTTGGGTATTGAGTTGTGTAAGTTCTTTATATATTTTGAATATTAAGTCCTTATTAGATATATCATTTGCAAAGATCTTTTTCCATTCAGTAGGCTGACCTCCTGTACAGTCCAAAATTTGCTGGTAACTTCTGACTCCCCAGAATCTTAACTACTAACAGCCTACTGTTGACCAAAAGCCTTACCAGTAACATAAAGTGCCAACTAGCACATATTTGTATGTTATATGTATTATATACCATATTATTACAATACAATAAGCTTGAGAAAAAAATATTAAGAAAATCACGAGGAAGAAAAAGTATATTTATAGTACTTTACCATAAAAACTGTGTGTAAGTAGATATGTGCAGTTCAAACCTGTGTTGTCCAAGGGTTAACTTTGTATCTCCTAGCCCCTATTGCTTCTGGTAGAGCCACATGACTAGTTCTCACCAATAAATGCAAGGAGAAGAAGGAACTGTCACTTCTGAGCCAAAGTAGTAAGGAAATGAGTATTCTTTCTCCCGTTCTTCCCCCAGTAATTGCTTAGAGGCAGAGAATACCTAGGCTCCAGTGGAGGGAAGGAGCCCTGGTCTCTAAATCACATCATGGGGGGAAAGCTGATTACCGACCAGAAGGACACTCATTGCATGCTTCTGGGAGTGAGAAATAACCATCCTGTAAGTTAAACCACTGAAATCATGAGGTTTATTTTTATAGCAGCTAGCCTTATCCTAAGTAACACAGTTAGGCACATTTTGCTGATAGAAGGCCATCTGAATAAAAGAGATGTTTATTGTCAAGTCATGAAAGACCTAAAAGGGAAACTGCTAAGCTATACACCTCCCACTTTCCTGTCCAAATGCTTCTTCCTATACTTTTTATTTTCCATCTGCTTTGCAAACCCACCAGATCTCTGCCTGTTCAGAGTCTACCTGTCTTTCAAGGTGTGGCTCAAAAACCCATCTCCACCTGTCAGCCTTCAGTGCTTTCCTCCTAGATCAGGACAGTCCCTTCTTCCCTAGAGGTCACATTGCTTCTGTGCTAATTTGGCTATTGGGATTTATTGACACTCTTTTTCAGTGGCTTCTAACTTACGTGAAGTAAAACTTCATCTTGTTTATTTTGGTTTTATCAGTAATTCTGCATTGTTTAGCACATAGTAGAAGATGAATGTCTTGAAAAGTTGAATAAACAAAAGCTAAATTGGGTATGTATTATAGGAATGTATTCTATTGTAAATAACTCCGCCAAATGTTCTTTTAGTCTTAATCATAAACCTGTTATATAAGTAATTATTTTAGGACTTTCAGCTTATGCATAAAATAATTCAAAATGTAACTATTTTGTTTAAAATTCTTAGTATATTCATTATTCTCAAATTAATGTGTAATAATCCTAATGAATTATAATAGCTGTTATTTCTTCACAGTAATTCAAATTATATTATTTTCAAGTCAGCACAACATAATTTTCCTTATATAAGGTCAAGTGTTTTTAAAAGCTTGTATAGTCTGGTGATTTGTTTATATTTTTTTCTGCTTTTTTAAATTTCAAATTTCTATTTAAATTCCAGTTAGTTTACATATAGTGTAATATTAGTTTCAGGAGTAAAATTACTGATTCATCACTTTCATACAACACCCAGTGTTCATCATAACAAGTGCCCTCCTTACTACCCATCACCCATTTAGCCTATCCACCTGCCTCCCCTCTAGCAACCTTTGTTCTCTATAGTTAAGAGTCTGTTTTATGGTTTGCCTCTCTCTTTTCCCCCCCATGTTCATATTTTGTTTCTTAAATTCCACATATGATTGAAATCATATAGTATTTGTCTTTCTCTGATTGACTTCACTTAGCATAATACTCTCTAGCTCCATCCATGTCATTGCAAATGGCAAGATTTCATTCTTTTTCATGGCTAAGTAATAATCCATTGTATATTATATACCATAACTTCTTGATCCATTCATGAGTCAATGGACATTTGGATCTTTCTATAATTTAGCTATTGTTGATAATGCTCTTACAAACATCGGGGTGTGGCAGTTCATTTATAAAACACATAGCAGAGTATTTTAAAATTGGAATATTCACAAAGTACTACAATGTGCAAAAATAAATAGAATACCAAGACAGCTTGGAAAACTAACACTAACAGAAGACACACACACACACCCAAAAAAGAAGAGAATTATAGAAAAATAAATAAATAAATATGACAATGGAGGCAGAAAAGGGGGAGACAACATGAAAAGGAAAAATATCCCTGATCTCCTTGAGGAGAGAGTGTTTCCTAAGCATTAATTTTAGAGAGAGGGAGAGAGAGAGATAAAGGGAGGGGTGGAGGGAAGCAATTGTTATTAAGCTCTTTGCAGTATTATCTGTTAAGTGTATAGTACTTGAAACAACTCAAATGTCCAGAAAATGATAAGGAGAGGATTTTATAAATTTTGTGAGGGATTGCCATATAGTGGAAAGAGTGTGGATTTGAGTGAGGTGACTTCAAGTTATGGTCCTTCTTCTAACCTGGGTTAGGCAAATATCCTAACCCTAATTTGTATCCCAGGGAACTCTGTGGCTCCTTCCAGGGTTAAAACTTTCTAATGCGGGGGGCCTGGGTGGCTCAGTCATTAAGCGTCTGCCTTTGGCTCAGGTCATGATCCCAGGGTCCTGGGGTCGAGCCCCGCATCGGGCTCCCTGCTCAGCGGGCAGCCTGCTTCTCCCTCTCCCACTCCCCCTGCTTGTGTTCCCTATCTCGATGTGTCTCTCTGTGTCAAAAAATAAATAAAAATCTTTTATATTATTTCAACAGAAAGTTTTCATTTATAGCATTGTTTATAGCACAGTCTTTTGGGTTGTCAAATTCTAACTCTGTTCATTCTCTGAGTATTTTTTGCAACCCTTTAAAAATTATGGTAACTATGGGCGCCTGGGTGGCTCAGTTGGTTAAGCAACTGCCTTCGGCTCAGGTCATGATCCTGGAGTCCTGGGATCGAGTCCCACATCGGGCTCCCTGCTCGGCGGGGGGTCTGCTTCTCTTTCTGACCCTCTTCCCTCTCGTGCTCTCTGTCTCTCATTCTCTCTCTCTCAAATAAATAAATAAAATCTTTTCAAAAAAATAAAAAATAAATAAAAATAAAAATAAAAATTATGGTAACTAATAGATATGTAAACACTGTCTTGTTATCTTGTCTAATAAAAATTTGTGCCCCTTCCTCAAAAAAAATCTTTAAAAAAACCTTTCTAATGCAATAAAATATGAAAACTTAACACTCTTCTGGGCGCCTGGGTGGCTCAGACGGCTAAGCGTCTGCCTTCGGCTCAGGTCATGATCCCAGAGTCCTGGGATCGAGTCCCGCATTGGGCTCCCTGCTCAGCGGGGAGCCTGCTTCTCCCTCTGCCTCTCTCTCTCTCTCTCTCTCTCTCTCTCTCTCTCTCTCTCTCTCTGTGTGTGTCTCATGAATAAATAAATAAAATCTTTAAAAAAAAACACTTCTGATTTTAGCAAGTTTTCTGAATGGCATATCTCTTCATAGTGTGGGGGAGGGCAGCCAGCCCTTCTTGAAAGAGCAGAAATCTCCAAAAGCCAATAAACCATTATCCATTCTTTCAAGAAACACTTATTAAATGTGCAGGTACTAATCTAAACCAGGTTTTTTTCCCCCCTAAAATGATACCAGGGGCAAGTTAACTTCTTGGAGTGACTTTCTTTGGTCCACGTAAAATTGTATTGAGAGTTGAATTATATTTAGGGACCTCTAGTACAGGACATAGCATGTAATAGACTCTCAAGAAAATCTTGTTTCCTCCCTCTGGCATATAAAGGAACAACAAAATGAAAAAGCAGCAATAAGTTAGCTACACATCTATCCTTGTATCGAGGGGTTGTTTGACACCACAACTGCCAGTCAGTTTTCATTAGTGTGATACAAACCATAGTAAAATTATATTTCAAAAAATATTATATAAGGAAGAAAAAAGCAATTAATATTCCCTGGTCAATTTCATCCATAATAATTATGTAAGTTGGGTGCTGTCTATTAAGAGAACATCTCTTTAATGCAGATGAAAAGAGGATTCTAATGATGATGATGATGATGAAAACTAGCACTTATTAAATGCCTACTGTGTGCATCATTCCTTACACTTTGTGTATTTTACCTGATTTTAACTGTATCATAGAAGACATAATAGCTTAGAGTCCCCTGTTTGTTGCTGCATTTTACCATCTACTGCCATTTGATAGATTCTGTAGATGTACCAAGTCCATTCTTCATTCACTTTATAAAGACCAAGTTCTTATTTGTGTAATATGCTAAGCACTGTGATAAATCAAAGAATGAGTTAGGCAGAGATCTCCTGGGGCAGTTATCATCAAGCAGAAGAGATAAATTATGCACATAATAGAATGTAAAATAAAAAGTTCAGTATACAAGAGATGGATCATAAATGGCGGTGGGAATTCTGGGATGGTCATGGAAAGTTTCCTGCACACATGGAATTTGAAGTCCTCCTTCAAGGAGAGCAGGAATTTGGACATGGAGGTGTCAAAAAAAATTTTTTAAACTAAACTTTTAAGGACTTTATTTAGATGGATTATTGCAAAGAGGGGGACTATTGCTATAGGAGGAGGACTATTGCAATAGGGAGAGCATTCTGAATATAAGATCTGCAAACATCTCAGGATTTAGGCAAAAGAGTTTTTCTTTTATAGGGAGAAGAAAACGAAGCTAGCAAGAACAGGGTGTGGGGAAATGGTGAACAGGAGTGGCATGATGGGATAGCACATCAGAGAAAGTTCTACCCTGAGGCCAGCCTCTTCTGTGGAAAGCCTATTAAGGAATGGCTATATGCTGGCTCAGGATGAGGGTAGGTCAAAGTTGGGGGCCTGAAGGAAGAAGAGAATCTTACCGAAATTATGGCTAATAAGCATTTTGTTCTGGCTGATCAGTGGGGACAGCAGTTCAGCTAATCATTTATGAAGCAAAAATAGGAATTTGGAGGGTCTGTGTCTGGCCTTGTCATAGGTAAACAAAGGAACATCCATGCGTTTTATCCAAATTATAAGGGGAAGGGTGGATTTTTTACAGTAAGCTGTTGCCTGGAACAATAAAGGAGGGGGGAGTTTCTTAAATTTGCTGTTT
This sequence comes from Mirounga leonina, assembly GCF_011800145.1. NCBI lineage: Eukaryota > Metazoa > Chordata > Mammalia > Carnivora > Phocidae > Mirounga > Mirounga leonina. The sequence continues at coordinate 14,476,526 of NW_023270158.1, forward strand.
TCTAGGATCACAGAGCTTGGGTAAACATTATAAGGGATATGGGAATAAAAAACCAGTGAGGACTCTCTAATGAATGAGATGTGCATGAGAGGAGTTTCATTTAGTCAGGATGTGAAGATTTTGAAAAAGAATTGCACTAATAATAATAGTAGCTTTCTGAGTGCCAGGCCCTGTTCTAAGCACCTTACATCAGTCAACTCGTTTAAATAGTCCTTACAACCATCCAGTGACACAGGTACAATTATTCTCCCATTTTATATACAAGGAATTTGAACTCCTCAGAGGGTAAGTAACTTTGTCACACTGGTAGTAAGACGTACAACTGGGGCTGTAAGTCATAAAGCCCATGTCTCCCAGTAACTGGCCCAACCTCTTTTCATTCCTTCATACTGTTCCTTTAACCCAGGGAGATAGGGGGCTTAAAACTGCTGGAACAAGGGAGAGGGGACATACAGTGATTTTCCACTTTCCAAAAACAATCAACTCAATGAATACGTATGAGAGAAGTTGTGGGACACAGAAGAAAGAAGAACACAGAAAACTAGAAAATCTGAGTTTGGCTGTGGTGCACTGGACAAAAGAAAATGACAGTTAACAGGGAAGGTTCTGGATGCAGAGAATAAAAACCAAAAACCTCAACCAGTCAGGGCAGAAGGGGGGCCCACTGCTTTGTGTGGGAATGGGGCAACTTAATATTGTCATCTTTATAGGCCCAGGTTTCCAGGCTTCGTTCCTCCATGAATGAGATTATGGCAGCCCTTAATATATGAGCAGTAGGTGGGAAATGCCTGCCACTTTAGTCCTTAAGAGCATCCCTGAGTTACAGTCAGCCATCCCCCCTAGTATGATTTAGCCTTCTAGAGTTAAGGACAATTACTGAATCCAACAGGCATTCACCTCTCCTTCCCTTAACCAGCTACATTTATATTTATTTCTGCTGTTCACAGCCACCATTGTTTTTCCTGATGATTATCTTGTGATTCAGTACATTCAGTCTAATGAGCCAGAGTGTACATAATACATGTGAAAATTTTACTGAAAATTTTACTGAAAATATTGTTACCTATTTGACATGTAAAGAATTGAACTAAGTTCATCTAGAGAGCATAGTTTATGTAGCAATGCTGATTGCTACAACCAACAGAGATTTTATTGGAAATGTAAAGCAGTTAAACTCTCTTGAGGCCATTCTGTGCCTCTGGACCAATGGTAAGCATATTCACATCCTTACCTCTTTTCATCTTCCCAGGAACCTATTAGTGGGGGATATGGTTTCTACTTTATGGATGAACAAATTGAAGTTAACAGAATTTAATCACTATGCCCAAGAGTTTGTACTTTAATCCTTAAAGTCCAGTTTTGGACCCAAACCTCCTTGATTTTAAAAATCTCCTAAACCTTTCCACTCTGAATTAGTCACTCACATTTTCAAGGCTGATCAATAACAGCTCTGCTACCTAATAGCTATGTGACCTTGGGGAAATTATTTAACTATGCTTTGACTTTGTTTCTTAATCTGAAAAGCGAGGGCAATCATATCTTCATCATAGGATCATTGTGAAGATTAAATCAATTAATATGTGTAAGGTATTTAAAAGACCTACATAGCCACTATTTTTTATGTTAGCTGTGGTTATTAAAGATAACGATTGAGATGACAATGAAACCATGCTCTCTTTTCTTAAAAACTCAAAACAAATAGCCAAACTCAGTATCTCAGTATGGCTTTGTGTGCTCCAGCAGTAGGATTGGTTACATATGTGTATATATTCTTTGTCCTGCCATACTCTTCTAGCAGTTTAATCTAAGTATAACTACAGAGAACTAGGAACATTAGTGTACTCAAAATTGAATTCACATATAATTTTGGAAAACATCAATTGGGAAAACTCTTTTGTGTCTATCTTTAAACTTATCTGAGTTCCTAAAATAAAATTTGTATTTGATATAAGAGGACAGGATGGCATCTTTGACAACTGGGTTTTGGGAAACTTAAAAAAAAAAAAAAACAGGATTAAAAGACCCAACATAATATTGAGGAGGAAGAACAAAACTAAAGGACTGATACTATAGGACTTCAGTATTTACTATAAACTACAGTAATCAAGACACTGGTGAAAGAACAAATAGATGAATGGAACAGAATAGAGATCCCAGAAATAGACCCAGATAAATAGAGTCAACTGATCTTTGACAAAAGAACAAAAGCCTATACAATGGAATAAAGTTAGTCCTCTCAACAGATGGTGTTGGAACAACTAGACATCCATAGGCAAAGATGAATCTAGACATAAAACTTAAATCCTTCACAAAAATTAACTCAAAATGTATCACAAGCATGTATGTAAAATGCAAAACTGTAAAACTCCTAGAGAATAACATTGGAGAAAACCTAGATGACCTTGGATTTGGTGATGACTTTTCAGCTAAAACACCAAAGGTATGATCCATGAAAACAAAGAATTGATAAGCTAGACATCATTAAAACTAAAAATTCTCCTCTGAGAAGAGTAATGTCAAGAGAATAAGAGGACGAGTCATAAATTAGGGGAAAATATTTGCAAAAGATATATCTAACAAAGAAATGTTATCTGAAATATACAAAGAACTCCTAAAACTAAACAATAAGAAAACAAACAACCTGATTAAAAATGGGCCCAAGATTTTAATAGACATCTCACCAGAGAAGATGTACAGATGGCAAATAAGCATATGAAAAGATGTACCACATAAAAGTCATCAGAGAAATGCAAATTAAAAAGGATAGTGAGATACCACTACATATTTATCAGAATGGCCAAAATCTGGAACACTAACACCAGGTGCTGGCGAGGGTGTGGAGGCACTGGAATTCTCACTGATTGCTGGTAGGATCAAATGCAAAATGGTAGAGGCACTTTGGAAGACAATTGATGATTTCTTATAAAACTAAACATACTTTTACCATATGACCCAGCAATTGTGCTCCCTAGTATTTACCCAGAGGAGTTGAAAACTTTTGTCCGCATAAAAACCTGTACACAGATATTATACCAGCCTTATTCATAATTGCCAAAAATCAGAAGCAACCAAGACATCCTTCAGTAGGTGAATGGATAAATAAACTGTGGTACAGTCAGACAATGGGATATTATTCAGTTCTAGAAAGAAATGATCTATCAAGCCACAAAAAGACATGGAGGAAACTGAAATGCATATCAGTAAGTGAAAGAAGCCAGTCTGAAAAGGCTAAATACTGTATGATTCCATCTATATGACATTTTGGAAAAGGCAAAACTATGAAGACAGAAAAAAACAGCGGTTGCCAGGATTAAGGGTGGGGGAATGAGAGATGAATAGACAGAGCACAGGAGTTTTAGGACAGTGAATATACTCTGTATGACACTATGTCATACATTTTCCAAACTCAGAATGTATTAACACCAAGTGAACCCTAAGGTACACTATGGACTTTGGGTGATTGTGATGTGTCAGTGTAGATTCATCAACTGTAACAAGTATGCAACTCTTGTGGGGGATGTTGATGATGGTGGGGGGGGTAGTCTGTGCATGTAGTGGGGAGGGAGATATAGGGAATCTCTGTACCTTCCCCGCAGTTTTGTTGTGAACCTAAAACTACTCTTAAAAAATACTCTTTTATAACAAAATAAATAAAGAATTTGCATATCATTGCCCTTGTATGAAGAATCAGGATTACTAAAATGTAAGAAACATTTCCTCATATTTCCCATTTGTATGGAACATGGAGATGTTATCACTGCCTTGACTCACTTGCTCCCTATGGTGGTTGGGCTCCATGGAGCCTGAGCGGAGCCTGAGTTTTCTTGTCTAAAATATATGTTGATAGGTGTGAACTGGGATCAGAGATCCAAGAGGTCAACAAAGAATTAATAGGGAAAGGACTAAGGTACAAAAATAAGGTCCTTTCCTAGAAATTCAAGTCTAGAATGAAGTAAAATTTATTGGAGGTTGTGGTGTGTCTGAGTATTGGCAGTAGTGCTCACTTCCCTCAGGGCAGGCTTTAAGTAGGCCTTGGAGTTTGTGACAGTTTTATGCTCTGGGAAGTATGTGTTTGTAGATGATTCAAGCTGAGTTTAAAGGTTTGCAGCAGGGATTGCATAAAATATTGTGAAAATTGTATTGAAAATGATCTTAAATATTTTATTTTATTTTATTCTAAGTTCAGTTCAAGTGTAGAAATCTTCATAGTTATAAAGGTCTATAGTGAAACCTTTTTATCACTGCTCAGAACTGATTAGTCTATCATACACACACATATCCTCCCATATCATTTGTCCATCAGCAAGTCCTCAGTTATCCAGTGTCAATTTTATAAATACACATGCATATACATACACACTCACACTCACACTCATGCATTCAGAATCCCAGACATAAGCCTTTATTGTTTTAAATTACTTTTACTTCTCAGAACGATGAAGATCATGCATCAGGTAGCCTGGCAGGTGTTTTGATGCTCAGAGTTGGCTATTTTCATCATTGATCTAAGTTGGTAAGAAACAGATCTCAGAGAATTAAACATTTTAAATCTGGAAGACTAAACTAAATTCATTTAGAAGTTCCACTATGTCCTCTATGTAGCTATGACTTTCATCTCTTGCTGCCTTGAAGCTGAGCATAGAAGAGCAAATAGTGGCCTCTCTCCAGGCCAAACAGACTAGAAAAATGATCACACAAACAACTACTGATTTTTGCTTTGTTGAAAGGAAAATATTTCCATTCTAGACCACAAAAATGAGTAAAAATAATCTAAGACTCTTTAAGGACTATACTGATTTCTTCTGTATTTCTGAAACAAAGAAATAGTTAAGATACAATTTACACAACCCCAGGCCTGAAGAAACTGGGTCCTATGTACTAACATCAGGGCATCTTTCTGCTGCCACCTCTCCTGCCTCAAAACTATTCTCCACATTGTGAAAACCATATGCTTAAAAACCATCAGTAACTCACTCCACATTACTCAAAGGATAAAGTCCCAAATCCTTAGTTGGTTTTTGTCAACCCAGCAATCATTAGTCCTCACTTACCTCACACTCCTCCCCCCACCATCATCCATCTGTTTGCTGTATTCTGCTTTATCGTCCAGCCAAACTAAATTTTCTTGATCATACACCAAGGAGTATTCCTTCTGCCCAGATCACTGTCCACCCTCACCATAGACATTCACTTGATCAACTTCAGTGCATTCTTCAGGTCTAATGTATACCTTCCAGGTGAAGTCTTTCTTTAGTCCTCAAAATAAGTGGCTCCCCTTTTTGTGTTCTCATAGTGTCAAGGCACGTCTGTTTCACACACTTTTATAGTCATATATTTAAAGTAGTGTTTCTCAGATGTTCGGTGTGCATAGGAATTAAAAGGAGATCTTGTAAAAATGCAAATTCTGAGTCAGGGTGATGCCAGTGCTGCAGTCCCCAAAGCATGTGCCGAGTAGCAAGGACGTAGAGTCTGTGTGCCTCCGTGGACCTGAGGACAGGATCCGCAGAGCCTGACACACAGCAGGCCCTGAATTCACAGCCACTGAATGAATTTCAAAAGCGATAGAATCTTGACAATATAACATTTTCATTTTAAAATACAAGCAGTGCTTACAAATAACCACTTGAGAAGAACTTTGTTAACTTCCTTCCCTCCTTCTGTATCTTGGTATTTCCATCTGTTCTTTCTGTCTCTTTGCCTCAAAGTTCACTGGTATCTGGAATTTCTACCCAATCCCTTCCTTTTCCTCTATTCCTTTTACACCCTGGAGGCATTTTCAATGATAGCACTTCTGAAAATAAAAAGCAAAGGAAGCCAGGGAAGAGAGATGAAGAAAAATGAACCTCTTTTCTCTTCTTCAGCTATCAGTTGAGTTACTTTCTTGTTTCTCCAAATCTAACCTCTTTGGACCTAATCAGACTATTTATCAAAGAATCCCAAACACATCCCTAGACTCCACTTTAGTGTTGTAATGCTCAAAACTATTGTCTGTATGTTCCTCAGAAATGGAAATGAACCTTGTATCAGTCATTTATTTACACAAAGACTTGTCTTTTAACATCTAAGTAAAGATTTGACTGTTTTTTAAGCCATAGCTTTAAATGCATATTTGCCTAGGGCTTGGGGAGAGATACACGTAGTCATTTTGTTCCAAATATTTGTAGTTGGGTATATTGCGAACATGGAATAGTGAAAATACCACAAGCTCCCTGTGGTCCCCTTACCACCCATATGCCCAGCCCTTGTCTCAGATACGAAAAATAAGAAATGTTAGAGAGCAGTCACTGTAGCAAAGGACGAAAGTGGTGAGAACATTTTATGAGATAATAATTCTCCTACCAGGTGGACAGCCTTTAAGGAGTACAGGCACTGCTCTTCTCCATTAGGGGTAGATATGTTTCCAAGCAGACAAAAACCATCAAGGAAAACATTGTTTTGGGGAGATAATGTGTACTCAGAAACCTCAGACACCTGTGATTTTAGGAAACCACAGATTGACTTTTCTACTAGGACATACAAATCTTTGTTAGGCTTTAAGTGTATTTAATGTCCAAAGGAACAATTTATGGAAGGGTGATTGGTCTGGATTTCTATATTAAATTTATGGTATGACTTACAGAATGCTTGCTCGCTTGCTCTCTCTGTGTGTATATACACACACACACACACACACACAGAGAGATATATATATAGATATATATATATATAGTGTTCTGTATCTACATGATAAGTAAAATGTGTATTTGTATATATATCTAATTCATACCTTCCACATTTGCATCTCGTGTATGTATATGTATATACTCTATAATTTCATTTCTTGACAGCTAAGGCTTGAAAGAGATCAGAGGGGAAACTCTTGGTAAATGTGTAGATTTGCACACTAGCCAGATGTTAGACATATAAATTTTATACTAAAAATGCCATCCCCAAATATCAAGAAAATAGAACAACTATACTAGGGTATGGATTCTAGCAAATTAAAAGAAATATCTGCATGATCTATGTTTCTAATTATCTGACAGAGTGCTGTTAATAACTTTTCTGGAAGCCACAAACACAGCAGGAGCACTTAGTTATGATGCAGTCTTAAAATACACCACAATGCACTTTATCTGTGGCCTTCAAGATCACATTGGCAGCAGAGCCTGCCATAATGAACTGTCCTGAAGCCTTGAGATGCTGTTTTCAGCAATTTTGCATTTGAGTATTCAGATTTTACAGTGTGTGAAGTCTGACTGAATGTGCTTCACCACTGTAACTTCAAAATATTCACATTTTCCTTTTCTCAATTTAAGGCCATGTTGATAAAAAAAAAAGCATATAGAATATTGCAAATAAATAGCTATAGTGAGCTAAGAACTAGATAGAACCCCAAGATTTTTCAAGATATGCTAATGATTATTTTGTCCAGTAGATTTAATTTTGCTGCAGGACACACATAAAAAAAAGGTACTTCACACTCCCCATGGTTCTCAGTGGTGAACATACCAGCCCATAATTACCAGCACACAATTATTCAGTTATCTGCTTGCAATCAAGAAAATATCATTCCTTGTCTTTTGATATTTTGTTTCACATCATGTAAGCATATGTCTAAAGCATTAATAAAATTATAAATTACACATTAGATGATCAAATAGGAGAAAATCTCTTCAACACTCACATTCTCTGCAATTTTCTTCTACAAATGTTACACCACTTTTGCTACTTTTATCTTAATTACAAAGAGTAGTTGGGGCACCTGGGTGGCTCAGTCAGTTAAGCATCTGACTTTTGGTTTCAGCTCAGGTCATGATCTCAGGGTCATGAGATCAAGCCCCAAGTCGGGCTCCCTGCTCAGTGTGGAACCTGCTTGAAATTCTCACTCCCTTTCCCTCTGCACCCACTCCCCGCCACACTCTCTCTCCCTCTTCAAAAAAAAAATAAATAAAAAAAAAAAAAATGAAAGAGTAGCACAGCGTTTGATGGATAAGGAAAGAGAAGAAAAGGAAAAGTTAAGTCTTCCTAATAAGGAATATTATGCTGAATACTAACTACCACAACAAGTCATCAGTCGTGGAAATTAGAAGGAGCCCCCTTAAATGTGCATATGCTGTTTTTTAAGGTTTAAAATATTTTACTTCCAATTTTAATTCACCAATATCCATTGTCACTTTTTAAAAATTATAGAGTTTTTTACCCCTCAGGTTATATATATATATATAACGAGAACTTAACTGCTCTTTTTGGAGTCACTCTGGGGTGTTGCATTAATTTTAGCTGTAGGATAACAATAAAAAGTAATTTTAGAAAACCACAAGGTAACTTAGGGGCCTCATAAATGAAAGCACTTTTCAGAATGCTTATTGATGAAGACAGCCTTAATGTTCCCTCAGCTTGGTTAACTTTAGACAGATTTCTTCATCGTTATAGGCCCCTCACCTCCGTGTTCTTAGAGCTTTAACTTTAGAAAATTTGAAGTTTTCAATTCTTTCCTGCCCCTCTGAGGTATAAATCATCTCCCAGGCTCTTGCCAGTTTTACGTCTCAGAGGTGTCTTTCTCAAAGACTTGGGAGCCTTCTCTTTGATATGTAATCATCAAGGAAACTAAGGTGCCCTCTTTCTAGTCTCTTTGTGGGAGTAGGAGTCTAACTTTGATAGATAAGTGTGTCAATTAGCAAACGCACATAGCCTAATCCCATTGACCATTCCCCTGCCCCAATGTCCTCCAGTACTTTTCTACTAGCTCATCCCAGTGCTTAAAATCTCTCTCACCTTTTGTTTTGGTGGAGTTGAGTTCTGTCTCTCTCCCCTAATGCAGTTGCCTTTCATAAATTCTTCCTTGCCTGTTTAATTCTGCCTGGTACAGTTTTTCTAGGACATCATTTAGACCTCAAGTTTACGGAAAAGGAATCTGGATCAATGTAAATAGATTTTTTTTTAAGATTTTATTTATTTATTTGAGAGAGAGAGAATGAGAGACAGAGAGCATGAGAGGGAGGAGGATCAGAGGGAGAAGCAGACTCGCTGCCGAGCAGGGAGCCCGATGCGGGACTCGATCCCGGGACTCCAGGATCATGACCTGAGCCGAAGGCAGTCAGTCGCTCAACCAACTGAACCACCCAGGCGCCCCTCAATGTAAATAGATTTTTAAAGGATTTTAATGAATATTCTAAGACATAGAAATACCTTATCTACCTGCAAAGGTGTTACCTTTTTAAGCCATACTACATTTTTGCCTACTTTTATCATTCATGGTGAAATTTTTTTTTTTTTCAGAGACAGGTTTTTATTTAACATTTATTGTAATGGGGTCCACGCAAAAGGAGGGGGTGAAGGGTGGGGAACATGCAGGGGACACAGGAACACGATGACGTGGCCAGGGCCACAGCTTCGGGGCTGGGAGGGAAGTGGCTGAGAGCTCACGGGCACCCCCTCGGCCCCCAAGAGGGAGCCCACAGCTGTGGGGGGGGCTGTCACCACTGCCGCCGCCACCGCCATAGGACAGACCTCACCGGTACCTTTGTTGCAGAGCTCACAGACGTGGTGAGGGCCTTGGCTGTGCACCGTCATGGGGTCGGAAATATAAGCCGAGCTCAGCATCTTGCCACACACGTGACATGGCACCTCCTCCTCGGGTCGGACTGGCTGCGCCCGCAGTCGGTCCTTCGTAGCAAAAGCTGCCTCACATTTCTCACATTTGAAGGGCCGTTCTGTTGAGTGCACTTGTGTGACGTGAGTGTTGAGGGGATCCGGCCGGGAGAAGCTCCTGCCACAGTGGGAGCAGTGGTAGGGCTTGTGCACAGCGCCGTCATGTGAGCGCACGTGGTAGCTCATGCGGTCCTTGGCTTGAAGCGCCGCTGGCGCACCGGGCACTGGTAGGGCTTCTCGTCCCAGTGCGACAGCTTGTGTCGGTTCGGGTGGTAGACGTCGCGGAAGGCCTTGCCGCCCATCTCGCAGGCGTGGTTCTTCCGGATGCGCTTTCCCGAGGCGGTCGTGGTCACCACGCCACCCGCGGCCACGGCGGCCGCTCCGCCGCCCGCACCCGCCTCTCCCGCTCCCCCGCCGGCTCGCCCAGGGTATGATCAAAGTGTTGCCCATCCTTTTTAGAAAGGTTCAGATTTTAACCAACCCCTCCATGAGATTTTAAAACCATAGATATGTGGTATATCTGTTTATATAGGGTGGCTTTTAGAATGCCATAAACTCTTGTAATAGCCAAGATTTGTTTGCCCCTCAGGAACTAATTTCTGCGCTCATGGGATGATAGTACCCACCGAAAATGAATAGATTAAAGCACAAAATAAAAATCACCTAAAATCCCACACCACAGAGGTGACTACTATTTGCATTTAGACAAATATCCTTTCATATATCTTGCTAACAATATTTTATATGCTTTCTTTTATCCATTCGTGTACTTTAATAACATAATGTGGACATATTTCCATATTAATATAAGTAGACATCATCCTTTTCAACTATATACCATAATTTATTTAATTAATTAATTCAATTTCCTATGACATACCTTCTTTCTTTTTCTATTTTGTATTTTAAATAATGCTATGATGAATATCAAGCCATATCATATTTGCACATTTGATGTGATTTTTTTTTGTAGAAGATTGCATATGATAACTTTATGTAGAAAAATATAAACACAAGGCAAGCAAAAACATGCACATGATACCAGGACGTCTAAATCAACCAAACTACTATAAAAGTATGTAAAGATAACTTATCCTTATAATGTATCCTAGATTTACAATATTCCTTTAATTTGGGTGTAATCAATTAGTTGGATGCAGAAAACAAGATTAGAATTATATGTATAATTTGCATTATATATATCATAAGGAAATGGTAGATAAGCCTTTTATATTTAAAGACTGAATATATTGTCTTGCTTATATGGTAAACTATTGCTCTACCGCTCCTCCTTCCAAAAAAATTACCCCAAATTGTTATTTGGGTGGGGGAACACATCTATCTATAACATCTATTTGTAAAATTTCAGACTTTGTTTCTCTCTGTATGTAACCATGTGAAAATACACTGTCTATCAGGTAAGGTAAGTAATTGAATTTCTAATTTTCTAAGCTCACAGTTTTATGTGTATTCATATCTTCCATTTGCCAGTTTTAAACTTAAATATATACATTCATTTTGTGAAATTAAAATAACCCTTGGAGAAGATGTAAGCAACAGAATGCAAATGGGGAGTTCTTTTGTGCTTTTCTTGTGTAGTGTTTACTCACTTTTCACCTTGTTATCTACAAAACATGGAAGTGCCTGAGGTGATATTTTTAGAAATAATTTCTCAAAGTATAATTTCTGGATAAAAAGTCATGTCTATTTAATTTTTTAAATAAGATTTCCAAACTGTCTTCCAAAAAGTCTTTACCAATTTATAGTCCTTCATATTTTGCAAGAGAAAACCTATTTACAACACTAGGTATTACCATTTTTTTTAATCTTGGCAAAACTTATAAAGACAAAGTGAACCCCCAATATTCTTTTAATTTTATATTATTTAATAACTAATTGGGTTGAGTATTTCAGTGAGAATATTGACTATTTGTATTTTTTAAAGGTGTATTTATTTATTTGAGAGAGAGAGGGGTGGGGAGGAGAGAGTCAGAGGGAGAGGGAGGAGAGAAGCAGACTCCCCACTGAGCGGGGAGCCTGATGCAGGGCTCCATCTCATGACTGTGAGATTGTGACCTGAGCTGAAACCAAGAGTCTGACACTCAACCAACTGAGCCACCCAGGTGCCCTGACTGTTTGTATTTTTAAAAGAGATTTCCCTAATCTTGTAATGTTCAGCAGGTTTTTTTTTCTTTTTTCTCTTTTTCATTCCTTATTAAACATATCGCCCAGGATATGATCATCTTGTGTAATAATTTAATGTATTTTTACAGTGGCAATTGTGGAAACTCTGTAGGGTTCTGTGCCATTTCATTTCACAAATGATTTTGCTTCCTTCTTTATTTACTTTTATATATAAATGAAGTTTATGACAACTAATGTATATGAGCTTATTATTCATATGTGTTGTGATTCTTAAAATATATTTTATAATAATTTTATGCGGAGGTGTTTAGAAAAATGACATTTAAATAATTGCAGATCTTTCATTATCACAGGTAAGATAATTTTTTTATACTTAAGGAGAACTTGATCATTCTAATATATTTTTTTTATACTGAAACTTAGAGACTTCTCAATTCCCTTCACTCCTTAATCACTTTTTCTGTATAGATTTTGAACTGATATATTTTATTTTTTTCATCTTTATCTCTTTATCTATATCATATTAATATGTACATTCCTGTGATTCCAGTTAGGCTCATTTCACTTATTTTTAGGGGCTGGTCATGTGAAGCAATACCTGTTTTCATAGTGGGCATATATCTTTTTAATTTTATTTTATTATGTTATGTTAATCACCCTACATTACATCATTAGTTTTTGATGTAGTGTTCCATGATTCATTGTTTGTATATAACACCCAGTGCTCCATTCAATACGTGCCCTCTTTAATACAAGATGATGTGGGCATATTTTTTTATGCCAACTATTGCCCATTTCTCCAAATTTATCCACGAGAATTGTTACTGATACAGTTTAATCCTCTATTCATGTAAATTCTGATGTTTCCCTAATATTTTGTATATGATAATCCATATCTAGAAAGAAAAATGAAAGTCAGTAATTGTGCTTTGGTTTTGATGACTCTTTTTTGAGAATTATCTATGTAATTCGATAGTTATTTCATTAAACCTTACAGGGAATGGAGTACTACTGCATGCTACACCATGGATAAACCTTAAAAACATCATGCTAAGTGAAAGAAGCAAGTCACGAAAGACCAGCTATTGTATGATACCATTTGTATGAAATATCCAAGACAGAAAATTGATTAGTGGTTGCCAGGAAATGGTGGGTGGGGGAAGATTTGAAAGGTACTCATTAATTATTATTTTAATTTATATGTTGGGTCCATGAGTGCATTTGGACTTTTACTCAGAATCACATAACATAAAATTCACTATTTTAAGCAGTTTAAAGTGTATAATTTAGTGGATTTTAGTATACAGTAGTCCCCCTCTTATCCATGGGGGATATATTCCAATACCCTCAGGGGATGTGTAAAACTGTGGATAGTACCAAGCCTTATATATACTGTTTTTTCCTATAAATACATACCTTTGATGAAGTTTAATTTATAAGTGAGGCATGGTATGAGACCAACAACAGTAACTAATAATAGAAAAGAACAATTATAATAGCAATACACTGTAATAAAGGAATGTGAATCATCTCTCAAAGTATCTTATTATACTGTACTCACCCTTCATCTTGCGATGATATGAGATGATGAAATGCCTACATGATAAGTTGAAGTGAGGTGACTGATATAAGCATTGTGATGGAGCATTAGGCTACTAGTGACCTTCTGACAATATGTCAGGAAAATCATCTGCTTCCAGAGCACACTTGACCAGGGGTAACTGAGAACGTGGGTAATGGAGACCCCCAAAAGTGAAACAGCAGATAAATGGTTGGGAGGGGGGACTACTGTATTCACAATGTCATGCAACTGTAATCATTGTCAATTCCAGAACATATCCATTACACCAAAAATAAACCCCATACCTCCCAATTCCACCCTACTCCTATTTTCTGTCAACCACTAATCTACTTCCTGCCTGTATGGATTTGCCTATTCAAATAAAATCGTACAAGAGGTGGTCTTTTGTGACTGCCTTCTTTCACTTAGCATGTTTTTAAGGTTCATCCTTGTTGTAGCATGTAGCAGTACTCCATTATTTTTATGGCTGAACAATATTCTCTTGCAACAACATAATACGTATTGTTTATCCCTTCATCATTTGATGTACATTTGGGTTGTTTCTACTGTTTAGCTATTATGAATAATGCTTCTATGAACATTTGTGTATAAGTTTTTGTGTGAACGTATTTTGAATTCATGTAGGTATATACCTAGTAGTGAAATTGCTGAGTCATAGGTAACTCTAACTTTTTAAGAAAGTACCAAACTGTTTTACACAACAGTTGTACCACTTTACATTCAAACAATGCAAACCATATGTTTACAGTATATGAGGGCTCCAGTTTTTCAACATCTTCACCAACTTGTTGTTTTCTCTCTCTCTCTTTTTTTTTTTTAATTTTAGCCATCCTGGTGAGTGTAAAGTGGTATTGCATTCTTATTTTGTGCATTTGTTTTTAAATTGCTTGTTACAAGTGCATGTGTGGTTTTATAAGTGGAATCACTAATATCAAAGTTATATGACCATCTTGATGCATGCTCTGTGTCTTGTGGCATACTACAATGAGTTGATGATTGTTCTGTATTATATTTACAAAAGAAAAACAACTTTGTTTTAAAGTTGAGGATGTATTGTATGTACTAGGCTTTACCCTAAGTAACTTTTTACAGCTAATTATTTCAGAATCTGTCTTTATTGAATTTGCAAAAGTAACTTTAAAAGAATCGTGCTAATAGATTTCTGTGTTAATGGACTGGCCATTCTGGCTTTTCTGCCTACTGTCTGTAGTGCCCAGAAAAGGGGGCACTCTAAATCATGCTTACTTATAACCTTCCTTGACCTGAAATTCCATTAGTGGAAGGAAAAAAGTAGCTTCTCATTGAAAAATATATTTACAAAATACTAGTATATAAACCATCCCTTCAAGGTAAGTTAAACTCCTCTAGAAATTTCATTAACTCTATTAGACTGATAGTCATTAAAATAAATATATCTTCATGAAACATTTTGCTTCCCTGGAGGCAAGATAATAAAAAAGATAAAACTAATGAGCGCTGTGAATTGTATAAGACTGTTGAATCACAGACCTGTACCTCTGAAACAAATAATACATTATATGTTAAAAAAGGAAGAAGAAGAAGAAGATAGCAGGAGGGGAAGAATGAAGGGGGGGAAATCGGAGGGGTAGACGAACCATGAGAGACTATGGACTCTGAAAAACAAACTGAGAGTTCTAGAGGGGAGGGGGATGGGAGGATGGGTTAGCCTGGTGATGGGTATTAAAGAGGGCACGTTCTGCATGGAGCACTGGGTGTTATACGCAAACAATGAATCATGGAACACTACATCAAAAACTAATGATGTATGATGACTAACATAACATAATTAAAAAAAAAAAAAACAGAGGGAAGGTGGGAGAAAGAAAATAACACTAGCAGGGGCGCCTGGGTGGCTCAGTCATTAAGTGTCTGCCTTCGGCTCAGGTCATGATTCCAGGGTCCTGGGATCGAGCCCCGCATCGGGCTCCCTGCTCAGCGGGAAGCCTACTTCTCCCTCTCCCACTCCCCCTGCTTGTGTTCCCTCTCTTGCTATCTCTCTCTCTGTCAAATAAATAAATAAAATCTTTAAAAAAAAAAAAAGAAAAGAAAAGAACACTAGCAGTATATAGGTTTTAGATTTTCCTTATTGATAAAAGCAATTTCTTTGATTTGGGTTTTATTATAATGATTTTAATCTCTTTTCAAAAGTATTGTTCAAAATGATTTAGCTTTAATAACAAAAATGAGACTCTTACAAGTATCTTCTTAGGAATTCTCATACTGGGACATTTGAAAAAGCTTTTATTTTACTAGGTACAATGATCTTGCATGCATTTTCATTCAAGTACCTAGGAAGCAGTTATGGGCAAACTAGTAATTGACAAAAGTTGTGAGGACTTCTGAGGTAAAAAATGTAAAAGAATCCAGACATCTTTACAAGAATTTGCATACCCCCCCTTTACTTACTCATTATGTGGAAATAAGACCCAGAAGGTGATGGACAGGAGCAGGAACCTCCCCATCTGTTTGTTAAGTCCAGACAGAGAGCTATCTTCTAGGGTAAAAGATGGGTAAAATTGTTTAGTTCTGGTGAATGAAGACTTAAGCTCCTTGAAAGTGAAATTAAAATTTCCTGGAGTAAATAAGGGCAAAATCATGAATTAAAGAAAGTTAACAAAGGAAATATATAGACTACTCTATAAAAGCCCTAAATGAGATTGTAGATATTATATTACTATTTTAAGATACTATGGTATTTAAAATTGCTTCTGTGTTTCACTATTTTAGTAAAATGTGTTATGTGTGTTATATAATTATTAAAGATTCTTGCTCTCAATTCTTGATATCTTTCATGATAGTGATTTGTACTGTGTAATTTGGGCAAAAATTTCTCCTAGCAGCAAGCAGAACATTTCACAGTGAAATTTTAAGGTATATATAAATATATTAAAATTTGTATCTGAAACTGCAAAATTTTTAAGTAACAGCAAATATCAGAATTGTTTTTTTTTTCTTTATTCTTTACTATAGGAGCAGGCATTATTTTATTTGTGGGCCTTTTTATAAATCCTCGGGTGCCTCCCCAGCCCCAAATCATAGCATCTTAAGTTTCACAAGTCTAGATTTAGTTATTTATTCAGTTAAGGTTAACAATACATAGTTATTAATCATTACTACTGAGACTGATTTATATGAAAATAATGCAAAATGAAGACACAGTTCCAATATGCACCAGTTTCCATTAGTACAACACAATCATGTTATCTGCAAATAGGGACAGTTTTATTTCTTCCTTTCCCATCTATGTGCACTGTATTGAATAAGAGTGGTGAGAGTGGACATTATTTCCTTGTTCCAGATTTTAGAAGGAAATCATTCAGTCAGTTCAGTCTTCCACCATTGAGTGTAATGCTTGCTGCAGGTTTTTTGTTTTTGTTTTTGTTTTGTTTTTTGTTTGTTTTTGCTGCAGGTTTTTATAGATGCTCATTATCAAGGTGAAGATACTCCTCTCTATCTCTCTATTCTTATTTTTCTAAAAGTTCTTGTCAAGAATGCGTGTTGAGTTTTGTTAAATTATTTTTCTGCATCAGGTGATATGATCATGTGATTTTTTTCATTAGTTTGTTAATATAGTACGTTACATTGACTAAGTTTTGAATATTGTACCATCCTTGAAGATAAACTCCATTGTATTGTGGTATAATTATTTTTATTTATTGCTGAATTCTATTTCCTAATATTGTACTAGATATTTTTGTGTATATGTTCATAAGGGATATTTGATAAGGGATATCACATTAGTGCTAGCTTTATAAAATGAATGGAAAGTATTCCATCCTCTTCTATTTTGGAGAAGTTGTATAGAGTTTGTGCTAATGCTTTTTTAAATGTTTGATAGAATTCTCTAGTGAAATCATCTGGACATGAAGATTTCTTTTCCCCAGGTGCCCTCTTTTCTAAAAGAGTTTTAATTACGAATTCAGTTTCCTTAATAGTTATAGGACTATTAAAATTATCAATTTCACATTTGGTGAGCTGTGGCATTTTCTGTTTTTTGAAGAATTGGTCCATTTCATTTAAGTTGCCAGACTAGTATATGTAGAATTGCTCATAGTATTCTTATTATCTTTTTGATGTTTTCAGGGTTTGTAGTAATTTTGATTGTTTCATTCTTGATATTAATAATTTCTGTCTTCTTTTTCATTGTCAGTCTTGCTAGAGGTTTGACAGTTTTATTGAGCTTTCCATAGAACATTGATTTTCTCAATTGCTTTTCTGTTTCAGTTTCATTGGCATTTGCCTTTGTCTTTACTGTTTTCTTTATTCAGCTTGCTTCGGGTTCATTTTTGGTATTTTTCTAGATTCTTCAGGCGGTAACTTATATTATTGATTTGAAATTTGTCCTCTTTTCTAACATAGTGCTTTCAGATTTCCTCTTAGCACTGGTTTGGCTTCATCCCATAAATTTTACAAGTTGTGTTTTCATTTTTACTTAGTTCAATGCATTTTTATGTTTTAATTTAAATTCCAGTTAGTTAACATACAGTGTGATAATAATTTCAGGTGTACAATATAGTGATTCAACACTTCCATACATCACTCTCTGCTCATCACAAAAAATTGCACTCCTAAATCCCCATCACCTATTTAACCCATCCCCCCACTACCTCCCCTCTGCTTCAGTGTATTTTTGATATTCATTGAGACTCCTTATTTGATCTATGGATTATTTAGTAGTGTATTGTGTAGTTTCCAAATGTTAGGAGATTTTCCTTTATCTTTCTGTTACTTGCTTTTAGGTTGTTTCCACAGTGGTCAGAGAACACACTTTGTATGATTTCAGTTCTTTTAAATTTGCTGAGGTTTGTTTTATGTTTCAAGATATGGTCAGTCTTGGTATATGTCCATGGGAACTTAAAAAGAATAGGTTTTCTGATGCTTTGTGTGAATTATTCTATAAATGATGAGTGCATACCATTGATTGATGGTGCTCTACCAAGTCAGTAGATTTGAATCTCTAGTTCTTGAAGAATCTAGCCCTACAGTTGGTGCTTAGTAAGGATCTGTTGGATTTCATAGACCTGCTGTACTAGTACCCTTATTCCTGTCATCTGTTTTCATTCTGCTAAAATTTCCAAGGCAAAGGCAAGTAGCTGAAAGTGGCACCCTGCCATGGAATTTGATTAGGCAGGCTACAGTGATAATGCTGCCTAACAACCCAAAAGCACAGTTTGCCCCACCAGTCATTTATTTCATTGTCAGAGGTCTACAGCTTGGCTGTATTTTAACTGATCTTGTCTGTTCTTGCCTGAGCGCTACTGAGTTATGCTGGATTCCAGGTTTTGGGACAGATTCAAGTCTATTCCTTATATATTAATTTTGAAATCCATGCTGAAGGAACATTAGCTATCTAGAGCATATTCTTTGCATGGCAAAGGGTGGAAGCTTCAGGAGAGTTGGCAGAAATGTGGAATACCTCTCAAAGTTTCAGCTAGTAATTAAGCACAGTGCCACTTCCATCTATCTTCTATTATCCAGAGGAAGTCATAGCAATGACTAAAGCAAATGCGTTAAAGGGATATACTCCCCCTACTCCAGTAGGAGGCGCCTCAAAATCGTAGGGCAAAAGTCACAGATGAATAATTCTATTACAGTGTGGGAGTGAAGAATTGGAAGCAATGCTCCAAATACTTCTGACTTACTTTCTGAATCTGTAATACTTACTATTTTACACAGGGGTCAGGAAAATGAAAACCCTTCATGTGAAAAGGTGGGGAATCTTTATTTGATTTATAAATTATAAGAGACATCCCCCCTTGACATACAATTAAGTCTTATACATTGTGTTTTGGAGAATTTGAAGAAATAGCTTTAGTCAACTAATGAGAAAGTACTTCAGACTATATTTCATACTACCTCAAAGGCAATGTATTTTTAAGTCCAGCCTATAGTCTCTTATTCTTTTGGTTTGGAACTATAGGTAGGTATTTGGTTGGGAGGATTTTGGGGGGGAATCCTTTGTAAGCTTGCACAACTAAGCTAGATACAATGACTTAAAATAGAGTTCATCTGTATCAGTTTGACGTGCACGCGCGTGTGTGTGTGTGTGAGATAAAACATAGGTGGGGGGGGGCTAGGATGTATCCACTTCAACTTCACACACACTGCAGAAATCCACCGCATGGCCTTCTAGCTTTTGTGCTATCGATGCTAGCTGACAGGGTGGTCAGATAATCATACGACTACACCATCTCCTGAAACCAATATTATGTACTATATGCTAACTACCTAGAACTTAAATAAAAATTTGAAAAAAAAAAAAAAAACATTTGCACTTGCCCTTTATTTTTGGAAACCTTCAGATTTTTTTATGAATTAGAAATTTACAGACTATTTGGTATCCCTCAGTTGGTCATCACAGAATCCTATAGGATAATACGTGTTCAGAATTTTTCAGGTCACAATTTGAATTTTATTTGAAGAGACACAATTGTCATTAAAAATACAACAAAGAAAACTCCGGGGACAGAATGCTTAATTTAAATCCAGAACAGGCATGTAGCACCTATTTCATGTACTTGCAGAGTGACAAAGAGCTTTTCTTACCAGTGAAGAATAAAGGAAATGGTTTCTCACAGTCTATTTGGGATACTAATTGATTGCAGTTGAGGTAGGAGTTTTAATGAAATGGACACTTGTTCTCCAAGAATTGATCTGGAACCACCAACAAGTTAACAGACTGTTGAACACATAACAAGCCAGTGATGATTTGTAATCAGTCCTTGTCAGATTGGTTTCAATTAAAACCTTTAACTCAGAAGACAGGAGCCACCTCATTATCAGTTTTCTTAGGTCAGATCAAGCAAAATTAAGAGTCATATTTAAAAAGTATTTGTGTTTGCGGGCATTCGTGTGAATGACATTTAAAACACAATTATGAGAACAAAATAAAAGCAGCTGAATTAGAATTCAATTAGAGCCTTTCCAATATATGTCAAATAAAAAGGAACAAATTTCACTGGAAGATGAAGGAATGAAGGAAACATTTTAGAACATGCTTATTGCTCTTCAAATTTTATCAGTTGCAAGAAAAGGACATCATTGAAACATTGGTATTAAATAAACTTTGATGTTGCTATTTTTTTCTTCTAATTTTCCCTTCCATAATGATTTCTGATTCTTTGTAATATACAAATAAACAAAATGTAAAGAGGTCAACACTGGATGTGAGTGTGTGCTGTTGCTGCAGTTGATATATTCTTATCTAGTGACGTCTGTGTCACAACTCTCCTTTCTTCATCTTCTTTCACAGTTCATTTGCCTCCTCTCCTTTTTTCCTTCATGATTATCTGCTTTTACAGCTTTAACAATGACCTTGTATTTCCTTCAATGCCTTCTCTTCCAAAGAACAAATCCCATATGCCCAGCTACTTACTAGAAGGGTTCACTGGGACATCTCCATGTGGCCCCAGTATCCCCCCTCTTTTATTTCTCATCTTCTGTGTACTATCCCCCTTCCTTCATATTAAACAACAAAAATCACTTCATCATCTCTTAATTTGCCATTAGTTAATTATTTTACTGATGTCAAAAGTCTCCATCATCTTTGATTCTTGCCTGTCCTTTAACTCCAAATCTCATTTGGTAGCAGACCCAACTGAGAAAGAGAAATTGACACCTGTGACTGGTTTCCAGAGTGTTAACATTTTATTATTAATTATCTTAATAGTCCTAATTCTTATCTGCTTCATAGTTGCACAGATCCCACCTGCTGATTCAAATACTTACTCCCTCATGCCTAAGCCAAAAATGGTATGTACGTGATATATGGTCCTTGGCAGACATTTCGTTTGATCTTGACATTCTCTCCTGATGTTCCTCTATATGACTTCAAAATTCAGTAGTGTCTCAGAAGGTCGAAATCAGTACAGTATCATTGGCACAGGATGAAATCTGTCTGCAATCTTGGCCTACGTTATTGTATTACCATGTAGAATGCTCTTCTTGTCTGCAGATAATTCCACTCTGCATATGTTATACAAACTTCCATCAGATAAATCAACCTGAAGCACACTTCTTGTGTCATTTTACCATTCCACATGAGTGTAATCATCTGTATATGTTGGGATGCAGAAATGTTTGGGAAGTCCTGTTTGATGAATTGGCATGATTATTGCTTCATGAGTTGTGTCTCAGAACTCACTGTTGCTCATTTTGGAGGATCTCCAGAGATATATTGGGAAGAATAGCTCTTTTTCTGAAAAACAGAACCCTCCTGCTCCTGTTTGGGGTGGAAATTTTCTTTGCTCTGGTTCTTCAGACAAATGATCCCACCCGCTTACTTATACCCACAAAATTTGCAAATCTTCCAGTTAGCTGATGACATCCATCATTTTATTTTAGTGTGAGAATGGACTCTTTTCTTCATCTAGTCCTTGTCATTTCAGTGAGATTTCATTGAGAAAGAAAGATAAACAGATATTCTTAGTCCAGTATCTTACATATCTAACATTTTTATTTTGTAACAGTTTTCAACTTAGAAAAAACTTCCAAAAATAGCATAGAGAGTCCCTGTGTACCTTTCATCCACCTTCCCCAAATTTTAACAACTTACATAATTGTAGTAAAATTATTAAAATCAGGAAATTGACATTTATTCAGTACCATTAATGAATCTACAGATTAGTCCTGTTTGGTAAAGTGTAATGTTCAACTATTAGTATATTGGCTATATTTATTCAAAGTTTCATTTCTACTTAATTTAAAACAAAGAGATATAGCACTTAGATGCAGTGGTTGATCTTAATGTTGATAAGTAAAACAATAAAAGACACTAATATAATTTTTTCATTCTATTCCCATTTTCAAAAAAAATTTACATGTTATGTTTCACTTATATAATTAATATTTATCTTCATTCACTATTTGTATTACAGAGAATAACCTCTACCCTTATGTAATCAAACATCTTTGGGGCTTTGTTTTTGGCAACCTAAAGAGTAAGAACCCTTAGGAAAATCATACAGAAATCTGTGCAAAGGGATCAAAGTGTAATGTGTCTCATTCAAAGTTGGACCTGGGGCCTGGAAATTTGTTAGGAACTAAAGGTGTCTGTCTGTATGTCCATCTCTGTCTTTCTCTTTCAGTCTCAGTGGTCACAAGTTGTCTTACTCAATCCTCAAAAGGTTTTTTTTTTTTTTTTCATTTCTCTATATATATTTTGTGTTCTCTCTTGTTCAGACCGTTTCCTCTCCTTACAAATGGCCACGTAATGGCCACCATAGTCAAAATAGATTATCTTTCAGCTCTTTTATTCACCATAGCTTGAAAACTCCCCTTTGTGACTCAGTTTAAATCCAGATGAGAACTTTGCTGAATCCAACTTGTTTTGGGATGGGGGAGGGGGTGGGGTGAGGCCACAAGTTGGCTTGTGTATAGATGCTTCCTACCCCCTTATATCAAGTCCTTAACCCTTACTAAACCAAACTAACTGTATCATTTAGTCTTTGCTACATAACAACCAACCCGCAAAATACAACAATCATCTGCTCACAGTTCTGTGAGGTCATCGATTTGAGCTGGGCTCGGCCGGGACGGTTTGTCTCTGCTTTGTGTGAGGTCAGCTGGACTTATTGCTATGTCCGGGACCTCTGCTGAAGTGACTGAGCTTTTCTCCTTATGTGCTGCCTCATCTCCAAGAGGGCTAGCCCATCCTAATTCATATATTGACAGCAGGGGTCCCAGGAGCAGTGAGAGAGTGCAAGCACCAATACAAAGGTACTTTTCACGTCTGTCCTTCTGTCACTTTTGCTAATGTCTCATTGACCAAAACAAGTTATAAGGCCAAGCCCAGATACAAGACATGGATTTTACCTCATGTTAGAAGTTGTAGCATCGCACTAAAAAGGGATATCATGCAGAGATAAAAGAATTTATGGTCTTTTTCTCTCATACTCATCTCGGAAAATGGGGTGCGATGGTGTAGAACATAACATTTAAGGACAAAAGGGGATGTGAGCGCATATTTCCCCAGTCAGGTTTATGAATGGGCAGCTCCAGAATATGGTTAATATAGTGAAGTCAGAGGGTGCCATACTTCATTTATATTGATGCAGTTTGTTTTATTAATTATAATGATCTCAACAAAAGAGTCATGAAATAGTTTGGGAGAAGTATATAAGTCAAAAATGCACAATCTATGTACAGTCAATCCTTTGGTTATAATCTAAGTAAGACTAGATAGCTCTGACTGAAAATCATGTTTCTTGATGCAAATTAAAGACGTGTTATACTTCCTGAGGTGAAAGAACCCACATAGGAGAAAAAACCAAAAAGACAAAAACACCATCACAGTTAACACTGATTAGAGTTGGTACTGGCAAAAAAGATAATTTGTTCTAGCTTTCCTTTCTTTATAGTTGCCCTCGTGGGTTGAAGCTGAAGCACATTTATTGGTTTAACTTGAAGTTTGCACTCTATGCTTTTATGGTGGGTAAACAGAAAGAGTAAATCCCCAGGAGCTAATGTGTCACTGTATAAAAATAGACAATCCATTTATACCTAGTCATGTGAACCTCCGTTTTCTGGAATATTCTTGAGATATAAATGGTTAGAATTGGACACATCCATGAAAC
Organism: Mirounga leonina; assembly: GCF_011800145.1. Lineage (NCBI taxonomy): Eukaryota > Metazoa > Chordata > Mammalia > Carnivora > Phocidae > Mirounga > Mirounga leonina. The sequence continues at coordinate 14,500,481 of NW_023270158.1, forward strand.
AGAGTTCACTGTGAGGTCAACAGGATGTTATACTTCTTTTTGCTCACTAAAAGGTATACCTTGGTTCTGAAAGGCTTAATAGACTTTTATAAAGTGAGCACTCCAGTCTCCACTGTCTTAGATTCACTCTTGGGGAGGGAAGAGATCCCACTAGTGAGCAGAAAATCAATTGCTAACTTTCTGGAGCTGCATTAAGTTTTACTTACCAGTAGGACACCATTATCTCTTTTGGAACCCTGCAGGCTTAGCCATTAGCTGCTCCCTTTTCACAAACAGGGTCAGACGTTTGCTGCTTCTGAGTTAGAAGTTCTATGCATTATACATAAATGCCTTTGTTTTTAAAAATGGAATTGCATCTACAAATGTGTTGGTTTATCATACGGATAGCTGTTATCAAAGAAAACCTGCAGTGAAGTAGACTATAATTGACCTCTACCCGATCCATTTTATGGCTGCATTTACGTTATAGTCTCTATAAAAAGTATTGCAGTGGTTTCAAGTTCATCTGAATGAGTCACTTTGCTCTCTGTCCTAGTTCAGACATATGGGCCCTGAAAAACAAGGGGCCTAAGGCTTAGATTCTGTGTTAAATGGGAAAAATGATCCTTTGATTTAAAAGGGGAAAACAAACATTTACTATGATATAATTCCTGTAATGAAGTTGCTGTTTTTCAAGTATCATTTATTAATTCCAAAATCAATTTTGAAACTGCTTAAATATCTTAATAATTACAGTACACTAATACTAAGGAAATTGTTTCAAGTAAGAGAACATTGAACTAGAAATAACTACCACTTAAGTACTACTTTTAGTTTGAGATAATAGTTGAAAGCAGTAAAATTGTCTGAAATTTATAATATAGTATCAAATGGTTCTCAAGATCTATTTTCTGGTATAACTTTTTAATTAGAAAACTCACTTTGAAATTTTGATCCCTCAAAACAAAGGCATAGCTTGAAAACTAAACAAACAAAAAGCAGTGCGGTTTAAATGTTCACTACATCAAAAACTAATGATGTAATGTATGGTGATTAACATAATGTAATTTAAAAAAAAGAAAAGAAAAATCGTGAACTGTTAAAAGCCTCCAAAGTGTGGCTTCATTTTATGTGTGTACTTCATTTTATTATATCTGTGATCAGAAACACAGCAAGCAAACAACTTTTGACAGGCATTTTAATACTTTGTTTTTAATGAGTCATGTTATATATTCTGACTCCTAAATTATCAGACAATACTTAGGTTATTCTGTTTAAAAAGTAAAAAAAAAAAATTTTTTTTTAAGCGGTAAGTAGTATTTGGGGGCCTGGGTGGCTCAGTTAGTGAACCATCTACCTTTGGCTCAGGTCATGATCTTGGGGTCCTGGGATAAAGCCCCCTGTCGGGCTCCTGGCTCAGCAGGACGTTGTCTTCTCCCTCTCCCTCTGCCCCTCTCCCCCAGGTTGTGCTGTCTCTCTCTCAAATAAGTAAATAAAATCTTTTTTTAAAAAAAAGAGGTAAAGAGTACTAATAAGTACTGTATTATTAATCATCTAAAACTAAGAAACAATTTTAGTTCTGATAATTCCCAAGACTTGATTAAACTATATATAATCCGGTGACTAAGGAACAACATATCAGTTGATCTCAGGTAGCTGCTTTCTTTCTGTAAGACAGTACTTAGAAAGAATGCTTCTTTAGAGTTAACAATGCACCTGACAGTCCATAGCAGTGAACATATTAATCATCATTTAGCAACAACATACAAGTGGTTATACATGGAGTATGCTCTGGGAGAACATAATATTGCCATTTTCACAAAAGTGAATACCAAGTGTCATTTGAAATGGTCTCAGAACATTTAAACCAGTGATACAATGGAGCCAACTTGTACCAACTCACAAGAGCTTGTCAGATGCTACAAATCACACTCCTCTCTGCAGCAAAACTGTTGTTAAACATCTGTCAGCACACCACTGAATTTTAAACTATATACAGTTTTAAAACAGATTCTACATGATCAAAATTGGAATGAATACTCACCTTTTAATTGTTCTTATTGTGGACCCTCAGTTTACTAAGTTATAAAAATCAACTAAGCATTTAAAAATCCGTTTATCTTGAAAACCATGATCCACCTGTACTTACACATTTTTGCTATTACATCAAACTGTACTGCCTTGTTAGAATCCCCATTTATGTACATGTGGTTTGATTATCTAGTACATGTGGAAACCTTCTTACTCCTCCAAAGAGAGATGCTTCATCTTGCCTATAAAAACAAAATTTCCAGTTAGTTAGTTTTCATTGTAAAGCTGTCTTTCCCAGTTTCATATTGAGACAGTTATGTGAGCCTCATATTTAAAAAAAAAAAAAAGGAATGTTTGCTTGCCTTCCAAAAGGAAGCAAAATAATTTAATTCCTCGAAGCAAAATAATTTACTTCCTCAGTGTTTATCCATAAAGTTTATAGTTTCTATATGTATTGTAATTGTCCAAGAGGCAGTTTTCACAAGAATATATCTTTGTGATTATCCAGAATGATTTGGTATCTGAAGCATTGATATTAATGAGCGAACAATGGTTGTAAGTCACAGAGCTTTGCTTTAGCATTACTTGTTTCACTTTACTGTAGGATTCAATGAAAGACAGGTGTATCATCTCACGGACTTTATTATAGCGATTATTAGCAAGAACTCTTATGACATTATTTCACTTAAAATATTCAATCTTAGATTAATTTGACTAAAATAAGCTCCTCTTCCTTTGAGCTCCAATAACACAATTCTTTTATAAGAAATACCTCTGCAGTAAAATTGTTGACTTACTCATCTGTCAACTCCTTGGTGGTAGAAAACATCCATAGTATATATTATATGTCACTGTAAGAGATTGGATCTCTGGCATACAGAAGTCACCCATCACCCATTTGAAAAATAAATGAGTAAATTCTAAGGGCAAAGATTGTTGGTGTAAATAAGAAATCCATTCATTAATAAAAGGGAATACGCGGCATATACTTGAATAGTCAGGGAAGACTCCATTTCATTGGTAGGACTTCCATGAACATTGAATTTATATATGGAAAAGACAGCAAAGTGGCGTGGGCAGGGGAAAAGGCATGAGCAAGGTTGCTTCAGTGCATCTGAAGTTCAGTAATAGGCCAGTTTGGTTGGAGCCAAGATTCATACAAATTAATTCTAGAGATTGAGTGGAGAGTTGAAGTAACACCAGGTCATGGGGGGAGGTTGAAAGTTTATCCTCTTGGTTATGGGGAACCACTAAGATTTTGCCTATCTATTTAATTCAGAAAGATTCCTTTGAAATATATTGTGACAGGGTGAAATTACAGTTGGAGAAAAGTGAGAAAGTCTCAACTATTAGACTGTTAATGCTATGAAATTCAGTGTTATTTTAATGTGTCCTCATTCTCCCTGCCCAAATCTATAAATAATTTTAAGGCAAAATTATTCTCTAATACTAAATTGGTTTGGACTTTATTTCCAGAAAAAAGTAGTATTTCTACATTCTGTGTCCATATTACAGAGGTTGAGTATAGCAAAGACTCAGCTTTATCACCAACCAATACAAATCTATTAATCTATTGATTGGAACAGTCAAAAACATGAAAAATCAGAGTCAAAATCATTTTAAATTTATATATATGTGCACACCCATGCACAACACACACAAACACACACACTAATATTTACTAAGACTCTCTGACCAAAAAAAAAAAAAAAAAGGCAAGGGGAGGGGAGTGGGGGGATGGGTTAGCCTGGTGATGGGTATTAAAGAGGGCACATATTGAATGGAGCACTGGGTGTTATACACAAACAATGAATCATGGAACACTACATCAAAAACTAATGATGTAATGTATGGTGATTAACATATAAAATTTTTTAAAAAGAGGCAGAGTTACAAAAGTAAAAGGCAAAAGAAGGAAAATATGCAGTGGATGGTTGAAAAATACCAAAAAAAATATTTTCAAGTATTTCATTTCTCAGAAGGAATTAATAATACCTAACATTTGCCAAGTAGTACTATATATTGGGTCTAGAACTTGTCATTTTCTGGTGTCTTAGTTCAGGCTGCTAGAACAAAATACCATAGTATGTGTATACCATAACTTCTTTATCCATTGACAGATACTCTGGTTGTTTCCATAGATTGACTATTGTGAATAATGTTGCACTAAATACAGTAGTAAAGATATATTTTTGATATTCTGTTTTCATTCCCTTTGGATATATACCCAGAATTGGGATTGGTAGATAATATGGTGTTTTATTCTTAATTTTTTTGAAGAACTTCCATACTGTTTTTCATAGTGGGTGAACCAATTTATATGCTCACCAACAATGCACAAAGGTTCTCTTTTTTTTCCACATTCTCACCAACACTTACCTCTTGTCTTCCTAATGACAGCCCTTCTAACAGGGTGATGTGGTATATAAATTCACTTTTCGGCCATGTGAAAGAAGAAAATCCTGCCAGTTGTGACTACATGGATGGATCTTGAGGGCATTATGCTTAGTGAGATAAACCAAAGAAAGACAAATATTATATAATATCACTTATATGTGGAATCTAAGGAAGCCAAAATTATAGAAACACACTACACTGGTGGTTAGTGGGGGCTGAGGCATGGGGAAATTGGGGAAATGTTAAAGGGTCCAAGCTTCCAACTATAAGGTGAATAAGTCCTGGAGACCTAATGCATAGCATAGTGATTCTAGTTAATGATACTCTATTATATCGCTAAGAGACAAGATCTTAAAAGTTCTCACCACAAAAAGGAAATAATAACTGTGTGACATGATGGAAGTGTTAGCTAAAGCTAGAGTGGTAATCACATTGCAATATATAAATGTATCAAATCAATACATTGTATACCTTAAATACAATGTTATATGTAAATTATATCTCAATAAAAATAATAAAAATATAAATTTAAAAATTCCATTGACTGGGTGGCTTAAACAACATTTATTTCTCACAGTTCTGGGAGGCAGGGAAGTGCAAGGCCAAGGTGCTCGCAGGGTTGGTTCATGGATAGGATCTGCTTCCTAGCTTTTATATGGGCTACCTTCTCACTGTATCATCACATTACAGAGAGGGAGAGCTCTGATGTCTCTTCCTTTTCTTATAAGGTCACTAATCCCATCACATGGACCTAGTCCTTATGACCTCATATAAACCTAATTATCTCCCAAAGGCCCTACCTCCAAACACCATCATACTGGGGGTTAGGGCTTCAGCATATGAGTGGGGGGGCAAACATTCAGTCCCTAACAACAGGTATTATCCTACTTAATATTTACAACAATCTAGTGGGAGGTACTGTTCTTCCCATTATGTAGATAAGGAAACATAAACAGAGATGGATAAATTACTTGCCAAAGATTACTGGCTATGTGGTTGAGGGGTTGGGAAACGGCAAGGATTTGAACCTAGATTACTATGAATGATCCTTTTAACCTATTCTCTGGCTCAGAGTGTAGAGTATTAACAATTTAATGATACTAGGGTAGCAGTAATGTGTAAGTAGGAGTGTGACTGAATCTGAGAGTGACAGAGAGAGGGAGAGAGCGTAAAGAAAAATAAGTATAATAGTAATTTATTATTTTCACTATAAGGTATGGGTGTGTTCTAGAGGTGTAACTAAAGGGGGTAATTTTAATCTGAGTCTTTTAAGCATGCACACCAGGTAGTCATTTTGCAAACTCTCACAGCTCTTCTAATAATCTGGATAGTGAAACATCTTGCTAAATCTAAATTGGGCTCCATGGGCAAAGTGCTACCAGTAATGTATCCCTTTTCTTACAGAAATCTCCCCTTAAGAGTGAAGAAACATTTTGCAATATTGACCAATAAAGAAAGGGATAAATGAGTTTAAATGAGTAACTTATGCCTACACACACACACACAGAATATAAGGAGGAATAAAATAATCTTATTTTATAAAACACTTCAGTTATGTACCAGTGTTCTTACTGTTGAAAATAAGAATACATTTAATTGACTCAGGTGAAAAAGAAAGAGGAAAGAAATAACAAAAAATGAGAGTAGAATATAGTCAGGGGAAGAAAGCTACATTAAGGGAATTCTCTTGACGGCTGGTATTTTTTTTTTAGCTTATTCTCCTTTCTTGACAATATCAGCAACTTTACACTCATAAATTTAATGACTTGGGAAATGCAAACCGGTTAGAAAGTGTCAAGGTAGAAAGGAAAATTTCCCAATTTTTTGCTTTCTAATGAGGGCTTAAGTTGACAAATCTAAGTCTATTTTAGCATAATGGGAAGATATGTTAACAATTAGGAACATTTAGCTAATGTTGGAGTAAAATTTTTCAATAATTTACAATCTAATAAATGCAGAGATGGCTGCAGTGTGCTGACAGGATAAAATAGATTTTAAAAAGATACCAGGAGGGGAAACACATATGCATACACATATATTTTCAACTGTCTAATAGAGTGGTGGTGGCCAAACTTTTTCTGCAAAAGACCAGAGAGTAAATATTTTAGGCTTTGCAAGGCCAGATGGCATCTGTCACAACTACTCATCTCTGCTGTTGTAGCCTGAAACCACCTGCAGACAATCATACATCATCAAATGAGCATGGCTGTGTTCCAATAAAACTTTATTTACAAGAATAAGGAAGAAGCTAGATTTTGCCCACAGGCCATAGTTTGTTGATTCTTGATCTACTATAATAATATACATTTGTGTATTAGATATAGAGGGATAGCTTCTACAATCAAGGAATAGAATTGGATGTGTGTATAACTTTAAACCTCAAATAGCTAAATGTATATCAAATCATTCAACCTCTTTCTTTTTAAAATGAGCATTTCTATATATTACACTTTTTCTGAAACAACGATTTTATGTTAATGTTTAATTCAAGTGAAAGTCATTAAAATGAAGTGGCATCTTCATATTCAAAACCGCCTTAAATATATTCATGCTTGTCAGTGCCTTAAATAGAATCTGTGAACAATTCTCATAAAATATCTCCTGAGTGATGTCAAATCAACGGAAAATAATTGCAGGATATTTATTTACCACTTCCTATACATGATTAAGTTGCCAATATTTGTGTACAATAGCAAATTAGATAGTGGGGGGGTGGTATTTATATTAAGGAGTCACAATGACATTGATAATTGGTAAGAAACCGTCAAGCTCACAGGAAGCAAGTGGAAAAAGATAGGGGAAATTTTTCCACATACAAGAAGGAAAATGGCTGCATCTCCCTGTGCCTGATAGGTTAAAATAAAAAGGAACTGTAGTAGATTTTTTAAAAACATTGTAATTGTAATTTTACAGCAATCTGGGATGCCTAATTTATGTTCTATGAATTAATCTCTAAGGAGTCATTTGTTCTTTAGGAATTTTAACTGGTTCTCTCTGTTTCTTTCTCCCTCTGTCTGTCTATATCTGTATCATCTCTATCTGTATCTGAGCATTTATGCAGCTCTCTATAGACATTGTTCCATCAATTCTGGAACACATTGCCGTTAAAAAAAATATTTGTGAAAACATTGGCCCAGATTAGCATCAGTTTCCATTTTTGTTTTTCATTGCTCAGATCAAAAGAGTATTTGGTGCTTAAACAAAAAAGAAAAGAAATTTAAAATTGAAGAGGAAAATAAACTTAATAAATGTGATATTTTCCATTAGTTCTATAATTTACTTTAATAAGGATGGAATATAGATTTGAATGCAGCTTTGTTCTAAGGCTTTTTATGCATACCAGGATATGAGTTAATGTTTGCTAAGAGAAACAGGGGCACCTGGGTGGCTCAGTCCATTGGGCATTGGGCCTTGGACTCTTCATTTGGGCTAGGGTCATATTCTCAGGGTCCTGGGATTGGCTGGTGTTGGGCTCCTTGCCCAGCACAGTCTGCTGTCCTTCTCTCTCCCCCTCTACTCCTCCCCCTCTCCCCCTCTCACGCCTGTTCTGTGTCTCTCTCTCTCTCAAAAATAAATAAATAAAATCTTTTAAAAAAAGAAGAGAAACACTTGTCAGGAAAAAGTTATGCAGTTAGTCAAAGTCAAGATGACAAAATAAGAAATATCAAGTAGTTAAATATAACTTGGGAGATTTGAAAACAAGTTAACAAATTGATCTCAAGTGTTTGAAATCCCTCATCTCTAAGATGGTAAAGCTATCATTGTAAATAAAGCAGTGTTCTATTTACTATTCTAAATACTAATTTTAGGGTATGTATGTAATTTGCTTCACTTAAGAAGTTGCCTCTCTTGAAAAAAAAGATTTGCCTCTCTTATCCAATTATTTCTCTGTAAGTTTTGATTAATTTTCCAGAGTTGATTCGTTTTTTAGAGCTATTTTGTTTTTTTTTATTTTTTCTTTCTGTATGCTCTTTTAAAAAAAAAAAAAACCACGTAAATAAATAAATAAATTCCAGTTAGTTAACATACAGTGTAGTATTAGTTTTAGGTATAGAATTTCCAGAGCTGATTCTCCCTCAGATCTAGGCAGTAAATTGTTGAAGTGGAAAATGTGCCCACTCCAGTGAGGCCAGTTATTACACATGTGCAAAATATATTGCAACCAGACATTGGGGAAAACGTCTCTTTGGAATGGCAGTCCCCTTGAAGCTAATGCCAGGGAGTATGCTTGCCTTTCATTTAATTATTCAGGAGACAATTAGGCAGCAGTAGGGGAAGATTTTTGTAACTTATCAGTCAATTCCAGGAATTCTACTAGTAATATGAAACATGACATACTTTATTTTCATGGGTAGTCTAGCTTTCTTAGTGTTTGGTTTGAAGATACTTAATGGTAGGGATAGCCTTCTCTGGATCGATGAGGACAGGAATTATTATTGTCTATTTCATTGTTAGCTGTGTCATAACCTCCTACAACCGTATCAGGCCCAGAGTAGATGATCAATAAATATTTTGCATTGGAAGAATTAAGCTTTGTATTGCCAGTAAAAACCTAGGACAAATCCATGGTAGATACTCAACAAGTGCCTATTGAAGTAAGTGGAAGGAACAATTTTAAATAAAGAGCTACTGTGTCACTCTCCACAATGGGTCTGAGAATTCACCTTTGCAAAGCTGTGGAGTGTGTCTCTTTGAGAGTTTATACAGCTTTGTTTCTTCCCCCACGTAACGAGAAGCTCAGTGTGATATAAATGCTGTAAGAATGGTTAACCCTTAATATTGTTTTATAGCTATTACTTTATTTTTTTAAGATTTATTTATTTTTTTGAGAGAGAGAGAGTGAGGGGGCGGGGGCAGAGGGAGAAGAAAGAGAATCCCAAGCAGACTCACCACTGAGTGTGGAGCTCAATGAGGAGCTCCATCCCAGGACCCCAAGATCATGACCTGAGCCGAAATCAAGAGACAGACACTCAATGGCCTGAGCCAGCCCGGAACCCCAACTATGACTTAAAGGGGGGATAAATGATACTTTTACTTCACATGCCTCTATGTGAAATAAAATGTAATTTTGGTTTACACTATATGTGACTATATGATTATACTGTAGGATGCCATTAACTAGGAAGAAAACCCCAAGAAGCATAAATAGTTAGATTTTTTTGGTTATCATGTTTTATAATCTGGTTTCAGTGTTAGTGAGAAGTTATCAAGAAAATGATCATAAGCAATTTCTATATATAGCCACAGCATTTTATAGGGAAAAATATTAGGATTGTTGACTTTGAAGTGATTGTAAGATCTCTTCAGCAGATCACAGTGCAGTGGCTCTCCACCCTGGCTACAAGGAGGCATCACCTCGAGCTTTTAGAAAATTTTCTTATCAGAGCCAAATCCTACCTTCAGAGATTACCCAGTGGTACTTGGATATCTTTTTTTTTTTTTTTTTTAAAGCAACTCAGGTAATTCTATTGTGTAATTATGGTTGAGAAGATCCGGTGGTCTTCAAATTGTTTTCCTCAAATAACTCTAAAGGAATTTGGAAAAACTGTCATCTCTCCTGCGTTTGAAATATAAAACATTTCTACATATATTTAAACATTTGCAAAGAATATAAGCTCCTTTGTATCATACGTGCTATGAATACGTACTTTTTGAAACTTTGAAGCTGGATATTTAACTCATTTGTTTTATGGAAAATGTCCTAAAATAAGATAATCTGAGATAAAAACAGAGCCTTTCCCAGAGTTTATTCCTCAGATGAAATAAGGGTTTATCCCTTTTAATCTTTCTTTAAGAGACACTCTCGGGCGCCTGGGTGACTCAGTTGGTTGAGCGACTGCCTTCGGCTCAGGTCATGATCCTGGAGTCCCTGGATCGAGTCCCGCATCAGGGTCCCTGCTTGGCGAGGAGCCTGCTTCTCTCTCTAACCCTCCCCCCTCTCATGTTCTTGCTCTCTCAAATAAATAAATAAATCTTTAAAAAAAAAAAAAAAAGACACTCTCAATGGACTCTCCCAAAGGACCAGTGAATTCCCAAATATTTCTTTTGTTTGATGCCCCAGAGGATTTTACCCTATGAATCAATATGTTTTAATGAGATTTGCTTAGTGAGGTATGACTTGAAAAAAATTACAGCTTTATTGAGGTATAACTAATATATAACATTTAATTGAGATATAATTAACATATAACATTGTGTAAGTTTAAGGTATACAATGTGATGATTTGATACACATATATATTGTGAAATGCTTACCCCAATAAGGTTGATTAATACACACATCACGTCACATAATTGATTTTGTATGTGGGTAGTGAGAACATTTAAGATGTACTCTCAGCAATTTTCGAGTATATAAATATTGTTAACTATAATCACCATGCTGTACATTAGATCCCAAGACTTATTCTTCTTATAACTGGAAATTTGTACCCTTTGATCAGTATTTTCCCAGTTTCCCTATACCCTAGCCGCTGGCAGCCACCATTCTACTGTTTCTATGAGTTTGGTTTATTTTTTTAAGATTATACATATAAGTCCTATAATACAGTGTTTGTCTTTCTCTGTTTGACTTATTTCACTTAGAATAATGCCCTCAGGGTCCATCCATGTTGTCACAAATGGCAGAATTTCCCTCTTTCTCATGGGTAACATCCCATTGTACGTATATACTACATTTCTTTATCCATTCTTTATCCAATCCATTTCTTTATCCATATCCATGTATGGACACGAAATCAGTTCCATGATTTGGCTATTGTGAATAATGCTTCAATAAATATAGGGCTGTATATATCTTTTTGAGATCTGATTTCATTTCATATAGATATCCATCCAGAAGTGGGATTACTAGATCATATGGTAGTTGTATTTTTAACTTTTTGAAGAATCTCCATACTGGTTTACATAGTGGCTATATCGATTTACATTCCCATCAACAGTGTACAAAGGGTTCCCTTTTTTCCACATCCTCACCAATACTTGTTATCTGTCTTTTTGATGATGGCCATTCTAACAGGTGTGAGGTGATAACTCATTGTGGTTTTGATTTGCATTTCCCTGATAATTAGTGATTTTCAGCATCTTTTCATGTTCCGATTGCCAATTTTGATTTCTTCTTTGAAAAATGTATATTCAGTTCCCCTGCCCATTTTTAAATCAGGTTAGTTGGTATTTTGTTTTATTTTGCTATTGTGTTGTATGAGTCCCTTATATATTTTGAGTATTAACCTCTTATATGACATATGGTTTCCAAATATTTTCTCCCATTCTGTAGATTGCCTCTTTGTTCTGTTGATTGTTTCTTTTACTGTGAAGAAGCTTTTTAGTTTGATGTAGTCCCACTAGTTTATTTTTGCTTGTGCTTTTGGTGTCATATTAAAAAAATTGTTGCCAAGACCAATGTCAAGGAAATTTTTCCCTATGATTTCAGGTCTTGCATTTAAGTCTTTAATCCATTTCCAGTTAATTTTTGTGAGCAGGCCATAAGATAGGGATTTGATTTCTTTCTTTTGCATGTGAATATACAGTTTTCTCATCACAGTTTTTTGAAAAAACTGTCTTTTCCCCATTGAGTATTCTTGGCTCCTTTGTCAAATATTAGATGACTATATATGCATGGGTTTATTGCTGGAGACTTTTTTTTAATTCAGAAAAGGATGATTAGGAAAGAGGAGAGGCTGATCACAGGCACATTATCAGATCAATTTTAGATATATCTGAGAGCTGAAGATCTAAAAATGAATTCCCTTAAATATCTCCATGTCTTTGTGCTCCCTAAAAAGTCTTCATGTTGTAGTATTTCTACCCCATTTGGAAGGTAGCCAAATTAGACTTGGAGCTGGTAATATGGGGAACAGACTAAGGGATAGGTTTGAGAATTGGCCAACAAATAGATTTGTTGGTCGGAGATGAGGTGAGCATTTTTGAATGAGGGACATGTGTGCACCATATGCCAAAGCAAGATAGGAGACTTTTAAAGCTAAACAGATAAGCAACAATCATACACATGAATACCTTCATACTAGCAAAAGGGCCAGAGTGGGTGAGAAACCAAAAAAGTAGCCACTAATCAGTAGGAAAAAATGCTTAAGAGTAGGAGAAGATGAGAGAATCAAGTAACAAAATTGTTCAGTACAACAAAACCACTGTGGAATGAAAGATTATGATAAACATGACCCGAAAATCAATGAAAGATGCCATCACCAAGTAGGTGACAACAGGTGAGGCTCCCCTCTCTCCTACTCAAAAATCTTTCATGTTTTGCCTTGAAAGCATCATAAGGCAAAAGCAGACAATTGGTACTTGTATTTTCTGGTGTTGAAGTAGAAGCCAGTAAAGAGGGAGCTCCTGACATCTGAAGTACAATGAATGCACAGAAAAATTACTTCTGTTCAATGAAAAACTATAAAGTCCAAATATAGATGACATTTGCCAGAGATATTGACCACAACTAATGAATTTTTTTGTTTTGTTTTTACAGATTTCTTGTCTCTGAAATCTACTTTAATAAAATCCTTTACAGACTTTTCCCTTTTGGTTAATTTTCTTGATTCTTGTTTTAACCCAACAGAATACCAACAGTTATCTCTTCAATGACTAAAAGCGTCTCTTAAGCTTTAAGTGCTACTTGAAGTTTTGAAAGAGAACAATTTTTTCAAACTCAGATTATAATATACACTTCAATGACTTTTTCAAAAGGAAAAGAAGCAGAGTGTTAATTTTTAATTATATGAAAGTGTTGCAGCAGAGGAACTTTTTGCCTTTAAAGGCTTTTCTTTTGAGCATCAAAATAAATGTAAAAATACTATGGTTTTTAGGGGAGTATATTTTGAATTGCTCCTATCCCAGAAATCTTGATAAAGGTTAATACAAATAAAATATAACAGAATACTAATTTAATTAAGTAGTTATCCAAAGTGTCATCACAGATGCGTGAGTTCGCACTTGAGGCCTTACATTTTCATATTGCATGGCATTTGTCTTTTTAATTAAGAAAAAAACACATTTCTAGTGCATAGCTGTGGGGTTCTTTGTTTAATTTTCGATTTAAAAGTACTTTCATTTCTCCCCTTAATTTAATTAAAAATGTGAAAATTATGAGAGAAAAAAAGTTAAAGAAAATCCTTAGTCATCACTCTTTCCTTCTCAAATTATTCACATCATTGATGAATGCCTGTCTAGAACAAAACACTAATGCCACTCACTGGGTGATAACAAGCCTTTGCAAAATTATGGATCAAACATGAAATGAAATGTATTTATCCCCTTTAAAGGCAGTGGAACACAAAATTGGAGTTAACTTGCTTTGAGGAAATTAATAGAAAACAAAAAACAAGTATTTCTTTCCTTTTTGACAATTTCTTTAAATTGTGAAAATAAAGTGTTTTATGAGTAGAAGCCCACATCCATCCCTCAAAGGAGAAGAACATGTTTTCTTGTAAGCCTGGAGTTAAAACACCTTACAACATCTTTTCTTCTAACTTGAATTTCATTAAGACATCTTGTTGCACATTTTTGAAGTGGTTTAACATCTTGCTTTAAGTTCCAACTTTAGGAAATAAAAGAATAAATGGTATTGAAATTAGAATCATTTCCCAAGTCAGGGCAAATTTACTGGGGTAAGAATGCAGGGAAATGGTGGGGCCAGTGGTCATGGCTACCTGCTAGTCACCTTAAATTGATGCCTCTCACTTGGGTGGCATGTAATTGGATATAGACTAAGACTTTGGTTAAAGGAACGTTGTTTACTTGGAAGTGTTCTGCCAGGAATTTGCCAAACTCATAGAGTAGAAAAATAGATAAAGTGATCATTTATTTAAAAAATATGTATTGAAGCACTGTTAAATGCTACAAACTATGCTAGATGCAGAGGATACAGTAGCAACAACAACCAATGACATGACAATCATGACCAGCAGAGATTGGAAAGGGGCTTATCTCTTACGGAGGTCCCCAGAGTTTCCAAAGCTTTAATACCAAGCATTTTTGTTGACCTTTTATTGACCCCTTTTGATTAACAAAAGGAGTGGGAAAACATTTATATAATGCACATTGTTATCGTTATTTACATAGGGTAAAATATTTTTCTAATAACATTTGAAATTGCATTAGAAAACTGCTTTATGGAGGAATCTTGAGCCCAAACCATTCCATTAAAATAAAATTTTATTATACAATTTATGCCAGCCTTTATCTACCTCTGTTTTAAAAAATTCAGTCATACACTATAAATATTTTATTGCAATAAGTTAGGTAACACATTTGAATAATTAATTCAACATCTTGAAGTATGGATCACTGCCAAATTGATCTAAGAATGTATACAAAAGAGGTTGTACTCCTTGGGTAGTCAAATTACACACACACACACACACACACACAGAGTATTCAAACAGATCTTTGGACCACATCAAATAACACTAAAGTGAACAATAGTTGGTGATTATATGATGGTGAAATTATAAAAATATAAAAATCCATACTTTAAATGTGTCTTTCCCTAATCAGCATTTTCTAGATTAGAGGCCAGAAAACTTTTTATGTAAAGGGCTAGATAGTAAATGTTTTTGGCTTTGTGGGCCATGTGGTCTCTGTCACAACTACTCAACTTCAACCTAGTGTAGTGTGAAAGCAGCCACAGATAATAAGTAAACGAATGAGAATGGCTGTGTTCCAATAAGACACAATAGGACAGATTTGGCCCGTGGGCCATATAATTTGTCCACCACTGATGTAGACAATGTAAAAGTTGAGAAGAAGAAGATGTGTTCTTAACATAGGGAAATGGAAAAGTGTTTCATTGAAGGCATAGCATTTGAGGCGTGCTTGAAGGCTGGGAGAATTTTGGTGAGCTGAGATTGTGATCTCTGGTAGAAGGAATGTGCAGAGTTTAAGCAAAATTGTTATGAACACCAAGCATACTGTTATGGCAAAAATGTGGATTCTGTATAGAGGAATGACTTTAGATGAGTTACGAGTATAGGTTTGCTCATTTTTGAGAGTTTTCAGTGCCAGGATGAATAAGGAATTTGAACCTAATTTGATAAGCGATGGTAGGCCATTAAATATTTTATATTGCTGATGGATTTTATAGAAACCACACCTAAAGATAGTCAAGCTAGGAATGGTGTGTGGAATACAGGAGAGAAGTGAAGGACTGTGAACAAAGAGATAGATAGATTAGAAGACTATTTTAAATAGCCTAGAAGGGAGATAAGGAGGGTCCCACTTAACGGGGCAAGACAATTTGAAAGTAAGTTGTTAAAGTGAATTGTGTAACATATTAATGGTTAACAACTGGGAACCAAAATTGTTCCCAAGCCTTAGTCCCACCGTATGCAGCAGTGCCTTTAACTGGGACTTATTCCTGCTTATTTAACTGCCATATTCCTGTCCCAGGAATAACTGGAACTTATTCCTGCTTCCAGCAAACTATTCAATAAAACATCTGTCTTTTATGAACTGCTAAGTCCTTTCCTAGGGACAAAATCCCTGCCTACCTTCCTGAGGCCCAGTGCTTCAGGCTTTGCTCTCCTGCAATAGTTGCCTCTAGGGATTTTCAAGGGGTAGAGTCAGCTCCCCTGACTATAGGTCATAACTTCTCACTTGGAGCCTATTGCATCTTGGACCTTGTATCTCTTGGCTTCAACTCTCACTACAGATTTTCATATTTTCTGGGTAGTATTATAATGACCCTTCATACTGAGTCATAACTGTCTGTGGTTGGGCAAATTCCCCTTTCAGCCATTATGTTCCCATGACCTCAAACAAATACCATGCCCCATTTCTGCTTATTCCAGCCTCCTATAAGCAGCTACTCTTACTGCAGACCTGAATCCTGAGATACACCACTCTTTAGCTTGTTTTTTAAAACTGTAGAGTAAGAATTACATATATTTAGGTATTCATACGCACATGCATATATAAATATATATATATACACACATATATATAAACACACTAATACAAGTGTGTGCTTTGTCTGCAAAAGACTACATATGATTTGAAATTATATTTAGCATAGTTTACAGCTGATACTGCTTAGTTACCAGCCTATCAAAACAGTCTCCAGACATAAATAACTGCTTTCCTACCAGCTAGAAATATCATCCCTTCTTGTGATAAATAAATATTTATAAAAATACTACAGATAAGAGCTTAAACTGTGAAATGTCTAGAAGGAAAAAGAGAAGGTGATCTCTATGATCTTAGGGCAGGCCAAAATTTCTTAAATATGACAGCAGAAGCATGGACAATAAAACAAAATATTAATAAATTAAATCTCATCAAAATTAAACACTTTTGTTCAAAAGATACCATTAAGAAGGGAGCCTGGGTGGCTCAGTCAGTTAAGTGTCCAACTCTTGGTTTTGGCTCACATCATGATCTCAGGGTCATGGGATCGAGCCGCGTCAGACTCTGCACTCAGCACAGAGTCTGCTTGAGATTCTCTCTCTCCATCTCCCTCTGCCCCTACCCCTGCTCATGCATTCTCTCTCTCTAAAATAAATAAGTATTTTTTTAAAAAGACGTCATTAAGACAATGAAAAACTAAGCCACAGGCTTCGAAAAAGTGTGTGCAAATTATATTAGCAGATAAAGGACTTTTATCCAAAACATAAAAAGTGTGTACAGCTCAATAATAATAAGAAAATCCCATTTAAAAAGTAGACAAAATGTTAGAATAGACATTTCACCAAAGAAGATATACCAATGGCCATTAAACACATGAAAAAATGTCCGACATCCTTAGTCACTAGGGAAATACAAATTAAAACCACATAGAAATACCACATGGTACCTGCTACAATGGCTAAATCCAAAAGGATGACAGTTCTAAATATTGGCCAAGAGGCAGAGAAACTAAAACCCTTACACATTGCCAGTGCCAATGTAAATTGGTTTAGCCACTTTGGAAAACACCTTTGCAGGTTTTTTGTTTTTCGTTTTTTGTGTGTTTTTTTGGTGAAACATACACTTATAAAACCCAGCAGTTCCACACCTAGATACCTACTCAAGAGAAATAAAACATGTCTATACAAACACTTGTACTAAAATATTCATACTAAAATCATTTAGAGTAACCCCAAACTGGAAACTCTCCAAATGTCTATCAACAAGTGAATGGAAAAGAACCCTCAGCTCTATGTTCAACTAATCTTTGACAAATTGGGAAAGAATATCCAATGGAAAAAAAGACAGTCTCTTCAATAAATAGTGCTGGGAAAATTGGACAGCCACATGCAGAAGAATGAAACTGGACCACTTTCTTACACCATATACAAAAATCAATTCAAAATGGATGAAAGACCTAAATGTGGGATAGGAATCCATCAAAATCCTAAAGGAGAACATAGGCAATAACCTCTTCAATATTGACCACAGTGACCTCTTTCAAGACACATCTCCAAAGGCAGGGGAAACAAAAGCAAAAATGAACTTTTGGGACTTAAGATAAAAAGCTTTTGCACAGCAAAGGAAACAGTCAACAAAACTAAGAGGCAACCCACAGAATGGTAGAAGATATTTGCAAATGACACTATAGATAAAGGGCTGGTATCCAAGATCTATAAAGAACTTCTCAAACTCAACACCCAAAAAACAAATAATCCAGTCAATAAATGGGCAGAAGACATGAACAGACACTTCTCCAAAGAAGACATACAAATGGCTAATAGACACATGAAAAAATGTTCAACATCACTAGCCATCAGGGAAGTACAAATCAAAACCACATTGAGATACCACCTTATACCAGTTAGAATGGCAAAAATTAACAAGACAGGGAACAAGAAGTCTTGGCAAGGATGTGGAGAAAGGGGAACCCTCTTACACCATTGGTGGGAATGCAAGCTGGTACAGCCACTCTGGAAAACAGTATGGTGGTTGCTCTAAAAAGTTAAAAATAGAGCTACCCTATGACCCAGCAATTTTATTACTAGGTATTTACTCCAAAGATACAGATATAGTGAAAAGAAGGGGCACACGCACCCTGATGTTCTTAGCAGCAATGTCCACAATAGCCAAACTGTGGAAAGAGCTGAGATGCCCTTCAACAGATGAATGGATAAAGAAGATGTGGTTCATATATACAGTGGAATATTACTCAGCCATCAGAAAGGATGAATACCCACCATTTGCATTGACATGGATGGAACTGGAGGGTATTATGCTCGTGAAATAAGTCAATCAGAGAAAGACAATTATCGTATGGTTTCACTCATATGTGGAACATAAGGAATAGCATAGAGGATGACAGGGGAAGGGAGGGAAAACTGAATGGGAAGAAATCAGAGAGGGAGACAAACCATGAGAGACTCTGGACTCTGAGAAACAAACTGAGGGTTACAGAAGGGAGGGGGATGGGGGGATGGGGTAGCTGGGTGATGGGTATTAAGGAGGGCACGTGTGGTGATGAGCACTGGGCGTTATACGCAACTAATGAATCATTGAACACTACATCATAAATGTATGAGGTACTATATGCTGGCTAACTGAACATGATAGATAGATAGATAGACTAGATAAAGAAAGAAAAAGAAAAAGAAAGGAAAGAAAGGAAGAAAAGAAAGAAAAGAAAGAAAGAAAGAAAGAAAGAAAGAAAGAAAGAAAGAAAGAAAAAGAAAAGAAAAGAAAAGAAAGAAAAAAGAAAAAGAACAAACAACTGCTGGTCTGAGGGCTGGAGCAGCCAGAACACAACAGCCAAGCACACATGGCACTCACAGGAGACACTCCCTGAAGCGCCAGGCCCTGGATACGCCATGACCTCTTCTTCATGAGGCCATTACTTTCAGTAGCAGGAGACACAGCTGGCTTTTCTAACAGAGAAGAAAGCAGAGACTTAGAAAAAATGTGAAGATCAGGAATGTATCCCAAATCAAAGAACAGGATAAGGCCATGGCCAGAGATCTAAGCGAAACAGACGTAAGTAACATAGCTGATGGAGAATTTAAAGCAATGATCATAAGGATACTCACTGGGCTTGGAAAAAGAATGGAAGATATCAGTGAGACCCTTACCACAGAGAGAAAAGAGTTAAAAAAGAATCAGAGATGAAGATTGCAATAAACCAGATTAGTAACACACAATGCAATGAACAGCAAATGGATAAATAAAATATTGTGTGTGTGTGTATATATAACGGAAAGCTGCTCCATTAAAAAAGAATATACTGCTGATACATACAATAACATAGATGAATCTCTAAGGCATTATGCTGAGTGAAAGAATCTGTTCTATTCACAAGGACTATCTATTGTTTCATTTCATTTACATGAAATTTCCAGAAAAGTAAAAACTAGAGAGACAGAGACCAGATCAATGGATGCCTTGGGCCAGGGTTAGGAGGCAAGGCTTGGCTACACATGGGCATGAAGTAGGTTCTGGGGAGATGGAAGGGTTCTAAAACTGGGCTGTGGTGATGGCTACACAAATGTATAAATTTACTAAAACTCTTTGAACTGAACACATAAAAGGGGTGAATTTTACTGTATATAAATTATACCTCAGAAATTCTGTTTAAAAAAACTATAGAATATTGACATAGGAGGATGTATTTTAATTGAAAAGATGATTTTTTGTAAAAAAGAAATTGTTGATAAAATTTTATCACAAGGATTTTTTGAATATCTAAGATGGAAAACAGGCACATAAAAGAATTAGTACATATAAGTAAAGCATCTTTTTTCGCAGGCATGCATATTGCCAAATTGCATGGTTCTGTTTATGACCAATACAATGGAACTTTTTTTTTTAAGATTTTTTTTAATTTATTTATTTGAGAGAGAGAGAATGAGAGAAAGCGAGTACATGAGAGGGGGGAGCGTCAGAGGGAGAAGCAGACTCCCTGCCGAGCAGGGAGCCCGATGCGGGACTCGATCCCGGGACTCTGGGATCATGACCTGAGCCGAAGGCAGTCGCTTAACCAACTGAGCCACCCAGGCGCCCTACAATGGAACTTTTATAGTGAAACTCTATTCATAGTCAGTTTTGAAGGAAAAAACAGCTCCGTGAAATAAAATACTGCTTGGGGAGTTCTTTCATTGCGCTTGTCACCAGCATTCTCACTAGCTTATAAGTTATAATTGCTCTGTGATAAATGCATGTGCTTTTCCTCCTCTCTTATAAAAATTTTAATGAGAACCTGATGTGAACTCTCACTGAACCTATTTTCATTCCAAAATCTTATGATTTTAATCTTACGATCCTCCTGGGACCCGGCACTGTGGTCTGTGCCAGCATGAATACTTCATAATTATTCCTCCCGTTTGTAGAAAACACCATGGGCATCCATCATTCCTTCTCTCCCCTGCTGCCTCCAGGGAGCCACAGCCTCTAGCAAGGTCAGTCACCGCCATTTGGGTTGACAGTTCTAAGCCAGCTGAAGCGCACCCAGCTGGTGGAGACCAGCCACGATGGGTATTGACTGCCTTTCTTCTGCTTCTCTGTTTCTACTTAGTCGGGCCTCCAAACTCTTCCTTAATGGATGGACTTGAATCATCTCACAGGAATTTCCACAGAACAGAGAAAATGAGTAGTTTCTCTACAGCCATGTGTATATATGTCTGTTGGTATTTGGGTGACAATTGATCTAACAGTCCCCAGATAAATTAAAGGTCTCCCCCTTGAGTATAAAGAGAAGGTGATTTTAGAGCTTGACATTTAATATTAAAGTTTGGCATCTCAGTCCACTGTAGATGACCTGCATGAAATAAAATATTCAGCCATGTAGCTTAATGTAATGTTTTGGAAATGGGCTTCGTTTGGGTAATATTAAGAACTTGAACTAGAGCTTTGGCCTGTGCTTAGGAAAATCGGTATTTTAGAGGCAAATCAAATAAACATTCGTTTTCTATGTTATTTCTTGACAAATGCTTAGAGAGATTCACAAAAGAACTCCTAAAGGAATGGCACATGCTTTATGAAAAGGAACACATTATCATCAGTGCAAAGAGGGAAAAGCAAATAGCCTTCATAATATATATAATATCGGATGATGTCGAGTCAGGAAAAAGAAGAGAAACTTTCATGTGAAATATTGGTGAAATCTAAAAAGAAATGCCTTTGGAAAGTGATAGGATATTTTAGCATTCTCATTTCTCAGTTTCTGCTTTACTTATTTGAGTACACATGAAAGTACTGGCAGAAACAAACCCAATTAGGGACAACCAAGTCCAGTATCTGTAGGTTTCAAATAGGTCGCTTTGGGGGATTTGTTTGTTTGTTTTGGTTTTTTGTTTGTGGGCTTCCTTGGGGCTTTGAAAATGGATGTGCCTGAGAATAACTTAATTTGCCCATTCTGGATGAAATTTTGGCTGAATTGAATGAAAGGCTTTAATTAAATATTAGTGTTAATTATAATTATGGCCCCAAAAATGTTTGACACACCTTCCATCAAGATATGGAGTTTGAGCAGTCCTGTGGTTACTCCATTCAATAAAATAAGGCTGAAGTGTGCTCTATAACTTCTAAGGCCCGGTTAAAGAAAAGCCCCTTTCATTTCTATCTGGTTCTCTTGGGATGCTTACCTTGGGGGAAATCGGTCACTATGTATAAAATTACCCTGACAACATCATGTCAGGGAGCCACATGTTAGCAGCTGTCCAGCTGACAGCACCAGCCAACAGCCAGCATCAACTGCAAGCCCTATGAGTGGGTCATCTTGGATATCCAGGCCAGTCTAGCCTTCACATAACTGTAGCCCTACCTGATGTTTGACTATAATCCCATGAGAAGTGCCAAGTTGAGAACTACCCAGCCACTTCCTTCCCACATCTTTGTCCGACAAAATTTTGCTAATTTCTTTTATATATATATATATTTTAGGATGGAGCAACTGTCATTTTTATTTTAGTATTAAAAAATATTTGGAAAATAGAGAAAGTAATCCACAATCTTATCATTCTAACAAAAAAATAGTAGTTTTTTATTTCTGCATATATTTTATATAATTATGTTCAAAATAACAAGAATATACATTTTTATTTTTTGTTTAAATTCAATTAATTAACATATACTGTATTATTTGTTTCAGGGGTACAGGTCTGTGATTCATCAGTCTTATATAATACCAAGCACTCATTACAACACATACCCTCCCCATTGTCCATCACCCAGTTACGCCCTCCAGCCCCCTCCCCTCCAGCAACCCTCAGTTTGTTTCCTATGATTAAAAGTCTCTTATGGTTTGTCTCCCTCTATGGTTTCATCTTGTTTCATTTTTTTCCTCTCTTCCCCTATGATCCTCTGCCTTGTTTCTTAAATTCTGCATATCAGTGAGATCATATGATAATTGTCTTTCTCTAATTGACTTATTTCACTTAGCATAATACCCTCTAGTACTGCAAATAGCAAGATTTCATTTTTGTATGGCTGTGTAATATTCCATTGTATATATGAACCACATCTACTTTATCCATTCATCTGTTGATGGATATCTTGGCTCTTTCCATAGTTTGGCTATTGTGGACATTGCTGCTATGAACATTGGGGTGCAGGTGCCCCTTTGGATCACTACATTTGTATCTTTGGGGTAAAACCCAGTAGTGCAATTGCTGGGTCATAGGGTAGCTCTATTTTCAACTTTTTGATGTAATATCTTTTTAATAGTAACACGGCTATCACTCTCTAATGTTGGTATTATATATTTGTTTTGAATATTCAGTTCTTCATGTCTCTGTTCAAATAATGATTGAATTTCTATTATGGACACTTGTTCAACATATCTACCTTGATACTTAAAAATGTCAAAATGACAGTCTTTGCCTTAGATAAACTTAATTATTAGTGGAGTAGATGCACAGTCACCAAGTATCAAAATTGTGGAGTACACCATTCCCATATTTTATGTAAATGGTGCCTCCTTGAGTTGCACATGGAGGTATCACTGAGAAGATAAGACATAAATAATTACTTTACCAGTAATCATTATTTTACTAGAAATGTCTGAGGGATTGCTACATAAGAGTGGCAAGGAATACTACTAAGTTTTATGCTTTCTCAACCTTCTTTACAATGCTTTGTTGTTGACAAAAATGAAAAAAAATCTAGAATGTAAAAGTAACCAGAAATATATTTTTTAGTTTTGAAAATCAAAATTTTATATTGCACAGTATGCAATAATTTCTAAATGTATTTGATGTTCTCCTAACATTCTTAGACACTTCAATGTTTCCCATGACTAACTATAAAGTAATGGTTCCATCCTTGGCTATACACTGAAATCACCTGAGTAGCTTTAACAACCAGCTGTTGGCTGGGTCCCATCCCTAGGGAATATGATTTAGTGGGTGTGAGTTACAGCATGAGCATTGGGATTTTAATAGTCACCATGCTATTGTTATGAGCAGCCTAAGAACCACTGATACAAGTTTCTTCCTTTAATTCCATAGTTCTCACCCTCGATCGCTTTTTAGAATCATCTGTGTGGCTTCTGAAACTATCAGTGACTTGATCCCATTTCCAGAGATTCTGGTTATTTGCTCCTGTGGGACCTGCTTTTTGGTACTTTTGAAAATGCTCCCTGGGTAAATATGATTTAACATAATGTTCTTCTCTATATACATATGTTTCTCAGCCACAGTTACCACAACATTACTCTAGGACATAGATTAGATTGCCAGATGCAGCAAAGAAAAATATCTGGATATTAGTCCTGGATAAGTTTAGATTTCAGGTAAATGAGAAATACTTTTTTAGTAGAAGTACATCTAATGCAGTATTTGTGACATACTTCTAATTTTAAAATTTTTTTAAACTAGAATTCAAATTTATTGGGCATCTGTATTTTATCTGACAACCCTAGACACAGCAGATTTTAGGCAAGAGACAGAACTGGATCCAAACAATCCATTAGGTCAAGCGTCACCATATTGAGTTCCATTCACTCTCATTGTCTCCTAACTGCCAGAGACTGACCATTCTGTCCCATAATGCTAGTTTGAGTTGTGTTCATCTGTAACCTAACTATTACTTATTGAATGAAAGCAGTGAACAGATGTAGGAGAGAGGAAGGAACTGAAGCCTCCTCCCTCCCCAGTGAGTGTTAAATCTGTTGGCAACAGAAAATGACTAAGGTGAGGTGATGAAACTGACTTAAAAGCAAATAAACCAAACCTCGTGGGTTTCAGTTGCTATACTTAGACAGTTTTTCAAATATTTTCATGTAATTATACAAGTGGAAAAAGATTAACGCTGGAGTTCAGGTCACTGGCAGAACTTCATAGCCTTAGCAGCCAGTGCTAAACTTAGAGATTCCTCTGTCCCATTTGTAATGATAGCAGTTCCCTGAGAGTCACACAGCACTTGCTGGCATATATAATCTCACATTTGGCAAGGGCTTACATTTCCCAAGCTCACTTTCTCATTTGTTCTTTCCAACCATGCTGTGAAGTATGCAGGGAAGTTATTATGACATCCATTCTATAAATAAGGAGGCTACGACTCAGATTGCCTCATCCAAGGGCAGTATTACTCAAAATGTGGTCCTCAAACCAGCAGCCTCAGCATTACCTGAGAAGTTGTTAGAGATGCAAATTCTCACCTCTCAGTCCAGACTTACTGACTCAAACTCTGGGGTGGGCTGAGAGATTTGTGTTTAGCAAGCCCTCCAGCAACTCCTGGGTGGCTCAGTCATTAAGCGTCTGCCTTCAGCTCAGGTCATGATCCCAGGGTCCTGTGATGGGGCCCTGAGTCAGGCTCCCTACTCAGCGGGGAGCCTTCTTCTCCCTCAACCTCTGCCCCTCCTCCCGCTCATGCTCTCTCGCATGCTCTCTCTCTCTCTCAAATAAATAAAATCTTGAAAAAAGAAAAAAAGAAGAATTTCAGTCCCAGTCTTCTGAGGATACTGGTAGTAGGATTTGCATTACTTTACATGGTCTCCAGATACAAAACTAACTTAAAAATTATAAAAAGAATATATGAATTTAAGGAGAGCTGGATCCAAAGCTAAAAGTTTAAAAGCACATATTTTTATTTGTTTATTTAGTTATTTCCAAATTCATTAATTAATTTATAGAAAGGTCCTAATACCTTTTCATTTACAATGGTTAAAGTTCAAATTTCATCTGAATAAAAGATCCTTCCAGATCTGATCTCTGCCGGTGCTTCCCGCCCTGTCCAGGATCCTAACTTAAACGTTACTGTTATAATACTTGTTAAATTTCAGGTTTCTCTTTCCCTACTGGGTTGTAAACTCTGTGAGATCAGGGACGCTGTCATACTTCCTGGACACATGAGTGTGCAGTATATATTTCAAAATGAACTAATAAAGAGTAGAATGAAATAATCCCACATGTGAGGGTCTTTCATTGGCAAGTTGTACCTTATGTACCTTATGTCCTATGCTTAGAAAAGTCAAATGCTTTGCCACTGTCAAAATACTCATACTCTCCTTGGCGGGGTCTCAGCCAATGGAAGAAAAGTGGTTGACTGCATGAATTTACTCAAAGACATATGTGTTAGGACATACGTGTTAGGGCATCAGTTCTCTCTAAGTATTTAAAAAGGAATTCTTGAATTATTTATAATAGGGAGAAAGTGGAAATAAGCTTTTGAATGCTTTTGTAACATGGCGAGATTTTTATAATATATTAAGTGAAAATAGGATCTGCATAAAGATTTTAAAAGTTTGTCTATAAAATAGCAATAATCATTCTGCATATCTCATAGGGTTGTTAGGTAAGTGGGCTTTTATTTTTTTATTTTTTAAAGATTTATTTATTTATTTGAGAGAGAGAACATGAACAGGAGGGGCAATGGGAGAGGGAGAAAGAACCTCAAGCAGACTCCATGCTGAGCCCGGACCCTGATGTGGCGGTGGCGGGCGGGGGGGTGCTCAATCTCAGGACCATGAGATCACGACCTGAGCCTAAACCAAGAGTCACAGTAAGTGGACTTAGTTTTAAAAAACCCATAGAGTGGCTCCTGGTTGGCACAGTTGTTTAAGTGTCAGCTTTTGATTGTGGCTCATGTCCTGATTTCAGCATCATGAGATGGAGCCCTGCATTGAGTTCCACACTGGGCATGGAGCCTGCTTAGGATTCTCTCTCTCCCTCTGCCCCTCCCCCCTACACTTTCACTTGCTCTCGCTCTCTCTCAAAAATAAATTAATTAAAATTTTTTAAATAAAATAAAAAACCTGCAGAAAACCCCTGGTACAGTCAGATATACTCATGATTTTTATTGTCATTATTAACATCATTATTGTATCTGGATAGAGAAATTACAGGTAATCCTCTTTTGATTGTTTCTAAATTATGAAACTTTTATAAAAAAATGTGTGTTGTTTTTGTTGTCAGATAAAAAGCTTTTATAAAGGGGAACTACAGTGCTTGATTCAAAAAAATGCCTAACCCTAAGAAAGTTTTTGGAGTAGACCATTTTGACTAGTTTTCTACTTTCTCACTTTTCAAAACTCCTAGGTTTGCCCTTGTCTATCTCCTTCCCTTTGTGCCTACTTGGCTGGCTGACTATTAACTAGTTTCTACTAAATCTCTTCCTGAGAATGAGGTTAGTTACCAGCTGTCTCAAGGATTTGCATTTTCGTAAGGACACTCTAGGAAGAAATGTCCCAAGGAACCATATATTACCTGGAAGGTACCTTTGATTTTCTTTAGTTTAATCCTCTCATTGTTCACATGAAGAAGCTAAATTTGCAAGAGGTGAAATCTGTATCCATACAACAAAATACTTGGATAGCTTGGACTAGAACTCTAATATCTATCTCCTCAGTCTTTCATATGCAAAAAATAATTTTAAGAACAGTGTCCTAGGAAGAGTGTTTGAAACCTCATCATAAAGACTGTCAACTGGTCAGTTCTGCAGTCTTTATTTTGACTTATCCATTAACTTCAGTGTGATTAATTTTTACAAAATTTCAACTTCTTTTATTGGGTAACTATTGAAAACATGGAATTTTGTGTTTATGACAGAAGTATTTTCTTTTTTAGGAAACAGACTTGCAACTAATAGAAAGTGATCATTACTTTTTTCTTCAAAGCAGGAAGAGGGAATGTGCAAACATGTGAACTGAAGGAAAAATCCAAGCTAATCTCTTATCTGATACATTAATGTTTATTTAGGTGAGATACTTCTGTAATTCTCAAATATTAATTCACCCTTCTTTGTTCTACCAACAAAGGTATAGCACTGATTACAGTATGTTTTAGGGAAAATAATCCTTGTTGGCCTAAGAGCCGTAATTCTTTCACTTCTTTACTCTGCTGTCTTGGCTCATCACAGTGACTTTTAATTCATTTTATCTTGTCTGGTCTGTTTTACAGATAGTATGAAATCACGATATGGTGTCTACTGAGCTAAAGTCAATTAATCACAGGGTGACTTTTAAAATCAAGATTAATAATAGGCTATTTTATAGCCAGACTAGTTGATTAAGATGGGCACATTTGTCGTTCCCCTCATGTCCAGAAATAATTTAGCCAAGTTCCAATATCTCAGACACCTTTTTCTCTCATGTAATTTTCCTAACATGAACTGCTCAGCTTAAATGGACTTTCCTAAGCTTCCATCAGGGTTTCCCAGAAATGTTTGCACAAAATCACTTTTCTTGGCTACCGGGTACCTCTAGATAGCAGCATCTTTGTAAGCCATGTAGCATTGGACCTCCCCAAAAAAAAGGTGGGGGGAGGAAGTGAAAAAAGGAGAGAAAAGTCTGTCTGAAAAGATGACAGCATCTGTCATCAACATTGTGCACATCTCAGCCATGCCCTTGTGGTAGGAGAAAAAGTGTCCTCTTTTCTCTCTAGTCTGGTGCCAGATTTCCTCTTCCTGTTTGCCTGAATCCACTCGTGTCCTTGGTGGGAGGATCCTGGTTTATTAGGAGACCTAAAGCATTTCATATTCATATTCTGCTTAATGGTGTGATGGTATACCTTAGCAGTTTAGCAAAATGGCAAATCTGTTTGTTTAATAGGCCATATAATATGCTGCATCATCAATTTGGTTTTGCTGGGTAAACTAAGAGGACCGGTTGGCACTGATGAAGTTGAGTTGTACAAGTCAGTGCAGCCCCCATATTAAGGAAATCCAGGACAACTGCATACATGTATATTGTAGCTGGGGGGTGAATACATTCTGTACAGTATTTCATTTGCTGTTATAAGAAAAAAGATGAAGCTTTGTACAGCTACCATAGAAATCAATTTTTAGGTTTTATTTTATTACTGTCTTTCTATTCCCCAGGTGTTCCTTTTCCTAGAATCTCCACCCTAAACACAATTGCTTCTGAAGTACTAATGTATCTCTGAGTGGATGACAATTTCCAAAGCTCCACTTGGAAAATACAGTGCTAATCCTGACGTAACGTAACTGAAGTACCAGCAGTTGTTATGGGGCCAAATATCATGTGCTCTCTACTCTTTTGAGATCTTAGCAGAATCCCTTCCTGGTATCCTTGCCTTATTGAAGGGGGTTAGTTCATTCGGTATTAATCAGAAGATGTCTGCCATCTCTCAGTTCTCTCAGTGATGTGACTTTCTTTTAAATAGGTGGCTTCATTCTATAACAGTAATATAGCTAATGATATGGAGACCATAGAATGAAGAATATAAAACTAATTTTCACTGCAAGAAAATTGTTGCTTCCTTAGCTCTGTGGGGGCAATTTTTGTTCGGTTTATGGGAATTAATCATATTTTGCCTTTCAGAAGGCACCACCATCAGAGTTTTACTGAAGTGTCTAGAATATACTGCTCTGATGAATTGCCATCTGCCCATTGACAGGTTTGCCTGGCAGTTCCTCTCTTTGAGAAGACACTCCTGTATAGAACCCTCCCCCTTGGCTAGTTTAGTCGAATGAAGGAGAACACCTCATGTTACTGTGGCCACTTATTTCACCAGCATCTTGCTAAAGAAGGGCATTACTTACCCTCATAGGTCTCCACGATCTTTTATTGGTCCAATTCCATGCACGGCTTTGAGTTCTACATTCATGACCTAGTAAAAGGCTTTTTATTCCTGGCTTGCCAGAGCCCCTGTTGATGGTAAATTATACACTGATGGAAAAAAAGAAAAATGGAAAGAATGGTTCTAGCTCATGTAACTTGTCTTTCTTGACAGTTCTTGAAGTGTAATAAGTGATATCTCCATTCCATATGCCTCTCCAACCACCACCTGATAGGTCTCATCTCGTTCACAACCAAATATCAGGGTTTTTTTACAAATTTTTTAGTCGAGATAAAATTTACATACCTTAAAACCCACCATTGTAAAGTGTACAATTCACGGATTTTTAGTATATTCACAAAGTTGTGCAAATACCACCTTATCTAATTTCAGAATATTTGATCATTCCCAAAAGAAGTCTTGTACCCATTAGCAGTCATTTCCTATTCTCCCTCCCACTCAGCCCCTGGCAGCCAGTCATCTTTCTTTTCCTATGAATTTGCCTATTCTGTGCATTTCATATAGGTGGAAACATGCAATATGTGGCTCTTTGTGTTGGGCTTCTTTCACCCATCATGAATTTTTCATGGTCCATATGTGTTATAGCGTGTGCAAATGCATCATTCCCTTTTATAGCTGAATAATATTTTGTTGTATAGATAGACCACACTTCGTTTATGCATTTATCAGTTGATGGAAGTTGACAATGTTTCCATTTGGGGGCTCTTTTGAATAATGCTGCATGGCCAACCATCTTGATAGAGTTGTCTTCCTGCACCGTCTTAATTTCCTCATTTCCTATTCACTCCTCAGCCCACTTCAATTTGATTCTGTTCTAGTCGTTCACCTAAAAAGGCTCTCTCTGGTGTCACCAGTGATGTCTGTGCCAGCAAATCAAAACCATTATTCAGTACAGCTTGCCCCATCTCATAGGCACAGATAACATTATAGACCATGTCCCCTCTTCCCTTGACATATATGTGGTTTTCCCTCTTTCCCCATGGCTCTTCTCCTTTGCAACTCACCTTTTGTCCTTGGCCATTAAGTGTGGAATTTACTCAAGACTTAGTCCTTGGCCACCTCTCATTCAAAAGTCTCTTCCTAGGCATTGTGACCTTCATCTATGCTTTCAGTAATTATCTATGAACTTTTCACTACAAATTTATGTTTCTGAGTTAGATTTCTGGGTTATACATCTATATTTTTGCTGGCATACTTGACTGTTTTAAAGGTTCCTTTAGTAAAGGCCAGACTCATTATCTTCCCTGCATACAGAGTCATTTTTGTTTTTTATTTTCTTAGTGAATGACTTTCATTATTCACCTAGCTTGGCAAGGCACAAAATAATGAATTTTCCTGAAGGATTATAATGAAGTAGTTAACAGCTCTGGAGACTGGCTGTCTGGGTTTACCTTCAGGGTCTACACATACTACCTGTATGAGCACAGAGAAGTCACAACCTTCATATGCCTGTAACTTCATCAGTAAGATGAGTACTCCCCGGAGTTGTTGAATGATTACATGAGTTTAAATACAATAAAGTTTTTAGAATTATGCCTGACACAAAAAAGGAACTTTAAATGTTCACTATTTTTCCTCTGCCCCATCTCCCATGTCTAATACTTTTCTCCCTGAATAGTTCTCAAATTCCTCAGCTCTTTTTCATTTCTCTCACCCTGGACAAACTCCTGTCATGACTTGCTTAGACTCCTTGGTGTCCTCCAAACTGCTTACCATACTTTGGCAGAAATCATCTTTTCAAAACACAGATCTGATTAAAAACTCTCCAAGAGAAAAAAAAAAAACTCTCCAAGAGATGGGGACACACACACACACACACACACACACACACACACACACACACACACCCCTTCCCACTGTTTTACATATAGAGGCCAAAATCTATAGTCTTGCCTGATACAGTAGTTTCCTAGGGCTGCTAGGAAAAGAAAGTACCATACACTGAGTGGCTTAAACAACAATTTTCTCACATTCTAGAGGCCAGAAGTCTAAGATCAAGGTGTTGGTAGGATTGGTTCTTTTCCTGAGGACTGCAAGGGAAAGGTCTGTTCCGGGCCTCTTTCCTTGGATTGCAGAGGGCCAATTTCTTGCTGTCTCTGCACATTGTCCTCTCTCTGTGTATATCTCTGTGTCTAAATTTCCCTTTTTGATAAGGATACCAGTCTATTGGATGAGGGGCCCACCCTGCTCCACTGTGACTTTGTTTTAATTAGCTACATGTGCAGTGATTTATCTCCAAATAAGGTCATATCTGGAGGTATCAGGGGTTAGGACTTCAACACATGCGTGGAAGGGTACACAGTTCAACCCATAATATCTGGTCAATCTCCTGCCAACCCTCTCCAGCGACATACATACTCCATGCTTTCTCAGCCTCTCTCCTTGTCATCTGTACACTCGCCTCTTTTAAATCAGCCCCAATATTCTCTCTAGAAATATCTCAAGATATTCCCTTGATCTCAAATTCTCCTCATTCCGTTTTCCCCACCCTCAAGCTATTTTGCCTGCCTTATTTCTGTTCATCACTCAGATTTCAAGTCAAGACCACTTTCTCAGTGAAGAATTCTCTTATTCCCTACACTAGGTCTGTTGGATTATGAATCTATCAAAGAATGTGACCCCTAAAGCATTTATCTTGGTTTGTAATTACCCATTCATTGCATGTCTTTTTTTTTTTCCCAGTAATTCCTGTTTCACTCTGAAAGGCTTGTCTTACCCTTTGTACTGCAGATCCTTTTAGGCAAATAATAGGAACTGAATCAATATTTCTTAAATCTAAGCATTACTAAAGTATTATTTTGCCAAAGCAAGATCCTTGCTATTCATTACACACAGTAACTTTTTCCCTGATATTTTAACAACTCACTCCCTCTGACAATATTATATGCACCTTGATATCTTTTCACTTGATTGCATTCTTTGCTGGAGGGAAGATCTGAGAAAGGACAAATTTTTCATCAGGTGATCTATTCTCAACACAAGAAGTTGACTGAAAAGTTCTTCTTTGTTAGATATTCATAATGTAGACTGATGATTATATTAAAGGTGATTTCCAAGAGTAATAAGCCCATTTTTTTTAATCCTCTGGAATCTTGAACTCACGGTTAATGGCTAATATGTACATATATGTGTGTACATTTTGACTTTCTCAGACACATATACAATTCAGTCTTCTAAACTGCAATTGAGTATGAAATTTCTAACCAGAGCCAGAGTGCAACGGTTGGAATTCCAGCTCGTACACTTTTACACCATTCCAGCTGTGCAACCTGGAATAAATTGCCTAATGAAAAGGATTTACCTTATAGAGTTACTGAAAAATTAAATGAGTTCATACTTGTGTCTATTAGGTGGTAAGCACTAGCTAAGTGTTACCTACTAGCAGTAGAAAGAGGAGGGGCAGAGGAGGATTTGTAGGAGTAGGAGCAGTGATATCTCACCTGCTAGAATGACATGCTTTACCTTCTACTTACTTTATGAGAAAGAGGTTTCTTGTGTCACCTTTGCATCCTCAAGACTTGGCACAGGATAGATGCTCAGAAAAGAGTTGCTTCTGTTGTTTTATGTGCAGTTGTTTATGCCTATTCTCCCAGTTGCTTGTTATACTGCATTGCAGGTCTGGCAAACATTACACTTTGAATTTAATTTGGGTCTTGATTTGTCATCAAGATGAATTCTTTGAACACATGCCTACTTGAGACAAGTATGCAAATGTTCATTAGTACTCCAGTGCAGTTGATAACTATTTTATAACTTGAGGTACGCCTGCTTTTTAGCATCTATGTGTGAATTAGCATATAAAGATAGGAGTAATTGTTTTAATGAAAATTTCACCTCTGCACCACTCTCCTCTCACTTCATTGTGAATGCAATTAGGTCTGCCATCGCCTTTTCCCTGTGAGCTTGTAGATAAGGCATGGAAAAATTATTTCTTTTACTATAATCCTTCTGCTTAAATATGATAGGAAAGCACCAATGAATTTAATATCATTAATGTTCTTTCTTAACTGAAACTCTCTAAATCATAAAATATCACATAATGTATTTTTTTATTAAAATGTTGACATTATTTAAAAATGGGTGTTTTTGAGCAGCTTTTATATGAGTTCCTACCACATATGGGTGTATTCTTCATTTGGTCCTTCAATTAACATGATGATAAAGACAAAATGTTTATTTCTGCCATAGAGGTGTTATGTCCCTACCACTAGCTATATGCTTCCTGTAATAATTTATCACAAATTCTGAAGTGTTGTTTTACATAAATAGCTTCTTTTGAGTTTTTCCCTCAGTATACATCTGATGATGGACGCCTACATATTATAGATTTTTCTTTTGGAAACTTAGCATGACTATATTTTTGTTTCATTGGAATAAAAAAGAATTAAAGGACGGATTTAAAGAATGATTATTTTAGAGTTGCTATAACCAAATATCAAAGCACCTTAGGACTCATAAGGGCATCTGTGTCTTGCATAATGTAGCAACCAAGATAGAGTAAAACATGAAAGCAGATACTAAGGTCATTACCTAATCTGGATGGATTAGCTATCCACCTGACTGAAGGTCAGAGATCGAACAAGATTTTTCAAGGCGCTCACAAGTTCTGTGATTTCACAGTCATTAGGCTTTTGAACATAACAGGAGACGAGAGCCATAAAGTTGAAAATTACATAGAAGGAAATGTTAGCTACTCTAAAGTCAAAAATAATATGTCTATCCAAAATTGCGGTACTTACGGTGATTGCTGACATTTTGTGAATAGCATCACCCCATTTTTTATAAGAACCATAAGCATTTTTTCTCTGTATTTCTATCACAGATGAATTCTTCTTTTAACACACTTTCTATGTTATTATTGTGTGTTTACACGAGTTTTTTGTAAGTCTTGCTCATGTGTTCTCTGTAGGACCATGCAGAGTATCTTGTGCCATGTGCCAATACTCCATTAGTTTAATGAACTAATAAATTAGAAGTATTATACCAGATCAATAGCAAACAACAAGCCTAGAAAGATCATTTTATTCAAAACATTTGATGCCTTAACATTAACTGATTTTTACAGTCCATTGTAAGTTCCAAGAGATAAAGGGCTATATTAAACCACATCCCTGGCAGGGGTGGGGGAGCAAGGGGGCCACATCCCTAAACTTAACACTGTACCTGCCACATAGGAGGCATTCATACCCATTTGCTGAAGAAACCAACTAATAAATATAATAGTAGCTTTCATATCTATAGCACCTACTCTGTGCCATACATTGTTCTAGGGACTTCAAATATATTGACTCATTTACTTTTTACCTATGCTTTAACTAATACATAGTAGACAATCCCTACATGGTATAGCTCAGCTGCACTTTCACTGAATCTATGTCTTTGTTTGTAAAATGGGAAAACTGGACTGATCTCCTAGAATGTTTTGTGAAGATTGAATAAAACAGTGCTTGAAGCATGCTTGGCCTAGTGTCTGGCATAGTGTAAAAGCTTAAGATATTTTTGCTATTATGACTGTTACTGCTGCCATTACCATCTCATCCAACAGTGGGCATAAGTCAGATTGTAAAATTCAGAGGGCCAGAATGGAGAAAGATAATGCTGTTTTTTGTATAATCAACTGTGTTGGTATATTTACATTTCTCCCCCTCATCTCTACACCTTCATAAACATACCCCATCCTGAAAGCATTCCTATGTCAGATGGCATTTGACTAGCACTTGGTCTATGTAGATACTGCTGATCTCATTACAGTGAAAACAAAAATGATTATAGCTAATACTTTGATAATCACTCTCTGCATAAGACAATATCTTGTGCCCACACTCTTCATTCTCTTTCTGACTTTTCCTGAATTATTTTGCTTCATTCAACCTGTCATTTTATATATTTAAATTACTGATTTTTTTTGTTCCCTGCTTCCTCACCCACCTTTCATTAACTATGAGTGAGATCTGAGGGCAGGTTTTTTTCCCCTCAATTAATGTATTCTGAGTGTCCGTCCTTACCATATAGTAATATCTTTTAAATGAACAAAAGAATAGTCAGCATCACAAATGTTGCAAAATGTTTAAGAGAGTAAATTTTCACAACCTCCTCAGAGGATTATTTGGCACTATCTAGGACAATTTAAAATGCATATAACCGGGGTGCCTGGGTGGCTCAGTCATTAAGCATCTGCCTTCGGCTCAGGTCATGGTCCCACAGTCCTGGGATCCAGCCCTACATTGGGCTCCCTGCTCGGCGGGAAGCCTGCTTCTCCCTCTCCCACTCCCCCTGCTTGTGTTCCCTCTCTCGCTCTGTCTCTCTCTGTCAAATAAATAAAATCTTTAAAAAAATAAAATAAAATAAAATGCATATAACCTTTGACTCAATTATTCCGCTTTTAAATTCCTAAGAAAACAAAGTACACAAAGGCTGGAAGATGAGACACAGAGTTAGTCATTGCAGCATTGTTTTCAGGACGTAACAATCTAGATAGTTAAAGAATAAATGGTCATTCATTACACAGAATATTATGCATCAATATTTAAAAGAAGAGCAGGTCTCTGTGTACTGTTATAAAAAGATCCCTATGATGTATTTTTTTGCTTAGGAAAGTCAGCTGCAGAAATAACATGTATACAGTCACTTCTCCCCATAGGCTCCCCTTTTGCTTCTCTCCTCTTTGAATACTTCTGCTTTTGCCACGTTATTTTCCTCATGTCTAGTTTTAGGTGCTCATAGTTTCCTCCTATTGTTCATTCATTCCAACTCTCTACCCTAAGGGCGGTCCCTTTTCTCTTTAAGTGCTGAAAGTAGTTTTATTATTTGTTCTATAGGTTCTGTCTGACTCACCTCTTCCCTCCCTCTTGCTTGGCTACAAGCCATCCACTTTGCAGAAATCAATCTTTCTATGGTATCCCACTTTCCCTGGATCACTAACAAATGTTCAGTGACCTCTTCTTGTCCAAATCCAATTGCTTCATTTCTGTCCCCTTTATTTCTGGCCTTGAAATTCCATTTAGTACTATTGGTCCCACTATGTGCTTTGGGGGGGGGTGGTAATAAACTAGTCCATTTACTATGTAGTTAATTGAAGCATGTCTGTCTGTATGCAGGTATGCCTTTGTATGGGGATATAAATATACCACAAATAGAATCTGGATGGGTAAAATCAGTTTTAATCAAAGGAGCATGTCAATCTGGTCTGGTCTACTACTCTTCTTTTAATATCCTTCTGTGCCCATTCTAATTAAAAGGAGTAAAATTGTTTGAAAAGAATGATAAAGTTCATCTCATTATATCACTTAATATAATATATGTGTTGGCACTTTTGCCTTTGATGGCTATAATTCCAACCATAATAATACACGTATTTAAATTTTCAGCCTTTTCGGAGCTGCTTATTCTTTGTGGGAGAGGGCTGGAATGTTTGTAATAAAGGTAACCTACATTTTATGTATAACAGTAAACACAAAGAAAAAACTTCTAAAATAAGTTGCAATCTCATTTTCATGCAATACCTATTAACAGTTTGATATATATTCTCCCCTTTCTTTCTTCTTTCCTCTAATAGAATCTTACTATTTTATTACTTGATTTTTTTATTTTTAAAATTTTTTATTACTTGATTTTTAAAACAGTATATAATAACTAGTGTTGTTAACGTAACAGTTGGCTATTAAATATACTTTCATAGTATTTCATGACTGATGAAAATACCATTTTCTTTTTTTTAATACCATTTTCAATTTTTAAAAAATGCTCACTTGTTCTAGTGGCTTTCTTAGTTATATTTTCTTTGTTGCAAAAGGAAATGTTTATAGCATCTGTCCTTAAAACAAATTATATATAGTGACTCAGTCTATTTTATACATGATCCACTTTCAAGTTTTGTTGATGTTGAATGATTAGGTATTTGCTGATATATAACAAACTAAAATATTCAGGAATCAACTAATGTTTTTTTTTTAACATCTCTGCTTCATTTGGCTAAAGTAAATACATCTTTAGTGACTAGATAAAATGATAGCCATTTGTCAATTAATAACCTTTGCAGCTTAGTATAGAAGATATATTGATAAATGGGATGCATATGCTAAAGCTTTTTACATTAATTTCATCAGTATGATAAATTTAGACACTACACTTTCTTCAAAAATTATTCACATAGGCCTACAAACCTTCAGTCACTTCAAAAAAGCAACAATATACAATATTCCAAGGCACTGGCAATCCATACATTCCTTTTTGTTAAAAAGGTTTATTTATTTATTTTAGAGAGAGACAGAGAGGGAGCATGAGTGGGGGGAGGGGGAGAGAGGGAGAGAAAATCTCAAGCAGATTCCGCACTGAGCAGGGAGCCTGATGCAGGGCTTGATCTCAGGACCCTGAGATCATGACCTGGGCCAAAACTGAGTCGGATGCTTAACCAACTAAACCATCCAGGTGCCCCGCAATCCATACATTCCTTGTAACAGAGAAGCTGTTCCAAGAACTTTGGCAAAGACCTGTATTTGAAAGTCAAAGCACTAAAGGCATTCTTAGGTCAAAGAACCAATAGCAATTGCCTGACTAGCCAAAACAAAGGTGCTGGTCTGGAGAATCTGCACTAGGCCCTATAACCCTGCACAGCCTGTTACCAAGAGGAAAACTGAGAACTATCTGGAGGCCTTTGGAGGGAGATGCGATGTTCATAAAGAGTCTCTTGCATCCCCATCTCATTCCTCATGTGGGAAAGGAAGCAGTGCTTTCCAGGCATAGCAGTTCACTGGCCTAGTAGCTCCTGCTTGCTGCTTCCTGTTCCCTGCTTCCTGCAAGTCAACCACCATTTAAGAAGTACAAATTCCCAGGGCACCTGGCTTAGTCGGTTAAGCATTTACCTTCAGCTCAGGTCTTGATCTTGGGGTCCTGGGATGGAGCCCCACGTTGGGCTCCCTGCTCAGTGGGGACTCTGCTTCCCCTTCCCCTTCTCCATCTGCCCCCATCACCCTGCTTGTACTCTCTCAAGTAAATAAATAAAATCTTAAAAAAAAAAAGTACAAATTCCCTGATGTGAGAAACCCCACCCACATGATGAGACACCACGTGGAAAGAGATGCTAAGGACCACCAAGGCAACAGAAGTATGTGAAGAAGCCACCTTGGAGTGAATACTCACCTCCACCCCCAGCTGCTTTAGCTGACAGCATAGATTAGATATTAATGACCCAGCTGAGCCCTTCCTGAATTCCTCACCCACAAAATCATAAGCAAAATGAAATGAGATGTTTTAAGATAGTGATTCTTAGAGTGGTTTTTCATATGACAATAGATAATTGAATGAAAAAATACCTGTGAGTTATTGTATCATGTCCTCTAATATTGTCAGACAGATTGACTCAAGAAAGCAGTAGACTTCTGGGACACAGGGATTACCAAGAGCAGAAGGAGGAAGGGGAAAATCTGTTTACATGTATACATTTTGCCTTTTAAAGAAGTTTAACCTAGAACTTGTTTAACATTCAATTTTCTATATTTAAAACATTTTAATTTTTCCCTATTATACAAGTAATACATGATCAATTTGGAAAAATTGGAAATAAATATAAACAAAAATTAGTTTTAAATTACCATCCATGTTCCTTCCATTCATCAGTAACCACTGTTTACATGGAATATAAATTTTTCTTTTCAATATAGGCAACTATGTCTGATTACGCTTAGGCAATTAGCAGAGGCAGCATCACATAATAATTAAAGAGCAAGGCTCTGGAGCTAAACTCTTCAAGTTCAAGCCACAGCATTCCCTCCCCAATCACCCCTTAGTAGCTATGTGACACTGGCCAAATTTCTTGACCTCTGTGCCTTATTATAAATGTGAGTATGATACTGCTATCTACAAGTAATAGGATTGTTATGAAGATATTTACATAGATTTCAGCTTTCTAAAGAACTTAGAATGTGCCTGGCATATAGTATGCATGAAATTAGTATTTATTACATGTACTAATTACATTTAAAAATAAGAATCAAATCATAGGATACATAGCATTTTGAAACATACTTCCTTCACTTAAGAATATAAAGTAAACATTACTCATCAATAAATACATATTTGTTGTATTACCCTTTTAAAGATGCATGGAAGTTAATCATATGGTTATAGTATAGTTCCCTATTTTCAGACATTTATGTAATTGCAGTTTTTGTTCATGGTGCATTTTAACTTTTATTATGGGAGTTTACAAACATAGGAAGATAGATCAAACAGTATAATGAAACCTCAGTTATAATAATTATCAACACATGGAGATTCTTGGCAATACATTTTAAATACTCATTTTAAACCATCAATCCTGATAAAACCAAAATAATAGCTATGTCTTAAAGTGTAGGAGTCTCCATGTCTTAAGCAAATAATATTAGGTATCTGTGCTTATTTACATTAGAAAGAAACAATATCCTCAGGATGCTAGCTTTTATCTGATGCCAAACTTAAAATGGTCAGTTCCCCTTATTCAGCTTCAGTGAACATCCTTCATTATATCTTGTTTCCTTTGATATATCAGACAAGAAAATGGAATAATTGAGGAGATGCCAGCGGAATAAAACACGATATTCCTAAATATAGTGACATTTTCAGAGCTATTTTAGCCAGCGTAATTGAAACCCTTTTGTTCTCCACTGATATATTTTGGAAGCTCATATGTTTAGAGTCTGAAATTTCATTTCACAAATGATAGAAAGTGTCTTGAACTCAGTGGAGAGTTACTGAACTGAATTATCATGGGTAAAAGCTTAAGTGAACTTGCGGAAGTAGGTATGCTCTTCCACATGGATTCATTATACCATCTACCCAAGAAAGTATGGTATGCAGGTAGACAGTGTGAAAAATATCATGTCAGTGATTTCCATGTGCTACCACATTAAGACCAAAGCCATAAATTTTGAGATGCTCTTTTCCAAGCAGATGTGTTTCTTTGGAATTATGGTGGTATATTTAGTACCACACAATAAAAAGGTAAAAGTGTAGGAGGGAAATAAGCTCCCCTCATCATATTACAACTGTGAAGCTATAACTAATAGATATTAAAATATAAATAAATTGTATCTGTTCTTATGACACAGAATATAAGCATTTAATATTGTGGGTCTTAGCAGAGAGTATTACAGCTTTTGTTTAAAATATTTATTAATGAATTAATATATTGCATGGAGCCCTGGGTGTTATACACAAACAATGAATCATGGAACACTATATCAAAAACTAATGATGTAATGTATGGTGATTAACATAACATAATAAAAAAATAAAATATATATTAAGCACCCACCTTGTAACAGGTACTGTTCTAGCTGAGGATAAAAAAAAACATATGTCTCTTCTCCTGGATCTTGCTTAATATGAAGAAAGGCAAACATACAATAAACAAGTGAACAAATATATCAGTAAATCTACTTTCTACCCTAAAGCCTTTTTAAAATTCACCCTTCCAATTTATTCCCTGTAATTCTTTTGGTCAGTGTCTGCTCTTGTTAACTGCTCCTAGAGCCCTCCAGCATGACACAGGAATGTCTCTATTTCCTCACCTAAAAAAATACATAAAAGGGAAAATAATAATCTCTCTATTCTCCCTGGGATGAACAAGTGAATGTGAAAGTAGGTACTTTGAGAATTTGTAGGTGCTATAAAAATATAGGGTTCCAATTTTATTATGTCTGGTATTGTATTTTCTTGAACATTTGAGGTATATCTAGAGGTTGGATGAAGCTCTTCTCTGACACATAATAATGAACATGTAGCCAGAAGTTTTCAGGTATCGAGAGTGTAGTTTTTCATTTGTTCAAGAGGTCAGATGAAAAGGTGCTAAGGAAATACACTGGGGGCAGCCTATGAAAAAGAAACATCCCTTGAAATTGTACAAAAAGGGATTATCTATCATGACAGTTCAGGATCTCCAAAGCTGTGCCTCTCAAATTTTAATGTGCATATGAACCTTTTGGGGATCTTCTTAAATTGCAATTCTGATTCAGTAAGTCTGGAATGGGAGCTGAGGTTCTGCATTTCCAACAGGCTCCCAGGTAATGGTGACTGCTCAGCTCTGGACCACACTTTGAGTAATAAGGGGCTAGAACATACACAGTAATCAGGCCTTCCTCAGCACCCATATGACCTGTGCCTTTGCCTTGTAGAGGCAAAGAGCATGTTTTTATGTACATATGTCCAGCTTTACTTCTCTAAGCTATTGTTTTTTAGAATTTAATGTCAGCATTCATATCACAAACAGCTATAAATCAGATATCAGGCAGTAATCTCTTTGACATTAAGTCATAGAAACATTTTTCTAGATATGTCTCCTTTGCCAAGGGATACAGACACAAAATTAAATTATTGGGACTATACCAAAATAAAAAGCTTTGCACGGTGAAGGAAACATTCAACAAAACAAAAAAAAACTTACTGAATGGGATGTATCCAATAAGGGGTTAGTATACAAAATATATAAAGAACTTACACAACTCAACACCAGAAAGACAAATATTCCAATTAAAAAATGAGCAGAAGACATGAATAGACATTTTTCCAAAGAAGACATACAGATGGCCAACAGACACATGAGAAGATGCTCAAAATCACTAAATATCAGGGAAAGCAAATCAAAACCACACACCTGTCAGAATAGCAAAAATCAACAACACAAGAAATAACAAGTGTTGGTGAGGATGTGGAGAAAAAGGAACCCTCATGCACTGGTGAGAATGCAAGCCAGGTTAGCCACTGTAGAAAACAGTATGAAGATTTATCAAAAAATTAAAAGTAGAATTACCAGAGAATCTAGTAATTCCACTACTAGTATTTGCCCCAAGAAAGTAAAAAACACTAATTCGGAAAGATATATGTACCCTTTTGTTTATTGCATTATTTCCAATAGCCAAGGTATGAAAGCAACCCAAGTGTCCATCAATAGATTAATGGATGAAAATGAGAGATAGATAGGTAGGTACACACATGCACACATGCATGCGTGCACACACACACACATATACACATGATGGAATAGTATTCAGCCATAAAAAAAGAAAGAGATCTTGCCATTTGCAGCAATGTGGATGGACCTAGAGGGTATAACACTGAGTGGAATAAGTTGGTCAGAGAAAGACAGATACCATAGGATTTCACTCATATGTGCAATTTAAGAAGCAAAGCAAATGAACAAAGACAAAAAGAGAGAAAAAAAGACTCTTAAATGTAGAGAATAAGTTGATGGTTATCAGAGGGGGAGGTGGGGGGAAATGGGTGAAATAGGTGAAGGGGATTAAGAGTACACTTATTATGATGAGCACTGAGTAACATATAGAATTGTTGAATCATAATATCATACACCTGAAACTATTATAACATTATATTTTAATTGTACTTGAATAAAAATGAATGAATTTTTTTTTTTTTACAAAAAGAGCAACATGACTGGAGTTGAGGTGCAGGAAGAGTGTGGGAAAGCCGCAGATAAGATTCTTAGAGGGCATTAAAGGGATTAGGATCCTACCAGGCCATGGACTCTATCAAGAAGATTGCCCATGAGCCCCTAGGGATGCCTTACCCATGAATCCCCCCAGTTGACCCCCAGGCATCCCTAATTCCAAATGCTTCACCCACACACATACTCCATCCTGTGA
This sequence comes from Mirounga leonina, assembly GCF_011800145.1. Lineage (NCBI taxonomy): Eukaryota > Metazoa > Chordata > Mammalia > Carnivora > Phocidae > Mirounga > Mirounga leonina. The sequence goes on from NW_023270158.1 coordinate 14,543,448, forward strand.
CCAGCAATCTGTGTGCACTCCCAGATGGCAACAGCATGAAGAAGCTTTGGCATACAACTAGTGAACACACGCAGAAAGCCTGCTCAAACCTGTCAGCCAAGGACAGACCATAGACTTCAGCTTTAGCACCACCTTTGGGATAAAAAAGAGATAATACCTGGCCTGGTGTGTTACAGGATCAAGAGAAGGCATGTAAGCATAAGAATTCTGCCACAGGGAGCAAGAAGCATGGAGCATATGTATCCATAGAAGGTCTGGGAAAGCCTCAGGATCACTAGCTAATGGACGATCTTTCTCTCCCAGAGGCAGTTAGTAAACACTGGAGGCAGTGACGGCCACTTCAAATGGAAAGACCGTGATACAAGACTTCAAAGATTGTGAAAAATCAAGGAAACATTACATCACCAAAGATCACAGTAATTTTCTAGTACTTGATCCCAAAGATATGGAGATCTGGGACTTACCTGATAAAGAATTCAAAATAGGTTTTTTAAGGAAACACAGTGAGCTACAAGAAAGTACAAAAAGAAAATTCAACAAAATTAAGAAAACAATACATGAATAAAAAGGAAAGTATAACAAAGAGATAAAAATTGTGGAAAAAAACAAATTCTGGAACTGAAGAATACAGTGAGTAAAATGAAAAATGCAATCATGAACATCAACAGCAGAATGGATCAAGCAGAAGAAATAATCCATGAGTGGAAGACAGGAAATTTGAAATTCTCCAGTCAGAGGAGAACAAAGAAAGAAAAATGAAAAAGAGTGAAGAAAGCCTACCAGATCTATAGAATGCCATCAAAAGAAACAATTTGTGAATTGTTGGAGTTTAAGAAGAGAGGGAGAAGGAGGGCAGAAAGCTTATGTAAAGAAATAATGGCTGAAGAATCCCCTCATCTGGAGATGGACGTGACCATTCAAGTTCATGAAACTCATAGGTCACCAAACAGACACAACTTAAAGAGATCCTCTCCAACACACATTATAATAAACTGTCAAACTCAGAGAAAGAATCGTGAAAGCAGCAAGAGAAAGGAGTTTGTAACTTATCTGGAAACCCTCATAATACTATCAGTGGATTTCTCAAGAGAAATCTTGCAGGCCAGGAGAGAGTGAGATGATGTATTTAAAGTGGTGAAAGAAAAAACCTGCCAACCAAGAATACTCTATCCAGAAAAACTGTCCTTCAGAAATGAAAGTAAGGTAAAGGCTTTCCCGTGGGGGGGGGGGGGGGAAGGGAATTCATCACCACCACACATGCCTTACAGAAATGGGAAAAGAGTTTCTTCAAGTTGAAATGAAACCATGCTAATTAGTAACATGAAAACATGACAGTATGTAACACTGGTAAAGGTTAGTATATAGTCAAATTCAGAATATTTCAATAATGTAATATGGCTGTGTGTTAACCACTTTAGTATAAAGGTTAAAGGACAACAGTATTAAACATAACTATAGGGGTGCCTGGGTGGCTCAGTCAGTTAAGCATCTGACTTCAGCTCAGGTCATGATCCCAGGGTCCTGGGATTGAGCCCCATGTCAGGCTCCCTCTGCAGCAGGAAACCTGCTTCTCCCTCCCCTTCTGCCTGCCGCTCCCCCTGCTTGTGCTCTCTCTCTTTCTGTCAAATAAATAAAATAAATCTGTGTAAAAAAAAAAAACTATAAAAGAGGAAGGGAAGTAAGAGGGTAGAGTTTTTGTATGTAATCAAAGTTGTTAGCAACATAAAATACACTTATATTTGTTTTATATAAGCTTCATTGTAACTACAAAACTACAATAGATTCTCAAAAGATAAAGAGAAAGGAATCAAGCACACTACTACAAAAAATCACCACTTCACAAACAGAGGCAGTAAGAGAGGAAGAGAGGATCAAGGGAAGTACAAAACAGACTGAGAATAACCCATAAGATGGTATTGTAAGTCTTTGCCTGTCAACAATTACTCTAAATGCAAATTAATTCAATTCTCTAATCAAAAAGCATTGAGTGGCTGAATGAATAAAAAAATAAGATAAAAAACATGCTGCCTGCAAGAGATTAACTTCAGCTTTTAGGACACACATAGGCTCAAAGTGAAAGGATGAGAAAAGATATTCCATGTAAATGTAAACCAAAAGAGAGCAGGGGGTAGCTATATTTATATCAGAAAATTGGCTTTAAGCCAAAAATGGTAACGAGAGATAAAGAAGGTCATTATATGATGATGAAAGGGTCAATTCATCAAGAGGATATGACAATCATAAATACATCTGAACTGAACATCAGAGCACCTAAATATATTAAAATACAAACAGACAGGGGCGCCCTGGTGGCTCAGTCGGTTACACATCTGCCTTCAGCTCAGGTCATGATCTCGGGGTCCTGGGATCCAGCCCTGCGCTGGGCTTCCTGCTCAGCAGGGAGTCTACTTCTCCCTCTCCCTCTGCCCGTCCCCCCGCTTGTGCTTGCTCTCTCTCTCTCAAATAAATAATAATAATGAAATAAAATACAAACAGATCTGAAGGGACAAGTAGACAACAATGCAATAATAGCAAGGCTCTTCAATATCCCACTTTCAACAATGGATAGATCATCCAGACCAAAAATCAATGAAGGAATATTGGACTGGGAGTATACCTTAAGCCAAATGGATGTAACAACAACACACATATACAGAACATCCCATCCGATGGGAGCAGAATACACATTCTTCTCAAGCACACACAGGATAGATCATATCATAGGTCATAAAACAAGTCTTAGCAAATTAAGAAGATTGAAATCACACCAGGTATCTGTTCCAACCACAGTGGTGTGAAACTAGAAATCAATAACAGGGTCAAAATTTGGAAAATTCACAAGTATGTGGAAATTAAACAGCACACTCTAGAACAACCAGTAAGCCAAAGAAATCAAAAGTTACATTAGAAAGTATCTTGAGACAATAATAAATTGAAGAGATACCTGCACTCCCATGTTCATTGCAGCATTATTTATAATAGTCAAGATATGGAAACAACCTAAGATTCCATCTATGGATGAATGAATAAATAAAATAAGAAATATATTTATGTGTATATGATGGACTATTATTTGGCCATGAGAAAAATGGACCTTGAGAATAATATGCTAAGTAAAATAAGTTACACAGAGAAAGACAAATACTGTATGATGTCACTTTTATGTGGAATCTAAAAAAGCTGCACTCATAGAAACAGAATAGATGGTGGTTGCCAGGAGCTGCAGGCTGGAGGAAATGGGGAGATGTTGGTCAAAAAGTACAAACTTCCAGATATAAAATGAATAAATTCTGAGGATATAATGTACAGCATGGTGATTACAGTTAGAATATTGTATGATATACTTAGAAGTTGCTAAGAGACATCTTAACTGTTCTTACCACATATACAAAATATCAGTTATGTGAGGTAGTAGAGGTATTAACTAACTTTATTGTGGTAAACATTTCACAATGGTTGTGTCAAATGAGTGTATTAAAACTTACACAATGTTTTATGTCAATTATATCCCAATGAAGCTGGGAATAAAAGGGTAAAGTTTTTGTGCAAATTAGGAAAAGGAACCCTTTCTTCTGGGTAGATAGATCTCATTGAGTGATATATAGGCTGGATTTCAGCCTCCACCAACCCTTGGCTATAGCACGGCCTACACACCTGATAATGTTGCATAAACCTTTTCATCTTTCTGGTATCTTCTTCTCTTATGTGGCTTTACCCATTGTTTTTTGGCTTTTCTTTTTGAAATTATATATTTTTTTCTTTTACTCTTAGTATTCTCAAGGGCTTCCCAGTTTATTCACAAGGATGTATAGATAGAAGCCAAGTCCCTTCCTAGCCCTGCGTCTATACTGCACAATTCAGAGAAAACCCATCTATTACTGAGTCTTACAGCCCAGCTCTATCAGAGCATCAGCCTTACTGATGGATGCACATGCATAGAAGCCAAAATCCAAGACAAGAATGAATGAAGTTCTTACTACATCAAATGTTTGCTTGGATAGCTCTAACATGCTAGATAGGAAAAAAGGGGGGGGGGTTGAAAAATCTAGACATAAACTTTTAAAAATTAGCCATTAACCCATCTTTTAGTGATTTTACAAAATTACAACTTTGGTGTTTATTTTGACCCAGTGTACAAGTACTACATTCATTATATTTTCCTTAAAGAGTAATTTGTTAAAAATGTAGTTTTATTTTAATTTATAATTCACCTTAATTACATCATTATAATTGTGCTTATGAAGGGCTTTATCTTCTATTATTTAAAAATCCTCTGATAAATTTTTTTTATTCTGATGTCTGCTACTAAAATTTCATAGTTAAAAGAGCATGTGACATGGTGGTTGTAGAGATATTTGCTAGAATAGACTTTAAAGTATGCATTACATTAGAAAGAGATGATTTCACTAGGCCTTTGGTTTTCTCATATAAAAGTTACTGCTTTGAAGATCTGTAGAGCAAACAGTAGTCTATTTGGCTGGATAAAGCTATTCTCTTCGATGTCACTGTCATCCAGTTATCAGTTTAATTGTCACTTCATTAGAGAGACCTTCCCTGACTTCCAAAGTTAAAGAAATTCAAAGATCACCTCATTTAATTCTCTGTATCGCACTTATTAGTCTCTGATACTGTATGGTAGATTTATTCCTGTTTAGTTGTTTTTCTGGCTCTCCCAACTTCAAGAGGGCAAGAGACTTCTACCATTTGTCAATGGATGTTCTCCAAATGTCTAGAATAGTTCCAGGCATGTTAAATAGACCTCAAATAAAAATTCTTGGAAAAGTGAATGAATATATGGCACATATATTAAAGTAAAAGTTAAATGTTTAAAAAACATATCTTAAAAAGGATAATGTGAAAAAATTGGAAGGAGCCAACACATACTTTGAATAATGTAAGTAGTATGATTTTGTATTTCAAAATGCAAAATAGGTAAGACATCGTTCTTTATTTTTTTCTTCTTTGCAAACATTTTTCGTTTATTACTTTACACATATCAACATTCCCTTAGTAAAGGGAGTTTTTTGGCCTTGAGTCCTTCCTACAAATAGCAAATATTTACACACACAAACATACATACACATACCTCCACACACATATATGGACGTATGTATATTTTATAGCTATAATTGTTAATAAATGTGTTTATCACCATTTGCAGTCATTTTTATGTACTTATCATTATTGTCATTGTTTATAAACAAATATATGATAGTTATATCTCCATCATTAGGTTGTAAATTCCTTGTGGGCAACAAGCATTTTATAACGAAGAAATTAAGTCAGAACCATTACATTAAAAATACAATGTTTTCAAATACACTTTGAATGTTCACCTTAGTGTTCTAATTAAATTCTAATTTCAGTATACATATCTGCTTATCTGAATGCCTTTAGCAATTTGAAATGACTTACTGAATATTCTAACCCATCCCATATTGAAGAGAAGCATATCAAAATTGTCTGCTATTCAAATGTGCTATCACAAGCTATAAATAGAACACTGCTCTTTGGAGAAGGTGAATTAATTATGATGAAGCTATTTTGATAAAAGTTATTCCTCACATAAGTGAAACATGAAGTAGCTGATTTATTTCTACAACAGCTATGTTAAAACCTCTGCCTTTAATGACAAACCTCTACTTCAGTAGATGTCACCATATATTTTTTTTAGAAAAATAGGAAAGCCCTTGCATTTGATTAGTTTCAAATGATGCCTCACTGATGAATGCAAATAATTCAACAAGAGAGACTCATTGTACAGAACAAGTAAATATTATACATACAGTGCTCATTTGCCTACAATTACACAGGTAATGTCTGCATTTAGTTTCTTAATTTCTCATTATAAGACAATTGCATCTCATCTTGCAGTGTTTAATTGCATTGTTTCTATTGCTAAAATAATAGCACATTCCTTCTTTACGATGTTGAATGACAAATAAATTTAGATTGTAATCACTTATTATTCCTTCTCTAAGTAAAACCACTCAAGAGTTTTGGTTGTAATGAAAAAATCAGATTTCCTACTAATGATGACCACATGGGAGCATTCTAGATAAGTCTGTATCCTGTTTATCATCTTATCCTTCAGTTGTGGTCATGACCATTATCTTAATAAGTCAAGTTGGCTAATAACTTTATGATTTTCTAGAAGTGCCATTCTAAAACCATAGAATATTTAACCTCACATTCCAAACTTCTATAGTAAATACGCTTTCTGTTTCTAGTTCTAACCTTACATAAATTCATTGGCCAATGTCAGGTGTGTGTGGAATGACAAATGTGCAGTTACACTGAGTCTAGTTCATACTTTTCTTAACCGAGTTCTCATTCTGACTTTAATGTAAATTCTACCAGGAGACAAGAATATTAGATGAAATGATCACATCACTTTTGAGTTATCTTTTTAACAGTTGATGAAGTGTTATTCACAACTAATATTTACATGTATCTTTTTTTATAATAATAATAATGAGTAATTTTATTTTATTTTTTGGTGGTTTTTGTTTATTATTATGTTATGTTAGTCACCATACAGTACATCATTAGTTTTTAATGTAGTGTTCAGCGATTCATTGTTTGTGTATAACACCCAATTCTCCTTGCAATACGTGCTCTCCTTAATACCCAAACACTGGGCTAACCCATCCCCCCACCCCCCACCCCTCTGAAACCCTCATTTGGTTCCCAGAGTCCAGAGTCTTTCATGGTTCATCTTCCCCTCTGATTCCCCCCCTTCATTTTTCCCTTCCTTTTCCTAATGTCCTCCATGCTATTCCTTATGTTCCACATATAAGTGAAACCATATGATAATTGTCTTTCTCTGCTTGACTTATTTCACTTAGCATAATCCCCTCCAGTTCTATCCATGTCGATGCAAACGGTGGCTGATGGCTGAGTAATATTCCTTTATGTTTATGAACCCACATCTTCTTTATCCACTCATCTGTTGAAGGACATCTTGGCTCCTTCCACAGTTTGGCTATTGTGGACATTGCTGCTATGAACATTGGGTAAAGCTTCTGCACAGCAAAGGAAACAATCAAAACCGAGAGGCAACCTACAGAATGAGAGAAGATATTTGCAAATGACACTACAGATAAAGGGCTGGTATCCAAGATCTATAAAACTTCTCAAACTCAACACCCAAAAAACAAATAATCAAGTCAAAAAATGGGCAAAAGACATGAACAGATACTTTTCTAAAGAACACACGCAAATGGCTAACAGACACATGAAAAAATGTTCAACATCATTAGCCATCAGGGAAATTCAAATCACAACCACACCGAGATACCACCTTCACAAGTTAGAATGGCAAAATTTAACAAGGCAGGAAACAACAATTGTTGGCGAGGATGTGGAGAAAGGGGAACCCTCTTACACTGTTGGTGGGAATGCAAGGTGGTACAGCCACTTTGGAAAATAGTATGGAGGTTCCTCAAAAAGTTAAAAATAGAGCTACCCTATTACCCAACAATTGCACTACTGAGTATTTACCCCAAAGACACAGATGTATATGTGTCTTTTATTTCAGATGTACTTTCTAAATGATTTACCTGCTCCTAGTCTTTTGAAAAGTGTAATGGTTTTAATTGCTGCCATTACATATTACCCCAAATTTAGTTGCTTAAACAAAACAAATTTATTATCTTCCAGTTCTTCAGAATTCCGAACCAAGTCTTAGTAGGCTAAAATCGAGGTGTTGGTAGGGCTTTCTTTCCCTTGGGAGGCTCCAGGGGAGAATGTTTCGCTGCCTCTTGCACCCTCAAGAGGCTGCCCACATTCTTGGCTCGTGGCCCTTTCTTCCATCTTCAAAGCCAGCAATGATCAATTGAGTCCTTCACATATCACTTGACCCTTTTTCCATTGTCACATTTCTCTCTGCAGCCAAGACAGCTTCTCTACATTTAAGGACTAAGGTGATTAGGTTCAGCCCACCTGTATTTTCAGGATAAACTCCCCATCTTAAAGTCTACAAACCTTAATCACATTTGCAAAGTCCATTTAGCTTCATAAGATAACAACTTCACAGGCTCCAGGTATGAATGTGTGGACATCTTGGGCAGGGCCATTGTAGTGCCTACTCCACCTGGTCTGTCACCATTCAGTCTGTCTAATGAGTTGAGTGCTTCCTATGGGTAGACATGCTGCATTTTGTGAAATGTGACATCACATTTATGAAATCAAAAGCATCATAGTCATTATTTATTAATATTGGAGAAAGCTTAAACAGAGCCAAACTTCATTTCTGGCCCCAGCTTTCTCCTATGATTTCCTCATTAATTATTTTTAATAAGAACAGATGGTAGAACTTTTTTTTTTCTTTTTGCATCAACAGTTTTGCAATGCAACATTGAAGAAATAGCCAGTTTTGTTGATTTTGCAGGGAAAGACTGAGAGTCTAGTTAAATTTGTATCAATTCAGGACCAAGAGCCCTGCTTTTGCTAACTGGGGGATTCTCCCTTTTGAGTCAGGTTTCCCAGTTACACATAGGAGTTACTAGAGGATTCGTTTTATCTGATGAGCCCCGATCTCTAAGGCAACTCCTGTTAACTAATGTTGAAGATACCACTGGTATAGATTAGGGAACTTTTAGAAATTTATATCATTTGATTTAATATTCATAGAATTATGAATGTTAATTTATTCATATTTAATATTCATACATTGCTTGGATAGATAATTAAAATGTACATATGATTGATCTATTCTGGCATTCTTTAACCAGTGACATCCTTATAGTTATACCTTTAAGGAATAGCTCTACCCTATCTTTCAATATTTAACTTTTTCCCCTCTCTTACATGATTTGTGTGTTCGGTTAAATAGATCAGGATGAAAAATATATAGTTTTTTTTATTTTAATAATCCATCCAGAGGAAAAATACCTGTGGATGCTTCTTGAGTAACTTGAGAACACAGAATATGTGTGTGCACTTAAAGGGTAAAATAATTTTTCAAAATACAGCAAAATGTTGGACTCTCATAAGTTTTAGACAATCTATTTTGAAATGTGTGCTTTAGGTTTCATCAGTACTTCTCATTAGTACTTTGCCTTTTGTCACAAAGAGAGTGCCAAGCTGGTTGATGGACTGTTAAAATTAAGCACGTTGATTTACCTGGTTTTTCTAATGCTGTTATGTGTGACGATTCCTATACAAGGGAAACTTAATGAGTTTCCTAAACCTGTTCCTCTCAATATCTAATCTAACCAGTACCTTAAGGAGAGTATCTGTATTGTGTCTCTTCAGTGAAATTCCTGTGGATGGGCTTAAGATAGCCATATGGTTCTAAACTTACTAAAGGCAGAAAATTTAACTTCGCTTTACTTCTTTCATTCTTAGGAAAACAATCTTCATTTTGTTGATCAACTTTCATTTAAATGCTTATTTTATACTGTCTCTATTTGGACTATGCTTCATTAAGCCTCAATTTCCATTTAATTTTGTTTGTGTCTTGTTGCTCGACTTCCTGTGTCTCAGTTCACTAATGAAATGTTTTCTAACCTGTGAAAATTCAGAAGAGCTCAAAGACTCATAAAAGTACATTTCAGGTTTCCAGAAGAAAAATTCAGGTCTTCTAAGGCTTCTGAGGCTATGGTACACTACAAAACATAACACTGGGGCACCTGGGTGGCTCAGTCAGTTAAGTGTCTGCCTTCGGCTCAGGTCATGATCCATGTTGGGCTCCCTGCTCAGCGGGGAACATGCTTCGCCCTCTCCCCCTGCTTATGCTCTCTTTCTGTCAAATAGATAAGTAAAATCTTTAAAAAAAAAAAAAAAAACTATAAACACTGTTCTTACTTTATAATCATTGAATTTCAATTCCAAGTTCCCATATGTTAAATCTACCTATCTGATAATGACGTCAATTTCAAGTGCCTTGCTATTTCTCTTTGTATCCTGTTTCAGTGGTTGTTCCTTGTGACCTGATCCTGACATTTCCTAATTCAGTTTGAAAATATGATTAAAGTTTACCATCATTTAAAGAAGATGAATATTAAATGGTGTTATGTATACATTTAGGTGAAATAAGAGGTGAATGCTCAGGCACAGATAAAACTAACTTTTTATTGTTGTTATTTCAGAAGGCGTATAGATTCAGGTCATAGCACACTGTAGGGCAAAGAAAGTAGAAAAGAGGACACAGAAGACCGAAGGATTTATCAGTCTCATTTATCTATAGCCTAATCCCATATCTAGGCTAATGGGACTTTACATTGATTCACCTTCCCAGGCCAGGGCTCCAAGCCCAGGCACAGTTGCTGTCTCCATCATCCATGTCCAGCTCTCTTTTACTGACTCCAAAATACGGATTGTAGTGCATTAGAGAGAAAGCATGGCAGGCCACTAGCTCAGTGGTCACTGTTCCCTATTTTCCTCCACTTTTGGCATGTTGACAGACTTGTGTTCTTAGTTCTGATTTAGAGCCCTGGTCCAGGTTCTCAGAATCACCAGTCGTAGCCTAAAGTCAAGCATGGTTTAGATTCTAGCTCTTGCCTGGTTAAATCATTTAAATTGAAAGATACACTATTGCACTCAATCCCCATCTCCTTTCTCCCTCTCTCCTTCCCTTTCTCTGTCTCCCTCTCCTCCCACCTCCCCCTCCCATGCCCCCCACTCTTTTTCTGCCTGAACAGCCTGGCCCTTGATTCCAGGTCTGATCTCTATAATAAATTAAGTTTCTTTTTTTGCAGTCCCTAACTAAGCAGATCAGAAGACCTCATATTGGTAAACATCTAGTGAGCTTAGCAGTTGATTTTACCCCAGCTGTGACCATGCATAATCTTTATTTGACTTTTATTGGAAACTATATTTTAATATACTATATTGTAGATAACAATTTTCATATATTTATTGTTGATATAAATAAAAGTCCATTCACAGTTTCTTAATTTGCCTTTTATCTGTGTATAAGGTAGCTTCCTACATGTAGAATATTAAAATTTGCCAAACTAAAAGTATTTTTTCTAATTAAAATCTCCATATTCTGATAAAATTAAATTACATAGTTTAACACTTAGGTCTCATTCATTTTAATGCAAATGTTTCCATTTTTATTACTTCATTCTTGAAACTTTTATAAGAAAATGCCAAATGAAATTTTCAGTGATATGACAGTAGAAAGGAGGAGGCTCTAGTATAAAGTCTTGATCCTCTGGAAACTTACAATCTAATGGGTGAAACAAACAGGACATAAACAATTCTCCTATCTTCTCAGTGACTGGAAATGCAAATAATGTTACATCTGAAAGTGAAATCTGGTTTTCATAAGACTTGGGAAATATTTTTGCTTTTAAACAGCAAACCCTCCAATATCCCAGGCTCAGAGGGCATGAAAGAACATAACCCTGATTGATAATGTATCATGATCATAAATTTCATAGTTTCATTATTCAGTTTCTTCAGAGTTTTCGGAAAAACCTTGCAGGCTTCTCTCTGACTTATTTATAACCAATTAGATGTAGAATATCCTGTATTTTGATCACTGTAATGTAGGATTTTATATTTGCATTAAAAAACATTTAAAGTGGATGTTTCCTTAACATTTCTTGTTAACAGTAATCATTTTGTCACAACTTTTCATAATAATGTGATTCTCACACTTGGAGCCCCTTATGCCTCAACCTTACCTACCACATGAGTGTATTTCTCTATTCCCCATTTTTAGAGCTCTCCGTGTGCTAAATAACACCTTTCCTCGAATATAAAGTCTTTCACTTTTCTACTTAGTCTTTATCTGTTTTTTTTGTTGTTGTTACCCAATCTTTATCTGAACTTAGGTTCCAGTGAAGTAACTGTCAGTGTTTTTGTTTCGAAAAATAGCTCTACCTTTAATTTTTATCATATTTTATTTTAGTTCTAATTTGCAATGTTCATTTATCACGTGTTAGATTTTTAAATTTTCCCTTGCATGGGTTACTCTTTTTTAAGATTCATTTTATTGTATTTGAGAGAGAGCATGCTTACAAGTGGGGGGAGGGGCAGAAGGAGAGAATCTTCAAGCAGACTCCCCACTGAGCAGGGAGCCTGATGCAGGGCTCGATCCCAGGACCCATGAGGTCATGACCTGAGCTGAATCCAAGAGTTGGATGCTCAACTGAGCCACCGAGACGCCCCTTGCATAGGTTACCCTTAAAGGTAATCTTATACCTCATCGTCAATTATTCTATACACCTTTTGCTATCTTACTGTTATAGATTAAAATTAGGCAAATTTTTGGGCGCCTGGGTGGCTCAGTTGGTTAAAAGCGACTGCCTTCGGCTCAGGTCATGATCCTGGAGTCCCGGGATCGAGTCCCACATCGGGCTCCCTGCTCAGCAGGGAGTCTGCTTCGCCCTCTGACCCTCCCCCCTCTCATGCTCTCTCTATCTCATTCTCTCTCAAATGAATAAATAAAATCTTTAAAAAAAATAAAATAAAATTAGGCAAATTTTTGAAGCAGCCTTGTTCTTTTTCATATTCAGAGTATAAAATTTGGGGGGGCTATAACATATTTTCATAATTTTGGCAATTGCACTCAAGTGAATAGAAAAAAACATGAAGAAATATATACTAAGAAATAGATTAGGCATGCATCATCAAATATAGATTAACAGTGGATCAAATATAGAATAACACTAAAATTTGACAAAGCTTTTTTGGGATTTCATACTTGCTTTTCCTGTTTGTCTATTTTTGTCCTATTTAATTTTTTTAACTCCTAGGTTTATAGACATTTCTAGTTTAGCCTATTTCATGTCATTCAAGAATTTCTAACATCTTTAAAACACCATTTAAGTTTATTTTGCTCATTAAGAGTTGCTACTTCCTAACTTAATGAGAAGATTGAAGGAAGAATAGGTGTTGACAGTAATTAATTTTCTTGCATGGAGCAGCTACATAGCAACTAATTATTTTTCAGGGGATTTTTTCACCATTATTTTCTTAAAAATATTTCACTATATTATTTTTCAGCATTGTCAGTTTTCTGACATTGATATAGTTATTAATTTATTCATAAACTGAATTCATTTTCAGTGTCTATGCAGCCTTTTGTTTTTCTTCAAATTGCTTACGTTATCTTCCATATGAAAAATAGGTAACTGTCTGTTTGACTAATTTCTTTCCAAATAAAAACTGTGTATCATTCCTTACTGACTCTGTGGAAAATGTAATAATTTAAAAAGATACAGTTTGCCATTGGTTGGAATGTATTTTAAAACCACTTTTATGCTATCTTGTGTGCTATTGGGTTCATCTTAAATTTGGTGATTTTTCTGTAATTTAATAGTTGCCAGAGCAAAGTGTTTGAGTTACCAGGGATAGAGCTAACAATCACTAGAATCTTCTGATGTGGGCCTTTCCTCAAGACTAAAACAGTTCAGTGAGAAGTCACTAGAAAATTCCTTACTAGCTACTTGGCAGGCAATAAGGTTGCCCTTGCCAATGGCACTAACCATAGTAACATGTTTAATCAAGAAATGGCCACTTATATCATTAAAGATGGAGTTCCTCCCTTATTTCCCCTTTGACCGTCATGATTTTTCTGTCAGTTCACATCTCCTTTGCTTTGAGAGATGAGGCTCCTTCAGTCTCTCAAGTTCAATCCTTCCACACTCGGGGTGACTGCATGTAGTGAGTGGGGGCACAATTCCTGTGAAGGGTCTGCATTGATTCTGCCTATTACATCCCCCAGCACTGGCTTCATTTCTACCTCATTTCCTTTTGCTGCCCTCCCATTTGTCTCTTATTTTCCTTCCTTGTTTTCTTCTTCTCATCTTTGTTGATTTCTTTCTGTATTCCATTAGTTAAGCCTTGCCCCCTCCTTTTGTCATTCTTAATGTTTTCTTTCATTTTTTTTTAAAGATTTTATTTATTTATTTGAGAGAGAGAATGAGAGACAGAGAGCACGAGAGGGAAGAGGGTCAAAGGGAGAAGCAGACCCCCCACTGAGCAGGGAGCCCGATGTGGAACTCGATCCTGGGACTCCAGGATCATGACCTGAGCCGAAGGCAGTCGCTTAACCAACTGAGCCACCCAGGCACCCCATTCTTTCTTTTTTTTTTTTTAAGTAACCTTGACTTCATTGTTTTCTTTTCTTACTTTCACCTTTAGTTTTCATCATTTAAAAATTTAGTCCAGGTGGAATATTCCTTAGGTTAACTGCACAAATATTGAATATTTTATTAAAGAATTCATTGTCTTACACTGTTTATATTGATTAACACCATAAGTTCCTCTCCCGTAAATTTTGGAATAAGCATTCCGTTACTTATCTATTTATGTACTTCCTTCCTTACATAAAGCCATCTTATAAGTTTCACTCTGAGTTATGCCTAGGTGATGTATTTTGACATTAAGAATATCATTAAATGCCAAATATTCCCTTGAGGAAAACTTTAATGTCGATAAGAAAAAAATAAAATTTTATTGAATATACATCAAATGCGATAATTAAATGGTTGAGAATCAGTGATAAATTCAATAAGAATTCAAAACTTCATGAGAATCCAACTACAAGGGCTCTTTATTGACTGAAACAGCAAGTAACTTTGGGCTGCAAAAATACTAATGCATTAATTTTATTATTTTATAAAGTGTTATTCTAAGTAAGAATTACTAAAGATAATACCCTAGATCCCAAAAATAACATGTTTCTAAAAGTGTCACTGTTAATTGAATTTTGTTATAAATTTGTTATATAATGCATAACTATATAAATAGAGTAGTCTCAAATAGAATTTGGGAGGCTTTGAATATGATCTGTGTGTTGGCCAGTCTTAGGACATGTATAATCAAGAAATGGAACATTTATATCAAAGAATTGTGCTTAGTAATTAAAGCCAATCCAGTCATAGGCTCACAGTTAACAGATTCAAATGCTGGTAGATTAGTCTGGCAATTATGAGTTTTAACAAGGCTTTGTTTCCACAACTTTTTAAAAATTATTATTCAGAAAATTTTAGTATAACATCTGTTTCAGCCTAGTGAATTAGTTGAGGATAATGTTTATGTTTTATTCATTTTGGATCCCCTCCTAGAACTGTTAATTTTTCTGCTATCACATACATATCAAATGGAATTCATTGCAGGACATACAGCTTTAGGCTATAGGTCAGATAAAAAATATATAACACAAATGCAGATATATAAGTAAGTCCATTTGTCATTCTCATTTAACAGTGGAAGCCTTAATATAATTAATTCTACAACCCTAGAACAACTATCCCTTCAAACTCTGTTGAGCAAGGTCTCTGCTCCCTCAAACTAAGTACAGGCATACCTCATATTATTGGACTTCACTTTATTGTGCTTCACAGATACTGTGTTTTTTACAAATTTAAATTTTGTAGCAACCCTGCAAGTCTATTGGCATTATTTTGCCAACAACATTTACTTTCTTTGTGTCTCTGTCACTTTTTGCTAATTTCCACAATATTTCAAACTTTTTCATTATTATTGTATTATGTTGATCTGTGATCAGTGAAATGTTTCTGATGTTCTTATTGAAATGTCTTTTGATGTTCCTTATAACATCCTGAACTTAATGTGAATACATTTTATGTTTTCTGACTTCTCCACCGATGGGCCATTCCCCCATCTCTCTCCCTCTCCTCGGGCCTCCCTGTTCTCTGAGGCACAACAATATTGAAATTAGGCCATTTAATAACCCTACAATGGCTTCTAAGTGTTCCGGTAAAAGAGTCACTTGACTCTCACTTTAAATCATGAGCTAGAAATGATTAAATTTAGTGAGGAAGGCATGCTGAAAGCTGAAATAGGCCAAAAGGTAGGCCTCTTGTGCCAAACAACCAAGTTGTGAATGCTAAGAAGAAGTACTTGAAGGAAATTAAAAATGCTAATCCAGTGAACACACTTTTTATATGAAAGCAAAACAGCCTTTTTGCTGGTATGGAGAAGGTTTCAGTGGTCTAGATAGAGGAAACCAGCTACAACATCCCCTTAAGCCAAAGCCTAATCCAGAGCAAGGCCCTAACTCTCAATTCTATGAAGGCTGAGAGAGGCGAGGAAGCCGCCTGAGAAAAGCTTGAAGCCAGCAGAGGTTGGTTCACGAGGTTTAAGGAGAGACGCTGTCGTCATAACATCAAAGTGCAAGGTGAAGCAGCAGTGCTGATGGAGAAGTTGCAGCAAGTTATCTGGAAGATTCAGCTAAGATAATTTATAAAGATGGCTGCACTAAACTACATTTTCAGTGTAGCTGAAATAACCTTCTATTGGACGAGGGTATCCAGGACTTTCATAGCTAGAGAGGAGAAGTCAATGCCTGGCTTCAAAAGTTCAAAGGACAAGCTGACTCTCTTGTTAGGGGCTAATGCAGCTGGTGACTTTAAACTGAAGCCATTGTTCATTTCCCATTCCAAAAATCCTAGGAGTCTTAAGGATTATGCTTGATCTGCATGTGCTCTATATATGGAGCAACAAAGCCTGGATGACAACACATCTGTTTACTACATGGTTTACTGAATATCCTAAGTTTGCTGTCGAGACCTACTGTTCAGAAGAAAATATTACTGCTCACTGACAATGCACCTAGTCACTCAAGAGTTCTGATAGAGATGTACAATGAAATTAATGTTGTTTTCATGCCTGTGAACATAACATCCATTCTGCAGCCCATGGATCAAGGAGTAATTTTGACTTTTAAGTCATATTATCAAATAAATACATTTTGTAAGGCTATAGCTGCTCTTGATAGTGATTCCACTGATAGATCTGGGCAAAGTTGGTTAAAAATCTTTGGAAAGGATTCACCATTCTAGATGCCATTAAGAACATTTGTGATTCATGGGAAGAAGTCAAAATTATCAACATTGACAGGAGTTAGGAAAAAGTCCATTCTAGCCCTCATGGATGACTTTGAGGGTTTCAAGACTTCAGTGGAGGAGTAACTATGGGTGGAAAGAGCAAGAGAACTAGAATAAGAACTGGAGCCAGAAGATATGATTCAGTGGCTGCAGTGTCATGATGAAACTTGAATGGATGAGGAGTTCCTTCTTTTGGATGAGCAAAGAAAGCAGTTTCTTGAGATTGAATCTACTCCTAGTGAAGATGCTATGAAGACTGTTGAAATAACAGCAAAGAATTTAGACTATTACATAAACTTGATTGATGAAGCAGTGGCAGAATTTGAGAGGATTGACTCCAATTCTACTATGGATAAAATGTTGTCAAACAGCAACAAATACAGAGAAACCATTTGTGAAAATCAGTGTGGCAAACTTCATTGTTGTCTTATTTTAAGAAATTGCCACAGCCACTCCAACCTTCAGCAACCACTACCCTGATCATTTGGCAACCATCAACATGGAGGCAAGACCCACCACCAGCAAAAATATTAAGATTTGCTGAAACCTCAGATAATGGTCACCATTTTTAGCAATAAAATAATTTTAATTGAGCTATGTACATTGGTTTTTTTAGACACATGCTATTGTACACATAATAAGCTACAGTATAGTGTAAACATAACTTTTAAATGCACTAGGAAAACAAAAAATTCATTTGACTCACTTTATTGTAATAGTCATTTTATTGCAGTGGTCTGGAATGAAACCCACAATATCTCCAAAGTATGCCTGTAGCTCATTTTAAAACCTGCATTGAATAAACCAACAAAGATTTTCCTTCCTCTGTGCCTGTTGGATTATAATTTTTTCCTGTTTACTCTTAAGAAGACTGCATGTATAATACTCGTAGAAGGACTCAAAGGTTATGACACGCTCAAAAGCTTCCATTCACAATAGTAACAATATATGTTCAACAAGCCACCTAATTTGTTGTAATTAATGTTGCTAATAATTTACTGATAATTTTAAGCCAAAGTTTCTAGATATGATATTTTATATAAAAGCAGGCTTTTGCCATAGCTGTTCCAATAGTGGTGTCACTTATAATCTCTAAAATTTTATAGAAAAAAATGTTGAGAATTACTTTATTTTGTAAATTTCATTGATTTCTTCTGAAGTTTTGCTTTTTTGGCCAGGAACCATTTGGAGATTACTTGGCCCAAGATCAGTGTAAACCCCGCAAGTTATGCTTTGCGAGAATATGTTTCCTTAGAAATGCTGTAAGATTGAGACTGGGAGACTCATTTTCCCACAGATAACAAGTTTGATGGCATAAATCTTTTCTTTATTCTGCATTCAACCTCCTCTCTCCATTGTTTATTTTTTTTACTTTTTTTTAGCTTTTAAAAATTAGTTATCTGGGTTTATATCTCTGTCCTATAGAAAGTAAGTCAAGGGTACTTGGGGTTGCTAACCAAGAATGCACATAAGACACATGTAAATTAGTGTATTTCTGACCCCCAACTCAAATGCACTGAATCCAAGTATCCAACATTAAGCCTGAAAACACCAAACACAAAAATAAATTCAGAATGGATTAAGGACCTAAGTGTGAGACATGAAACCATTAAAATCCTAGAGGCACAGGCAGTAAACCTCTTAGACGTTGGCCATACCAACTTCTTACTAGATTTGTCTGCCAAGGCAGGGGAAACAAAAACAAAAATAAACTATTAAGAATTATATCAAAATAAAAAGCTTGTGCATGGTGAAGGAAACAATCAACAAAACTAAAAGCCAACCTAGAGATGGGAGAAGATATTTGTAAATGACGTATCTGATAAAAGGTTAATATCCAAAATCTATAAAGAACCCCAAAATTGAATAATCGAATTTAAAAATGGGCAGGAGGCATGAACAGACATTTCTCCAAAGACACAGATGGCCAATAGACACATGAAAAGATGCTGAACATCACTCATCATCAAGGAAATGCAAATCAAAGCTACAATGAAATATCATGTCACACCTGTCAGAATGGCTAAAACCAGCCACACAAGAAACAAGAGATGTTGGCGAGGATGTGGAAAAAGGGGAACACTCAAAAAAAAAAAGAAAGAAAGAAACACTCGTGCACTGCTGGTGGGAATGCAATCTGGTACAGCCACTCTGGAAAACAGTATGGAGGTTCTGCAAAAAGTTAAAAATAGAACTACCTTATGATCTGGCAATTGCACTACTGGGTATTTGCCCAAAGAATACAAAAATAGTAATTCAGAGGGATACATGCACCCCTGTTTTATAGCAGCATTATTTATAATAGCCAAGATATGGAAGCAGCCCAAGTTCCAAGTTCCATTGATTGATGAGGGGATAGAAGATGTGCTATATACATGTGCGTGTGTGTATGTGTGCATGCTATATATACATGCACACTGAAATATTATTCATCTATAAAAAGAATGAAATCTTGCCATTTGCAATGACATGCAACTCTATAGAACTATAGAGTATAATACCACATGAAATAAGTCAGAGAAGGACAAATACCTTATGATTTCACTCATATGTGTAATTTAAGAAACTAAGTGAGCAAAGGGGAAAAAAGAAGAGAGAGAGAGAGAGAGACAAACCAAGAACCAGACTCATAATTGTAGAGAACACACTGAGGGTTACCAGAGGGGAGGTAGGGGGGGATGGGTGAAACAGGTGATGAGGATTAAGGAGGGCACTTGTGATGAGCACAGGGTGATATACGGAACTGTTGAGTCACTATATTGTACACCTGAAACTAATATAACACTATGTTAACTAACTGGAATTAAAACTTAAAATAATGTTCAAGGAAAAGATTTTTAAAAAATGAAAAAGTGAAAGTGGTCCAGAGACACTTAAAATGAAAAAAAAAAAATAATGCTACATACATCACACTGTCTATATGGAATGTTGAAAAAGTCCAAGACGATTTTAAATTCCTCTGAGAATATTGAACCTTTTAAACTTGAAGGTTCAAGACATCAGAGGTGAGTCAGCTCTTATGAATTCCTAAGAATCAGCCAATATAACATGGAATAAGTCTTTCAGGAAGAAAAACAAACTGGTGGAAGACTAGAGATTTTAATGTTATAGTTACTTGACAGTGTGCGACAGGATTCTAGGTACACTCCTGCCTTTTGATAAATAATATTTACTACATTTAGGGGCACCTGGGTGGCTCAGTCATTAAGCGTCTGCCTTCAGCTCAGGTCATGATCCCAGGGTCCTGGGATCGAGCCCTGCATTGGGCTCCCTGGTCGGCGGGAAGCCTGCTTCTCCCTCTCCCATTCCCCCTGCTTGTGTTCCCTCTCTCGCTGTCTCTCTCTCTGTCAAATAAATAAATAAAATCTTTAAATAATAATAATAATATTTACTACATTTAGTCCAACCTCTTTTTAATTTTTTAATTATTTTAAAGATTTTATTGAGAGAGAGAGAACACATGTGGGGGAGGGGCAGAGGGAGAAGGAGCGGGAGAAGCAGACTCCCCACTGAGCAGGGAGCCCGTTGCAGGGCTCCATCCCAGGACCCCGGGATCAAGACCTGAGCCAAAGACAGACACTTAACTGACTGATACACCCAGGCACCCCCACCTTTTTTTTTTAATGTGAAGTTAATTGGAACTTTATGAATTGAGAGAATAACCTGTACTTTTAAAAATTCTATAACATTTTTGTTCTATTATAATAACATTTATTCAGTACATCATCATACTACCTTACACCAGTCACTTGGTTCATCATCCTCATAAAAATGCTATGGGAAGCATATCAGTCAAGGCTCAACCAGAGAAACAAAACCAATAGAAGTTATGTATAAAGAGACTTATTGCAAGGAATTGGCTTATGCAATTTGGGGGGCTGGCTAGACAAGTCTCATATCTGTCAGATAGGCGGTCAGAAACAGTAGACTGGCACTCTTGGGTGTAAACTGAAATTCTAGTCCACAGAGGGAATCTCTTGTCAGTTCTGCTCTTACAGCCTTTCACCGGAATGACTCTGGCCCACCTAGATTATCCAAGATAATCTCCCTTACTTAAAGTCATCTGTTTAAGGGCTTTAAACACATCTACAAAAAGCCTTTCCAGCAACTCCAAAATTAGTGTTTGGTTCACTAACTGGGGACTGTAGTGTAGCTATGCTGATGCATAAGACTAATTATCACATGCAGGTACTTTTATTGTTCTAATTTCCCAGATTCAGGAAACTGACTTTGAAAAAGTTAAAATTGCTACAACTAGTAAGGGGTGGACAATGATTTGAACCCACATTTGTCTAACCTTAGAGCCCGTATTATAAAATGCAGATGCTAAACAGAAAAATTGGCAGTCAGCCATTCACTTAGCAAAGAAAGGAATGCTGCAGGCGCACGTGCATGACCACGCATGCACACACGCATGCACGAACTACGAATGCCACCAAGCAGCTATTTGTGTAAAAATGATAAAGGAATATTTCGGACACTTGAATGAATTTATTAATATTGTGGAGATTGGCCAGTATTTTCATTAATTCAGTTAGGTTAATTTTCTTTTTGGAGCCAGGAAAAATGATTTGTTCATTATAAATTAGAGTAATCTTGGAAATAATGTGACAGTCAATCATCATTTAATAAAACTGAAATAAAATGTCAAGAGTAAACTAAAAAAGACAATGGGATCACTCATAGTAATTACTGTCAGTTTAAACTGAAGAAAACAGTGTGATTTCTACCATTATCAGAATTAAGTAGTAAGTGAACTATAAATGTGAATCTGTACAGTACTGGATTTAATTTATTGGATTTATGCATATTGGATTAATGGATGAGTGGCAGAAATTTGTAAAGCAGCCATTTCAACACAGCACATAGATTAGACAATACCAGGTAAGGAAGTATTTATTATTCTATTATTACTGATAGAGTTTGTGATACATTTTGTTTTTCTGTGAATGTTCAGAATTTCGTCTATCTCTGAAATATGTATCTGTTTCGAAAAATGGGAGAGAGTAGGTGGAGAACATTGGCTCCCCCCAGAGTTCTGGGAAAAGATAAGGAGAAAGAAAAAGAGCAAAAACAGAGGTACAATCACCAAAAAACCCTATGAAAGGTGGCATTTGTTCTAGAGTTTCACATGTTCCAATAACACATTAACTTAGCTCCAAAGTTTAAATCATTTGTGTATGCCTTGTTTCAAAATTTTATTATTTTACTTTTGTTCAGATATCAGAAAAATTCCCAATTAGACTGAACATGTTCTCAAATAGCATCCCAGCTTTTGTTGCCTTTTTTATCAAGTCTTATGTAGGAAGCAAGACATCTTCCCTACAAACATTCACTTTCCTTGTACTAAGTCTTTGTTGAGCATGAGATATTGCTCATAGACTGTAAGAAACTTCTTTCTAGATCCCAAATCAGCATAACATGCTTATGCCCTATTGCTTTCCAACACAAACATCTTCTAGTCCTACTGGGCTACTCGTTCTCATCCCCGTATATTATACACATTCCCAGACCCAGATCTCTGCTGACCCTGTTGGCCTCATATCTTCCTTCTTCCTCACCACATATCTGAATCCTCTCCACATACAAGCCCAGATCATATGAAATTTCTTCTAGTTTGATCTCTCCTTCCACTGAACTCAGGTAAGAGATCAAATCTGAAAGGGCTTGAAGATAACAGGCATCTGATTCTTGAATCCCTTCTATTACAGTCAAGTCCAATGTTCTGTGTCCTTGGAGATTATGTTTGAAAACCTCTGGCAAAGGGGAACTCGTTACTTCCCAATGAGGTACAGTCTTTGGACACTTTGGGAAATTAGAAAGTTCTTGTGCTGCAGTAAGACCTGCCTCAGTGTAACCATTCTTTAGTCTCCCCATCCTTGACACGAGACTGTACACTTCTTTATAGCAAGAATAGTTCTCTATTCTCCAATGCCTAACACAATGATAGGCATGTGTTACATGGTAAAAATAATTTTTAAATACAACCTGTGTTTGAGTTCTTTCACTCTCCTACCCATTCTTCTCTGTATGAACCATGTCTTGTATATGTGCCTCCCAGGGAATACACGTGTATAGTCTGACCTTTATAATCCACAGTGGTGTACACTTACTACAGTAGAGTTACTCTTTTTTTCTAGAAAAGCAGTCTTTGTTCACATTTGCCAATGTTGTATTGCTTCATCATCCTGCTGACAGCAGTTGTGCTTATACTCAATTAAACTGAAACTCAACTATTCCTATTCCTATTCCTATTCCTACTCCTATTCCTATTCCTATTCCCATTCCTATTCCCATTACAGCCACAACCACTGCCACTGCTACTACTACCTATTTTTATTCTTATTCTTATTTTGACCCCAAACTTTGTCTTCCTTACCTTGTTTTTGTAACATTTGTGGCTTGGGAATCCGAGTGTACAATATGTTTTATTCTTGTTAAATTTATGCTATTGTATTAGGCCTACAGTTCCCCTCATGGAGATCATTTTGGATTTTGATTCTGTCATCCCATATTCAGTAACCCATCCAGATTCACATTACTGGTAAATTGTGTAATTATTCCTTCTATGACTTTATCCATATCATTGACTTAAAATATTGAATAGAATATGGGAAAGGTTAGAGACCTGCCATTAGAGCTCCCTCTCTCTCTCTCTCTCTCTTTCTCTCAAAATGGATCCATTAACCTATACTATTTTACTGTATTACTATATATTTGTACTATATTACTATATGTTATATATTTTTATGCTACATTATCATATACTACATGTATATAGGAATATATATTTACCTAGTTCCTATCACATAAATAAAACCTGGTAGGATGAGATTAATGATAGGAATATAATAAATGACATGCCTTATTCAAAAGAAATGGATTGGTAATAGAAATGTAGCATGCTTAGTGGAATCATATGGTACTTTGGGGAGTACATAGCACATGCATATTAAAATTGTTAGTTATCTTTATTATGTGTATTCGCTCTCATTCTTTTTACCTTGTTAATTACTTGACTACAGTTCCCAAAACTGAGCAAAAGACTCCAAGGAAAACTTGCAAAAATATTATAACTTCATTCTAGAATAAAATATACTCTGGAGTGCCTGGGTGGCTCACTCAGTTGAGCATCCAGCTCTTGGTTTTGGCTTGGGTAATGATCTCAAGGTCATGAGATTGAGCCCTGCATCAGGCTCCACGCTGAGCATGGAACCTGCTTAAGATTCTCTCTCACCCTCTCCCTCTGCCCCTCCCCCCCAGAAAAAAAATATATATATTATGAAAAATATTAGGAATAATGTGAAACAATTTACGATAAACATTACTTTCAGTAAATAAAATGATAAGTGCTCTCTAAAGTTTCTGTATTTGTATGTTAAAACTTCTTAAAACTCCTTAGGTGATATGTGTTGCTGAGGCTGTTTGATTTTTTGTTTGGGAAAATCTTAAAGACCTTTTAGAGGTTAAACCAGTAAATTTACAATCATATAAGCTTGTGCTATTAAATCATTAAATAATCGCATAAGCCTTAGAGCTTGCCATTTGTTACTGATTCTCTCCCTGTGATCCAGTATTTGTCATTGTATATTCGAAAGAATAAAGGATTCCACATTTCATGGATCAAGAAAATAACCACACTTTGTCAGGATATAGATAAGCATTGTCTTGTAAACTGTAGTAAAACCAAACATTCATGATATCTTTTAAAAACAGTCCCATACTCTTTGAATGATTTTCATCTATTATAAATCCCATATTGTTTGTCTGACTTAATGACTCATGAAAATGTAACCTAAAAGTGAAAACATTAACATAATAAAATAAATAATGGCATTAAATCACTAATGATATGGTCCATTTGTGTTAATGGCCTGTATTTCTAGACAAGTAATCTTGCCCTCTTGTCTTAATTCTGTTTCCATTACCAATCTTTCTTATTTTAGCAGAGAATGTCAGTTTTAAAATATATGTTTTCTTATCACAAAGAATTTATTTAATCAATGTCTACTGATCGACATTTAAGTTGATTTTAATCTATTGATGAAAGTTAAAAGCTTGGTATTTTTAAAAAATGCTTTTTTTAAATATAAAATTCTGAGTCTGGTTCTGTATGAAGAGTATGTATTTGTTTTATGTACATTCAAAACACCCCGTCATCTATTCTCTACTTAAAATTGTAGAATTAGATCATTGTTATGATGAAAGAAATGGTTAGCTAGGATAATTTTTTAATGAATTCTGCTGGAAACTTGGAGAGTTTAAAAACTAATGTTAAAACCTAGATTTGGACTTTAAAATAACAATAGGATTGAATATGACTAATATTCCATAGCATGCAAGTTGCTATTTTAAAATAGTTGAATCTATTCCTTGGTTCATTTGTGAAACCCAGGCTACCTTACTAAAAGGATCAAATACTTACTCCTATCCTTAGCTAATGTAACAATATATATTTTTAGCTAAGTTTTATTTAAAAAGAATTAACAAGATTTATAAAAACAGTGGCTAAAGTTGACCAAACTTCTTTAGATTGAATATAATCTTCCATAATTTCTGGAAACTTCTTTAAAATCTTACCTGGTTTGACCTAAAACTTAATATATCTGTATTTATTTTTATATCTCTGTAGCTAACAGGTGATTTTCAAGGTTATACTGTTCCATAATAGTAGCACAGTTTTAAGCAAACACAGTTATAAGAAAGAAAATGTTAATGACCATGCTTTCATTATATAGTAGGAACTATGTCTGTATAGTATTTAAGAGATTTGATTTGATGTCAGAAAATTATAAAAATTAGATAGTTAGAAACCATCTACTTAAATATACAGTATCTTTCCCAGATGTTTCTGAATACCAGAAACTATGTATACCAAAAGAAATGACTTTGAACTTTTTTTCATGCATTTTTCAGACTTTGTTTTAAATAAGACACCTTCATATAACACAATTTTACCTAACAAGATTAAGTGCTGAGTTTTCATTTTTAAAATGTTTTTACTTAAAAAATAAGAAAACACGCAAGTTCACTGTTAAATGCAGCCTTATTTATCTTAATGAACATGTTTAGTAATAGCACACTGTAACTGATTTTTTAAAAATCAAAATTGATTTGTTAATTCTAAAGAATTATAATGAAATCAGTCAAGTCAGTTAAACTTAACCGGGCTTCTTTAATGCCATGACCTTGATGTTCAGCATTTCTCTTGAAACATAGGATGTACTCTCTCTTTTGGTTTCTTTGTGCAAACGCCATGCCATTGTAGCAGGGACTGTAACCTCATTGCTGCTATAGACAGTGTCAGTTACTTCGCTAATGATTAAAATTCTCATTGACTCATACTGATCCACAGTGACTCTCAGTCAATTTTTCCTGGGTGAAGACATGCAAGTAATTAAATAGTAGCAACAAAATTGTTGTTCGGATATGCTCATTAATTTTGTCTGAATGTTCATGATCTTTGACAAATATTTTCCTATACTGTCATATCTTGCCATTGCAAATTTAATGACACTATTGTAAAAATAATGTTAACTTTACTAAAGGAATGCTTAATATAAAATTTAAGTAATTAGGGTAGCACATATTTGGGCTAAATGTTTTCTCCTCTTGGTAGATTTTATGGGTTGAATGATTGATATTCTAAAAGCTTTTCCTGCACAAGTTTTATTTTGTACCACTCACAAATAAAAGCAGAGTATTCAGTGACTTTGGATATCCTGATGATTATTTTTGATGAAAAGAATTAGGACACTCTTTTTGAAAAGAGAAGATATGCAATTCCCTTTGCTCTAGAAGTCTCTGTCCCTTTTTAACTTAAATCATTTTAAAAATTCCATTTCCCATTTATCTTTATTAAGGCATTTTTATGCCATCTAAGTATAATGTATATGTGGGTTTGTTTGGTTGTTTTTTTTTTTTTTCCAGACTGATTGCTGCATAGGGGAAGGGGAGGGGTTAAAAGTCTTGCAGTTATGTTTTAATGTTCTCAAAAACCTTTCTGCAGAAGTATATTGAGCAAAGAATGTGCACATGTGTTTTCTTTGGATCATGAAACAAATGTATAAAGTCTGGGACTTAAATTTTCATGTAAATCTTTTTAATGAATTAATAGAATTCCCAAGAAAGCTGGAGACTTTTGTTGTTCTGGTTGTTCTGGTGAGAAACATTGTTTCGGTATTTGTTACTATAAAACACACACACACATGAACACAATCAAAGCCTTGCTGTCTACCTGTACAAATCTGTCTTGTGTCCCTGAAGTACACTTTGAGCGGATCTGCTTAGGTTATTTGAAATGAGCTATTTAACAAAGTTAGCTGACTGAGTTATAATCTCCTTCACTGACCTTGTAAAAATCAAGAGGGCAAATCTGAACGAACCTATTTGATGTATCTCATTCAGTCATCTCTTACTGAACTTGAACTTCTGCAGCAAGCTGTACAGATGTTTACTGAATAGAATTTAAAGTTTTCAAGAAGTAGAGGGAACGAAGCTCTACTATAAAGATATGAAGAAATACTA
The DNA here is from genome assembly GCF_011800145.1 of Mirounga leonina. NCBI lineage: Eukaryota > Metazoa > Chordata > Mammalia > Carnivora > Phocidae > Mirounga > Mirounga leonina. The sequence continues at coordinate 14,570,789 of NW_023270158.1, forward strand.
GCAAAATAAGCATATGCTCAGACAGTGACAGCCTACAAAGAGAAAGAGAAATATCTGAAGTGGTGTCAAGGATGTTTTGTATGAAGAACTGAGAAGATTCTCTCAATTCAAGGGAAGTCATAGAATTACAAACTCAGGAAGTAATAGTCTCTACTGAATATATAGCTCAAAGATGAGTTTTAGGAATAATTAAATCAATTAATTTTACATTCAGGGGTGATGTGATTCCCTCTTGGCCCTTCTGATTTCAAGTGATTTATGAATTGACTCCAGTGTTTTATGTCAATTAGTTCCACAGTAGGTGCAGCAGAAAGCATAACACAGATCACCAACACGGCTGTGTCTAACACGGCTAATGTCTAAATTGGGCTGTAGGAAAATATTCATTTACCTATTTACTTTGCACAAAAGAATGGTTACTAGAAAACAGTGATACCATTTAATGAATTATGGAAATTTTTCATGTTGACTGTAATGCCTTTCATTTACCTATTTATACTTTTAAAGAAATATTAAGTATGTTATAGATACAGAAGAATAAATATACTATATAGAGATGATGTAAAGAATAAAAACAAAAATGAACTCCTTTGCGTCAGCCACCAGTTTCAAAAATAAAGCAGTATGATACCACACCTTATAAAACCCACTGACGCATGGTCTCCTGGATCTCATCTCCCTTCAGGCATAACTAACTTCATATGTAACTGCTGTCCTAAGTTTTATGGCACTTTTTTCCCCTTTGCTTTATAGTTTTACCGTATATTATATGTTAACTAAAAATATGTAGTTTTGCTAAATTTGTTATATGAATGCATTCATTTGAATATATTCATTCTTCTGGGACTTATTTTTTTACTTCTGCTTCAGATAGTATCATAATGGTGGCAGAATCAGCATTTATTCATTTGTGTTGTATAATATGTAATTTCATGAATGTACTAGAATTTAATTTATCCATTTTACTATTGATGGACATAGGGCCATTTTGAGTTTTTTGCTATTATTAGCCATGCTTCTATGACTATTCCTGTATTTGTCTCCTGGTATACATATGGAAAAATGTCTCCAAGGCATGCTTATACTGAGGAGTTGAACTGCTGGGTCTCTGTGCATATTTTGAATTATATTAGGTAATGTGAAATTGTTCTCCATATGAGTTATACCAATTTACATACCCATAAGTATATTCAACCACATCTGTAATCAAGCCCTTAACTGTCGTCTGCCCACTTTACTTTTACGTTATTTGTCTTATGCTTACTGATTCAAAGGAGTAATTTACATATTCTGGTTACTAGGTCTTTGCCAGTAATATGTACTACAAATATCTTCTCTCAGTTTTTGGCTTATCTTTTTAGTCTTTTTATGGTACCTATGATCAAAAGCAGTTCTTAATTTTAATCTGATAAGATTTATTATACTTTTTCTTTCTGGTTTGCAATTTGGAAATCTTTTTGAATTTTGCTTTCACTGGGGTTTCTAGCCTTAAGTTTCATATCAATGAAATACTTACCAGAATAATGTTGTTTATCTTGAATGTTAACATTTACTTATCAAAAAATTATTAGGATATATACATATGCATAAAATGTGTGCTGTGTATACACACACACGCACACAGATACACACACACACACACACATATATATCTCAAAGCTTACTTTAAGGTTTCACCTTAATTTTAAATTTGAGTTATCTGCCTTATCATGCATAAGCTACCTTTTCCTTACTTTATTACTTTAGGCAGTTCTTGAAAACACTTCTGCTTTGCAGAAGAGGTGATAGTTGCAAATCTTCATCTATTTGTCTTTGAATTTATTCTTTGATAGACACTGATTTTATTCAGTGACATGAGAGAATCTATGGGATTTTTAATTTTTTGAGACATTGTCATGCTCATGATTTATTGTTCTTTGGACAATTGATTCTAACTTAAATGTCCCATGAAATAAAATAACACTCTCAGTGCAATTTGTTTTACTAATTATGTGCAGATCCAATTTTACTTTTTTAAAGCTCCTTCCATTAGTGCTAATGTGTTTGTCTCTTTTTTAATAAATCTAGTAATCATTGGGCAGTTGGTGGGGAGGAACAGATTAGAAGATTGTTCATCTACATTTTTAAAGCAATGAAATAAATTCTATCCTTTATGAACTTTTGCTGGTTGGTTTCTGGCAAAGTATTTTACTTGTTAAAATGCCAAAGCCCTGACTATGAACTGTGGTTTGTCCAGGGAGAAGAGAAAGAGGAACCACATTGGTTAAGGACTCCATTTAGGTTAGGCCGTGTTCTGGTCATATTACCTCCGATATTCCTCATTCATGCATTCAGTCATTCATTCAACAAATATTTTCCTATGTGCCAAGTTCTGTTCTAGGAATTGGGGTAAAGCAGTGGACCAGACAATGAGACAAAAGTCCTTATCCTGTGGAACTTAGGCAAAGAATATAAGAGTCCTGTCTTAAAGATATATGAAAGTTTATAAGCGCTATAGAAAATAGCATATGGCTCTGCGTCTCAGTTTCATGTGCGTGTGAGTCACCTGGGGGTTCTGTTACAATGCAGATTGTTACCGTGAGTCTTCAGTGAGATTGTGCATGTCTAGCACGTTCCTTTGCCAGTGCTGCTAGTTTGGGAGCACAGTTGGAGTAACAAAGACTATACAGCAAACGGTGGCAGGGGCATCAAGAGCAGAGAATGTGAGGGAGACTGGCTATAAGTTTAGATATGATGACTAAGTTGAGCCTTATTGACAAGGTGCTAATTGAGCAAAGATAGGAAGAAGATGAGAAATTTTAGCCTTATAGAAATATAGCTTATTTAGGGAAATAAAACCAGCCAGTGCAGAGGCCTTATATGGAACATGCCTGACAAGGAGGCCAGTGTGGATGGAGTAGAATGAGCAAGAAGAGCAGTAGTAGTAAATCAGATTCGAGAAGCACTGGGTGGGGAGCAGACCGTGTAGGGCCTTAGAGACCATTCATTATAAGTGCTTTGGGTTTTACGAAGAAGGAGGCACAGTCCAGAGTTCTGAGCAGGAGAGTTACATGCTTTGACTTACAGCTTTAAAAGATCACTCTTACTGCTGAATAGACAATAGACTATTGAAGGACCAATGTGGAAGCAGTGAGACCAGTTAGGAGTGTACAAAATATATTCCATCTCGGACTAAGTTTGTAGCGAAAGAGATGATGAGAAATGGTCATATTCAAAATAAATTTGAAAGTAGAGCCAAGGAAACTCTTTAACATGTTAGATGTGGGCTGTGAGAGAAAGAAAGGAGGCAAGGATGACTGCACAGTTTTTGGCCTGAGTTTCTTGAAGGATGGAGGCACCCTCAAGTGATGTGGGACAGGGCTAGGTTTTCAGGAGTACATCCGAAGTTCAGTCTGTGTACGTATTGTGTTGAGTCTCGGGGTGTCAAGCTGACTTCCCAGTGGAGATGTGGAGTAAACAACTACATTTGAGAGCCTGCAGTTCAGGGGACAAGACAGCACTAGAGATCAAAATGTCTTCCTTTATAGCATTCCCGTAATAATCCTCTGCCATTCGTCTGTTATTCTCATTTTATAACTGGAGATCCAAGGTCAGAGAATATAACTAATTGACCCAGCTGCCAAATGGTGGAGTGGAAACTCAAGACAGCATCTATCTATCTGGCTCTAGAGACCACACTCCTCTCCTGCTTCAGGGGTAAGACAATGCACACCAGTCACAAACCGGTTATGGATTTACTCAGAACAAGTCAGAAATCTTTTTAGGCAGGAAAACAGAGTTGGCTGTTCATCTTTTTAGTTGCTTTGTTGGCCCACTGTGGACAGATGACTTTAAGTCAGTACTTGGCAGGTTCCCATACGTTCTAGAGTGCCATGCTCATCTGGATGTGGCTCAGTGCTTCCTGAATCACTTGTGTTATGGCTTATGAGAGGAAAGAAAACCATGTAGTCAGTGATCTGGTATCCACAGTGAAGAAATCTGTGTTTCTCAGTATTAGAAGGGAAGGAAAGTGGGAAGATGAACATTATAGCTTCCCTATCCTCCAGTGGGGCAATTATGAAGAATGTTCTACATGGTTTCTCAGAGGTCCCCAGCAGGACTTAGCCCCAGTTTCTCACATCAGTAACCCACTCATTAATATCATTTATTGGCTTTCCTTGCATCCCTGCTTCACCTTTTACGTTCTTTCCTTCTTGGGATCACCTTCCAAAGAGACTATCTGCACCCAAGCACATACCTCTGGCTAACCTGAGAGAAGTGGCAATGTAAAATGTGCTTAATTGGTCTATCCAGAATAGTTCTAATTTGTACCATAGTGCCTGGCAAATAGTCAATAAATATTTGCCAGAGCAATGAATGATTGCAACTTTCCTTAATGATCACTAACTAATAATAGTAGTTGCTGTTACTATTATTTTAGGCAAATGTATTTTTAATAGGATAAAGATAAATTGCTCTTTGTCACCTGCTGTTACCAATCACATTCCTTTTTCTACCTTTCTGGAAGCAAGAATTCTTAAGAATTTGGTGTGTGTGGTTTCAGTCTATGTTGTGTGTGTGTATATGGTATTTGACATTTACTAAATCACATCATTTTATACATATGATTGTGTAACTTGCTTTTTCACTCAAATTTATGATTTTGAGCTGTATTCATATTGTCTGTTTCTTGCTTTCTCTTTGATTCAATTTTTCCTATTCTTTTTTTCTCTACAAAATTTGAAACTATTAAAATCTATTTCTATTTTTTAGTGACTTTCTGTAAATCTTTAAGAAACATATAAATTGGTATTTTTAAGAGTGCCTGCAAGTAATGAGCTAATATTCTAACACTGTTAAAATTAATGAGTCTCTCTTACTTTTCTGTCAAAATGTAGACCATAGTTTACTTTTCCCCCTAGCTACCCCTGTCTACTTTCATGTTAGTGTTTTCTAGAATTTTAGTGTGAGGCTGATCTTAAACGACAGAAGGCTTTTTTCATTGTTATCTTTATCGATTCTTATTTAGATTCATGAAATTTTCTTTCTTTCTTTTGTTTCCTTCTTGAATCCATTTCTTTCTTTAAATGTATTTTTTTTTTCTTGCCAGCAAAGTGTCTGATTTAGTCACTGGGTTGTGGTAGTTAATCTAGGTCTTGACAAGTAGGATTTTGCCATGAAAAGGGAGAAAGGACAATCTCTGCAAGGTGGCAAAGTCTGGATTTCTTTTGTGTGAGCATTATCCTGTGGAAACTGCTTTGTGTTGCTCTCGTGCCTGATAATGCACTCCATGGTGTAGAAACTATGTATATTAAAAATAAACTGATAAGAAAGTATACAAACCACACATTAAAAAGTGACCGGAAAGAAAGCGTTATCAACTAAGACAGTACTTGCGATATGTTAAAATACACCAAGATTTGTTTGGAAACATTTCCCATATTTCTTGAGCGCCTCATCCAATGCCAGCATAAACAAATGCAATGAAATAGTTTTAATTTAAATTTTAAAACAGAATTTCTGCATGCGCTTAGCCTCAGTGACTAGGCATTGTGACTGAAAGTTTCCATATTTGTAGACCACAGAGCTCCCTTCTTACTCCTAGAGGCGTTCTTTTTTTTTAATTTATTTTTTTATTATGTTATGTTAGTCACTCTTAAGCACTAGGACAAACCCTCACTTTCCCCCTCTCTTTAACACTGATGCAGTCCGTATACCTAAATTGGTTCTCTAATTATTAATTGTATGCAGTCTCACCACCACCTGTACTTCTTTATTAGTGCCTCAGTCCTCCTGTTCTTACCAAAAGCTTCTCAGAAAATGTGAGTGCCTAAAAACACACATAAGCCTGTGCCCAGCCAGTAAAACTGCAAGTGCCTGTGTTGCCTGTTGCGGGAAGCCCCGTCTCATGCACTCCGATCGCTGTACTTGCAAAAAAGGGCAGACGCCCTTGCACTCTGCTCTGGTCTTGCTGTGACGCATGATGCTGTGGTCCTAACTAGGATGTTTCTGGGGTTTGTATGATAGATGTCAGCTTCAGTACTTCCAGGACCCCAAGAGTTCAACCCAATCCTAAGCCATATTTTTGCTTCCCAATAACACGTTAAAGTCTGCTATGTACTCCTCACAGCCTCATAATAGGAAAGAGGGGAAAATGTACTTTTTTTTTCTCTTCTCAAGACAGAGTCTTTTTTTTTTTTTACTCTTTTCTGGTTTCTCTTGTCTCTCTTTCCAGTTGCCTGCAAGTTTACTTTCTCTGTGATGTCTCGTGTGTTATATGTGTCTTTATTCCATTTGCAAGAAAGAGGCGGCCTCGCCGACAGTTTGCTAATATCACCAGTGTGTGCTTACAGCTCTGTTATGCATGTACAGAATTTATCTGTCTTTGTGGACTTTAGGCTAATTTGACCATTCATTTAGCCTTGCAGTCCACACCATAGACAGTCCAAAACTACCACCAGGACAAATTAATGCTCTGTCACAGGCAGAGCTGTTGTCTCCCTATATCCTGAGACCCTCAGCATTGTTAAAACATGGCAATGTTAAGTGTTAATTTTTTATGGCCCTGTGGAGTTAATCACACATATCCATGAAGAGTCCATTTCACTTAAAACATTCTCTGTTCACTGTTTATAATTCCCTCAAAGGAACCAATTGTACTGAAAGGGAATCAGAGGCTGTTGTATTTCTTACTGTGCATTTCCCTGAGAGCGTGTACTTACTGGACTGGGTCCCTGGCATTTATTGTAAATGTGTAAATTCCATTTTAAGTGCCCTTAAGATTTCCATAACCCAAATGAGCAAGTAAGCTTTAGCTTTGCATCTGTATCCCTGCGGGCCCACATATACGTATTAGGCAACTGTCAAAATTTTAGTTGATGCTGCAGGTCTTTGTATTGAGAAAGTTTTAGAATCTGATCATTTTATTTTTTTTAAAGATTTTATTTATTTATTTGAGACAGAGAGAATGAGATACAGAGAGCATGAGAGGGAGGAGGGTCAGAGGGAGAAGCAGACTCCCTGTCGAGCAGGGAGCCCGATGCGGGACTCGATCCTGGGACTCCAGGATCATGACCTGAGCTGAAGGCAGTCGCTTAACCAACTGAGCCACCCAGGCGCCCAGAATCTGATCATTTTAGTTCAGAAAAAAATAGCATATATTTTACTCTTGGAAGTTATCTTTAGCTATTCATTAAGAATACCTAATTCGCACTTGTTAGAAACAGCCCCTTGTTATGTTTATACAATTATAACCTTGGGGTTTCTAAACCAGTTCTACAAACACATTCTAATTACTGTTTCATAAGCTATAGTCTTATTATACTTTTAAGGGAATTTATGACTTCATATTTTGTTATGGTATCATAATTTAAGCCGGAAGTCCTCTAAAATGTGCTTCTTTTTGAATAACAATAAACAGAATATGCCATAGTCTCCTGAAAACCAAAGTTCACTTAGTTTTTTTAAATGAGACAGGTTTTCGGTAATTCAGCATATGTTTTGCTATTGATTTTGCATTCTCAATGTAAAATCGGATGAAGAAAATATCTTCCAACATTTCTTCGGGTTCCAGGAACACCATCCACTTTCTCAAGCATGCATTTTATCTGGAAAGTATCTGGGATGATGTAAACAACCCTGAGCCCAAAGCATTTAAATTTAGATTATTTTCAAAATTGGACAAGTCATCTCAGACTGAATTTGAAAACAAAATGAATTTTTAAATAGTAAAAGGATAAATAAAACAAAATATATTGATTACTGAGAAAAATTAGACCATCCCAATTGATGTTTTTTGGGGTTTTTTTTTTTTTTGGTTTTTTTTTTTTAAAGATTTTATTTATCTATTTGAGAGAGAGAGAGAATGAGAGACAGAGAGCATGAGAGGGAGGAGGGTCAGAGGGAGAAACAGACTCCCTGCCGAGCAGGGAGCCCGATGCGGGACTCGATCCTGGGACTCCAGGATCATGACCTGAGCCGAAGGCAGTCGCTTAACCAACTGAGCCACCCAGGCGCCCCGATGATGTTTTTTTTTTTTTTAAAGACATTGAACATAGCTTTCATCCATTATCCTTGCTTTTAAGATGACATTATCTCCTGCACGTGAGGTAGAAAATGAAACCTGAGGAAGATTGAAGTGCCACAGAGGAAATCATGTCTGAATAGTTTTCAGTTATCTAACCAGTACTTTATCTTTAGGTTACCCAGAATGTATTTTTTTTTTCTCAGCCATTAGTTAAGTTACATGAATTTTTAACATTCTGGTTGATTCCCTATAGTAGTTTAATTTACTAGCTGCTTTGGTTCTTCCAACTGTGCACATTATAAAGAACAGTTATTCTTTGTTACTTTGGTAAAGTTATTTCAAGTCCACCGTGGGAAGAAAATACTTCCTAACTCTTCTCCGTTTCTTTTAGTATTTGTTCATATGCTATTTCATCCAGACATCATGTCTTTCCTTTCTGCCTCTTATCCTGTTGGAAACAAAAATGAGTCTACAAATCCAAAAGAATGATCTCCTTCTTTCTTTTTTTTTTAATTTTTTAAATTGCATATAATGTATTATTTGTTTCAGGGGTACAGGTCTGTGATTCATCAGTCTTACACAATTCACAGCACTCACCATAGCACATACCCTCCCCAATGTCCATCACCCAACCACCCCATCCCTCCCACCCCCCACCACTCCAGCAACTCTCAGTTTGTTTCCTGAGATTAAAAGTTTCTTATGGTTTCTCTCCCTCTCTGATTTCATCTTGTTTCATTTTCCCCCCCTTCCCCTATGATCCTCTCTGTCTTGTTTCTCAGATACCTCGTATCAGTATTATCTCCTTCTTTCTGAATATAATAATACCTTGTAGTTTACTGTGATAAGGAAGTTGTCATTAAGATGTATAGTTTTCTGAATGTTTCCAAATATATGTTGTAGGACAGTGCTTTAAACATACGCTTTGTAATTTAATTAAGTTTCAGTTTTGCATACTTAAAGTGTCTGCTCTTATGAATCTTCTTAAAACATTTCCTGAGTCAAATTTACATGAGCTAATCAAGCCATGCAGTAAGTGGGAACTCATTATTTTGTAAGAATTCTTTATTACATAACAAGATACACACACACACACACACACGTGCACATTTATTAAATTTCCAGAGATATATATACTATGGATTTTTTATCTTTGATTTAAATTATATATAATATACAATTTCACATACATCTGTATGTCAGCCTAAGTATTTTAATTGTAAGATTTCCCCGTAATTTGTCTCCGTAATTCTCTTTTTTCTGGTCATGGTAAATTTTAGATTCTTTGACAATAGCTTTTGTTTATTATCACTAGAAACACTTCTCTTGGGCTAGGTTGTTAATTAACTGTCATTTTTCTACAGGGTGTAAAAGAAAAATGAAAAGAAGGGTACATGAGCAAACGGAATTTCACATACTGTTGACTGCTATAGTATCTTCAAACTTTAAAAATATATATTAAAATTTTTATCCTATTTAAAGTCATCATAATCATGACTTTAATCCCTAATTCATTACACCAGAGCTCTGTAAAGAAGCAGTTTAATATTGAATGAGAAGATATTAATGTAGCAATGTAGCTTTTAAAGCGGCCATTAAATGCAGATTTCTGCTTTTCAATTTGTGTATTTTCTGTGATGAGTACCATTGCCATTGTAGCTAGCTTTGTGTGCATTTATAAAGCTGCCAGTATGAGCCCAGAAACATTAAGGTCTGAGAGGAATAATATCAGCAGTGTTTCACTTTTGGCCACTACTATAAATTGACAAATGACATTATTGCTTTTAGATTTTTTAAATAAGTGGATCAAGCAGAATGTATGCATCCAAATCAGTAGGGTTCTCTCAAAGAAGCCACTCCTTTATTCCATTAATTCATTAGCCCAAATAACACTACAAGTCCTCCTTTTTTTTTTTAAATTTTATTTATTTATTTGACAGAGAGAGACACAGCGAGAGAGGGAACACAAGCAGGGGGAGTGGGAGAGGGAGAAGCAGGCTTCCCATGGAGGGGGGAGCCCGATGTGGGGCTCGATCCCAGGACCCTGGGATCATGACCTGAGCCGAAGGCAAACGCTTAACGACTGAGCCACCCAGGTGCCCCTACAAGTCCTCCTTTTAGAAATGCTTTTACAAGCCAATTTATGAACTAGAAAATAAAGACTCATTTCTTTATGGTTAAAACCTCATTTTTGGCCAAAAGTGGTATTGCCTAATACACCACTTACTCTCTTACTGAATCTGATTCTCAGTGAATTTTGTTTCTAAAGTTCAAAGCAGTTCTTAGAAGAATGAGGACTTTTCAACCATTGAGACTATTAAGAATGCTCAGCTAAAGATTTGAAAATTCAAAAATTTCAAATGGCACTATTGTTTGTATTTCCAAAGAAGGTGATGGGTAGAGAGCTTTCATCACAAGTCCCCAGAAGTTCTGGGGAAGGCAGATTCTGTCCAAAGAGCCATGGGAACTAGAGGCAGAGTGCCATGTAATGGTCAGCCATGTACTCAATCTTTAAAACATATTGCAAGGACATGGTAGCTCACTAGAGAAGACTGATAAGCTTTTTGCCTTGTAGGATCCAGAAATCACTGCACTCCCAAGCTCCATGCCCCAGGAGACTGCTCAACTAAACACCGGTGCATTCAAAGTCACCTGCTACTGTACCTGTTTGAGTAACTTGGGGCATTATGGTGGAACGGGAAACTCCATCAGGAGGCTTGGAGCGGGAGAAAGATGTAAGCAAGGGAGATGGTGTGGAATAATTGAAATAAGGATCTGTTTGGACAGTTGGCTGGTAGGTTATTTTACTGTTAGCCCAGACAGAAAGCCTTGACACCTTGGCTGAGCCTGGCCAGTTTTCACTGGCAGGGTTGAAGGGGAGTGAAGGCACCATGCCATCATGTGGCTAGCTCAACACCATCTTCAGCAGAGATGTGTGGAAGTGTGCAATCTGAGCAGGGAAGGGAGTTGAGGGTGTCAGTGTATAATACATGGATATAAAAGAAGTGCTAGATGTAAAGGAATCTGATGAATGAGAGAAATACTAAATGACTCTTCCCAGAACAAGGTGAAAGAAAAAAAATGATGGAAGTGGGACCACTGACAAGGAATTAGTAAAACTGAATTAGTTAGTCTATATATTTTCCTCATTGTTTTTGAGCTCATTGGACTTTCCCTCGGCATGTTTTCATCATATCATTGAGGGTTTAAAATATATTGCATTTAGAAATAATCCAAAAGAAATCAGAATTGAATAGAGTCCAATACCACATAATGAAAATAATTCACTGTGACCAGTGGGTTTGCAAGTAGAGGGTTAACATTAGAAAACCTATTGATATAATTCACCATATTAATACATCTAAGAAAAAAATTTATACTTACTTCATAGATGACAAAGTTGGGAACAAGAGAGGAATGAGATTAGACAAGATAAATCAATTAGAGGCATCAGATTTAGAAAAGGAAAAGGAAAAGTCCCTCTCTTTGCAGATGATACGATAGTATACCTGGAAAACCGTTAAGAATAAGTGGTATTCCTAACCCAGTCAGTAAAATAATTCAAGTTGGCAATATATAAAACTGACAAGCAAACATTGATAGCCATCATATGCAAAGAATAATAACCAATAAGAAGAGTTGAGAATGTGTTAGAATGAGTTTGAAAATCTTATGACAAAAGCATCATGAAAGACAAAATAGGAATAAACGTAATAGAAATGTGTAAAACCTATAAGAAAAAGCTATAAAACCTTTCTGAAAGACACTAACAAGAACACTTGAACAAAAGGACATGCCTTACTCTTTGATAAGGCATCTCAACATCATTAACATGTCAAACCTTCCTAAATTAATTTATAAATTTAATGTGATCACACTAAAAATTCCAACACACTTTGTTATATGGAGCTAGACAAATTGAAAAGTTTATTTTTTTATTTATTTTTTTAGACTAAGATAAAGAATATCTTTATGATCTGTGCAAAATATCTGGGAAAACAGTGAGAAGGAAAAGCTATGAGAGTGACTAGCCCTACAAGATGTTAAAACATACTGAAATGCCTCAATAATTAACAGAGTGTCAAAGGCGTTGAATAGACAGACCAATGAAATAAAATCAAAAGTTCAGAAATAGACCCAAGTACAGATAAAATTGTAATACATAATGAAGGTAGCATCTCAAATCACTGAGGCAAAGGTGACTTTTATAGTAAATAGCGTTGGTAAAAAGAGGAAATCAGATCTCCTCCTCAGTCCATACCTAAGAATAAACCCTAAATGAATCATAAAAATAAATGTACAAAATAAAACTGTACAAGTAATGGAAGAAAATACTGGTGAATTCCTTTGTAACGTGGGCATAGGGAAGGACTTTCTAACTATGATTCAAAATTCAGATACCACAAATAAAAAAATAATAAATTTGACTACACATACACACATTAAAACTTTGACAAGGAAAAATAAAAAACCAAATGAAAATTGGGGCAAAAATAGTGACATATATCATAGGTAGAGGTTAATATTCCTAATATACAAAAAACTTCTAAATACTGAGTGGGAAAAAAAAGTCCTATTTAAAAGTGGGCAAAAACATGGGGCACCTGTGTGGCTAAATCAGGTAAGCATCTGCCTTCAGCTCAGGTCATGATCTTGGGGTCCTGGGATTGAGCCCCGAGTCAGGCTGCTAGCTCAGGGGGAAGTCTGCTTGTCCCTCTGCCTCTCCCCTTGCTTGTGCGCTTGCTCTCTCTCTCTCAAGTAAATAAATAAAAGTCTTTAAAAAAAAAACTCTTAAAAAAATAAAAGAGGGCAAAAACATAAACAATTTACCAAAAATATAAAACTTATCCTTAATTATATGAAAAGATGATTGCTTTTGTTAACAGTAAGAGAAACATAAAATTACACTAAGGTACTGTTCTCACCCATCAGAATGGCAAAAATCCAAAAGCTTAACAATATAGTCTGTTAAGGAAGCTGTAGAGAAACAGTTATTCTCATACACTGTTGTTGAAATTGTGAAATAATCCACAAAAGCAGAGGGAAAGTTGGCATTATCTAATAAAAGTACATTCGCCATTACACTTCCCCCTAGCAGTCTCATTTCTAGGAATTAGCCTGAAGATATGCCTTCCACAAAGTAAATATAATATGCACAGAGTTCTTCATTGCAGCGTTATTTGTAGCTGCAAAATACTGGAATCTACCTAAATTGCCAAACCTAGAATAATAATTGAATAAACTATAGTGCATGCACATAATAAAGTAATAGACAACTATAACATAATGAGAATATATCAGTAAACTTATATAAGTCGTTTCTAAGTGAAAGACAAACTCTGGTATGCTACCTTTTTGCAAAAAAGTAAAGGAAATAAGAAACTAGATGTTGCTAAATCCCTGTATTCAAAATTAACACATTAGTTTTCTATTACTGTGTAACAAACTGGCACAAATATAACAGCTTTAAACAAACATCTGTTTATTATCTCAGTTTCTGTAGTTCAAACATGTGGGCACAGGATAACTGGATTGTCTCTCAGTTCCTCACCACATGACCCCTTCCATAAGCCCTCTCACACTTGGAATTTCTGACCTCAGAAAGACTCTAGGCCCTTTGAAGTGTTCACCTGCTTAGGTCAAGTCCCGCTCATGATACTCTCCCTTTTGATTAACTCAAAGTCAACTGATTTGCTACCTTATTTATGTCTGCAGAACCCCTTCATCTTTGTCATTTAACATAACCCAGTCACAGGAGTGAAATCCAGTTTCACCCCTACTCATAGAGAGGGGATTGTACAGGGTATATGCATTAGGGTTGGAAATCTTGGGGGTCTTAGAATTGGGCCTACCATAATTAATATCACCAAAAAGGGTCATACATACTGCTTCCAGATGCAATGCCCTCAAACAGATACAACACTGCTTAAAAGGGTATTACACCACTTACATATCATTCCCATCTAAGCTACTTAACCTGAATTTCATCATAAGAAAATGTCACACAAACCCAAATTGAGGTGCATTTTATAATGTAATTGGTCTATAGTTTTTTATGGTAGGGGCGCCTGGGTGGTTCAGTGGATTAAGCATCTGACTCTTAATTTCAGCTCAGGTCATGATCTCAGGGCCGTGAGATCGAGCCCCATGTCAGCCTCCATGCTGGGCGTGGAGCCTGCTTAAGATTCTCTCTCTCCCTCTCCTTTTGCCCCTCCCCCCCACTCTCATGCTCAATCTCTAAATAAATAAATACATAAATAAAGGCCATGAAACACCAAGGAACAATGAAAAGTTATCCCAGATTAAGAAAGACTAAAGAGATATGACAACTCAAGGCAGTGCATAATTCTAGATTGAGTCCTGTAATGGAAAAAGATATTATTATAAAGAACACTATTTGAACAATTAACACAATTAGAATATGAACTACAGATTAAAGTATTATATCATTATGAGATTTCCTGATTTTGATCACTGTATTGTGGTTATATAAGAGAATATTCTGTTCTCAGGTAATACACACTGAAGTATAAGGAGTAAAGGAACATAATATATACAACCTACTCTCAAGTGGTTCAGAAAAAAATATGTGTGCATACATGCATGTGTGTGTGTGTGTGTGTGTGTGAATGGAGAAAGAAAAGGGAGAAAGAATGGCAAATCAAATGTGGCAAAATGTTAAAAATTGGTGAGCCCTGGTTAAGTTGTTCTTTGTTTTTTTTTTTAATTTTATTATGTTATGTTAGTCACCATACAATACATCATTAGTTTTTGATGTGGTGATCCACGATCCATTGTTTTCGTATAACACCCAGTGCTCCATGCAGTATGTGCCCTCCCCAATACCCATCACTGGGCTAACCAATCTCCCCTCCCACCTGCCCTCTAAAACACTGTTTCTCAGAGTCCATAGTCTCTCATGGTTCATCTCTCCCTCTGATTTCCGCCCCCTTTCATTTTTCCCTTCCTTCTCCTAATGTTCCTCCATGCTATTCCTTATGTTAAGTTGTTCTTTGAATTACCATTCTTATACCTTTTCTGTAATCTTGAAATTATTTTAAAATTTGAAATTAATATAACAAAAACCAAGCAAATAAAAACTGAACTGCATTTAAACATCTAGCACAGGGGTGCCTGGGTGGCTCAGTATGTTAGGCATCCAACTCTTGATTTCGGCTCAGGTCATGATCTCAGGGTTGTGGGATCGAGCCCCATGTTGGGCTCCATGCTCAGGGGGAAGTCTACTTCTCTGTCTCTCTCCCTCCGGCCCTCCCCCTGCTCACACACGCACTCTCTCTCTTTAATAAAGAAATAAATCTTTAAAAAAAAATCTTAGCACAGGGCCCAGCTGCACATATGAAGTTCCCAATAAATGGCAATTGATAATACCATCAGTACTATCACCTAATTCTTGTTTAAAATCTGTATACAGGGCGCCTGGGTGGCTCAGTTGGTTAAGCGACTGCCTTCGGCTCAGGTCATGATCCTGGAGTCCCGGGATCGAGTCCCACATCGGGCTCCCTGCTCAGCAGGAAGTCTGCTTCTCCCTCTGACCCTCCCCCCTCTCATGTGCTCTCTCATTTTCTCTCTCTCAAATAAATAAATAAAATCTTTTAAAAAAATAAAAATAAAAATAAATAAAATAAAATAAAATCTGTATACAGTAAAAGGAACATATTTATTGCCACTACCTTAGGTGTTTTGCTGAATTCAGGCAGAGTGTACCATAGCATAGCAACTTTATGAGAAAACTAGGCAAACTATTACTTAAGAATACTTAGTATCTCTCATTAAAAGTCTAAAACAATTTTAATTGTAATAAAATTGTGTAGATTAACTGGTGTCCAGAATTCTAATAAATTCAGTGCATTAATTGAGTTTTGGCTTTGGTTCCCCCAGAATCAGACCCTAGATCCTGAGACAAGGATTCAAGAACAAGAAGATAATTTGGGAGGGGATACCAGGAAATAATAAGTGTGGGGGAAATTAGGGCAGGAAGGCATCTAGTAGAGGGTGCATTGTCAACCAAGTTACCACTAGGGAAACTGGACCTTAATCCCATGGGGGAATTCTGGGAGACATTGTAGTAGAGTGTCCAAGGAGGGAGGGTGTTGGGGTATTGGCACACTGACTCACAGACATTGATTGAGGGCTTCTGGGGCATATGAATTCAATCTAAGCACTCCCACACTGCCCCAGTATCCCACCAAATCCCTTAAACAACCACTTGCAAGAGCCAGCGTTTGAGAGACAGGACTACATATGTACAGAATAATGAATGCCAAGGGGTTAGTGGTGAGTGCCTCATAGCATCAGCTGCCTTGCTGGAGTAGAAAGTGACTGAGTCAGTTGCCCTGGTATTTTAGCCAGCATTCACAGTGCGTGCAGCATAATCCTAAGGAGGTCTTTACCTGAACTTTCTTTCTAGGAGCAGACCGAAGGGAATTATTTCTCCCGTTTACTAGCTGAACAACCTTGGATGAGTTATTTTTTCAAAACCTTGGTTTTATCATCTGTAAAATAGGGATAATAATAGTGTGTTCTCCCAGAATTGCTTTAGAATTAAATAGATCATGCATTTGAAAGCTTGGCTCTAGAAATTGCTCAGAAAGGGGTAGTTTTACTTATTATATTTGCATCCCTTACAGTTATTATTACTTTTCATTTTTAATCAGTCTGTTAGAGGTGATTGTTCTTATCTGGAACTATAAGATGCACCCCAGTCTGCTAGGTTATTGTGTACTTTGGCTCCAACAAACCTGAATTTTTTTATAGTCATTAAAGACTCAGGACTACAGGGACTCCTATTTGCCATCTGTTCTTTAAAATGACAATCAGTTACTTAGGAAAGTGACACTGAAAAATACATAGGAGAGGCAAAGAGATTGGAATCAAATAATGAAGCTCAAACATCTTCAAATACACAAGTTGCGAGTGGCAAATAAAGGGAAAAAATAAACATTATGAGGACTGGGTTAGCCATATACTGCATGCTTCAGACATACTGATGAAATAATCACAGTTTAACTGGTTAATTTCATGAGCTAGATTTAGTTGGGTACAAGTAGAAAACCACCTATTTCTTCTTACACTGCCCCCTTCAAATCCATTGTGATGGCTTGTCCTTCGCCCCCCCGTGAATGAAACTTTACGCTGATCCCACAGCTTACCAGTCTCATACTGGTTTCCTATGGCTGCCATAACAAACGAGGCAGTTTACAAGAATAAAAATGTATTCGCTTACAGTTCTGGAGATTAGAAGTCCAAAATTAAAGTATTGGCAGGGCCATTTTTCCTCTGCAGGCTCCAGAGGATGATCCTTTCCTGCCTCTTGCTAAGTTCTGGTGGTTGCCAGTAATCCTTGGCACTCCTTGACTTGTAGCTACATCACTGCTTTTTCTGCCTCCTTTCTCCTTATGGCTTTTTGTCTTTACATGGTCATCTTATAAGGACACCAATCATTTTAGATCAGGGGCTCACCCCACTTTAATATAACCTCATTTTTGTTTTTTTTTTAATTCAAGTATAATCAACATACAGTGTCATATAGTTTCAAGTGTACAACTTAATGATTCAATTCTGTATATTACTGATTGCTCATCATGATAAGTGTCCTCCTAATGCCCTTCACCTATTTCACCCATGCCCCCACCCACCACCCCTCTGGCAACCGCTGGGTCTTTATATTTAAAAGTATGTGTTTTTGTTTTTCTCTTTTTTTCTTTGTTCATTTGTTTTGTTTCTTAAATCCCACATAGAAGTAAAATCCTATGGTTTTTGTCTTTCTTTGACGGACTTACTTCACTTGGCATTATATCTTCTAGATCCATCCAAGTTGTTGCATATAGCAAGATCTCATTCATTTTTATGGCTAATATTTCCTTGTCTATATATACCACAACTTCTTAATCCATTCATCTATCAATGGACATTTGGGTTGTTTCCATATCTTGGCTATTGTAAATAATGCTGCAGTAAACATAGGGATGCATATATCTTTTCAAATTAGTGTTTTCACTTTCTTGGGACAAATATCCACTAGTGGAATGACTGGATCATATGGCAATTCAATTTTTAACTTTTTGAGGAACCCTCATACTGTTTTCCAGAGTGGCTGCACCAGTTTGCATTCCTACCAACAGTGCCTTTCTTTCCACACCCTCGCCAACACTTGTTGTTTCTTGTATTGTTGATTTTAGCCATTGTGACTGGTGTGAGGTGATATTTCATTGTGGTTTTGATTTGTATTTCCCTGATGATGAATGATGTTGAGCATATTTTCTTGTGTCTGTTGGCCATCTCTCTCTTCTTTGGAAAAATATCTATTCATGTCTTCATCTTAATTAGGGCAACACCCTCTTTCCAAATAAGGCCACATTCTGAGGTTTTGGAGGTTAGGACTTCAACTTCAACTTTGGGGGAGGGGGGGACATAATTCAACCCATAACACATGGATAATTACAATTTAAGCCCCTAAATAATCAAACCCTGAATCTTCTCCAATGTGAACAGCTTTCCTTCCTCAGCTCAGGACTGCTTTATGCCTGAAAGCTTACACTGGAGTGAAAATGACCCAAATGCTCTCCTCCTTAACTCTCCATCTTGCTCTCTTCCTCCTCTCTCCAACTGTCAAGGGTGTTGCTGTCTCTTCGAAGACTGAAGAAGGTAGAGAGGGTGAAGGTGCTGAGATTTGGAGGAGAAGAGAAGAGAGGAAAAGACAAAGTTCTTTTGACTGGTAGAATTATTTTGGCTTTGGTGTCCTCTGAGGCAGCAGATTCCAAATTCTGATTCTTATTGGGTTATTTTTCTTGATTTTTCAGAAACACACTTAACCCTCAATTCTAGGTATCTCTCACTGTGAGTTAAATTTATGTGGACAGTGCCTCCATCACTAACAACCAAATCATCAGACCCTTGGTATCTCACACCACTCCTCAGCTGGGATCTGTGTACCTTCCAGGCAGGCATCTTGGGTAGAACCTCCTTGAAATGGACCCAGCATCCATCCCCAAGGTTGACAGCAGCACCACAATAAATGCACGAATCCTTCCTTGTCCCACAAACCTGGGTCTATTTTTCAAGTATTGAAAAGTAAAACTCCAGCCCTAGACAATTGGTCTTGAATTTTTAAGAGTGAGTTAGATACTGGTCCCTATGGCCCTCAATCACCAAGGGATACATTCTAAGCTCTCCAAATAGAGGTGGTCTCTTATGGATGTTCTCTCACTAGGCTCGTAGTAAGATGAAGCACCCCTCTTCCCTACCCCATTGAATCCCAAGAAGTGGTAGACAGAACAGAGGCGAGGACTCTCAGTGTTACAGAAACATATCATATCAATAGCTCTCTTCAAAGTAAGCCATGCTACTGGACACCTTTGACCCCCCAAAGATTTCTTAACCTTATATAAACAGCCAACAGGTAAATTGCAGCCCATTCAAAACCTGGGGAAACTTGTCAGAACCCATCTTTTAATATTTTCTAAAATATATTGTTTTAAAGTGCTTTACTGAAATATAATTCACACACCATACCATTCACTCAGAGTACAGAATTCAGTGTTTTTGAGTATATTCACAGTGTTGTGGAAACATCATCATAACCTAATTTTAGAATTTTCATTAGCACAAAAGCAACCCATACCCAAAAGCTGTCACTACCCATTTTTTCCTCCTTCCAGCCACAGACAAACACTAATTTACTTTCTGTCTCTGTAGATTTGCCTCTTTTGGACATTTTGTGTAAATAGAATCATACACGCCATGGTCTTTTGTGACAGGCTTCTTAACATAACGCTTTCATTAGTCATATAGTGATGTGTAGCAGGTATCAGTCTTTCATTTCTTTTTATTTCCAAATGATATTCCATTGCATGGGTAGATCACATTTTATTTATCCATTCATCAGTCGATAGGCATTTGAGTTCTTTCTACTTTTTGCCATAAATAATACTGCTATGAAGCCTTGTGCATAATTTTTATGTGGACATATATTATCATTTCCTCTTCAGTTTATACCTAGGAGTGGAATTGCCAAGTCATATGGTAACTCTGTTTAACTTTTAAGGAATTACCAGACTTTTCTGAAGTGATTGCACCACTTTACGTTCCCACCAGCCATGTGTGAGTTTCTACTTTTCCATATCTTCACTAACACTAGTTTTTGTCTGTCTTTTTTTATTATGTCCATTCTAGTGGGTGTGGAGTTGATTGTTTCATACTGTTTTAGCATATTTTTATAGCTACTCTATCATTTTTCTTTAGAATGTTCGAATAGTTTGTACTTACTCTGTTCTTCTCAGATTTATGAGGCCTCTGCTAAATCTCTAAAATGACAAAAGCAGTGATATTGAACATTCAGTTAAAATGACAACAGTTACAACAAAAGGCCTTAGTATGGCTCTATCCCTAGAGTTGGCAAAATAGCATATATGCAATAAATTGTGTATATGACCTAAGAGATAGAAAGTAGAGTAAATGTGAGATAATCTCACTACATTCCTGGTGCTAGACAACTGTGAGGGCTTTCACTCCATTTACTTGACTTACAACAGTAATCACAGCACCAACAAGACAACAACAATAACAATAATAATAGATAACCTATATTGACCTCTTCATATATTTGTACAGGCATTGTTCTACATATATTTACATATATTCACCTCCTTAATTTCTGTGACAACCCCACTAACTAGGTGCTATTATTCTCAGCTCTCAGATGAGCAAACATCCCCAGATGACAAGATTATTGTCTACCTTTTCACAGGTTAAAGTAGGGGGAAAGAGACTATCTTAAAAATAACTAAAGCACAAAAATTTACAAAGGTTAAGAACAGTTGTTTTGTGTAGCTCTGCCCAGATCTTCTCAGATCTCTTTTGAATATTTTTGTTGTCTACCCTCTGCCCACCTTCTGTGCTTTCACACTCATCAATCCATTGTTTTTGGAGGACTGTCAGACGACTAGAGCCCATCCCTCCCCATCCCAGGCGGGAGAGCTCAAAGCTTGGGAATTTTCCCAGAATTTTTGGCAATTTTCCCACTAATAAAAGTCTTTCCTGTCCTGCTCTCCCCACCCCTTACTGATTTTCCATGAAAGTTTTTGTTTGTTTGTTTTTTATGAAGCACTTCTACACAAATCCTCATCTCACGGTTGGCTTCTGTAGGACACAAAACACGTAGGGGAAGGAGAAACTTGATGACATATTTAAATAGAACATGGTATGTGAGAAAGAAGAGTTATATCAAGCTAAAAACAAGAAAAATAGAAAATTCTCTTCAACTAGCAGGAATTTACATTAGAAATGAATGGGTTGTCATGGTTTGAAAATGTAAGAATGGGCTATTTACCCAGAAAAAATCTGTGAACTTGCCTTCTGTGAAGAAGTTACATGTATAGAACCACTTTTCTGGGCTGATTTCAATATAGTACAGTCCTTCTGGAGCAGAATGACTAACTCAGTGGCTTCCCAGAGCCTCTTTGGTTCTGATAATTATGTAAGAGCACAACATTATCATTAACCTAAGCAGTAAAGCCTTTTTGATTATGCATTGTGCTAAGGGCTTTACAGTGATGTTTAAGTAGATTCAGTCCTTGCCTTTTGGGAACTTAGGGGAGAGCAAACTTTTAAAACGAAATAAAAGAAATCTGTTTATGGTGTACTACAAAGAGGCATTAAAATAAATGAGAGTGAAGTTCACTTCAAGGAAGCATTAATGGTTTACAAATAATCAGTATTTCAGAAGGGGAATATTCTGAAGTGGTATCCACTTGGATTTTACAAAGGAGATACAGATGAGAAAAATATATTCTTGGCATGTCTACTCCAAATTGATCCATTTATATTTTTCAGGGAATGTAGAAAGGTAAAGTAGAAAAGAAGTAACATAATGAAATGAAATGGAAAAAAATAGGTTTTACCATTACATAATATTAAGGGAAAAGATAAAATAAGTTTGCCAGAAAAATCTAAAGATATGATGCATTTATATGCAGTAATTTTTAATAAAACGATGACAAAAGAAAAATGTTAGTGGTCAGGATATTTAAAAAAAAAAACTTTTGCAGGATAAATTCCCATTATATCATTGGGGAAGCAAATTAATACTTTCTAGTACAGGGCTGTATGCCACTACCCAATAAACCAAGAAACAGACTGTTAACTTTAGAGAACAAACAGATGATTACCAGAGGGGAGGCGGGGGAGGAAATGGGTGAAACAGGTGATGGGAATTAAGGAGTAGACTTGTGATGAACACCAACTGATGTATGGAAGTGTTGTTGAATCACTGTATTGTACACCTGAAACTAATATGACACTGTATGTTAACTATACTGGAATTAAAATATAAACGGAAAAAAAGAGGAAAAAAAGAAATTAATACTTTTTGGTTTTGAATAGCTAAACATGTTTTGACCTGAGCACTTTGGAAACAAATGTTTTTCTGAGTGTCTTAGAATGATAAAGAAAGGAAGTAGTTCTCAAGTGTGAAAATAGTTCTCAGGACTGAATGACTCAGCTTTAAATATATGCGTGTGTATGTGTGTATGTATTTAAGAGTTTAGGAAAAGGTTTGAGTAGATTGGTAGGAATTAGGGGTAAGCAGAAGAGATATATAACACACACCCTTCAAATTATTTTTTTATTATGTTCAGTTAGCCACTGAACATTAGTTTTTGATGTAGTTCAACGATACATTAGTTATGTATAACACGCAGTGCAAATTACAGCACATGCCTTCCTTAATACAAATAACTTTATTTTAAAAGTAATTGCATACACATTGTAAAACTGGCATTTGTAGTACAATATATTTTTTCCTAAAACTGCATTATTACTTTGCCTCAATCACACAGATAATGAGGCTGTTTTCAGGTTTTCCAAATAGACTAGACATGTGGGCAGAGATTTAAAAACAAATCCAAATATATTGTTTTCAAATTTTGCCTGTGTGAGTACTGAATAAAGACACATTTTCAGACATGCAAAAACACAGAATACATTTCACCCTTTCTTAGAATGTTATGTAAGGATGTTTTCCATCAGAAGTAGAGAGTAAACCAAAAAAGAGGAGAGCAGTGAAGAGAAGTTCAATGATTATGGCTATTTGGAAGGCCCTCCTAGTGAGTTATCTGACCCAATTTGAAAAAAGGGAGGACTTCAGAAGATAAATATCTGGGGAAGTGATTTTATTTTGCCCTTTATAATTTGGAACAAGGTAAGGAAGCAATAAATTTAGAAGATAAGAAGATGATAGAAAGACAAGACAATCAAGCATAAAAAGATCTTTTAACACTCACTTTTATGGGAGTGGGAGGACCAATTGATGATCAAGATCAAGATCAAACCAAAACAAAAAAAAGTTTTGGATTATTGAATGGGTGGTAAAAGAACTGGTGCAGCTCTTTAAATACAAATAAATATAGAATTGGAAATAAAGACTATACGACTCATATTTGTAGAACAAAATGTAAATATTGTAAACTTGGAAAAGTGAATTAATATAAAAGTGGAACAAGAAGAGAGGCAAGAAGCATATTTTCTTGTCTTTTGCACAGGAAATAAATCAGTCTGGCTTAAAATTGAAATATTTGTTTTACAACATAATTATAGTGAAGCTGACCTCTTAATGCTGTTTCATGTTAATGTTTTTTTTATTTCTAAAATACCAAGATGGATCATTAAGAAACTAATTATTTAACTGCATATTATGTCTTCATTTATTTGCAAATAAAATTACATTAACTATATTTCACTCAAAATACATGGCTATCTTTAATATAATCCCATTTTATAAAATCATACCTATCTTTATCTCTATATATGTTTTAGAGAGATAGCTGGGATGACAGTTTCCTGATGTTTGCTTCTAGTATTTTTATCTCTAGTTTTTAATAGTTTGATCTTTTTAACATTAAAAATAAATTATTTTGTAAAATAACAAGCCATTCGAAGAAAAACTCAATCAGTAAAATTAACTTGAAAATCAATACAGCTTTATGTAAGGTCATAAAAAAACACACACTTGAACTAACTTTGATTTATAATATAGCAAAATGTTCAGTGTATATAACCTTAAAAAGTTTTATTCAAAACAATTTAGTAACCTCCCAAATTACCACTATTCTTATCATCCAAGTATATAACCTTTACCTCTGTTTTTAATTGGGAAAAAAACTTACTTTAAGGCTATAACTGTGGTAAAAAAAAATCTTAGTTAACCCATGTAACTCTAACATAAAAGAAATAGATTAAAAACACAAGATACCTTATTGGCAAGATAGAAAAGGCCACTGTGGTCTAGAAAAGGTCACTGTGGGATGAGGTTCAACCCAAATCTCTGCCTTTCTTTTTCAATGTTCTTCAAATTTTATCAACTCCTTTTGCTCTTCAAAGGTCTGAAAATTGAATATATTTTATTTTACTAGATATGGACAGAAGTAAACAATGATCTCTGTTAAAGTTTTGAGCCACAGTATACTTACTGGTTTGGATAAGAGCATACATCAGAAAACATTAGTATCTAAGACACCCAGGTACAAAACACTAATCTACAACTGTCTGGATGCTTTCTAACCAGAATTTATTATAGACAGAAAGCCTAATTTAAATCAGCTGTTCTCAGGGCGCCTGGGTGCCTCAGTCGGTTAAGTGTCTGTGTTCGGCTCAAGTCATGATCCTGGGGTCCTGGGATCGAGTCCCACATAGGGCTCTCTGCTCAGTGGGGAGTCTGCTTCTCCCTCTCCCTCTGCCCCTCCCCCCTGCTCATGCTCGCTCGTGCTCTCTCTCTCTCTCATTCTGTCTCTCAAATAAATAAAATCTTTTAAAAATAAATAAATCAATCAGCTATTCTACATGCTTTTTATTAACCAGCAAAATTAGTCCAAATGGTGTGAGACTCCAACCAGGGGTTTCTGCTTTCATCAGCCTGTCCAGCTTGCTCTGCTTCATTTCCTTCCACTTCTTGTTTTCCCATCAGGTCACTGTTAGCAGATCATGCAGCCCATCATTATGACATAGAGTGCTAAGTACGAGTTTTTCACTTTCAATAGGCACCCACTGCTTCTGAGTCAATTATCCAAAAATATATAATAAAAAACCTTCTGTTTGGACCAATGGGCTTGTGGGATAAATTGTATTCAGATAAAACTAATGTGTTCTTGAAATGTTTATAGAATTATTTTTTGCTAATCCAACTTCTCTGATTCCTATCAGTTATCTTAATTAGGGGCTCAATAGCTATCTTCCTATAACCAGGCTTCCATATTTTCTGTAGTATTAGATGCCCCATAATGCTCACTTATTTCTTTCTAGCATCTCAGGACACTTCATTCCAGCTGATTATAATCCCTCTTGTGCACTCATTTGACATTCAAGGAAGTTCATAGTGTTTCTCCCATGGTTTCCATCCCAGGAATGCCATTTCTACTCACCCTTTTCTATCCGGCCATACTTGAGAATGTAGAGTCCACCAAGAACTTCCTTGTTCTCTAAATCAGAATGGAGAGCAACATACAGCTTAGCACTTAGTCATTCTTTAATTGTTTCCTACAAGCTAATTTTATCTCCACAACTGAACTGTAAATTCCCTGAGTGCAATAATATGTCCTAATCTTTATCCAATACTACCACAGTGTTGAGCATATTTGATACCTGTTTAATTAATACTTGTTTCTAATTATTTCATATTAAGACTTAGACTTGTGATGGTGAGCTGTTTTCAGTTAAAAATAAACAAATAGAGAGGGGTGCATAGGTGGCTCAGTTGGTTGAGCATTCAACTCTTGATTTTGGCTCAGGTCATGATCTCAGGGTCCTGAGCTTGTGCTCAGCACAGAGTTTGCTTGAGATTCTCTTCCTCCCTCTCCCTCTGCCTTTCCCCTCCACGTGCTCTCTCTCTCTTAAATAAATAAATCTTTAAAAAAATAAACCAATAGACAAAACAAAACCTCACATCTCTTATGCAGTATCTCTAGGCTTCTCTGAATTATCTTAACACTTTAGGTTTGAATGACTCAAACCAGAACATACTTAGAAGGAAACTAGTGTTGTTGTAAATATTTATGGTAATGAATTATGGTAAATAAATAAATAATAACTCAAGAGGATGGCCTGGAAGCCAGGGTTCAGAGCTCATGTTTTCAAACATAGGCCAGTCTGTCTTTGATCTAGCTATGTCCTCTAGTTGGTAAATGGAGCCTTTTTGTTTGCCCATAGTAACCTGTGCATTTATTTTTTTAGCTCTTTTCCCATTACAGTATCTTAGCCATATATTTCTCTTTTTTTCTGAGTCTGTTGGTCCATTATGATGCCCAGCAACAGTCTTCTCTTCTCTGTAATATTATCAATGCTGAACATGATGCCTAGCACTTAATAGGTGTTTAAAATATGTGTTGGAAGAATAGATGGATACATAGATGAGAGATTAAATTACTTACTGGGTCATAAAAGATAACCTTTCCTGTTAAAATAAGTGGCCCTCCTTTTTTGGATTGTCTGATGTCCTAAGATGTTAAGAAAACAAATAATACATATTGGAGATTAAACCTAATCAAAGCTCTCTCCCTGTACAACTACAAGAACTGGAACACATGACCTTACAGCATGGAATATGAGTAGTTCCCTGAATCATTTCAGAGTGGCATTTAATATCTTTTTTAAGCAAAAGATGTCTTTATGAATTAAATTCAATAGTCATTTAACTTTCTCAGTTCCTCAACTTTCTCATCTCTATAATGGCTATAATTGCTTCTCTGTACCTATTTCCTAAGTGGATTAAAAGTTAGGCCCCTGTCATATGATTCCACAGCCCTTCCACACATATCTGTGGATACTGACAGAAGTTAGGGAAGTCAGGGAAAAGACAGGTATAGTAACCTAGTGAGGAGACAGCAATGGGACAATAAAGGGAAAACCATATGAGAAGTTCATGCCAGGGAGTTGGGACAGGAATCTGTAGAACTTAGTGGTGATCTCAAAGGGGAGTGAAGTGTCAAAATAATTAATATTAGGATTCAAAATGTATACTAAAAGAGGATTTCAAAAATTTATTCTTTGTTCACGTCATGTATATGCCTATATGATAGCAGCATTCAAAAGAATTCTGAGTCTTATAGTCACATAGATATTTTTACCCAAATGTCTCCTATAGTGAGGGTTCAGGGAGTTGGCTAATTTTATATTTTTTAGCTTGTCACCCAGCATTTTGTTTCCTCTCTGGACATGCGGAAGGATTCTAAAATCTATTCCTGCCAAACAGTTTTCTTTCATGGGAATTTGGTTTAAACCAGCTCTGTTGCTATGGCACCTAGTTTTAGTTAGTGGAAAAATACAGAATCAAAATACTGAACTTGCAGTATTTTTGTACCCACTCACTCCATATTGGTTTATTCACATCAACTGAGTTTGCAAATGGTCAAAAGTTGCCCAGTGCTATAAAAAAGTAACTATGCTATTTAGGATTCACACACTAACACGTATCTTTCATATATATATATATTTATATTTATATTTTTGTGTTTGTGTGTATGTGTAGTAGAAGAGATAGCATGATATAGTAGTTGTTAAAGGTAAAAAGACCCGAGATTGAGTCTTAGTTTAGCCAGCAAAAAGCCAGGTATTCTTGAACAGTCACATTTTACTCTGGATCTCTTTTCCTATCTGCAGTGGGTATTAATAATAATAATAATTAGTTTTCAGGGATATTATTAAGATTAAAACATTATGTTTTAACTGCCTAGAACAGTGCCTGGCATCAGAGCATATTTGCTAGACTTACTAGTGTTTTCAAATGTGGAGGTGATTTTATATATATATATATATATATATATATATATATATATATGTTATAAGCTGAATTGTGTCTACTCCACCCTACAAAGTCACATGTGGAAACCCTAAACTCCAGTACCTCAGAATGAGATAGTATTTAGAGATAGGACCTTTAAAGAGGTAATTAAGTTAAAATGAAGCCATGGGTGGGCCCTAATCTGACCTGACTGGTATTTTTGTAAGAAGAGGATGTTCAGATACCTTGATCCCAGGAGCTCTCACCTAGAAGAAAGACCATGTGAAGACACAAGGAGAAAGCAGCCACCTGCAAGCCAAGGAGTGCCCTCAGAAGAAACCAAACCTGCTGACACCTTGATCTCAGGCTTCTAGCCTCCAAAACTGTGAGAAATAATTTCCATTGTTTAAGCCACCCAGTCTGCAGTACTTTGTTTGGCAGCCCTAAGAAACTAATTGGATGGATGGATCTATCTATCATCTATCTATCTATCTATCATCTATCTATCTGTCTATCTAGATCAGGTCAACAAATGGTCATAATAAAATAAAAATGATAATAATATGCTGGATTTTCCTGAGTCTTTATCGTCCACTGCCTAAAGTATATAGTTAAAAAAAACTAAAAATAAAGTTAAAGAAATGTTAAAAATAAAAAATTATATTTATTTTTTGTTGACTAATAACTTACAAGGTATAAAGAACATAAATCTTAAATGTATATCCCAATGAATTTTTACATATGTACACATCCATTCAACTACCACCCACATCAAGACTAAGAACATTTTCAGTTTCCTAGAAATCACCCTCATTCCCATCCAGGTCAACAACAAGTCCTTTCCATCAGAATAACCACTTATGACTTCTAGTATTACATATACTTTGAACTTTATGTAAATGAAATCACACATTACTCTTGGTTATGGTTTCTTTCACATAACATAATGTGTGTGAAATCCATCCATGTTGATGTGTGTTAAAAAGTTCATTTGTTTTTTCTTTCCATTTCTGAGTAGTACTCCACTGTATGAATATGCTCAATTTATTTTTATATTTTAGTGTTGAGCATTTGGGTGGTTTCTTTTTCGTATTTATGAATCAAATTGCTATGAACATTCTTGTAACTAATTTTTTTAATTGTACATAGCTGTCCAATTTTCCCAGCACCATTTATTGAAGAGACTGTCTTTTTTCCATTGCATATTTTTTCCTGCTTTGCCGAAGATTATTTGACCATAGAGTTGAGGGTCCATATCTGGGCTCTCTATTCTGTTCCTTTGGTCTGTATGTCTGTTTTTGTGCCAGTACCATGCTGTCTTGGTGATCACTGCTTTGTAATATAGCTTGAAATCGGGCAAAGTGATGCCCCCAGGTTTGTTTTTCTTTTACAACATTTCCTTAGCGATTCAGGGTCTTTTCTGATTCCATACAAATTTTAGGATTGTTTGTTCCAGCACTGTGAAAAATGTCATTGGAATTTTGGCATTGAAGGTATAGATTGCTCTGGGTAGCATAGACATTTTAACAATGTTTATTCTTCTGATCCATGAGCATGGAATGTTTTTCCATCTTTTTGTGTCTTCTTCAATTTCTTTCATGAGTGTTCTGTAGTTCCTAGAGTATAGATCCTTTACCTCTTTGGTTAGGTTTATTCCGAGGTATCTTATGGTTTTTGGTGCTATTGTAAATGGAATCGTTTCTCTAATTTCTCTTTCTACAGTTGTGTTGTTAGTGTGTAAGAAAGCAACTGATTTCTGTGCATTGATTTTGTATCCTGCCACATTACTGAATTGCTGGATGAGTTCTAGTAATTTGGGGGTGAAGATAAACTGAATATTTTTTGTAGTTTTTTAAAAGATTTATTTATTTATTTTAGAGAGAGAAAGCACGTGCAAGCAGGGGGAGGGGCAGAGGGAAATAATCTCAAGCAGACTCCCCGCTGAGCGAGAGCCCCATTCGAGACTCCATCTCACACCCTGAGATCATGACCTGAGCTGAAATTAAGAGTCAGACATTTAACTGACTGAACCACCCAGGAGCTCCTAATTTTTTTTTTAAGTTTGAGTATAGTTGATACATGATGTTACATTAGTTTCAAGTGTACAACATTGCGATTCAACAACTCTATGCATTGTGCTATGCTCATCACATTGTTAGCTGCTGTCTCCATACAACGTTCTTACAATACCCTTGCCTGTATTACCTATGCTACCTTTTATTCCTATGAATCCTTCATTCCATAACTGGAAGCCTCTATCTCCCACTTCCCTTCATCCATTTTGCCCACCCCCCAACCCCTCTCCTCTGGCAACCATCAGTTTATTCTCTGTGTTTATAGGTCTGATTCTTCATTTGTTTTGTATATTAGATTCCACATATAAGTGAAATCATTTGGTGTTTGTCTTTCTCTGACTTACTTCACTTAGCATAATAACCCCCAGGTTCATTCATGTTGTCATAACCATTTTTATGGCTGAGTAATATTTGTGTTTGTGTGTGTGTGTGTGTATCACATCTTATTTAGCCATTCATCTATTGATGGACACTTGTTTGAGTGGACATAGCACTCATTTTGGGGGGTGGTAAGAAGTATATAGCAATTCTATTAAATGTCTCTATTTTAATATTAGACTATAAAGCCAGTATTTTTCTACCTTCTGAGTCTTGCCTTTTATTCTCTTCACTAGAATTTCCTAATGTTTCTGAACTGGGGATGATCTTGTCCCCTAGGGAATATTTGACAGTGTCTGGAGATATTTTTTTAAGTTTTATTTAAATTCCAGTTAACATACAGTGTAATATTAATTTCAGGTGTACAATAAAATAATCACTTCTATACATCACCCTGTGCTCATCATAACGAGGGCACTCCTTAATCCCCATCACCTGTTTCACCCATTCCCCCACCCACCTCCCCTCTGGCAACCATCAGTTTGTTCTCTAGAGTTGAGAGTCTGTGGATCATCACAAATGAGGGGATTGCTACTGGCATCTAGTGAGTAGAGGCCAAGATTGCTGCATACCACACGATGCATAGGACAGACCCCAACAGTAAAGAATTATCCTGCCCCACATGTCAGTAGTTCTGCTGTTGAGAAACCCTGTATCTAGGTCAATAGGATTTAATTTTGTATTTTTTTAATGATTTATTTATTTGAGAGAGTGCAAGAGTGGGGGAAGGGGCAGAGGGAGAGGGGAAGCAGACTCCCTACTGAGCACAGAGTCCCCAGGAGGCTTGACCTCACCACTGTGAGATCATGACCTGAGCCAAAACCAAGAGTCAATCTCTTAACCGACTGAGCCACCCAGGCACCCTTAATTTTGTATTTTTAACTTTTAGGTATCACCAGTTTTTATTGCTTGACCAACCCCGAGATTCCTTCTCATGTGTATTTTTTTTTTTTTGACTCCTAAGGGAAAATAGAAATGGCAGGGCCACCTTCTTCCTTGTTTTATTTGGGGTATTAACTCTCAACACCTACATGGTCTGACTCAAATGAGCTCATAAGACTCTGAAGCTTAACTTTGTCAATAAACATTTCTAGAAAAGGGAAAAAGTATGTCTCCCCTTTAAGATTGTGATATTGCATTTTCTGCAAGAAAAAATATATATATTTGCAAATGCCTCTATTTAAAGCCAGCAAAGACACATATGCCATAGGTACTTGTTCCATTTCAAAATGTGTGCAGCTTGAAGTCCCTCCTGTCATTTGCCCAATCTCTAATACCATAATCAGTTCATTTCCATGACTGCATGTGACTCATTATTTTCTCAGGTAACCTCTTCTAACCTTCAGAGTAACTGAAGGTACATTATGTTCTCTTTAGTTATCAGAAATACTTAAAAGAAAAAAATGAACATGTTATTTCCTTTTTCATGAGTCTGAGCCTTTTCCTCTCCCATATTCCTGTCAATCCGTGCTTCTGCTTCTGAAAACTGAGCTTAAGGGCAATACCTTAACTTCCACATTTTGCTGATTTTACATCATCCATCTACCTACAGATCCAACAGAGGTGATTACTTAGCTCCCCAAATAGGCATAGAGTTTCCACCTGATATGATTGCCTTCATTTATTTCAGTGATGTCAAAATGGAGGAATGGTGTTCACTGGCTCTGGGCTTTAAACACATGATATGCAGTATTTTTGGCTGACAGCTAAGTAGTTGCTGGCTGACACCAAAAAGCCAAAAAGTTACCATTCGCCCTCTTCACTTTCAAAAATTGAAAAACCACAGATGATTAAAAGTACTAAATTTGAATATGACCCATTTCAATACTAGATAATCACTCCTTAAATTTAAAAGTTGTGATAAATAATTCTGTCTGTTCAGCCTTTAACATGCTAACAAAGTTTTGTGGGTTAGTTCTTATGTAACTTAAATATCAATATGTCTTAGCTTTATGGTTCCTTAATTTTACTTTTTTTCTTTTTCAAATTTTTATTTAAATTCTAGTTAGTGAACGTATAGTGTAGTACTGTTTTCAGGAGTAGAATTTAGTGATTAATCACTTACATATAACACCCAGTGCTCATCACAAGCGCCCTCCTTAATACCCATCACCTCTCCCTCCAGCAACCCTCAGTTTGTTCTCTGTCATTAAGAGTCTCTTATGGTTTGTTTCCCTCTCTTTTTTCCACCTTCTCATATGTTAATTTGTTTTGTTGCTTAAATTCCACATAGGAGTGAAATCATGTGGTATTTGTCTTTCTCTGACTTATTTTGCTAAGCATAATACAGTCTAGCTCCATCCACATCATTGCAAATGGAATGATTTCATTCCTTTAGATAGCTGAGTAATATTCCAGTGTGTGTGTGTGTGTGTGTGTGTATACACATACCACATCTTCCTTATCCGTTCATCAGTCAATGGACGTTTGGGCTCTTTCCACAGTTTGGCTATTGTTGATAATGGTGCTATAAACATCAGGGTACATGTACCCCTTCGAATCTGTATTTTTGTATCCTTTGGGTAAATGCCTAGTAGTGCAGTTGCTGGATTTGACCCTGAACAGCCACAGCAATCTTAAGAAAGAAGAACAAAATAGAAGCATCACATTTCCTGATTTTAAAATATGTTACAAAACCACACTAGTTAAAACAGTATACTGTTACGGTGTACTGGTATAACAACAAAAATATGGACCAGTAGAACAGAATAGAGAGTCCAGAGATAAACCCATTCACATTTAGTCAACTGATCTTTGACAGGAATGCCAAGAATACACAATGGGAAAAGGATAGTTTCTTGAATAAATATTTTGGGAAACTTGCATATCCACATGCAAAGGAATGAAATTGAACCCTTACCTTATATCATACATAAAAAAATCAACTCAAAAATGATTAAAGATTTAAATGTGAGACCTGATACTGTAAAACTCCCAGAAGAAAACATAGGGTAAAACCTTCACGACAATAGTCTTGGCAGTGATTTCTTGGATATGACACCAAAAGCATAGCCAACAAAAGCAAAAACAGACTGGTGGGACTAAGCAAATAAGCTAAACAAAACAAACTAAAAAGGTTCTGGACAGCAAAGGAAACAATCAGAATGAAAAAGTAGCCTATGGAAAGGGAATAAATATTTGAAAAACATACATGTGACAAGGGGTTGATATCCAAACTGTTTTAGGAACTCCTACAACTCAATAGCCACAAAACAAAAAAGCAAAAACAAAAAAATTTAAAAAAGGGAAAAAAACCTGAATAGGCATTTCCTCAAAGAAGACATAAAAATGGCCACAAGCATATGAAAACATCACTAATCATTACAGAAATGCAAATCAGAAACACAATAAGATACCACCTCACACCTGTTAGGATGGCCATGAGAAAAAGCAAAGATCCCAAGGGTTGGTGAAAATGTGGAGAAATCGGAACTCTCGTACACTGTTAGTAATGTAAAATGGTGCAGTTACTATGGAAAATAGTCTGCAGGGTCCTCAAAAAAATTAAATATGCATTATTTCTTAAACATAAAAGACTGTAAGATACCTTTTCCATCTAACATCTAGTAATATCTTATAAACTAAGTGTTCCATGGAATTCACCTTGGAAAATGACTATGTGATATCAAACTATTCAGTAATATTTCTTGTTCTAGTCTGAAATTAAAAGTAACTGGAGGGGGAGATGAACCATGACAGACTATGGCCTCCAAGAAACAAACTGAGGGTTTTAGAGGGGAGGGGGTGTGGTGATGGGTTAGCCTGGTGATGGATATTAAGGAGGGCACATATTGAATGGAGCACTGGGTGTTATACGAAAACAATGAATCATGGAACACTACATCAAAAACTAATGGTGTAATGTGTGGTGATTAATATAACATAATAAAATTTTTAAAAATTTTTAAAAATTTTAAAAAAACTAATGGTGTACTGTATGGGAATTACCATAACATAATAAAATTAAGTAATATTCACAAGTCAGTTCTTTAATTATACAGAGTAACAGATTTGAATGTTTCATAGTACCATAAAAGATACTCTAGTAAACCTTCCTCTTGAATCTGTGGTTTTAATCTTCTACCTGAAGAATCCAACATAATGTTGAAGATTTTTCAACATTATCTTCTCTTTGTTAAGACCACCATTATATTGCTATCTTAAAGACAATTTACATTCCAATAAAGAGCATTAAATGAATTGGTTCCTTAAATACAAGTCTGAATATGAGACAAAGCAAGCCTAATGTGAAACCCTAATAGTCATTATTTTGAATTGTGGTCAGTAATTTGGGTAAGGAACATTTGTTTTTAACTCTAGAAAGAAAGCATGACAGATAAGTTGTCCTTAAATACAGGAGAATCAAGATCAGTTCCATATTCGCAGTCACTATGTGTAACCTCCTGAATAATATTTCAAAATAAATGCTGCGAAATTTCAAGATTAAGAAAAAAGAACATTGTCACTAATCATATTCATGCTCATTTCCTTCTCTATTTTTAGTGAAGATTTTTCCCCCACCTTTACCTTCTACAGTCTTTGGCTCTACAAGGGATATCCTTGTTCCATTTCAAGTCAAGCGACACCGTTAGTTCATTAGTATTGCAGCTCTGGCAAATGAGATCTGAAACGAAACACCTGTCCTTTGACCCTAACTTGTTCCTGGCTTATGCAAATGAAGAGAACAGTTAAAGCATTTTACATGTTTTACCTCTCATACGATGCCTTGGGTTTTATGCTGACAAGGAAGACTCAATGCATGTGAAACTAGCATTGATAATTTGGTTTTAGCTTTTTTCTTACTGGGCAGGTTTTCAATGTTGTCTTTTTCTTTGTGTCTTGAGATCATGTAGAAGTTGCACAGGCTTACACTTCCACATAAGGTCCAGGGTGGGTTTACAGTTAGATGTCTGAATAACTTAATAAATCAATTAAAAATACTTCTGTTGAATTTACCCGTAAACATTTAGTTTATGCCTTATGACTGTCCCAGTGTGCTGTGCTAACAATGTGAATATTTCTGTAACTAATATATATTATTATTTAAAAATAGAAAATGAAAAATGAAAGCTTCTTCTATGAACTATATTTATCAGCATGAAGTTTTTACTCATTTAGTACCCATTTAATGAGTATCAGTTTTAGGGGCGCCTGAGTGGCTCAGTTGGTTAAGCATCTGACTCTTGGATCTCGGCTCGGGTCTTGATCCCACCATCGTGAGCTTGAGCCCCATGTTGGGCTCCATGCTGGGCACGGAGCCTACTTTTAAAAAATTAAATAAATAATTAAATAGCTATTGATTTTAGTGATTGTTTTTTGCCCATTAAAGTTCTCAATAATAATCCCCTGGATATACAATAAATCCACTCTTGTTATTTTGAAGCAAATCAAATAGAATTCTTTGGGATGAATTATATAACTGAACTTTTGTGGTGATTTATTTCAATAGAAATAGAAAAGATTATTACTATGCAGATAAGGTGGCAAGGAAGTCCAATGAGAAATAAAGTCTGTGGACATTGAAGGCAGTAAACTGGTTGTCCTCATTCTTCAACGGGTTTCCCATATGTTATTTCAAAGTTTTCATTTTCAATAAATCACATCATAGATGAAAAGTTTTTAAAATGAATAGACTGTTATAGCCCTGGAAACCGTCTATTGGAATTTTTGGCAGGAAAGTAAAACCAGTAAGTTATTTATTTGTAGGTTTTCTATGCATATATAGAGAAATGGGAATATCCTTTTTGATTAGAAAAGTTTTAACAATAGGAAAGCAGAACAAATTATATCCTGTAATAATGGAAAACTTGTTTTTGTTATGCATGTGTCCTTCTATGCACAAAGAATGCTTTTTAGGCAATTTCAAATATACTTAGCTTGACTTCTGTGCTTTAAATTTTTTTAAATTGGTTTATCTTTTAATTTTTGCTGTGCCTATTGTATAAGGCAAACACTATTACAACTCCATTTTTTAGCTAATCAAAAGTCTTTAAAATATTCAGGCTTACAATTTTAATATCATTATATCCAAAATCATGTGTTATACAGTAATTCCTCTGGAAACCTTCAAGCCTCAAGATATTTCTCTTACTTTAAAGACATTCATCCCAAGCTATAATTTTACAGCTTTTTTTAGGTAATATATTTCAGTGTCTAAAAATGCTTACTATTAGCAACTAATTTGATGTATAAAATTCTTCTCAACATACCAAGTTATGATCTTACAACTTCTTTTAGTGTAATACATTTCACTGTATATAAAAACATCAGTAATTTAATGTTTAAAATTCTCCTCAATTCAAGTTCAATTATATGTATTCCAGATCTCTACCCTATTAAAAATGATAAACATATTCTCAATTTTTTACTTACAAGCACAAAGATTTCTTTAAAAACTTCATAACTTTCTCCTTCTCCAGACATTATTTTTTCTTAACTAAATAACACCAATTAAAAAATTCTCATAGCTGTGTAGAATTGATGGAAGTGGGTCAGTAATGAGTGGGAGCCATCTCAGCGGGCCAGGCAAAAGATGATGATCACTTAGATTTAGATGTTAGGAAAGGAGAAAAAGACAAGTGGACACCATCTGTCACCATATGGTGTCATTATAATATTACTGACTATATTCCCCAGGCTGTACTTTTCATCTCTAGAACTTATTTATTTTATACCTGGAAGTTGATACCTCTGAATCCCCTTTATCTATTTTGCCCATCCCTACAACCACCTCCCCTCTTAGTATTGAGTAATGTGCAGAATTGTCAAATCAATATGTTGTACACCTGAAACTAATACAACATTGGATGTTAATTATACTTCAGGAAAAAAAAGAGAGAAGTGGGCAGATTTGAGATATATTTTGTCACGTGATGATGGATTGGATATGAAGGGTGAAGAGGAAATTAAAAAAAAAAGCCTTTCCAAAAATATACAGTACAATTTAAAAGTGTTTTCTTCTGAATATCACATGATAAACTCTCAGGAAAGTGATTATCACATAATAGAAGCCCAATAAATATAATTTTATAAATTAATCTATTAAAGGGATCTTTAAGGACTGCTATAAATGTCTATTAATCCCTGGACATATTAATTTTAGTGGCCTATTTTTTTTCCTGAAGTTTCAAATTTGCTTTAATGCCTTTTTTCCAGAGACACACTTTTGTTTATTTGTATGTGCGTATGTATGTTCTAGTAATGATTCCATTAAATGGGACAACTGTGCATATACCATGATTTTACTTATTTTTTAAAACTAAATCAGATCATTTTTAACTCTGTTTAAATATAAATAACATAAAATGTATCATTTTAACCATTTCTACGTGTACAGTTTTGTGACATTAAGTACATGCACACTGTTGTACAACAATTTCACTCATTTTATACAGTCAAATAATGTTTGGTTTACTGGCCAGGATTTATTAATTTGTTGTAATGAATCTCTTTTTACTGATATTCTAATAGTCCTTTTAGAAAATGCTCTAAATCTGTACTTACTGCATAATGAAATCCTTTAGCAAACTATTTCAAACTTAAAATCCTGGTGTACTAAGTTCACTGATTTTTTTTTTCCATTCTTTTTTCTCTTTGAATTTCAGTTTGGGAAGTTTTTGTTGACTGAGAACTGACTTTCCATGGCTATGTCAAGTCTACTGATGAGCCCATCAGAGGCATTCTTCATTTCTGTACAGTGTTTTTGATTTCAAGCATTTC
Organism: Mirounga leonina; assembly: GCF_011800145.1. Classification (NCBI taxonomy): domain Eukaryota; kingdom Metazoa; phylum Chordata; class Mammalia; order Carnivora; family Phocidae; genus Mirounga; species Mirounga leonina. The sequence continues at coordinate 14,608,752 of NW_023270158.1, forward strand.
CTTTTGATTATTTTTTATTTTTTAAAAGATTTTATTTATTTATTTGAGAGAAAGAAAGAGAGCACGCATTCATGTGAGTGGGGCTGTTAGACATAGAAAGGGAGGGGGAGAGCCTCAATCCTACAGCCCTAAGATCAAAGACCTGAGCCAATATCAAGAGTCCATGGCTCAACCGCCTGAGCCACCCAGACACCCCTTTTGATTATTTTTTAGAGTTTCCATCTCTCTGCTTAGATTTCTCATCTGTTCTTGAATTTTTTATACTTTTTCCATTAGACCCCTTAACTTCTTAATCATAGTTATTTTAAATTTCCCTTCTGGTACTCTCACTAGCTGTATTATATCTAAGTTCAGTTCTGATGTTTGCTTTGTCTCTTCAGACTGTGTTTGATATGATTGTTGGCATGCATTGTAATTTTTGCTGAAAGCCATACATTTTGTACTGGGTCATAAGAATTTAGGTAAATAATCCGTTAGTGTGAGGATTTATGTTAATATGGCTGGAAGTTGGGCTGCATTTAATGCTTGCTGTTGCTTCAGGTGCCATGGGCCTCAGGTTCTTCTAGTGTTCTTGTTTTTATCTCCTCAGTTTTCTTTGGTCTTCCCTAAGAACTCCTCAGATAGACTCTGGGTCTTTTCAGTTCTTTCAGCTATAATCCAATGTTATTCTCCTGGAGCCCTATGGGTTTTGGGGTAAAGTGGTCCATAATCTTAGATTAAATCTCTTTTTTAGTGAGCTTGTGTCCCTGGACTGGACACTCACAACTGTGTCTTAGCTTTTTTATTTCCCATCTTATGTGAGAGAGGAAGGCTGAGGGGTGGGGGGAGGGACTGGAGTTGGGAAAATGCCCTTCTTCCTCCCAGGTGGGATAAGGCTCAGGTGAAGCTTTCTGTCTCTGGGGAGTAAAACCTTTGTTCTAGAGAACAGTCTGGTTGATTTCATAGTCTTTATTCTTCCTTTCCTCCTCTTTACTGTGAGAAGAGGTGGGCTGGGGTTTCTGGAGGTAAAATCCGTCAACTGTGGAGGCGCCCAGGAATTTCGGACTTTCCTGCTGGTCCACATCCAGCCTCCAGCAATTTTTCAAAGTTACCGTTGGAGTGTACCATTTAAGTGTTATGGCTCCAGCAGCTTCTTTTCAGGTAAACAGATCTCAGCTGAGACTCTCTGGACTTGACTGTCTCTCCACATTTCATGGTGGAAATTGGCTTTATGACCTCAATTCTCTGATGGGTCCAAGAAAAGTCATTGATTTTCAGTTTCTTCAGCTTTTTCTTTTAAAGGTGGGAGTGATAATCTCCTTACATGTTGGAGCTCTTGGGTGGCCTTTTAAACTACTAACTAGTAGAGTGGGATGCAGTAAAACTAACAAGAGCTATTAAACAACAGAACCTGTACCATTAATCTGGCCATTCAATTCCAAGTAGAGAAGACAATGTTAATTTTGCAAGGGAGCCTCTCTGTTACCAAAAATAAATACATCACCTACCCTTGGAAAATTTGGGGGGAAAGGGTTCAAAATTATGATATGTGATACACCTACAAATGACGTTTCTTCAGTTTGAGTAAGATCACTGGTCGGGCCCCTCAACATTTTTCATATGATGTCAATTCTAACACCTCTGGCTAATTTCCACAGTGACTGAATCTGTTCTCAGTCAAGGGAAACCCATCAGCCTTCAAGGACTTCACTAGAAAAATTACTTCAGACCGACTACTAGCCAGTCCTTCCACCCACCTGAGATAATACTTTGCAGTGTATTCTCTTAGGCAGTGCATGTTTATTCACCCACTCCTTTTACAATTTTAAGTTCTACCCTAGGATCTGTTTAAGTCTCCTAAAGGCACAAGTTTTAGCCTTCAGACAGCATTAGCTTTGTCCTCTAATACGCAGTTGATGCATAATGGTGCCTTGGGCTTTCTTCAAAGGCTGTCTCAAAAATCAATCATGTAAATTCTGATTCTGCATTTATCATAAAACTACACTGAGAGCAGACCATGCATATATTTATGTACACAAACACACATACACAATGGTAGTTAACTATTCATTGTCCATTGTTTTCCATAGTATTTTTCTCTCCTCTCAATCAGTGGTTTTTAATGCCTTCTAAAACATCAGTTGAGATAACTTTTTGCTACAGATATTGGGGAGTCCAGGTGGGCTTGAAAATCCACCCAGAAGCCACCCCTCTGGCAATGAGACTAAGAAACCCATTGAGCCTGCCAGACCACCTGTTACACTTGGATAATTCAGAAACAGCTTTTTGCATTAATTCATGCCAGGCATGAATCTGATCCTAAATGAAGCATGTTATAAAGCATTTGGATTAGAAATAATGCCATTAAAACCATATGCCTGCATTTTTTAATGTACTTTCAGAAGATGTTATAGCATCATTCCAAATTTTCTACCCCAGTTTATATTTAGCCTATAATGCTTTTTGTATGGCTCCAGGTGAAGGAAAAGGGCTGTGAAGAAACCATTTTCAGGTAGTTACAAACTATAAGCTTGTAGCACCCTGAATATAAGGCTTCTCGTGTCCCACTGGCATACCTGTTTCAAGACAGAATTTTCTTCCTTTGCCCAGAGTTAGAAAACAGGAGCAGGACAATTACTCAGGCTTTGCCTCCATTCTTGCCACGTTCTCCTGGAATCTGGAGAAGATGGCTAGCCATCTCTTCTGTGATACCTCAAATGTTCTCCAAACTTGAATATAGTTCTTATAACCCTATAACCTAACTTGTGTGTGTGTTTGTCTTTTTCAGTGCCTACAGTGGCATGAGAACATAATGAGGTTGACTCTATAATGAGTTATTTCTGCATTCCTCAGAGGTCTGGTATTAAGCCCGACACATAATTGGTATTTGATGGGATTATTCAATGAGTAATTGAACAATTGAATGACCCATATGTATGTCACATTTCGGCTTTCCTTAAGGAAACGTATTTAGTAAGGATAAAGAGTGTGTTGTGGGCAGAGAGGGGGGATGTAAATTGGCCATACAGACAGTTGCAGGAACGTGCCCTAAATAAACAAGGTAAATAAGTCCAATGCCTGCCTGCCTTCTATCGAAGACCTTGCTTTTTTAGAAAGGAATAGCAGAGCCCACTCTCCATATTTATTTCCATAATTTGTTCACCTTCTGCCTTAGTCACCTACATGAAAAGCCTCTCCTCCCCTGATACCCTCTAGGACATGGTCTTCCACCTCCATTGTGAGTGGTAATGTGGGGCACCCGGGCAAGCACAGCTGAGGAAATGTACTCAGTATTCCTTAGAATAGTGGTTTTCAATTCAGTTTGTGCATCACAATTGCTTGTGGATCTTTCTATTAATACAGATAGATACCTGAGCATAACCCCTATTTCTAATTCATTTGGTCTGGAGAAAAGGGAGGCACTTTTTTAATGGTATTCTTGATGTAGGGTTGAATACCACTGACCCAGGATTACCAAGAAATTCAAAATCAATGAGAAAACAATTTCTAATCTTTTCAGCCCTTTATTTTATTATGTTATGTTAGTCACCATACAGTACATCATTAGTTTTTGATGTGGTGATCCATGATTCATTGCGTATAACACCCAGTGCTCCATGCAGTACGTGCCCTCCTTAATACCCATCACCGGGCTAACCAATCCCCCCACCTTCCCCCCCCAAAACCCTCAGTTTGTTTCTCAGAGTCCATAGTCTCTCATGGTTCATCTCTCCCTCCGATTTCTCCCCCTTCATTTTTCCCTTCCTTCTTCTAGTGTCCTCCATGCTATTCCTTATGTTCCACAAATAAGTGAAACCATATGACAATTGACTTTCTCTGCTTGACTTAGTTCACTTAGCATAATCTCCTCCAGTCCCATCCATGTTGATGCAAAAGTTGGGTATTCATCCTTTCTGATGGCTGAGTAATATTCCATTGTATATATGGACCACATCTTCTTTATCCATTCGTCTGTTGAAGGGCATCTCGGCTCTTTCCACAGTTTGGTTATTGCGGACATTGCTGCTATGAACATTGGGGTGCATATGGCCCTTCTTTTCACTACATCTGTGTCTTTGGGGTAAATACCGAGGAGTGCAATTGCTGGGTCATAGGGTAACTCTATTTTAAATTTTTTTTTAAAGATTTTATTTATTTATTTGAGAGAGAGAATGAGAGAGAGAGCGCACGAGATGGGGGAGGGTCAGAGGGAGAAGCAGGCTCCCCGCCAAGCAGGGAGCCCGATGTGGGACTCGATCCCGGGACTCCAGGATCATGACCTGAGCCGAAGGCAGTCGCTTAACCAACTGAGCCACCCAGGCGCCCCTCTATTTTAAATTTTTTGAGGAAACTGCGCACTGTTTTCCAGAAGGGCTGTACCAACTTGCATTCCCACCAACAGTGTAAGAGGGTTCCCTTTCTCCACAACCTCTTCAATATTTGTTGTTTCTTGCCTTGTCAATTTTTGCCATTCTAACTGGTGTAAGGTGGTATCTCAATGTGGTTTTGATTTGAATTTCCCTGATCAGCCCTTTATTTTATTTTTTTTAAGATTTATTTATTTATTTGAGAGAGCGAGAATGAGAGAGAGAGAGAGAGAGAGTACATGAGAGGGGGGGAGGGTTAGAGGGAGAAGCAGGCTCCTCGCCGAGCAGGGAGCCCGATGCGGGACTCGATCCAGGGACTCCAGGATCATGACCTGAGCCGAAGGCAGTCGCTTAACCAACTGAGCCACCCAGGTGCCCCAGCCCTTTATTTTAAATTCGTAGATAATAATTTTCCTATAGGGCGCCTGGGTGGCTCAGTTGGTTACGCGACTGTCTTCGGCTCAGGTCATGATCCCAGGGTCCTGGGATCGAGTCCCACATCGGGCTCCCAGCTCAGCAGGAAGCCTGCTTCTCCCTCTCCCACTCCCCCTGCTTGTGTTCCTGCTCTCGCTGTCTCTGTCTCTGTCAAATAAATAAATAAAATCTTTAAAAATAATAATAATAATTTTCCTATAAGTGGCAAAGAAACTCCAAAGGGGATGTGTTTTGTATGTGTGGACCTTCTTGATACAAACTAATTTGGTAGCAAATAAATTGCTGCCTGGCTGATTTTTGAGATATTTGGAAAGATGTTCCTTTTATAAGAAACCCAACCAAATGATGGCAGCCAGTGAGTGAAGTGTTTTGAGAAAGCAACAATGCTTTCACCTTTAATGTCATGGTTTACAATGCAGCTACCTCTGGGAGAGGTAGTTATGTTTACTTAAATAACGAGGTGAAAAGTTAGGTGTGAGGGTTTTTTTCTGAGAGAGGGGTTTGGTAGAAGGGGGTCATAGATTATTCATGGATGAATAATTTTCCTGAGAAAATTATAGAGGGTTCTCTGGCAGGGAAGAGGGACACAAAAAGGATGGCTATTTTGCAATGCTTCACAAGTCTGTCATGTGAAGCAGAAAGTGTTAAACTTGGAAACAAGGGGAAAAATAAAATCATGATCACAGTGAATTGATGACATAGTATCCAGAATTAGGTCATTATTAATATATAAGCATTAATGGGATGCAAATTTTGATAATAAAGACCAAAAGGTGAGTTCCAAGAAGGTAGAGCTATTACACATACATGAGTATTTACATTTACATGTTGTCAGAGAGTATTTGTACCTGTTTGAATTGCTAATTTGAGAATTAGAGGGGTAAAATGCCTTCTCCTTTTGGATATTTGGTTTCCTCCCGACATTCTTTCTGTTACCAAATCTCCCAAACTTTGTGCTGCTCTATAAATCTCACTTTTGTAGTTAATGGCAATCAGAAAAGCAGATGGAAGGGCAATTATTATTGGGAGTGGCATGGATGAAGTATTTTGTACTATTGGAAAGATAGAACATGACAGACAGGACATGACCGTCACATCAATTACACTGCGCCATATGGTAACTGAAATGACATATCAGTCAGGATGGGCCAGATAACAATGCCAAAGTGAATGACCTTACTTTTTTAAAGTTACTGCTATCTAAGTTTCTGTAAAACTTAAGAAACCTGACATCATGATAAACATTTACAAAAATATTAAACTATTCATGTAAACCTAAAATAGAGATGCAGAGATGAAGTATAAAAGATACATATAGATAATATGTTTTATGTGATTATTTAATATTCTCGTGTATAGTTTTTTTTTTTTATTGCAACTCTGCTAAGAACCTACGTAGACTTTTATATTTGGATCATTCCAGTTCTAAATAAGTTAATTCGGATCTCACTCAAATTTCAACAACAGAACTAAATCAAAGCTGTTGTTCAGAGCTTGCTTTTAAAAATTCTATGTTAATAAAGAGTTCTTCAGAGATGATATGCCTAGTTTTGCAGAAATAGTGTGTATCTTCTTAGTGACCTACAAGTCAGATTTTAGACAGCAGCTGTTAAGAAGTTTAGAACAATCATTTCCATCTTTCCAAATATGCAATTCTAGTACTGGTCACTGTGGTTAGCATACTCATCACACAACATTGTTTTTCAAACATAACTTTAATTGAGATTAATGATTAAATGCTGGCTTTTGAGAGTTCCTCTTAAGCAAAAGTTATTTTTATGAGATGTCTGAGCAGGAAGAAGTAGAGCTTCAGCTCCAAGCTCTTGGCTCTTGGTTTGTTTTCATCACTTCTCACATAAGCTTCAGCTCCAAACTGGCTACCTTAGTTAGAATCATTATCCACATACTTGCCTAGAGTGCTGACATTGTTGATGGATTGATAGCAGTGAAGCTGGCAATCCTATATCTAATGCGAGTGTCCTAGGAGCAATAAAGGGGATTTCAAAAGGAGGATGAGATGGAGCGGTCATATACCTTGATTACTGTAAATCATGATATAGAATTTGTCTTGTCTCTTACCTTGAAGAGGGGTTTCTTTACTGCCATGGACAATTATGTTTATTAAATATATGGGAAAATCATGGCTTCCCTTAAATACTTAACTTTCCTTTAAAAATTAATCTTAATTGGGCGTTTGTCTGTTTTAAACTAATCTGAGTTAACCTGTGAGAACTATGAGGAAAAGACAGTTTGTCTTTTGGGTACAGCAGGAAAATGAGTGTCCTAGAGCTTACTGGTGGCACCCTCAAAGGTGACTCAGCTGACCAGAAAGTGTTGATTTCCACTTTGTGATTTTAAGAGTTTGTGGCAATGAAAGGCATTTCAAAACCCAGGGGGTGATGGAAATAGCAAATAAGCACAGTGATTTCAAAAGCTTACTAGATTGAGTAAAAGAAATATGCACCGCTGTCTGAACATTGAAATGTGTAATAGGCAAACGGTCTTCTCTGGCTCTGATGATAGCAATTAAGGAAAAAAAAAAAAAAAAACAAAAAACAGGAAGATGCTATGGGCAGGACTCAGAACCTGACTCAAGGACTAGCAAAAAAAAATAAAAAGTAAAAATCAAGTCTTTGGCTTTAGAGTCAAATGAATGAGTAATGTAGGCCCAGTCTTCTATGAATTTAACAGTGGTAAAAGCCAGGACAGAGTTAACATTACCATTTTATGTATTAAATGAGATGTTTGGAGCTCTTTCCAACTACAGGGAGTAGAGCCACAATTGTGTTAATGGTGGTTGGCTTTCAAGCCCCATGGGAAACTGAGGGTGACAGGCAGTCATTTGAGCAGCTTCCTGGTGAGATTGAGCGGAAGGTGGCGTGGGCACCACGTATAGTACATCTGGATCTCTCACGTCATCTCCTCTCGGAGGGTGGCATCCCCTGACTTTTATGATTCCAGTAAATGCCTCACACTTGCTTTCTACTACTGTTGCCACTGCTGACTAAATGTTCTCTTCTTTCCTCTCTACTTTACTACTTGCTCATGCTCGTGGCTTCAGCTTACTGAATGATTATACCATCCCTTTTCTGCCCCTCTCTTATTTGTTGACCCTTCCGTTTCTCTCATTCTCAGCCTGTCCAAGAGAAAATTTCCAAGGTCAATTAATAACTGTTCAGAACAGGGTGTCCCTGTAGGACTGGGATCTTGCACCAGACCAGGTGTGGTTGCCTTTGACAAATGCCTGTCCTGGGTCCAATTGCGGCATCCATACTTTGGATGAGAAGCATTCATTTGTTCATTCAATGTATGTTAATTAAACTGCTCTTCTGTACCATGTGGAGTACAAGTTGCTGGGGGCACACCAGTGAGGAAATAACAACCATAAATTATGAATTCTAACTTTTAATAAGGAGAGAACAACAACAATAAGACAAACTCAACTAAAATGAATGTATAAAAGAACATAGATTTGAAAGGAGCCTCTCAGAATGAGGCTGTTGCCATGACAGTCTTGGTGAGGCTCTTCTGGAGACAACTTATAGTCCAGCGGGTGCCTTGTTTGACCTGTTCGGGTAATTTGGGGTAAGATAATCCACACATGAGTGATATGAAATTTCAATGAAAGGAATTGAAAGCAAAAAGTGAAAACCAAATCTAGTCCATACATTTTCCTGATGATAGCTTCAAACAAACGTGTAATAGTTGAATGCCATTAGGAATCAGATAATGTAACAGAGTTAGCTTCAGGTGACATGTTACTTTATAGTTGACTAAATAGTTTGGGTGACATTACTCACTTGTTGAAGGCCTTAAGAATCAAATATTTTGACCATCCTATTGGAAGGTCTTTTCCACAAGATGGCACTCATAATCTCTTTTTTTAAAATTCTTTCTTATTAAAAACAGTTCTTTCTTTCTTTCTTTCTTTCTTTCTTTCTTTCTTTCTTTCTTTCTTTCTTTCTTTCTTCCTTTCTTTCTTTCTTCCTTTCTTTCTTTCTTTCTTTATTACAAAATTGAGGAAAATATGAAACTGTAACGTGGTTGAAAATGCAGGTAGCTCATTTCAGGTACTTTTGGTTGGTTTATCTTATTTCTTTTTTTAGATTTATTTAATTATTTATTTGAGAGAGAGAGCAAGCAGGGGGAGGAGCAGAGGGAGAAGGACAAGTAGACTCCTCGCTGAGCATGTTGCTCAACACAGGGCTTGATCCCACTACCCTGAGATCATGACCTGTGTTCAAATCAAGAGTCAGATGCTCAACCCACTGAGCCATCCAGGTGCCCCTGGTTTATCTTATTTCTGATGGTTGTAATTTATCTCCTCAAAAAATATCAACAGGGATGCCTGGGTGGCTCAGTCAGTGAAGTGGCTGCCTTCAGCTCAGGTCATGATCCCAGGGTCCTGGGATTGAGCCCCGCATTGGGCTGCTTGCTCAGTGGGGAGCCTGCTTCTCCCTCTGCCTGCCACTCCCCCTGCTTGTGCTCTCTCTCTCTCTCCCTGACAAATAAATAAATAAAATCTTTAAAAAATATATCAACAGGTGATACTGGATTTGAGGGGTACACCAGGGTCTGTAAGTCCTGCTCCCTGATTTAATACATTAGAAAATGGTATCCATGGATTCTTGTACTAACCTAGATTTACAATATATCAGATTACTGATATTTTAATATTCTGATTATTTGGTTTATAATTCTGTTCTACAAGTCCTATTTCCCTGTAATGTTTGGCCTGAACAATGAGGACATATTTTATGCTAAACAAATCTTTCACTTAGATGTATTTTTTTTAAAGATGTATTACATTTATATAAATTTTTGAAATGGGAGCTTTTTGAATTCTTCCTTTCCAATTTCATCTTCTATAGTCACTCCTGCAGCTAGATACCCTCTGGAATAACAACCATAGGAAGCAGATACACAGAATTGGGAAGAGACTCTAGAGAGTACTTGGTTCAAGACGTTGCCACTTCTGCATGTTCTCTGCATTTTCCTTATTCCAAAGTCTAAGTGGAGGGAAAATCAAAATCTTATCTTTGGAAGGTTTTGTGTATGTGAGACGAAGAACCAAGAATAGAGGGGAGTATAAAAGCAGGAGAGGAAAGGACATGAAATTATAAACATGTGCATTGATTGTGGCAGGCAGATCTGAGGGCATAGTGTGCTGGGATCAAGGTCTGGAAGTAGGAAGACGTATCCTGAAATTTATATCCTGTGGGTGTATAGGCCTAACATTGCCCTTTATGAGGGATGTAACTGGAAGTAGGCTTACTGTACAAACTAGTGAGTGAGGTGGAGACTGATTGAAGGGAGCTACTATCGGCAGGCTCTACCTTTTAGGAGGCTGTAGCTGGGAAGCTACTCTATTGTTGTTGTAATAATATATTATCACAACTAAGTGACTTAAAACAACACAAATCAAGTATCTCACAGTTCTATAAGTCAGAAGTCCAGCATGGTATCTCAATGGGCTAAATCAAGGTACAGGCAGGCCTGCATCCCTTCTGGAGGCTTCAGGAGACAATGGTTCCTTGCCTTTTTCAGCTTCTAGAAACCAGTGGCATTTCTTGCCCCATGGCCCCTGCTTACCTCTTCAAAGCAGCCATGTAGGATCATCACATCTCATTCACTGAATCTGCTACCTTTGCCACACCACCTTGTCTCCTTTGTTACTTGATCCTTGTTTACATTTAGTGAAAGAGCAATGTATGTAACATGACTAAATGAAAATATTCTATCGTATTTCCAAAAATAATAGTTACTTCCATTTATCAAAAATGACAACAAATTAAAATTTTTTAAAAAAACAGACAGTAAATCAACCTAGGGTATAAAATTACTCCAGATGAACTGAAAATAATGGGGAGAAATTACTAAAATAATTATATTTATGATTGTCAAAGAGTTAAAGAGATAGCTGTGACCCAAAAAGAACAATTACTAAGTAATTACAATTACTAAGGAACAATTACTAACCATTACGAAAAGAGGTCCTGGGGCATCTGGGTGGCTCAGTTGTTTAAGCGTCTGCCTTCAGCTCAGGTCATGATCTCTGGGTCCTGGGTTCAAGTCCTGCCTCTTCCTTGGGCTCCCTGCTCAATGGGGATCCTGCTTCTCCCTCTCTTCCTCTTCCTGTCTCCCCCTCCCCCCTCCAGTGCCCCCTGCTCTCTCTTGCGTGCTCTCTCTCTCAAATAAATAAAATCTTACAAAAAAGACAAAAACAAACAAACAAAAAAACCAAAAAGAGGTCCTAAAAATAACCAAAAGAACAAAACTAGTGGACATATAAAATAAATTTCATTATTGAAGAAAATTTTTGTAATACACATAACAAAGGATCACTATTCTGAATATGCAAATATTTCCTACTTAGTAAGAAACGACCTAATAAACAAACAGTGAAAATATTTAAACAGATAATCAAAGAAGCCAATAAACACAAAGAGATTTTCTCAGCTTCATTAGTAATCAGGAAAAGCCAGTTAAACAACATATATGTACTACTTTGTACTGATCAGATTGGTAAAATTTTAAATACTGTTTAATACTTGTAAGGTTGATGAAATGTCTACACTGATGCATACTGATTAAATCTAAAACCTCATCACCCAGAAATTTGACTTTTGGTATTTCCCCTAGAGAAACACTCATATACACACATATAAAAGACATGCACAGGATACTGTTTATTTTCAGTGCTGTTTATAATAGAGAAAAATTGACACCAAAAATAAATAGATGAAAGCTATCAAAAGAGGAATAAATTAATAAAATGTGGCAAAACATATTACAAAATAGTGTATGGAAATTAAATAAAATGCACTAAATATATTTATATGTTTCAGTATGTGGAGAAATTTCAAAAAAATTAGTAAATAATTGATATAATTGGCATAACATGAAATGTTTATGTATATTAACACATAAAATAATACTAGAGAATTTGCATGGCTACTTATCAATAGTATTTACCTCAATATAGTAGAGGAGTGGATCAGCAATGGAGGTGGTGATTGAAGAGGACTTTAACTTTATGAGTGATGTTTATAATTATTTTTGTTAAAAAAAATACCCATATTCATATTTTCAATAGTTTGTAAAGTATCTGTGTGGGGAGAAAGGTGTTCAAGAGTAAACCAAATCACCAAAAGTGGCTAATTCTGGTGTTGGCACTGTAGATGCTTGTTATTTTTATTTATTTTGTGTGCTTTTCAAGTTTATAAATATTTGGGGGGATAATTTTACAAGAAAAAATATTTTTAAAAAACTCAACAGATTAACTTCAGAAAGCACAGAGCATACATGAAAATTAGCAGAGAAATGTATATCAAGAGCATAATAAAAGGACAAAGAGATTCAAAACAGACATATAAAGGAATAATTAGGAGACAAGGAACATAGCTTGTAAAGTTCCAACATCATTCATTTCATAAGAAATGAATAAAGAAATATTCAAGAATAAATATTTGAAGTGATAATGTCAGAGAATTTTCAAGAACCAAGAATGAGTCCACTGATTAAAAGTGCCCATTGAATGTCCAATAGGACCAATACAAGTAAATCCATACCTAGACATCGCAGGTCAATGAGAACATCTGAGCTACTGGAGACAAAAGTTAGAATACATACCATAAACAAAAGGAAAGACAATTAGAATGACAGCAAGCTTCTCATCTGCAAGGATAGATGCCAGAAAACAATAGATTTCATGGAAGCACTAAAGTAAAAATCAGTCAAACTCAAATTCTATGCCTAGCTAAACTATTGCTAGGAAGGTAAAATAAAGATAGTTTCTGACATTGAAGGACTTTGACATTGAATTTTCTGCCCATTAATTCACTGAAGAGGTGGGCAGCTTCTAAAGTAAGAAATAAAAAGAGGGCAGATGGCCAGAATGGATTCAAGTAACAATGCATTTTTTTCCTTCCTTTTCTCTCAAAAAAGATAAAGCTTCTGCTTAACAGCCAATCAAATTTTCAGGTTTTTTCCTTTGGAAAACAAGTGAAGTAAAGAAAACCTTCATATTCTGCTTCAAAAAGTTTTCTCTTGATAAAATTGAAAAGTTAAGAATAAGCCAAATACTTGACGGATGCACTGAGGCAGTTCATGGCAGTACACGGTAGTTGGCAGTCTGCCCTAATGCAGGCTGCCATAGGAAACAATGTAAAAGCGACATGTAATTTTTCCTTCATAACTAGAAAGTAAGAGCTGGATATCTTGGTAAGTATACAGCTGCTCTGTTTGTGCACAAGTTACCAAGATGGTCTTTCATTTGAAGTTTGGTTTGGGAGACATCTCCCATGTTGAAGATGGGAGAGTTGTGGAGGCTTCAGAAGGACTTGTGGGGGGAAATAGTGCATGGAACCAGCAACTGGTTACGTTGACATTTGCCATTATTTTTATGTAAGTGCATACTGAAGGAGAAAGGAATTGCCCCTAATTAATAGTGATTTTCTAGGTAAACTCTCCATACTGTTTCAAACTAAATTACAGAGATTGAATGAATGCTCTATTGGGCCTATTTATTTTGAACCATGGATTATATATAATATGGAAAGTGTTATTAAGACAAATAGCATTTAGGGCTAGGCCTCACTAATATTTTCAACTGTGATGATTTCATAGGTTTGAAAACAGAAGACTAGGTGTTGCCATAACTAAATACAGTATAATAAAGACCAACAGTTTTCTGGCCCTTCAGAAACAAGATTTCAATTTTACGAAAAAAGAAAAAGAGAAGAGAGTCAGGGGAGTCTTAAACAGAATATGTATTCAGGCCTGTATCACTTTAAAAATTGAGATGTGGTAGCCCTTGGGAATGTCTGTGGGGCAACTTGCTACTGACTTGGAGAAACTACCCACCAAAGATTTTGTTGTCACTGAGCCTTGCCAGCTACTTTAAATCTCTTCTGATGCAACTTCTGTCCTCCCTTCTTCATCAAAACTGAAGATAATTGTTTACTAGATAGTCCAGAAATCTGCCTTATTCATCTATGTTCTAGTAGTTAATCACCTTATATTTTCTAGTTAGGTGATCCCAATCATTGACGCTTTCTTCATTACAGGCTTTGGGATGGAGCCATGAAAATGATACATAATATCTTATAATGATATAAATGTTCTGACCACAGTTTGATTGAAAACAAAATGTAACTGAGTGGTGTGTCTCTTATTTGTAACCTATTCTGTTCATGGACCTCTTATAATATGATCCCGACTCCAGTCTCAGAGCATTTGAGGAACTTGCCCAAGACCACATGGCTAGAACATGGCCTACTCGGGGTGTATTAACATCAAGGCTCATTTTCAGGTTGTAAACAAGAAATGTCTTACATTTTGAGAATATTCATATAAAATTCAAAAGGAAAAAATTACTTTTTAAATTCAAAGCCTGGGGCGCCTGGGTGGCTCAGTCCTTAAGCGTCTGCCTTCGGCTCAGGTCATGATCCCAGGGTCCTGGGATCGAGCCCCGCATCGGGCTCCCTGCTTGGCAGGAAGCCTGCTTCTCCCTCTCCCACTCCCCCTGCTTGTGTTCCTGCTCTCGCTGTCTCTCTCTCTGTCAAATAAAGAAATAAAATCTTAAAAAATAAAAAATAAAATAAATAAATAAATAAATTCAAAGCCTAACTCTCCTCACTTTATCATATGACCTCAACATTATACTGCTAGGTCAGTGTGAACATGTGGGGCAATTAATTGTCATGTTATTTTGTCCTGATCATAAATACAATGCCAAAATCATGAGAGATGCCATCTTTTTCCATTTTATATTTAATAATTAGAAAGTAGATTATCTAAAGAGAAAATCCACAATTACCTTGTAACAACTTATAGTCATGTTAAAATGTCTATCAGTATAGTATAAATGAAAATATGTCCTAATTTGAAAATTAGCATTTGCCTAATTCATGTATTCCCTGGAAAGTGTCAAACTATTGACCTGGGCTAGAAATACTCCCCCCAAACACAGGTTTCTAATTTAGAACCTGTTATTCTGATAAACCTATGTGTGTTACTATAGATATTAAACTAATGTTTTGGTGTGATCCATCATATGGAAATGTGTGAAGGCATTTTCAGTCTTTAGTGAGGACATAACATTTTCACTCTCCTATCAAACAATGGAATGGCTATCATTTCTCTCATCAGACAGATGTATTATTGATTAGATTGGACCCTTAAAAAGTATGTTATCTGGAACTGTGAGATTTATGTTTTAGAAAGAGTCCATAAACACATAATTGGAAAATTCCTTATCAAATGGATTTTTATTACCCAAAAATAGCTAAGTATTTTTTGTACATATACATATGTTCATGTTTCTTAACTCCAAGGTTGCTTCTAAAACAGCAGTAACTAATCTAAATGATAAACAAAACAAAAATATTTCCAATGCGTACAAAACTGATTTTTAAAATATCAGTGCACATTAGTTGCTTTCTTAAAAAAAAATCTGAAGGTAAGAAGATAACAATTTAACTTTAGCTCTGCTATTACTTATTCTACTGATGACTTTCCCATATTTTCTCTGCCCACACATTACTACTTAATTGTAAGGGGGCTTAACAACTTGGACACAGTTGTTAAGACTTATATTGTAGCCTTAGGTGGTTTCCTTCATCCTAGCTCTCAGTTACAAAGAGGACATTAATGGGTATGAAGCTGTTTAAAATTTCTGCCTTATTTACTAAATACTGGACTGGTTTAATACTAAGTCTGCCTAAGATCACAGCCTTGAACAAAAAAGATAGATGAGTATCACAGAGTACCAAAAGGGGATTCCATTCCTGAGCCACTTAAGCCTCTCCTGACAAATGACAGTGAGTTGTACTACATTGCACTGAATCCCTTGTCCACAAACAGTTGTGATAAGAGCTTCTAATCATATTGAATTGCTTTATTGCACTTGCATAAATGAAAGCAGAAGAAAATATATGAAGATTGTGTATCTTGTTTATCTTTTGTCCAAAAGATACATTTTAAGTCATTTGTCTAAACAGTCATTGTTGAGTGTGCTCTTTACCTTGTAATGTTGGTTTTAAGTCCCTAACTATTCTAAAATTAGAATGTGAAGACTGCACTACTGAATTATATGAGGGCTTAATCCTAATGCCCTTTCACTAAGCCAAGAATCCACCAAAATAAGATTAGCTCCTAGTAGGTCCTATGTATCAATTAAGTACATTAAGGGACTCAAGAACATTTGATATCAAGGAAAATATAGTAGTTTACTTCCTGTTAGATTGCTTTTCCTTGTTCTTCTATTAGGTGCCTTTCCAATCTCAGTTTTACAATCTCTAGGTATTGTCTCTTTTATTCTCTTGTATACTTCCCCTCCCATATATGAAGTATATAATGTACAGAGAGACATAGATATAACTGCAAGGTAGACTCTCCCAGTTGCATTTCAGTAGCTGATTTGTGGCCTGCAAAGTTTCTGGGAGAGGGTGAAGGAAAGGAAAAGAGTGAAAGTATGGATATTTCACTGCCACATGATTTTAGCATTTTTGTCTCTTCTTCCTGTAATGCCACCATTTTCTGTAATGCTTGTCTCAGAATTAAGAGCCCCTGGAGATCTTAGAGTTTAATGTTGCCCTTTTCTTTTCCATGGTTTAGGATCAACAAATAATTATTGAGCAACTGTGTGCCAAGTAGTGTTCTTTTTTTTTTTTTTAGGATTTTATTTATTTATTTGAGAGAGAGAATAAGAGAGAGAGTGCACATGAAAGGGGGGAGGGCCAGAGGAGAAGCAGACTCCCTGCTGAGCAGGGAGCCTGATGCAGGACTCCATCCTGGGACTCCAGGATCATGACCTGAGCCGAAGGCAGTCGCTTAACCAACTGAGCCACCCAGGCACCCCCAAGTAGTTTTCTTGGTTGTAAAATCTGGCAAGACCTGTTAAGTCCCCTCACAGTGCCTTTCTCTTATAAGTAGATTAAAAGAAAAAAAAAAAAAACCTTGCAATGATAATTATTTTCTTTGATCTCAAAAGATTTTCAATTCACAGGAGGATATTACAGGGTTAAGAATTGTATCCTGACAAAGTTTTTTGATTTTGTCTTTGGTGTTTCTGATTTTGTTTTATTTTTGTTCTTAAACCAGTCTGAGACCAAGAGATTTTATTTTTTGTCCAAAATGTAGCTTTTCATCTCAAGACTGTTGTAATTTCTTACAGTCCTTACAAGTCATGAGTGAAAATGATAATTTTCACCCTAAAATTTTCACCCTGTTCACCCTAAAACCTATTCTAGGAAGTAAGCATTATTTATTGGAAGTTGAAGTCAGCAGTGTTTCACATAGTTTTTATTAGATACTCTCCACAAAGTCTTTTTCTGATTAATGGAGACCATCTTAATAAAAATAACTAATGTAGAATGAATAGCCCTGGCCATTATAGTTTCTTTAAGTTCCCAGTGGGAGAATTGGTATTATGTGAGGATTGCAGGCATTTTTTTCTAATTCAGAAATTCTTGGCATATTCACACAATTAAATTGAAACAAACCCTTTTCCAAAAGTACTGAATGTTTAGAGGCACTGCAAAGAAAATGCCTGTTCTAGTATTTTTCATGTTATATGTCAAGTGAGTGTTCTGTTCAAAAAGGGTTCCATGATCAAACAAGTTTAGAGAATGCTGCATGCTTAATCCCCCCTTAGAAATTTACAGTGCACATTTCTATATCAGAAGAATCTTAGGGTAATGTATCTTGGTTATCTTTATCTGACTCCATTCAGAAAATGAAAACTATTTGAAGCTTTATTCATTAGTATTTAGAGAAGACTACTAAGAAGTATTTTACATGGTCTTTAGATTTTTGTCAAATGATAATACATTCCAGCTGTATGCATATGTAAATACCTCCTCTTCAGTTGCTTGAAATTAACACATCAAAACACCAAACTAAAACAAAACAGAATGGTAGTGGAGGTGTGAATTTAGGGAAAATTTGAAAAGGAAACTAAGAAATAGTTGACTTGCCCAAGTCGAAAACTTGCTTTTTCTTGTGGAGTGAGACTTCTAGCTCATAAAGTGAGGGAAAGGGGAGGCAAATCTCCTGAGGCACCTTCTAGACCACATAGGGACTTGCACTGAGTTTTGTGAAAGTTACTGTTAAAAAAAAAAAAGAAGTACTTTTTTGTACTACTTCATTCTCCCATCCCTGGCATTTCTCTGTAAAAGTGGGATGATATAGCAATAGCCCTTTAGGTACATCCACGTAAAAAATACCATTTTGGGAATTGTACTTATGACTTTTGTGTTAACAAAACCTATGTTGCAGAAGAAAGTGATTTCTGGCTAATTTTGCTATGCTAGAAACCAGGTAGGATGGTTATGTGTCAACTATTTTACTAGGTAAAAATGCCTCCTAATGGGTAAAATGCATCTGGACTGGGAAGAACCATAAATACATGAGCTAAAGTCATAGCTTTCGGCTTACTTATGTACAGGGACTCTTGATATGGGGCAGGTCCCTTGGAGGACTTTGGAAACTATGCCAGTAGAGTTGTTCCAAGTGATACTGGTGTCTGTGAGGAGTGAGATGTGTTCTAATTCAGATCAGTTACCCAGCCGCCTGATGTGGAACTGTCCCCTTGAACTTGAACTGTGTCACCTGGGGAGGGGATAGCTCCCAAGACTGTGGAAACTGTCCTGTACATGAACTGCTGCACTGATTCTCTTGGAAGGGACCTCTGTCCCCTGACCCCTATATTCTAAGTAGACTCATGGCAAATGTGAACTGTCATAGTCTTGCAAGTCTATATATTTGATTGATCTAAGAGGAATCCCTGAAAGGTATTACAAAGGTTTTTCTCTACTCTCCAAATATGCAGTTTGCATTCTTACCCTCTATGTCATCACTTACAAAATGCAAAGAAGAGAGAAGGGTTTCTCCAAGTGTGGACTTCAGATAACTCTCAACAGAGTCACACAGAGTACAAATTCCCAGGTGCCAACATAGAATAATTTAACCAGAATCTTTCAGGTTGGGGCCCTGCAATCTTTATTCAACTCCTCCTACCTATAATGTGTGGGTACATAGCTGGACAAGACACTCTACATTATTTCTAATTCCAGCCCTATATGACGTTACAATTCAAATGGTTCATTCCTCTCATTCTATATAGTTTTAAAGCAGTTAAAATGTTCATTTCTTCAGGAGACTGTCAAAGGAGTAAGTAATTAGAAGTTTCAGAAATGGCAACAGACTGGAAAGGGAAATCTTTTCTAGTTCATTCAAATTTTGAGGAACCTCTCGACAGTTTGTTGTAATTGTCCACCTTTTTCAAGTTCTTGCTCCTCTACGATCCTTATGATTATTAAGACATACAGCTTCTTTTTTCCATATGATAATTCTTTTTGAGCTGTTTGTTTGTCTCTTTTTCAACATGCTATCACCATTGTCACTGTTGCCTTGACTGTAAGGTAGTGACTCTTGCTAGAAGGTCAGAGATTTTATTAGGTCTCACCAAACAAGTAAAAATCAATACTTTTACTCTCTTTAGGAGAATTAGTTTCATATATACCTGAGATGAAAGAAAAATTCCCTTTGTTCTGCTGAAGTTGTCAAGCCCTCCATTAGTCTAGGTTAAGTTTCTGGAGCTTTGAATTTAATTTTGGTCTCTAATATTGATTTATATTTCATAAAGACTTTGTTGGTTACAAAAAAAAAAGCCTTCAGTAAATTCTTCCACTTCTAGGCCCTGTTTTAGTTCAAAATGAGAAGTGTTTCTCAGTGATTTAGTTTCCATTTCAGGACTTAAAATTATCAGTCAAAAAGAAAATTATTGTAAATTACAAAAGATTATTAGACAATAATTCGGTCCACCCAAAGCTATACATTTATTTTAGGCTCTCGAATTTAAGAAAACTGAATGAGATTCGATCTTATTTTCTCTGTTTTATCACAATGTTATTGAAAGTTGTTTAAGATTTTATACTCCTGGAGGGCATATATCTTTGACATCTTTGTATTTTCAATTGTATTCTTTATACTGCAGATACTTTATGCACATTTCGCAAATTAGTGAACAAATAGATGTTATAAGAAAAAGAAAAAAGGAACAAATACTGTCTTCAGACTCCAGGCTCAAGTAAAAGCAATGCTCCACCATCCTCCATATCTTACTGCCCCTTACTCCAGCCTGCTAGCTCTAGTCATCCCCTTCTCTCTCACACACTGTCAGAAGTCCTCAGATTTCCTTCCTCTGTTCACTAGCTTGGCCAAAACTCCCAAGAGTAGTGACCCATGATTCAAAAGCAAGTTTCTCTTTAACAATCAAACTTCCTCATGGAGCACTACATCTAAAACTAATGATGTAATGTATGGTGATTAACATAACAATAAAAATTTAAAAAAAAAACAATCAAACTTCCTTCTCCCTCAGTACCCCAATCCAAACTTGCTGTCCTAAGAAGAGTGATCTGGGAAATGAACAAACATGGCTGTAAGAATTACATGAGCAAGTTTATCCTCACTGTGGGGATTTTGTATTTTAAAAGATGATGGTGGAAGAATACAGTGATATAAGCTTTAACTCTTCCCCACGGTAGAATTTCAGATAGTATGGCATAGAGAAAGGCATTTTTGGCTAGGATCATAAAATCATGTCAGGGAGGTGGCCTCCTTTTCTACCTTCAAGTGTTGCTGGTTCTACTGTAACCTGATGTGATTTTTGATCTATAAGCTACTTGTTATAAGTACCCTTCTTCAGGTGGGGGGTGGGGTGGGGAATGAATGAATAATCTCTCATCCCTTTGCACCAGTTATTCTCAACCTTGGCTATACATTAGAGTAATGTGGGAGATTTTTTAAATGCTGATGTCCAGGCCATACTTTAAACCAATTAAATTGGATTCTCTGCGGGTGGAATGCAGGCATTAGTGGATTTAAGGCCCCCAGAACCACTATGCTAAACAAGGATGAGGAATACAGAGTATGTCAGATGCCTGTAGAGGGCAAAGAGTTAAGAAGCCACATAAAAACTGGGAATGGTCGGGCCTATGAGAGCTGAAACCCAAAGATAGTGGCTCCTGAGCTCCAACCAAGTGTTGAAGGGGGGGAAGCAAGTTGATGAAGAGGGCAGGCTGCAGTGACTGATCCCCTGGGGTTAAAGCACTTTTATGCCTTTTACTGTATGAGCTGGAGCAAGTGACTTCTTTGTGCTTCCATTTTCTTATTAGTAAAATGAAAATGATAATTATACTATCTCTTAAGGTTGTTGCAGTGATTAAATGAAGTCATAAGCACAAAGCACTTAGCCTTATGTTGGGCACATAACGAACATACTCTACACACTTGTGCTAATTATGACAATGAGCTCAGACCAATACATTGTCTTCTTTTCAATAGGCACTTCATTTCCATTCTAGGGAGAGGAAGGGAAGAACATGCAAGAGCTAGGGAGATGAAAATAGAAAGTTTCTGAGAATGGTCTTGTTATTTTTCAACTATTTTCCTTGTTTTTCTATCACCTTGTTTTCACCCTCAGTCCCCAAGAATTTCTTGTCATCTTAAATCCTGCTATTTCTTGCTTTTTAAGATTCTTAGACCTTCAATTCCGTGATAACTTTCAACAGATTGGAAGTAATGTGCTAATATGAGTGGATGACTTAGTAGCTATATCAGTTTAGAACTTACTGTGTAGCAAACTACTTCAGAACAAACCTTAACTATTTTGTGACTGAAAACAACTGTTTTGCTTTTGCCTCATTATACTTGGAGTTGGCAATTTGGCCTGTGGTCTGCTAGGTGGTTGTTTGCTGGGCTCTCTCGTGCACCTGTGTCAGCTGTTGGTCATCAGGAGAGTTCTTTATTTTGGGGTTGGCTGGCTGTGGCTGGGGTGATAGCAATGACAGAGCCATGTGTCTCTCATTATCTAACACATTAGCCTGGGCATGTTTACATGATGGTGGCAGTTTCCAGGCGTGGAAAACTGGAAGGTCTTGAGGTCAAATCTCATAACCAGCACTACACCATTTCTACCACATTCTTTTGGTCGAAGGAGATCACACGGCTAGTGCATGTTCAGGGGATAGGGAAATGACCTCCACCTTTGATGGGAGTTACTGCCAAGTATTGTGGCCATTTTTTGTCATCTTTCACAATAGCCTGTTGTGATAGAGCCAATGGGAAGAAATGAGGTCAGTGAGGGTGATGGCATGGGGCACATAAATGGCATAGCAGAGATAGGATTTGGCAAATGATTGGGCATGCATGGTGAGGGACAGAGGATTTAAGTTAAAGCTGAAACCTCAGTTATTATAAGAATTGAACTTTGATTCACTGTAATAGGAAAGCCAGAAGGTGGCAAAGGAGAACAGGGTGTTAGCTATGTATTCTCTTACAGCAGACCCTGGACTGTGTTCCCTTTCTGAAATTGCTTTTTTCTTTTTCTTTTTCTTTTTTTTTTTTTCCTATAACCATTTTCTCCCAGGGGCAGGGCATATTTTAAAAGTCATTAAGGACTCAAATGACCAGGTAGATAGTCTATTTCTCAGTTGATTCCTCCATGAACTTTTAGAATGCTAATAAAATGTATAAATAATATATGTTCAAAAGGATGTTCCTCTAATCTCAACTCCAAAGCAGGTTATTAAGTTTCAAAACCAAAATAAGTCTGGGCTGAGACCAAAGTCCGTGTAACATCTTAAGAGAATCTGAGAGAAACTTATGAGAATAAAAAAGATACAGTGGCACTTAGCCATTTTCTTTATTTGTATATTGAATCTATATAGAACTCTTCTCCAAAAGTTTACAGACTTTTTTGTTATAGATTTTCTCTCATGAATATAATTTTAAATTGCTTTGCTCTTATATAACCATTTTATATAGACCACTAGACTGTGAAGTAAAATCAGACAGAGGTAGATGTTGTTTTCCTCCCCTGATTTCATATTCACAATGATTTTGCCAAAGCAAGATGGCCTCTCTTTTTTCCTTTGTGGTGTTTTGCCCCAGAAAGTCTTTCTTTTCACTTGGATATACCTTCCTTCAATTACTTTTAAAATAGTATATTTTCCTGAATTAAGATCACTTAATATTAGCTTAGAAATATCCAATACCACTTACACCAGTGCTTTTGTGATTTATTATTGCTATTATTTACTATCATTACTTAAACTGTGGTTTTAAGTAATTAAATAAAAAAATTACTTCTTCCTCTCCCCCCACCTCAAACTTGGGTACATTTGACTAGCCCTGTATGTATGTATGTATCTATGTATGTTTCCACACGGATAGCTAGGTCTGCAGAATGGAAATTGTCTGCATTTATTTTATTTTATTTATTTTTATTCCCTTATAGTCTTTCCTTCATCTGTTACTTAGCCACTTCCCCGTTACTCCAGACCATCTGGAAGACTCAGTGGCTTCAAACAACAATCCCTAATTCTCATCCAAGCATCTGTGGACCTGTGGGGATTGGCTCATCTAGACTGGCACAGCTGCATGTAGACTCCAGGATATAGGCTAGGTCTAGGTCAGTGCCATGTGTCTCTTCTCCCCGCTTGGGCCCATTCTAGGTTTTTGAGCATCATATGTTTTAGGTGAATGGCTCTGATATCACAGTTTTTCTCTTGGCCAGTGTGAATGCAGACAACTAGATGTCTCAATATAAAAGATGTGAAGACAGGAAACAACATGCAGGTATGCCTTATTGACTTAGACAAGCAATTCCATTTTCCTTTACTATTGAATTCTCCATTCTGTTTGTGAATTTGAGCCTTCTTCATCAGTTTGTGGAATTCACATATGATTCATTCCATCTTACGCTAAGTCTGAAATAACTTTGTATTACGGAAATAAAACATCTTCCATTTTGGTATAGTCCAAAATAGGTTAAATGAGATGACTTCCCCTGAGTAAGCAGAACAGGTCTGCAGTATAGCTTTCTGCACATACATTATGTCAAGTATTCTTTTAGCATTTATATGAGTCAGATACATCACACCATATGCATCTATAAATGCAAACAGAACAAAGATACTGACACAATGTACACTTTCAAACTGCTTTATTCTTTGGATTTTGCTGAATTATAAAGCAAACTACAAATATTTTGCATGTAAATAAGGGATGTAAATTAGAATTCTAAACCATTGACACTGAAAGTGATTTTAGAGATTATGTAATCCAACTCCCACATTTGTGAGATTAAGTACAATTGAGATGTGTCAAGTGGCTCCTCGGAGGTTACACTGTGAGTTAGTGAAGAGCTGGAAATGAAATCCAGCTCTCCTGACTACTCAGTATGCTTTTTTCCACCTTGCTTCCGTACCTCCCAGGCTCTTGCTGGGACAAAATGCCAACAGAGTTTGCAGAGAGAAAAATGAGACACAGTTGTGTCCTGGACTCTTATTATTTTGGAGGCTTTGAAAAATGTGTTTTAAATCCTAAACTAGCCTTGAAGGCACCTCAATGCTAAGAGCATGTCCTTCTGAAATCTTCCCTGGAATCCTGTAGTTGACACTGATGTTTCTTATCTTTGAATTCTTGTAGCACTTATATATTTTGTCATGGGGATAAAATTCTTAAGGGTAGGAAGTATACCTCTTGCTCCTTTATACTCTGTCACAGAGATCAGGGCAGTTCTGGCTGTTTAATGCTATTGACTGTCAACTCCCCAAAAAGACAACCAGAATAACCTGTTAATTGAGCAAAGCTAAATTTATTAGATCTACTGTTGTAAAGTGAGAACACCATCTGGATGGAGTCTTGGTATTGTATCAAAGGGAATATTTTAGGGATTTTGAGCCCAGGCTGGATCATTTTATGGGGGGTCATGGTGGGGAGATGGCTGGGATTGGACTGAGTTTATGTCCTAAGAGTTTTGGATGAGTGGACACATAGTATAAGGATCTTTATACGATTATTAATGAGCAAGGTGTTGGTCTTGTTGAATAAAGTATTTGCTTCATTCACAGTTTTCTTGTTCAAGAGGACGTATTTCTTGGAACAAGTAGTGAATTTATATTTATCTGATTCCAGAATTTTTAGTATAAAACCAGGAAATTATACATCCTCCCATAATTGCTTAGCAAAGGAAAATATTTCAGTATCAGTTTTCAGTATTTACTTATTAACTGTTCATTTTTTTTTTTATCAGTTTCAGAGGTAGAATTTAGTGATTCATCAGTTGCGTGTAACACTCAGGGCTCATCACAATTGATCATCATTTTATTATCCTAAAATTGATACTGGGCCAACCCCAAGTTACATGTGAGGGGCATTTCTGAATAATACTCTGAAATTTGAAACCATGTAATTTAGTCTGCAGATATAATTAGCCATGCACTAAAATGGAGGTAGTAGGTCTTATGTGGAGCTGATGCTGGCGAGAGGTGCCATTTGAATTTGAAGGAGCAAAAGAGTTTACTCAGTTGTTCTTTCATGTGTTATTGCAACTCATATCTTGAGTGCCAGTCTCATAACTAATGGAGTAAAAGGAATGTGGGAGAGTCCTCTCTAGACACAGTTCCAATTTTCCCTCCTTCCTGAAAAATGATATTTAGCAAAACTTCATTTTTGTAAACTGGTCCAAAAGAAAGAAGCCCCTGGGCTCCCCCTGTTGCTATTGTCCTTCCCTGGAGTAACTGATATCAAAGGCAAAATAAGATGCCATATGTTCCAAATGGGTAAATGATACCAATGGGCCTCTACCCAAAAATATCTTCTGCTCACAGTCTGCCGATTGCAACAGCATTCTTGAGTCCTGAATGTGTACACCACTGAAGGCCGAATTAGAACATTGTCCCTCTGCTTTTCTCTATTTGGACTACTGCAGAAACTTCACTTGTACATTTCTGTTTTGTTTTATCCTCCCAGTACTACTGTTTGGCTCTGATTCAACCATACACACAGATACATCTCCAGCACTGAAATCTTGTAGAAATTCTTCCTTATACAATAGTTAATCTTTTTGGATTATCTCCAAAATGAAAATACAATATTTTTAAATTCCTCTCATGACTTCTTAAAACTCAGTTTAAGAAATACTGCCCTAAAGGTCTACTAGCATAAGCATATAGATCTCTTTTAATATGCAACCATTTATTCATTCAGTAAATATTTACTGAGCACATATTATGTGTCAGACACTCTGCTTGGCATTGGGAGCCAATGGTAAGCAACAATAGATAATAAGGCCTCTGTCCCTATAAATTTACTGTATAATGGATTAGGGTTTTTTTTAAATGAACCAAATTGCAGTGAACCAGGCAACAAGGAGCATGGTCATATTTGTACGTAGTATGGGGAGATGTAGTGCTGAGAGTGGATGGCAGCCATGGTCATAGGCAACTTAGAGTAAAATACTGTTAACTACTGAAACAGTCTAAAATCTGCTTCAGGCGTTTAGCATCATTATCACCACATCGTCATCAGTAGTATGGGGAGGGTGTGCTTAAGAGGGAATGTAATTTTTGAGCATATGATTTCTCAGCAGAGAACATGTGCTGAGGGGTGGTCACACTAAGATGAGAGTATGAGGAAATGGAAGAGAAGAATAAGGAGAAAATTGGTAGAGCGATAAATATAGGCTTGGCCTCTTACTTTTTCTAATAGTAGAGGCCTGGAGCTCATCTGGGGGAAGCTCTGGCAGATGGTCAAAAGTTGCTGATGTTTGGTGAATTATCCTTAAGTGAAATGAGCCACCAGCTGAGGTAAAAGAAATAATTCAGTAGAGGGCTTGTATATGTTAATCGATAACATCAGGTGTGATGGTTTATGCTAATTGCATTCAGTGTTGTTCTGAGCAAGCCAGAGTGCCTGTGCCCCAGATCCTAAGGGAGAAATACCTTGAGAATAATTTCTGCCATCCAGAAAAGTCCGTCCTTGCTACTCAAAGGAGGATCTTTGAATCTGCAGCAGGGATCTTGCTAAGGATGTAGAATTCTATGCCCCACCCATACTGAATCAAAATCTGCATTATGACAAGATCTCCAGGTGATTTGGAAGAACATTAAAGTTTGAGAATTGGCTCTCTCTTAGCTCTCCTTATAGATTGCATTTCCCAAGCCATTGGTTCTATAACAAATAGTACCTTTCTTCTTAACTCAGTGTATAGAGTTATCTGGATTTATTGTTTTTCTTGGTTCGAAGTAAGTCTTTAAGTTGATTCACTTATCCTTTCATTCATTCATTCAGTGTACTCAAAGTTATTCAATATCTTCTGTGTCGGTCACTGCTCCAGGTGCTGGGGACAGAGGAGGGATCCCAACAAGCCATGTCCCTGACTTCATAAAGCTTTTACTTTAGTGCATTTTCCATGGAAGCCCTATTTTCAGATATTCTTTGGTTTCAGACCATTGGTCCTGATTGTTGTATAAAATGTTATGCAGCATGACAATACAAAGTTTATTAAAGTAAGGTTGAAAGAGGAGAATGTTTTGAGTCTAACAGTCCTCTCTTCCAGTCCTGGATGTATTAAGACTTACTAGCTATGTGGTCTTGGAAAAGTTACCTAATCTCTTTGATTCAGTTTCCTCAACTGTAGTATTAAGGGTTAGTTCATAGGATGAAAGAAAATTACATATATTAAATGTCTAGTACAGTACCTGGCCGAAGAGACTCAATAAATTGGAGGAAGAGTAACTCTAGCTATTACTATTAGAGCTTAAATGAGAAACAGCATGAAGTTCTTTAAGGCTAGCTCATTAAATCCAGTGAAGCCTCTATTACATATAATGAAATTACACACCTTCTAGAAATGCACAAAAAGGTCTTGAGTGGGTTGATGCTTTCCCGAGGGCAGTGATTCTCACTTTCTGCCTGTCTTCCTCCCCTGAGTGTAGGATTCCTGTGCATGTGTAGGAGGGGGACTTGGCAGGGTGCTGCATTTACGCCCATGCTATGCTGGCCACGGCCCCCACATTTCCTGTGAAATCAACAAGCACAGCTAAAGCGTAATTCTTTTTCTTTTAAGATTTTATTTATTTATTTGAGAGAGAGAGAGCGAGCACAAGCCGGGGGGGGGAGGGGGGGCGGGCGGCAAAGGGAGAGGGAAAAGCAGGCTTCCTGATGAGCAGGGAGCGGGATGCGGGGCTCGATCCCAGGACTCTAGGATCATGATCTGAGCCAAAGGCAGATGCTTAACCAACTAAGCCACCCAGGTGCCCCCTAAAGCGTAATTCTTAAAGGGATGGCAAGATTTCTCTGCCCAATTCTCCCATGCCCCTGTGACTGCAGAGGGCTTGCCAACACGAGGTCATTAGGCTCAACCTCCAAACCCCACCTCGGACCTCAGATAGTCTGAAGGAGCCTGGGAAGACTGGCTCCCTATAGTAGTCACAGTGACCATTATTTCTTGGTTCCTGCATGGACTGTAGGGTCTGATGATCTGACCATACATCCCTACTAACCCGACATGGTTTACCCACCTATTATGCCTTCTCCTGCCTTTAATAAATTCCTCTGATGGGCTTTCCTGTGAAATATCCAGAGGACTATGTTCTGTGCTACAACAATCACAGCCATACACCAAAATAAACAGTTTTTAAAAATCAGACAGCTATTTAACTAACATGTCAAGATCTTAGTATAATGATTTGTTTTCTGGCATTACACACCCTAGAGGCATTCAATGTAGGCTGGAGGACACTGGAATATGAGAAACCTCTAGCCCAGGCAGACAGATACTTTTACTTTGGGGCAGGGGAGGGGTGGAGAAGAGAGGTGATAATATTGCTATCCTGTGATTAGGTAAAGGTAACTCTTCACCTGCAGTTGCTGGGGAAAGGCCTGCTTGCTACTCAAATGAACAGAAGAGTAAGAACGAGCTTGGCTAAGGCTAGGAGGGCTTCCTGGCTCTCTATAACAAATCTCAAATTTGTAGGATGAACATCTTGACAGTGAGGTTACTGTAAATATGAGATTTAATGGGCTTACATGGCAGGAAAGTTTTCTTGGATTTATACAAGCACATATTCCACTGAGCTCTAAGTACAACCCCAGCAGTATTTCCTTCACTCTTAGGACACTCCCGTGAATTAGCTGAAGGCCAAGTCATGTCCTTCGGCTTACACAAATGGTGAGGGAGGCAGAAGGAGGGTGAGTCATCAGGCTGAGGCCTGTCTGGTTCCCGGGTATACCTCTGTCTTCTTCCTCTATGTGGCACTCTCCTGTCTCTCCACAGGGTTCAGTAGGCTGTGGTTTCACAGCCAGAGACCCAGGCGTCCAGCCATCATGGGAGAGCCAGGCCCAGGGGCTACTTGGGGAAGCACCCCTAAGCATCTGGTCTACAGAAAGGGAGACATGCAGCTACTCATTAAGGGCACACTCTATGCCAGGCACTGTGTTCTGCAGCAGCTAATAGGCATACATTAACTTAACCTTTGTGAAAATCCAAAGATGGAGGAACTCTTATATTGTCCCCATTTCACACATGAGGAAAGTGCTGCTCAGAGAGAAGAGAGGACTGTCCAAGGTCACATGGCCAGAAAGTGATGAACTGTGATGGTGAACTCAGGTCTTTGAGTCCGTCGTCCCAGCTGGCTAGGCAACCTCTGAGCAGCCCTCTATGATAGGCCAGGGGGCGACAGAGGGGGGACCTTGAGCATAGGCTGAACAGGAGAAAATGTCAACTGTTGACAGTCACAGGGGAGGGGTTAGTTTTCTACAGCATTTCAAGTGACACCTTTTTTTCTTTTAACTTAACACACATCTAAGAATGTTTATAAGAATTACATGTTCTTTTGAGTTCATCACTTGAGACAGAATTTATGTATAATATACTACACCTCTCAAAAGCTGTATTCAGCTGTTGATAATTCTATGGTGCTTTATCAAATATGAGATTTTTAGATAGATTAGGTGTCTCATCTGGGAATGAGATTGATAATTATGTTTGCAATGATGTACATTTATAAAGAATTCCATTCATTAACAATTAATAACAATTAAGAACTGCTTGAATGGCATGTCTTAGGCCAGATAGTGACTTATATATAATATTATTTTTTAATTTACCAGAGTCTATGGAAAAGCAGAATGGTATATTCCACAGGAAGAATCAGAACACTAGCCAATAATGCCTGCCTCAAGTCCTTTTTTGGAATGAGGCAGAGAATAAATAAATAATACATGAAACTAACTTGGCTGTAATTCCTGTTTTTGTCTATTTCTTTGTGGTTTCCCCCATCCCTCCTCAGTCTTCCTGTAAAAGGCCCTGCTCCATTAAGTTCATGTCAACTGCTGTGCCACCCTCTCCTTCCCCACCCTCATTGCCTTCACCTTCTGGCCTTTAGATGGTTTCCATCATGAATAAAGCCTTTGGTGCTTCAGTCGTGGTCTTCCGCTCCAGCCCAGCTTACCATCATCATTCTGAGATTTCAACAGGCCAAGAGGATGCCACACCAACATCCTGGCCTCACAAGGACTTAAGTTCCTCAGGGCCAGTGAGGAAGTCTTCTCTCCCTGCCGCCCAAGCTAGCTCCTTCCACTGGGGCCACTCCCTACACTGTCACCATTAGAAACTGCTCCTCTCTGAAATCGGTAAATCACATACCCCACAGTGGCCATACCTTCTTATCCCTCATGGATACTGGACATAGTGTTCTTCCTGTAGAAGGTGATGCACACAGCTTCCAGGGAACTGCAGCTCACTTCTTGAAGAGTGGAAGCAAGTCAGCTTTCTACGACTAGAGGAGCTCCCATTGTTCCTTTCCCAGGCATCGTATTTGTTAGATTTTGCTCATATGGGTGCTACTTGGTTTTCCTCTTGGCCTGGGCATCTAAAGATACCAGTACTCATTCCCACCCACTTAAGCCCTTCGGGGAGCTGCCTTTGTGACTCCTAAACTTAGTGATGTCACTGGTGTCACTGAGCCCTGACCAGGCCTGGGCATGTAAATATTTGAGGTACGAACATGTTTGCCCCAATGACTGGACCCTCTTTGTGAGGGAGCTCTTAAATTTCTATTTGACTTTAACATTACAGAAAAATTAATATGAGTTCCATAGAAAATTTACCTGTCTAGAGGCCAGTGCTCTAGGTTCTCTGATTCTAGCTTTATTTTCTTTGAGCTCATTTACATCACTTTGTTAGTTGTAGGTCCCTGCTAGACATGCTCAATGTCCAGGAGAAGTTCAATTATTCCCTCTCCTGTTGTAATCAAACCAGGTTTGCCTCTGTTTACATAATCATTTCAGTACTCTTGATCAACATTCCAATATATAGTCTTTGAATTCTTTTTTGAACCAGTTATGATACCTGTCCACTTTTAACGGGTATTCATTTCATACCTGTGTGAGTGTCCTGACTTTATCCTGTTTGGAAAATATCTTTTAACTGTTTGGAAATTGCACCAAGATGTCCAATAGATTAATTTGACAGAGGCAGGTAAACTTCCATGCCAGAGATATGTACTTCATATGAGGTTGAAGCCCAGATGTGCTTTTCTGGGCTCTCATTAGGTGAATCCAAAGCACCAAGAGAACATTGTTGACTCTGTTTTTCTAGTTTTAATTTTCCTCTCTACTGATTTTGTGTCTTTGTTTCGTTTTGGTTCATTTACATCCAATAAGTTATTACCCATTGTTGGCAACAGTGGTTGAGAATTTGATTTTAAGGTCTGACAATTTGGAGATTCCTCTAAATGGATTAATGGTTTATAGAAATCTAATCTCTGTTGAGTGAGAGACAACAAAGAATCTGGTTTGTTAGCCTTTTTGTCTATTTTTGAGCTCAAATCAATGGAGAATGTCATACTGTCTGGGAAGAGAAGATCTCTTTCACTTGGGCCAGACAGTTTTTCTGTTCTGGTGTTGACTCTTGCCCCATTGTTGAAACTGTAGAGTTGAAGTTATAAGGTCTTTTTCTGTGCCTGTATGTCTATACGTCTGTAGTTCACAAATATCTTCACCTCTAATTGTTTGAGTGTATAGTGTTTTCTGACTTCCATGTGGTATTAACCTATTAGCTTGTGAAGTCCCGTAAGTTAGGGGAGCGAACTCTGATTGGCATTTTGAAACACTTGCTTACATAAATTGGATTTTCCTAAAATTCCCTGCAAATAGGAAGTTGAACTACTGATCCTTTAAATGTACTGGTTTAAAAAACATATTTTCCAAAAACCAACCCAGAACCATTTTACGAATTCAAAGTAATGTAACTTAGGTAAAATAGTTTAATCTTTAGTGTGTAATAAAAGCAGCCATATCTTCTCTGATTAGTTGGTGTTATCATAGTATCAAGTATCATACAAGAAGACTTTTTTTTTCTACTTGGGTATGTTTTTCCTAAAAGTATACAGGTTAACTGATCACATAAACTAGTGTTACTTCTAGGTATTGTTTAACATTATGAAAAACATAAATCTTTGGCCAAACTGAGTCATTTTTCTGACATTGTTTTATTTCCCCAATAATTATGTTTAGGAATATGTCAGCTTGAAAACAGTTTCCAAGGTGTTTAGATAACCCTTGGACAAATACTATATTGAGTTAATTTATGGACATTCTTTGAATACCTAGATCGTTTTTATGTCAGATAGAATACTGTTTAGCGTAACTTTAAGTTTATATACTTTTGCTCCTTCCTTGTGTATGCTACAGAAAGCTTCATCTTTGGGTTTGTCATTGAGCATGTTCATCTCTGCCGTGTTGAGAATTGTATCAGGGAACTGTGTATTCTGAGCTGTGCTAGTCCCGCAGAAATGACAGACTCTTCACAAGTATTACCATCTTGTTGTCCTTGTGAAACAGAAGTGACTTTGCATAAAAGTTATAATTAATATTTGACTGTGACACTACTCATAGGAGACTACTAGAAGTCTCAGGGTAATAAGGCATGTTTTGTTTAAGGAAAAAAAAAAAAGAGAATGCTTCTGTCTTGAAGTAAAATGACTTTTGTTCCAGAACAAGAAAGAGCATGGTAAAGGACAACACTGAGCATATTGATAGATCTGTAGAACAAATGTGGAAATAGAACCTGAAAAGGAGAATACATTTGTGTTAAAATTTTGCTAAACCTGGTTCAGTCTGGATGGCTCTATTCACAGGTTTTTTTTTTTTTTAAAAAAAAGAAAAATAAATAAATAAATAAATAAAATAAAAAAGAGCTGTGGCTCCTTTAGGATCAAATATTTTAGTCACACACACTTAGAATTTGGTTTCCTCTCTGTGAAAATGACAAAGTTTCCTTATTTTTCTGCTCTTAATAAGAGGTTGTAAAAATTTGCTCTTCACCTCAGAGGCTAATTTGCCCCATAGCAGAGGTTTTATATCCCACCAGAATGACATTCTACACTGTCTCTCTGACTTTGCCATGCCCTTGATTATTCTCCTTAAAATAAAAGAAACAACAAATGTTCTTGTTTATATACATATCATGTTGTCACTTTAATAGGTAGCCAAGTCACAGCCATTCATGTTCTCAGGTACCTGTGATCCCATCTGAAGTGCTCAAATGTCCTGGCAAACTTTGATTTTTGCTTTCCTCAAATCAAATTCTCACTGAAAAAAAATGGAATAAAAAATATGAAACTTTCACAATATCTTCTGTACCTAAGATTTCCCTGAGGGTTCCTGGAAAGTCCAAAGATTTGTTCTTTTTCCTTATGGAAAGAGATGTTATGGAAATAACTAGGTTTATTTGTTTTGTTACTATTGATGAGCCTTATAACTATCAAATCAAAGAGGTTCTACTTAGTACTTTTAAGGACTAGTCTGACTTCGTATCTGTCATGTAATCATTATTTGTGAATGAATGAGAATGATTGTTAAGGTTTCTGATAATTTAGTATGATGATTATAATCAAATTCAGATATCATAGTTAATTATTTAAGATTGTTTATGAAATCTTTGTAAGTAGTATGATTTGTTTAAAATTGTTATTTATAGAGACTTTATTTTGCTTGGAACTTTGGGAGTCAAGAATTCCAAATAGGGGCACCTGGGTGGCTCAGTCGTTAAGCGTCTGCCTTCGGCTCAGGTCATGATCACAGGGTCCTGGGATTGAGCCCCGCATCGGGCTCCCTGCTCCGCGGGAAGCCTGCTTCTCCCTCTCCCACTCCCCCTGCTTGTGTTCCCTCTCTCGCTGTGTCTCTCTCTGTCAAATAAATAAATAAAATCTTTAAAAAAAAAAAAAGAATTCCAAATAAATGTCTTTAGCTGGTAAGTACATTGTTAGCTGGACTTGAGAAACCATGATAGGTATTTCAAGCACATTTTCCAACACGTAAATCTTTTTATTGAAATCTGACTAGTCAACTTCCATTTTCCCTGAAGTCAACAAATTATTCTTGCAATCTAATCAGTTGTTTGATTTTTAGATTTCCACAAAACCATGAAATCTTTTGTAGGGGAATTAAGTTTAGAGCTCAAGAGTTCTGTTTCCAAATTTTAATATGTGCATATATGGGAGTTTTAAGAGATGACACTGATTATTTTTGGCACAAAATCACATAATAAAGGAAATGTTTCCAAACATGCCATTTTCAAAATGTTCTCTCTATAGTAAAGTTTATTTTTTGAAAGTTACAGTCTCATTCTTCAAGTGAAACCTCTACTTTGAATAGACACACTGTACACCACTCAATGATTAAATATCTTCTAGGAAGTAGATTACTGACAGACAAGGTGGTAAGTTTTGAATACTCATTTTTTTTCATTAAAAGAAAAAATACATAACTTATGTGTAAATTTGACAACTCTCTGAAGTACTTTGCCGTGAAATAACCAATAAACTTCCATAGGGCCTCAGGGAGTTTCATGATCACTCTTCATTTCATTGCAAGGTATTGTAAAGATTTTACTATTTAGAATAATGAAATCCATTAATCCCCTTACCTGGATAATATCTAAAAACATGCTAAAGATCTACAAATGATTGAGGGTAGTGCTGTTAACCCCTTCTCTCTTTCAGACTTCAACTTTCCTCTCTGGGTAGTTAATGTGATGTGTCTTATAAGTGTCTGACATGGGTTGAGTGAGGATCAAGGTCAATCTATATGTGAAATATTATTAAGGCTTTAAATTTTTTGGAAACATTTGTTTATTCATGAGAGAGAGAGAGAGTGGGGGGAGGGGCAGAGGGAGAGAGAGAAAGAATCTCCAGCAGACTCCCCGCTGAGCACGGAGCCTGACATGGGACTCTATCTCAAAACCCCGAGATCCCGACCTGAGCCGATATCAAGAGTCAGATGCCTGACTGAGCTACCCAGCCATCCCAAGGCTTTAAATTTTTTAAATAAAAATGAATAAAAGTAAAAAGAATATGTCTAATACTTTTTTTCTTATATTCCGATAGATTGGTTTGTATGCCTCATTTTCAGAAGTCAGTGGAATAAATTATTACTTTTGTATACTCAATTGTCACTTTATGGTGGTGGCAAATTAATAAGAGTTTCCATTGCAGTAGAAATATACAGCATTTAAGTCATCTTTTTAATATTCCAGCAACATAAACCCAAACTGAGAATGAAAATGGAAAGTGGCTTTTGAACATTCAAAGTCAGAAGGCTTCCTATAAAAGATGCCACTGGTTGCCTACCATATTCCCCAGCTTTGTTCTTAACACAACCTTTAGTTTATTCAAAATCCACCTTCTTCTGATTGACCAGGTACCGTGAGGACAAACTGACTCATCTCCCCACCTAGGCCAACATAGTCTAAGCTAACCATGGCAGACTCATTCCCCATGTCTGTGATTCATTTTGGAATGGGTACATACTATAAGCTGGCCAGTAAGTTGAGAGACATAGACTTTTTGGGAGGGATGCATCTGTGCAAAACTTTATTAAGTCTTGGAAAACACGCACATAAGGGAGAGAAAGGTCTCTTTTACTCTTTTGTATGTTGTCCAAAGGACATGGTACTCAGAAATGCGGTAGCCATCCTGCATCTGGGAGGCAAGCTAACAGGTGAATAAGGCCAAAGATGGCAGAGTGGACTGATAGTTATGTGTGTTAATAACTTCCTCTTATCTTTTAAGGAGTTCAACTGGAGTTTTCTTTTTCTTGTAATTTATAACCTGCTATCAGATAACAGTCAAGTTTGCTTGTCTAGTTTTCCCACACATAAAACTTTCAAACCAGGAAATGTTAAGATTAATGTCAGGTACGAGACTATTAAAGACAAGCAGATGACAGCAGGAGATGTCAAAGCTAACAGGCTACCTGTAAAGGAAGGTGAGGCTAAAAAGGCAAAGAGCTGGGGGACACAGAATTATACCAAAATACACAAAATGGATGCTCATTATGATGACTTTAAGACATGAAGAGAAAAGTTAAATTATCCTTTCTATATACAGCCTGGGAAGTTTATACGTTACTAAGACTTTCATCCAAAAAATCTTAAAATGCATTAAATGTTTGAAGGGGAAAGTTATGTAGAATATTGACTGACAAGATATTCTTTATTTCCCAACACCTACCACACAGAAAGGTATGGAAGAGGTAGTTAAACTTTGTTAAATGAATAAATAAATGGATTTAGAGGGCAGATGATATATAAATTATAACCCAGTTTCATTTTCTATATTTCCATAAGTCATCCGACATCTAAATGATCACCTCTTTCCCCTCTTAATTTTCCATGAAGTCAATCCCCCCAATCTATCGTTTTTGCATACTTAAGAAAAAAAATATTGCAAAAGAGTTTTGAAGGTTTTCTACCATGCATTATGCATAGAAATGCACCTACAAAATTTTGAAAATTTCTTGTCAAATTTCATTCATGTAGCAAGATGGGATTTCAGGGTCAAGGCTAACAAAGAAAAAATGGTAATGTGATTCATATCAGTGATGCATAGAGTGCGAAGTAATGGGGAACAGTTCTCCTAACGGGCAGGCAATAAGGGGGTGAAATGTCTGTAGAATAATTTAAAAACACAATAAGAAAGCTGACTAGAATTTGGTTTGCTTTTTATTGTCACCATGCATCAGCAATTCCAAACAATGCTTGTGATAAAATATTTCTTCCCCCCAAAATATTTCGTTGGTCTAATTTCTAAACAATTCATGTGCCTGCTTTTGAGTTTCGTATTTATGTAAGCTTCAAATTAACACATTTTTATTAATTATCCTTGAATAAACATTTAATTCTGCATAACAGTTAACTCAAAGACCTCCAATTACACAGTAGATCCCCAACATACAGTCTCAGCTGCAATACGTTTATTTAGAGAGTAAATTCATAATAGTTTGGAATCATCTGAGCTGACTGAAAAAAGTTACTGCCTCCAACCCAATGGTACTTGGTATTTCTTTATTTAAACAGGCAATTTGATGTAAAAACTGATGGCACAGAAATTATAAAGATGAATAAATAGAACTTGAATTACTTCAATATTGACATTATATGTGACCCCTTAGAGTTTTTATTTGTGTTTAAAACAGTGAAACAGAGGGTGACCTACAGGGAATAATATTTTTGTTGGGAAAGGGTACATCTCTTATACATGAAATATGTTACTAAGTTTGAAAAATATCTTTAAAATTGTAATTTCCTTTTTTTATTGTTTTGAAACCAAGGAACAAATCCAGAAAATAATGACTCTTAGTGATTATTACATGATTTTTACTGAGACCAATTTTATCAAATAGAGGAAGGAGGTGTTAAAATATGATGCACTTCAGGAATCAAATACCCTACTCTTCCTTCCATGTAACATACACACTGTTATGGCATGAGTTATTCTTAATTATCACAGAAGTCATGATAATTAAACATCAAATAAGCCAGTGCTATAATTTTCCAGTCTCTACAGATCAGTTTGGGAATGAGCAAAGGTATCACAATGACCCTCACAATATATAGAAAATCTTTCCATTAGCCATGCCCCTGCAATTAAATTGAAACTGTAAGTCTCTCTGCTTGTTCATTTTCTGCCTTGAAATGATTATATTCAAGATCAAATATGAATAAGCATTTACTTGGTGGAAGATGACATGAATAGGTTAATGACATGACATCAAATATGTCTTCCCTGGAGAAATTAATTCTCCAAGTGGAGTTAGTAATATTAAGCTTTTTGGAGGGATTTTTTATTCTGTTTGTAAACTGTACCCTGTCATCATGCTTCTTGGCAACATCCATCACAGGGGTCCATGTTTCTCTGTGGGACACTTCTCTGAGCCTTAGTGAATCCATACTTTTTCTGTTTTTCTGGCTTTTCTCTGTCTCCTTTGCTGGCTCATATTTGTTTTACTACTCTTTCCATGTGAAAGTTTGTCGTGACTATAGCCTAGACTCCTTCCTCATCTCATTTTATATTCTTGTCGTAGATATTCCCACACATGTTCTCTTTTTTTAAAAAGATTTTATTTATTTATTTGACACACACAGAGAGAGAGAGAGAGAGAGAGATCACAAGTGGAGGGGGGGCGGTGACAGAGGGAGAGGGAGAAGCAGGTTCCCGGCCAAGCAGGGAGCCCAATGCGGGGCTCGATCCCAGGACCCTGGGATCATGACCTGAGCTGAAGGCAGACAGACGCTTAACCGACTGAGCCACCCAGGCACCCATCCCACACATGTTCTTGACTTCAATCACCATTGGTGAGTGAATAACTTCAAAATCTATATCTCCAGTTTTCTGAGCTCTGCATAGCCACTAATAGCTGGATATCTCTGCCTGACTGTTTCAGGGACACCTCAAGCTCAACCTTTCTGTTTTCAGTTTTCTATTGCTTCATAAGTACAGTACCTAAAACAGTGAAGATCTAAAATATTTTAGAATTCTATGCCTTGGCTGGGTGGTTTTTCTGTTCCACCTGGTATGGGCTCTAGGGTCATACAGCTGCTTAAAAGCTGGAGGCTGGTCTGGGGCAGAAGGCCTCAGATGCCTTCCCTTCCTACATGGTATCCCTTCCTCTCTCTTCAGTAGATAGTTACGGCTTCCTTATAGCAGAGCTGTTGGGTTCCCTTTTGAGGTCTAGGCCCAGAATTAGCGCAAATCAGGAAAGTCTGCTTTAGCCAAATGCATGGACCTATAAAAATAGTCTTACTAAGTTTTAAAGATAGAGTAGCCATTGCCACCATCACAGGACATTTCAAAAGGAATGAAGGAAGAAAAATAATCTTCAGTCAACTTCTCAAAATAAGATGAACAAATATTCAGCAGTAGGAATCACTGATACACTATGATG
The DNA here is from genome assembly GCF_011800145.1 of Mirounga leonina. Classification (NCBI taxonomy): domain Eukaryota; kingdom Metazoa; phylum Chordata; class Mammalia; order Carnivora; family Phocidae; genus Mirounga; species Mirounga leonina. The sequence goes on from NW_023270158.1 coordinate 14,647,619, forward strand.
TATTAGTGAATTATTAGTGTTTGAAGTGAGAGGTGCCTTTCAGCAATCCCATGTCTACCTCAAAAAGGACAGAGAGAAAAAAGAAAGTACATACACATTATAATTACCAAAATAGTTTCTTCCTTGGACTACCAAGTATTATTACTTTTCCATAATTTATGCTCATGCCCTTGGAAACATGGGTTGATTGATTTAATCCTGTCCCTCCATATCAATTCAGTCATTTGTCAGATCGTACAGAGTCTCCCTTTGTGTGATTTCTCCCACCAAGTAGTCCGTTTCCATTTTCTTTGCCATTATCTGGCTCCATCTTTCTACCCTAAATCTTGGGCATTATAGAAATCTCCTAACTGCCCACCCTCGATCCAGTCTTGCCCCGAGTCAAGCTAGTTTACACATTAATTACGTGGATCCTGCTGCCTTGCTGATCCAGTCCAAACATTTTAGCATGGCACTGAGTGGCCTCTTCTGACTGCTGCTGCAACATTATTCCTGGCTCTCTCAGACACAAACTCGCCTGGTAGCCAACAGGATAGGTTTCCTCCTTGTAATTGGTCAAGCAGTTCCCTGCCTGAATTTTTCTTCCTTCCTATCAATTTTCTCAAAATCTACCCTTTTTCTGAGTTTTGGAGTAAGTCCCATCTTGTATCTCTCTGGACTCAGTGTTCCTCTTGGCCAATTTAGTCTAAATCAACTTACTGTTTTTTTAGTTTCACAGACCTCAAATTAGATAATCATGTCTTCTGAGACAGAACAATATTTTGAGCCTTCAGTAATTGACGTAGAATATTCACCTTTTTTTTCTTAACTTTTGAGGGGTAAATAAATTACTAGTCTCAGATTATGTATCCACTTTACAAAGACCCACTGTCTGCCACTGAATTTATTGTAAATCAAAGAAAAAGCATAAGAGCCTGGTTTAAGAAAGATTCAGATACAGAGCAACAGCACTAAGGATCCAGGTACCAGGAATCTCCAGTCTCCTCAGCCACTGACCGCCACGATGAATGAAAACCCATCATTTTTCATTTTTTTGTTACACTCTAAGAGTTAAATCTGAAGAAAGAGTCTGACTGCCACAGCGTGAACCATGTATTCTCTTGTCTTGAAGTGTGTGGGGGGTGAATCTGAAGTGAACTTGATTGACTTCACATTAAGACTTTATGTAGTAAGAGGTTACGTAACTCTCCAAAACAGATGTGGGGAGCTGTTACCAGAGAAGAGGGAAGCAAATGGTGGGCAACATCTAATTCCTCCTTTGTACCAAATCATATGAGGTATCTGTATTAAATATATTCATAACTGACAGCGATGGAGCCAACCTTAGAAAGCAAGGGAGTTTAATGCCAGTAAGAATACTGACATTGATTTGGTTAGGATGGTTGGAGGTGGGGGCAGGGGAACAATTTAAAAGATGTTTGGGACCTCTTTTTAAAATTTTCATCATGGCCAGAATTACTTCCCCAAATACTTTATTTCCAGTAAACAATACAATGGCATTTCAAACACATTTTTATAAGGGTTAAATTATTTTTCTCTTTCTTAGACTATTTTACTATTTTATGTTTTAAATGCTAGCTGTACTCTCTGAGGTCTCTAAGAAAAGTTCTAGGAAATCAAACCTCTCGGTTAATGTGTGAAAAGCAGAAAAGGATCCAGTGCTTTCCGGCCAAAGGAAAGCTCTCCAAAATGGTGAAACCAGAGCAAGATTCTGTCACTCCAGTCCTATTTAACGTTGCAACAGAGCAGTAGCTAAGTAGTATGTTTTAGTCAATGGTCCCCTTTGAGATACTGATGACAGGCATGGTATTCTTTCCCTAAAACATATATTTGCATAGATACATACAATTTTAGAGTATTTATGTGTCCCTGAAGCCCATCTATGGATGCCAGATTTAAGACCTTTTTGTAAAAAATAAATAAATAACTGTAAAAAGTATATTGGAATTACAATAAAAGGGCACATGAGAAGTGGTAACTGTCTTTCATGGGAATATGCACTTTTTACTTTTGGTCAGATTTTTCTCTAAGTTATCTCCTAGCCAATACTTTGTTCCATCCTTATGTTATATAGCAGCAAATGTCACTAAAATGGAACCAGGATGCAGATCCCAGACTCTGTCACTTCTCCACCCATCTCCCTTCTGTAGTATGTGTTAAAAAAAAAAAAAGTCTTTAGTAAGTTTCTGAGACTTATTTATAATTCAGTTGTGCACTTTACCAATAGGGATCCTTAATTTTTACTTAAGAATTTATTTTTGAATCAGAAATACTAGGGACCTTAGTATAATTACACCTTTCTATAATTGACACGCCTTACATTAGTTTCAGGTGTACAACATAATGATTTGACATTTGTATACATTGTGAAATAATCACGTCAGTCTCTTTTCCATCTGTCACTATACAAAGTTACAAATTTTTTTATGATGAAAACTTTCAAGTTTTGTTTTCTTAACAACTTTCAAGTTTGCAATACAGTAATATTGACTGTAGTCCCCATGCTATACATTACATCCTCATGACTTATTTATTTTATAACTGGAAGTTTGTACGTCTTGAGCCCATTAACCCATTTGGCTTACCCCCAACACCCCTCCCCTCTGGCAACCACCAGTCTGTTTTCGGTATCTATGTGTTTGGTTTGGTTTTATATGTTTGCTTTGGTTTTTTAGATTATACATTTAAGTGAAATCATACAGTATTTGTCTTTATCTGATTTACTGTTTTCTTCTAGGATTTTTATGGTTTTAGGTCCTCCCTTCAAGTCTTGAATTCACTTTGAGTTTATTTTTGTGTATGGCAAAAGAGAGTGGTAGCTTCATTCTTTTGCACGTGGTTGTTCAGTATCCCAGGACTGTTTCTTGAAGAGACTTTAGTACAGTGTTTAAAAAATGTTTGGTGACATACAACACTTCCTCTCTGCTTATTTTGTAATCCTTGTTTGAGTGATTCATTGTTCATTATTCATCCATTATTTACTGAGAACTCAGTGTATGCCAGGAAGTGTGCTAGGTGCTGAGAAGATGCAGATGAGTAAGACACACTAGGTTCCTGCCCTCAGGGAATAGGTATTCTTAGTTTACTGGCTTTGAAATTTACCATATACCTCTGTTAATTTGACTATTTTAAACCTCTAGTTAACTGGCTTAAAATTTCTGTTACTCATTCCATCTGTAGTGCATCTTCTAAATCAGCACTACCAAACAGAAATATACTGCCAGCTATATTTTATATTTTATATTTTAAATATACTTGTAGTCACATGAAAATAAAAGTAAAAAACAGGTGAAATTCATTTTAATAATACATTTTGTCCAACCAAGTAGTTTCAAAATATTGTCATTTCAACATGTAATCATCATGAAAATTTACTGGTGAGCTATTTTATAGTTTTGTTTTTTTTTTTTTGTACTGAGTCTTCCAAAATCAGTACAGCATTTGAAGGACTCGAAAGGCGCATATGGCTGGTAACTCCCCTATTGGAGAGTGTTCAACTGGACCTCCTTGCCCTTCGTCTGAGGACTTCAGTCTCTCAGCATTTCTTATGCAAGGCTCTTTGGTTCCTTGCATTATGTCTTAAAACTTCAATACCTATTCTCTCTTTTCTCTCCCTCACCAAACTGCTTAATAACATCCTTATTTTGTAACAACAACAACAAAAAATAACAAAAAGAAAAACAAGATTCTTACCATGAACTATCTGCCAAGGAAAGCAATGAAGGTTCATAAATTGAACGACAACAAAAAAGTTTCCTCTAAATGACAGAACTGAAAGGGACAATGGGCTCGCGTCAGTGAAAGTTTGGATGTGGTAGGACATGACAGGAGAGATTGATTTTTAAAATACTATATTAGTGTGTTACTGAAAGCTTATTTGTCTTCTGCTATACTCCAAATTAGGGCCAAGGATCTTGTAAGAGATTTAACTCACGTGGAATATTTACACCAGCTGACAAATTCACACACTTACCTTATTTGCTCACACTTCCAATTCTTAGTCAGACTGTCAGGTTGTCCAGGTAGTATCTGTGAACCAGTTGAGATTCTGGTGCGTGCAAATCCCTATTGTGACAGCTCCCTTTGGTGCTTCTGTGGCCCAATGAAGTGGAAATAAGGATGAAAGATTTCAAGATTTTGGAAAAGTAGTTTTGACGATCCAAAAGTCATTATTCTAAAATGATTTGTTTTATAGTATTTAGAGTTTACAGAACTGAATAAAATTCTGGAAACTATTTAACTCTCTTAGAATTCTTCTGCAGATTCTGAATAGGAAATACGTACTAATTGAGATAAAGAAAGACAGTGAGTCACATTTTCTTTCTTTAGTAAAAAATGTCAAACATAAAATAGACTCACCTTCTCCTTTTATTTACACATGAAGTTAATATTCGTGTATGGTAAAATCTCCCGTGCAGCTAGGAAAGGAACAAAAAAATGCATTCTTTCCTTTGAAAGCTGTCTGAACAAATATGTCGTATTCTTCTGAGCAAAGAATGATGTCTGCACAGCAAAAATAATTATTCTAAGCAAGAATAAAACAGAATGTATTATGTCTATTATTTAAGTCAATGGAATTTTTTTTTAGAAAACAAAGGAAATATTTTCTCAAGAATATTCTGCACAGTAATATCATTTTCAAAGTTCTCAGAATTCCAAAGTACTCACTAGAGTATGCACATACACACAAAAGTGCTGTGCACTGAGTTAATCACTACCTCCAAACATCTAAAGACTAAGACTAATGGTTAATTTTTTTAATGAGTGGTAAGAAAAACAATATAGGTGTGTTTACAAAAGCACATATTATATAGCTGCTCTGAATGTGAGTATCTGCACAAGGGAGAAAATAGGAAAAGCAATGTGAATGTAAACTTAATTCTCCTGCGAGAGCATGGAAAAAATGTAGTGTGGCCTTCCTTGATATTACGACTTTTCCAAGGAGTTAACTCTAACAGACCACCATTTCCAAAAATACATACTACTTATTAATCTTATGAATCAGAAAGTTTTCCAATCCAAATGAAGTTGAAGAAAAACAAATGAATAAACATAAATATTATAAATATTATATACACAGTGTTATGGAGCATAGCATTTTAATCCTACAAAAATGCCATGTATCTACTTTTGTTGCTTCCTCATAGAGCATTACTTGGGGCTTTAAGTGTGGAGAGGGAGGTTCTGGGAGGGTTTTTGAGGTAGAGGTGGGGTGTGGGAGCCTAGGAATATATTCTTCCAACATCCTGTCTCTGCATTTGTTCTCACTGCTAGGTCATGGGCGGTGAATGGTGTGCCTTGAATGGATGGGTATTAAAGGGGCCCATCCAGCAAGTGAGGCTTATTGGAGTTTGCAGAGCTCATTAACTGCTGGAGACCACACACTCAGTTCTAGTAGGACAGGAAACGAGTCCCTCCAAAAGAATCACTGTGGATCTGGATCAAGTGAGAAAACTCATCTTTGTGAGGCCATAGTGGTCAGGATGTCATCATTGCTCTGGGATGGAGGCAAGTCCGAAATAAATTTTCGGAGACAGTTCTTTTGGAAGTTCATGAGATGGGCAAGAAGAACAGAGAGTCTTCAAAATTTCTGATTTAAAAAAAAATTTCTGGTTTATTTCTAAAATCTAGTATAGCTAGCAATGTTAGTGGTGCATTGTGTCATGTTATGCTAATTGAGGGTCACTAGAGGCCCATCAGAGCCCTAATTTGGAGGGACCAGAATGAATGGGAACAGATAGAGGATCTAGGAGAGATTTTTCAGGGAAGCCTGGCAAAGGAAGTGGCTATGCAGTAGGAAAATCCAATCCAGAGCCCCTGACGGGTGTGTTTGCCAAAGGAGGCAATGCTGGGGAACTCTGTTGAGGGTGGCAAAGTCCAAACCAGGTATTAGGTGGAAAATTACTTTGATGGGTAAGAGACCCATTGCTTTTGTCACTTATACCTGGACTGTTGTAAGGGCTTCTTTTCTATTTCTTTACCATCTGTCTCTCCCTTTTCAACTCTGTCCTCTAAGATTACTCATTCATTGGATAGCCATTCATTAATCACCTATATATCAGGCACTTTTCTGTATTCTGCTAATACAATAGTGAGTAAGAACAAGTGCCTGTCCTCATAGAGCTGCCAATTTAAGCAACACTAATGAAATGGGAGAACTGCCATAGGGTAGATAGTTGCATGGAGCAGTGACTTTCTAGTGTTTGATTATCACTTTCTTAGTGACGCCAAGATTGATCAGTGGGTTCAGATGGTGAGAACCCGATCCTTGCATTGTAAATTCCTCCATCAGCCTAAAGATTCGTAGGATTTAAAGGTTCTGGATAATGGTTGCTTAACTCTATAAACTCTATTACTCAGAATTTCCTTCCGTTCATTCATAGAGAAAACATTCAGTTTATGCTGAATAGTAGGCACTCTGGGTGCTACTCTGGGTGCTAGAGGCATAAAAATAAATGAGTCAAGATACATGTGGAGAAGACAGATAAATGAGTAACTTCAGTGCAATACGAAAAATGTGCAGGGCTAGATGCAGAGTCCTCTGGAACGCAGAGGAAGCAAGGTCCCTAAAGATGGAAATCTCTAGCAGTCAATGGGGCAGTTTGTTTAGGTCAGAAGCTGTTAGTTATTATGCATTAGCAAGGAGTCAACATCACCTGGGAAACCCACTGGGCAGCTTGAATTCCTGTATTTCAAAGCCAGCCACCAAAGAAACTTTCGCTAGAGGCTTGATATATCAGACTTTCTGGGTTCATCTTGCTGTCTCCATCATTATTTTTTTAAACTAAAGCTCACATGTCTACATTGGACAAGTCTGCTTCAGCCTCTTGAAAAACAGGCTGGGATGTTTCATGACTATGCACTAGTGGTTTAATTTCTATAGAGTTCCTAGAGTTGTTTGCATCAGTAATTTAAGGAAGAATATTCCAAGTTGTCCACTTCACCCCTAGACCCCGCTAATACAGTATTTTCAGTTAAAGAACTGGTGTTTCTTGCTTATTTTGCCACTCCCAACATTGAGATTTGACCAAAGGAAATGAGCTTTCATATAAGAATGGTGTTCCCTGCTATTGGTTCAGCTGCACTGCAAAGCACAGATTATACAAATTACAAAGGAGATCCACTCTTTCAAACCAAAAAGAGTCCCTGTTTTCTCATTGGGTCTTATATTCTAGAGTCAGCCATCTACTTAATTTTCCAAAAAATGCTACAAGAGAATCCTGAAAGTGTTTTCAGAAATACAGTAATAGTGCAAATGTTATCTAAATATAGTAAGAAAAGTCAAAAGAATTCATAAGTGTCCCTGAAATTATTCTCTTAGGATTTTAATATTAGATTTTTTAAATGCTGATTATCCTGCAAGTTTTCTACTCCCCACCTACCCCCCCCACCCAAGCAATCAGCAGTTGATTTTCTTGCATATTGGGTTTAAAAATACCATAGACTCGGTTGATTATAAACAGAAATTTATTTCTCACAATTCTGGAGGCTGGAAGTCCTAGATCAGGGCATCAGCATGAGGGCCCTCTTCCACCTTGCAAACCTCTTGCTGTGTCCTCACCTGGTGGAAAGGCTAGGGGAATTCCCTTGAGACTGTTTTTTTAAAAAAGGCATTAATCTCATTCATGAGGGTCCCGCCCCCACGACTTGATCACCACCCAAAATCCCATCTCCTACTGCCATCATATTAGTCATTAAGATTTCAACGTAGGAATTCTAGGAGGACACAAATATTCAGACCACAGCACTGGGTAAGTATCCTATAGCATATGATACTTTAAAATATTTTACTTTTGGTAAAGATAATATTTTTTCCAATTGTCTTAGGTGGGTTAGTTTCTTGTGACTGCTGTAATGAATTACCACAAACTTGGTGGCTTAAAATAATGCACATTTACTCACTTTCAGTTCTGGAGGTCAGAAGTCCAGAATCAGTTTCACTGGGCCAAAGTCAAAGTGTAACAGGGCTGCCCTTCAGCTGGAGGCTCTAGGGGAGAATCAGTTTCTTGCTTTTTCCAAGTCCAGAGCTGCATTCTTGCATTCCATAGCCCCTTCTTTCATCTTCAAAAACAGCAGCATAGCATTTTGCTTCTGTAATCCCATTGGCTTCTGTCTCTGTTGTCACAGCTCTTAGCTTCCCTCTTCAAAGGAGATTTGTGATTAAATGTAGCGCCTCCTGGATAATCCAGGATAACCTCCCCATCTCCCAACCCTTATTCATTCATATCTGCAAAGTTCCTTTTACCATTTGGAGGGAGATTCACAAGGTACAGGGATTAGGACCTGGATATTTTTGAGGGCCATTAGTCAGTTTACCACACTAGGTAATTAAGAGATTAGATATTCCAATCTGAAGTCCATCTTCTCAAAATCCAGCCCTTTGGTCTACCTCGGTTGTTCCAAATAATTTCTCTTCTCAAGATAGCCACCAAAATTTGCAGTTGGAATCATTGTAGATCTGTAATATACAGATTGAGCTACAGCAAACAGAATCCCTGTTCACTTTTTATCACTGCTTGACATACAAAATCATCAACTGAAGAATGTTTCAGTGATTTCTCTAAAATCCAGTTGAATATTCAAAAAGCCATCCATTATGTCATTGAATGTTCCTTACAGAAAAATTCATGATTTTTAAAAATCTGTGTCCCTTAGATTTAAAACTTGAATTTCTCTATCCTCATGAGCTAATGTACAACTAGAGCTATACAACTCATCCTGATTTTTAAAAATTTGTCTTGGTTTCCAGGAAGTACAGGCTAAATTCAGTATATAATTAACTATTCTTAGCTAGTATTTCTACTAATTATATGTTCTTTAACCCACTCCCAATAACCATTTCTTCTACCCCTTACTATGATACTTTTGACAATTTATCTTCATTTTAACAAGCCTATTGCAAACCTTTTATTATAATCTGCCTCAAAATACTTTTTCAAAGCAGACATAAATAAAGCAAACAAAATAAACAAAGTTGGAAGATACATAGACCCTATGAATTATGGCCTATCTGCATCTTTTTTGAGTGCCAAAGGCATAAATTCAGCCACAAATACATTTTGTTACTACAGAAGCATATCAGAAATGGGTTTCTATGCATTACATAGCTTATTAGAATAGATAGATAACTTTAGATGCCAAGGATATGCTAATTAATGCCACTATATAGCCTGTAGCTTCCTTGATTTCATTCATTACCTTCCAATTTTAATAATTTACAATTGGTATTAACGACACTAATAAAATTTAAAATCGAAATGTATGTGAGCTGTTTTTGTTAATACTTCCTGTGTTAAAGAGACCTAAACATACTTTTGAAATCATAAGTATATTTTATGAAAGGTTTCCACGAGTAAAGGGCTTCATTTTGGACCTATTATATACAAGTTCCCCTCCCCACCCCCCAGCTCACATTTAGTTTATTAGAACTGAACATAATATGTGGTATAAATGATACACATATGAACTAAATAATTTGTGTATATCAGAGGCCAAGTATATTGGCTATTATGGAAGCTTTGAAACCCTCACCTAGTAGAAAAATTTTTAAAAATTTTAAATTTAAGGGTTAAAAATCCGTAGTCTCCTTCTTCATTTATTCTGTTAATCTAGTTTCTGATAGTTATTCATCATGTCCAGGATTTCTCATTACATCTCCAACAAACCTAAATGATGACTAAGTTAAAAAACACAATATGTACTAAAGTCTTGTTTCAAATATGGCAACAAATGTGTTTGAATAGGACTAAGATTTGCTCAGAAAAAAATTTGATGTCGTAAAGAGCAATTTGACTCAGAGAAGTAAGCATTAACTTGTAATTCAGAGACTGAGTTCAGATTTCATGTTCATTGACTCATCTGGTCCTTTTGAGATACCGGTATTTTGAAAAATACATTTAACATTATAACTGTTTACATAGACCTAATTCTTTCTGTGATTTTAAAGTTATAGTTGTCTAAAAAAACTAATGTAATGATTCCCTATATTTTCAATTATCTTCTTTTTAACTTAAAAAATATGAATTATTCAAACATAAAAATAGTACAGAATAATGTAGTATCTTTATTTATTTTTTTAAAGATTTTATTTATTTGACAGGGAGAGACACAGCGAGAGAGGGAACGCAAGCAGGGGGAGTGGGAGAGGGAGAAACAGGCTTCCCGCAGAGCAGGGAGCCCGATGCGGGGCTCGATCCCAGGACCCTGGGATCATGACCTGAGCCGAAGGCAGACACTTAAGGACTGAGCCACCCAGGCGCCCCAATGTAGTATCTTTAAAACATTTTTACCAAAATTCAGAGTAAGCAAAAACATTTTACATCACATTTACATACATACATAAATATACAAATGACTAAAGCAAACTATCCACAAAACAAGGCTTAAATGTACTGCAACTTACAGTGATATTTCCTATTTTGTTCTACTTTATTCTATTCTTCTTAAAAATATTAGCCACAGCCTTTTAAAGTAATTTCACACCCACAATTTGGGTATCATTCCACAGGTTGAAAAGCACTGATGTACTATGAACGTTTTTGTATCCACCATTCATTCAACCTTATAAGATGTTAACATTTTGCCATATTTGCTTCAAATAAAAAGAAAACATCAGATAAATTCCAAGTCCTCCATGCTCTCTTTTCCCTTTTCCTACTTTTGCTTCAGAAGTAACTGTTATTTTAAGTTTGATGTTTGTTTTCATGCATGTTTAACAGTTATAACTTCTTATAGATGTATCCATAAAAATGTATAGCATAATTTTGCATATTTTAAAATTTATATAAATGTTTTATGCTCATCTATTTTTCTGCAACTTGTCTCTTTTTTTTGGTTCATCATTATGTCTTGTTATTAAACAAGTTTGCCTCCTATACCTTGTTTGTCCATTTTAAGTGCTCTATAGAAGCCCATTGAATGAATATTCCTCATTTTTTATTAATTAATGTACTGTGATTGGTAATTTAGATTTTGTTGTTATTGTTGTGGCCATGATGATTAGTACTGTAATGGACATTCATGTACATGCATCTTTTTGCTCAAAAATGAGCGTTGCACTAGGGGCTATAACTAAAAGTGGAAATGTGAAACAACAAAACTTACACATCTTTGACCTTATATGTATTTCCAAATTGCTCTCCAAAATAGTTCTGATTTATATATGCAACAGGGGGCGCCTAGATGACTCATTTGGTTAAGTGTCTGTCTTTGGCTCAGGTCATAATCTCAGGGTCCTGGGATCAAGACCTGCGTTGGGCTCTCTGCCCCTGGGGTGGTGGGGGGGTCTGCTTCTCCCTCTCCCTCTGTGCTCTCCCTCTCTCTCCCTCAAATGAATAAATTAAAAAAAAATTTTTATATACAACAGCACTGAATAAGAGTTACTATTTCTCGGGACGCCTGGGTGGCTCAGTCGGTTAAGCGTCTGCCTTCGGCTCAGTTCATGATCCCAGGGTCCTGCGATGGAGTCCCACATCGGGCTCCCCCCTCCGCGGGGAGCCTGCTTCTCCCTCTGCCTCTGTCTCTCTCTCTGTCTCTCATGAATAAATAAATAAAATCTTAAAAAAAAAAAAAGAGTTACTATTTCTCCGTATCCTTGTCAATTCTAAGTATAATGAAAAAGTACTGTGAATGAAATCTTGTTTTATTTTAATTTGCATTTTATTAATTAGTAGTGAGGTTGAAATTTTTCATGTTTTGGGGGCATTCGAATCCCCTCTTATATAAATATCTTCCATTTTTCATTTTCCAGTGGGATTCATATTTTACATATGAATGCACTGAGTATTTTTCCTCATTTTTCTATATTTGAGCATGAGGCCAAGTCTATAACTATCAATATGGTAGTGAAAATTAAAGTAATTATCCAAAAGAACAAAAGAAAGTTCTCATACCTGCTGTCCATGTTTACGGTTGAAGTGTTTTCTTCTGGTTTGTTTTTGATAGCTGGTTCCTCTGCAAGAACAGCATTAAAAGTGGGATTTGAGGCCTAAGTTGACCTGAGTTAAGCTCATAATAATAGCTCTCCACTCGGGGTAATACAAAGCACAGACCTAAATGTGTTCTTGTATTTCTCAGTGTTCAGTTCTGTACCTGTGGATCAAATACCTGTGGTTTGGATGATTTACCTCTGGCAATTCATTATTTCCTCTGAGTTTATGTGTTTTATTCTTTTATTATTTTCTCCCAACTTTATTGAGATATAATTCACATGTAACAGTAAGTTTAAGGTGTACAATGTGATGATTCGCAAAATGAGTATCATAATAAGGTTTAGTTAACATATCCAGCACTTCACATTATTACAATGTTTTGTGTGTGTAGTGAGAACATTAAGATTACTCTATAAGCAACATTCAAGTATTTAATACAGTATTGTTAACTATAGTCACCATGCTGAATATTAGATCCCCAGACCTTATTCCTCTTATAACTGGAAGTTTGTACCTTTTCACCAACATTTCCCCTTTTCCCCCACCCCCCAATCCCTGGCAACTATTTTGCTCTCTGTTTCTGTTTGATTTATTCTTAACTTGTTCTCATTCCAAATTATTGTGGATGTCAGTTATAACGTGAATGAAGAAAACACACACCTGCTGTGTGTGGTATATTATACTGGAGGAATGGACAGGTATAGATACATGATACAATATCTTACTTCAGCCAGAGTATGATTTCATTTGGGTTGGAAGACCGGTATGCATAAATGCAGGGACTATGTGCTAGATTGGATCTGAATCTGGGGCTTCGCTGGGGCTTCACTTCCAGCCCTATTCCTTCATGGCCATGTCACCTTAGCATGTCACTTCCCCCATGGCTCCTCAACACTTAGGTAACCCCAAACCACTTTTTTTTTAGAATATAAGGAAAAATAATGATATGCCAAATCAGGATCATGAATATCTTTTTTTCAATTCCATCAATAGCTCTTTGAGTGACTACATAAATTCAGTTGTAAAGGATATTAAGTCTAAATTTAAATTATTGAATCTGAGGCATGAGCCAAGGAGTACATTGCCCCTCATCCTTCCACAAATACCATGGAGTTGGCTCTGATCTCACGTCAGCTGACTTACTCCTCTTATGCTATAAAATGACTTGTAAGATCTCATCCATATCTAGCATCCCATAGTTTTAAAGATGTTCGTTCTCTTCTTGGTTATGTGCAATGTTATACACATAGGATCAGTTTCACAAACAGTCTTATTTGACCTTGATGGGCCATTGGACATATTTGAAAATACAGCAACTCTTCTGCCCTTTTGTTTCTTGACAGTAAAATTTCAGCAAAAACACATTCCCACATTATCCCAAACTCTCCAGTATAGGGCTAGCAATATTTTTAATTCTTTTAAGAGGTTAAGATTTTATGTGTTTTGGTGCCAGGAAATAATTTTGTGATAAAACAAACATCTGGTTTGCTAGAAAATATTGGCATCCTACAAACGTGAATTCATTAGAGAGGAATTCAACATGCATTGCATCTGAGCTACAGCTTTTGTGAACTAAAAGACTGCTAGTTAATGTCTCAGAAGTTTTTAGAGAATGTGGAGTATAAGAAATTGTCAGTGCTTTGAAAGCAGAGATAATGTCTTATCCTTTTTGTAACCCCTATGGTTAGCTGGAGCTTGCCTCACTATAGGACCTCAAGAAGAATATTCATGGATTGGGGTGTAAGTCATTAATTTTCAAACCTGCATCCTTTGAATAATGAAAGATTTTATCCCATTGTATTTCAACTAGATAGATATATGGGTCTTTAACCTTGCCTTATCTTCCTTTAGAGCTATGATACAAACTAAAGCATTTCTTAGAGAAAGTGACTCTGAAGTATTTTTGTTAATGTTTCAAATGTGCAATTATAGTCCTGAAGATTCATAAGGACATTGATAACTGCCAGTGGCATCCACATTTTACAGTGGCAACCATTGTTTACATGTTTCAAGTGAGACCTGCCAGATTTTTTCCTTATGTGAGAAATACGAGTAAATCAGCATTAAAAAATGTATGGGAAATTAGGACCTTGTTTATGACTAGAAAAGCTTGACTGTTTTTATTACTAGATACTTATAATCATGTCACATGCAATATCACATTTGATTATAGAAGAATTTTAAACAAATTAAGGTGTGCTAATATTTATGAAATAAACATGAGTGATACAAGATGGCTCTGACTCTTTGGAAACATGCCATAAGGCAGGGATCCACAAATTTTTTTGGAAGGGACCAGATAATATGTATTTTAGTCTTGTGGAATATACAGTTTGAGTCACAACTACTCAACTTTGCCTTCGTAGCACAAAAGCAGCCATAGATGATGCATAAAAGAATAGGCATGGCTATGTTCCAGTAAAACTTTATTTACAAATACAAGCACAAGCCATAGATTGCTGACCCCTACCCTAAAAATACACTGATCTAGTCCAGTGTTAAGAATTAGAAAATTTTAGTCAAAATCTGTTGTATTTCTGCATATATCTTTTAAGGGCAGTGATTTTTAAAAGGAAACGTAAGCGGGGCACCTGGGTGGCTCAGTCGTTGAGCGTCTGCCTTCGGCTCGGGTCGTGATCCCAGGGTCCTGGCATCAAGCCCCACATCGGGCTCCCTGCTCGGCGGGAAGCCTGCTTCTCCCTCTCCCACTCCCTCTGCTTGTGTTCCCTCTCTAGCTGTGTCTCTCTCTCTCTCTGTCAAACAAACAAACAAACAAATGAACAAATAAATAAATAAAAGGAAACATAAATTAATCTGAAAAAATATTTGATTATAAATGTATTGATGTAAATTTACTTGCTCTTGTCACTAGACTAGTTATTAAAGATATTTAGACAGTAATTTTTTATATTGTTTTCTCTGGAATGCACTCGAGCCTTGGACAAATGTCTCATCATTGAACTTGGTTTCATGTCCATAGAATGAAGGGTTGCTCATGATTTCTGTAAGGTATCTTTAAACTATGTAATTCTGTGTTTCTGTAAGTGTCATGTCATTTGCCAATAGGAACAATGTCTTAGTTTATAGAGTTCTTCTTAGAATGTCATTTCTCCAAGAGATCTTGTTCTCTTTGAAAGTCACTTCTAGTTTCTGTATGAAAAAAGTCTTTTTTAAAATCAATACCAGTGAAAGTTAATCAGTGATAGAATGATTACAGGATGCCTTGCTTATCACTGCAAGGCCGAGATCATTATCTCTGTGATTATCCTCATATCTGATTTGAAAGGACAGAGGGGCAGCTTTTTCTGGCCATACCACTCCTAATTCGTGAGATGTCCCCTAACCCCATTGTAAGAAGGAAACCTACCTTTATTGCCATATTCTAAAGAGATTAGTGAATATTATGCCCAAGTGCCCAGGAAATCATCAGCCCTACTCCCATCATTTATCATAGAGTCCTCGTAGTCATAAAGGGAATAATCACAAAGTCCTCTCACATCCCATCTCATTATATTATTGTGAATAAGGAAAAAAATAGTTTTAAAGTATGGAGAAGAGTGAATTGGGTCATGCAGCTGCTTCCCAAATGCTAAATTTCCATTTCCAGTGCTTCCATTATTCTTCCACACTGAGATGCAGAAATTACTCATATTGAGATACAACTATTTTCCCTCTTACCAAGTCTTCAATGCCTATTTTATTAGCTCATAATAAGAGGTCACTGAAAGGGTGTCAATGCAAGAAGCAGGCAAAAATCACCAGGTCCATTCTTCATGAACCCCTGCGTGCCCTCCAAGCACACCTGTATCTCTGGAAACTGGCTCTTCCTTCTGCCTCCTCCTTTTGAATGGTTACGGTGGAGGCAGCCAGTTTTACAAGGTGACCCACCCCACCTCATCTGTAGAGGTGTAGCCATAGGTTGGCTCCTGGCTCAGGTGGAGCTCATCTGAGTCCATTCCTGGGTTTTAAGCATTGGAACTGGGAAATGATTGCCCAGGAAACCCTGAGCTCTTAAATGGAAATGATGCAAACTCACAAGCACTTGAGCAGTAGCTATTTTTTGACATGGGGTTTTAGAAATAGAAAAGCCACAGCGGGTGGTGCAGGGGGAAATGAAACATATATACGAAGAGAGGCAGAGTTGAGATGTGAAGAGCAACTTCTGGTTTCTCTCCAATCTTTGGGTCAGGTGCAAGTTCACCCCATCACCCAGCTGAATCCCTGCCCTTGAGTTGTGTGATACAGCCACGTATATGTTTCATAAACTCCCTTTTGCTAAAACTAGTTCAAATAGGTTTCCATAACTTAGAGCCAGAAGAACTAATTGTGAAGTGTCTTTCATACTCTCCATTCTATAAAATACAGAATTAAATATAATGCCTACATAAATGTTCTTATGGTGCTAAATTATTAAACAGAATTAATTACCCAAGAGATACTACCCAGAGGAGACCATAAGGTTTGTGTATATATAGTTACATATATAATATTTTTTCAAAAACTAATTTTTGAGTGACTCCTATGAAACCAGGCAACACTATTAGGTAGGCAGCAATAAACAAATGCAAAAATGAATGCCTAGTCTATTGGGGGAGAGATATATTAACCAAATAATCACAAAAATTAGGCTTTGGAAAATACTATGAAGGATAAGGCCTAGGGAGCCAGGTACAGGAAGCGACACATAGGAAGGTCCCATGGCTAATTCAACGAATTCTGGTGTTACTATTCAGAAGGATTTTTTTTTTCACAATGCCATTTATTATTGAGAGCCTAAAATCATCCTTTCTGTTTTCTGATAGCTATATTTAGCTCTTATGTAGGAAAAGCATTTTTGTTTGTGTTTCAAATGTATTTCTCAAATAATCTAAAACCCCTATTTCCTTAACATTATTCAAGAAAGGCATGTAGTATACAATGGTATTTGCAGCATCAACTCGTTCAGTAAACTCTCTCTTTGTGGTCAGGGCAAAAAAAAAATCATCTCAGGCATATTCATATCCATGGTCTCACCACGGAGTGGTGAGTGGGTTCATGAATTCTGCTTAGAGCGGGGTGACTGCAGTCGTGTCCCAGCTCATCATCCCGGGCGCTTCTCAGCTCCGTCTCACTCCAGTCAGATCGCACAGAGGCATGTGAAGCCAGAGCCACAGCAGTGTTCATTTCCCTCAAGAATGGAAAAGACACTGTCTTCAGTAAGATAGACAGAGGGGATCTGCACGAAGTGCTCTCTTGGGCTAGCATCCCTCTGTTCTTAAACCGCAACCAATGCCGCTGTAACATTGCGGTAATATTCTGAGAAAGGGTGACCAGGAAGTGAGAGAAAAAAAAAATTTACTTTGTGACTTCTCCAGGTTTCTGACTGATGCATGAACTATTTAACTGTGTACACAAAGAACTGCACTTTTAGTTGCCATGGCATTGCTTATCTGTTGTCTTTACAGGGAGCAAAATGGTACTTGAATTAACTGTGACTCATCCCTTGAGGTAAAAGTGATAAGGCTGCCTTTCTTAACGGAGCCCGAATGCTTCATGCTTCGGTTGGCACAGATTTTTTTGTTGCCTTTGTTGTAGTTGTTGTTGTTAAAGAAAAGATACTTGCTCGGAAACCCAGGTTTAACCACTGCTCTTAAAAATTGATAGCTTTGAGCAAAGATCAAAATTTACTGAATCTCATTGTAACAATTCACGCATAATAGATGAACAACACATGAAATGGCTACGAGGGAAATAGTTTCTTCCTAATATGTGTTCTCTTGAGTTACATCTAAGCATTTATGAGGGCAGAGGTGGCAGTCATGACCCCCGGCATTACTGATGAGGCACTACCAAAAATCTGATGCATAGTCTACCTCTGATAAGAAATCTTGAGTGCGCCTCAGGGTACCGTCGGGGAGAGTCTAATGAGTGCTAGGTGTGTGAGGTTAAGAATTCCACAGTCACGGTGCACCTTATTGATAAGAAGGAAAAGTGATTTTAGGACACATGTGAGAATCCATGCATATACTTATAGGTGTGACACCCTAACAGAATTATTAAGACCCTATTCTGTGCCCCCAGAGCACTGTGTCTGTATTTCCATTACGACACTTTTCACTTTGCTTGTTGTTGTTATTGTTGTTGTTATTACCGTTCTTGATTATCAAGTGCCTAAGAAGGAAGGGCTCAATACATACTTGCTGTATTATTCTCAGACTCTCAAAGCTGTGTTCATTATGGTTTAACATTCTACAAGAAGTACAAAGAGAAGGAAATAAGTCTGAGAACCTTTGGATCACTGGATGTCCAAGATTGATTTTCTTCTAGGGAAGTGTTCTGGGTTGAAGTTGGCCTAGTAAAATAACTCAGATTTCACCTTATTCAGAGAAACTTAGGAGAAAACAGCCCAGGACTGAGGAAACTCTTTTTTATTTTTTTATTAAATAATTGATGCCTTTGAGAAGGCTCTAGAAGCTACACTTTTGGAAGTCCTTAGAAACAAGGACAAGTTAATTCCTGGACCTAGCACATATTTCTGAGTAAAACAAGTGAAACATCCTACATCCTAACAAACTATCTTGAATCAGATAGCTCCTTGATAGAAATGAGGTAAAATTTTAATTACTAATTTTACAATAGTAATTGTAAAATTACTTTGCAATACAATTCCTAAGAAAAAAGTTAATTTGGCAATGGTAAAACAAAAAATTCTGCAGGATCAACACTGAAGATAGGAAGAATATTAAATGTAGTGAAATTGAGAAGTATGTGTCTTTTATCTGTAGAAGTATTTTTTTAATTAACAAAAATTCACCAACCAAACTGTACTAAAATTATTATAGGTTATATCAAAAGTTCTGTGAAATATGAATGTAATAATGTAGAAGGGACTTCAAATTATATATTTTGAGAGATTTTACAATTGTTTCTTCTTCATTGATACAAAAAATATTGAAATCTCAAAATTATTCCAGAGAGTAATACTATAAATACAGAAATGTATTGCATTTGGAAAACTGGACTCAAAATTACAGCACACAAGTGTTATTTTAGTTTAGAAAAGTAAGTATGAAGTCATATGTTACATAGCTTATCAGTTAGCCTTCTAAAGAAATGCACTTAGTTCCTATTCTTCCATGATAACCTCTATGTTATCCTATTTAATTCTTTGTGATCAAATGTTCTCTGTTTTAGTTCTCTAACCACTACTAATTTTGATTTCAGGAAATCAAATCCCTCCCTAGTTTGGTGGCCATTGCAAAGTCATGTCTGCATCTTCTTTTCCCAGTGGCCTGGGGTATTCACATCCAACGCTGTTGGCATTCATCAACACTGAATGTATTGAGGAGATTTTCTACCTTTTTCCTTAAAAAAAAATCTAAATATACCTAAGTGATTGATTGTACAGAAAAACTCCATTCGTTCAGGTTAATTGGGGAAAACGTGATCTGAATTTATTGGGAAGGAATTTATTATAATTGTCTTGTTATTCTATAATTCAATTTCAGTGTTTTTTACTTGGAGTAATGTCTGAAGTTAAGAGCTATAGAATGATTATCTGTTAGGGAGCCTTCCTGTTTAGTTGATAATGTGGTATTTGAATGCAAAGAGGGATCTGTCATAAGGCTTAAAAAATTTGTTGCCCTTAGTAAGTTGAACAATCTCTGAAATCTTGTTTATATTGTCTAAGGGCATATTCAATGAGTTAATTGGAAAAGCGTACCATAAATAACCTTCCTACTTTCCATGACTCACAACATTAATTTTCTGACTTGATCTTATGAAAAAGTCCAAACGAAATAATATCATTTGGGAAACTTACATAAATTTATGCTATTTTACTCAGAAATCTTAAGAATCACTAATACACCTATCTAACTACTGGTTTCTTATTCGAAATGAACAATTTGACAGTACATACAAAGTCATTTCTCCAGATATTATTTAAATGGATACCAGGTTTAAATATTTAACCTTTCTGTGTCTTTTGTCTTGTTATTCAGTTTACACTTTGACTTTTAAAATGTTAACAGTGCATTGAAATTATACATTGGAGGTTTAAATAGTTGAATCACAGGTGGCCAACTATCAAACATGTGTTCCTATGCTAAGAATTTGTATTGTGACAAGAATAATACAAGTAAATAGAAGCATTAGACTGTGACCTTTAAGTAAACAAGCACTTCTTGTAATTGGAAGTTATCTTGGGGCTAAGGTATGTGACTACTAATTTGTTTGCACCACAATTTTATGCCTATTTGAAAAGATACGCCATATATCACAGTTATTCAGTTAAAATAGTTCAGTGTGATTATCGTTAACTAAATCACATACACAATCACAAAACCCTATTCAAGTAATATTTGGTACAAAACTAAAGCATACAAAAAGGAATAAAGATTAGTATGAAGGGTCAGAGAGCACTGCCCTTGATCTTCCCAAGACATTCTAATCTTTGTCAAGTGAACTGCCGGGTATTAATTAATGTGACAGAAAAATCAAGCCCTGTCTTACCTTACTTTGCCTAATCCTTCCATTCCATTTCAAAATGGTGCCTCAGGCTTATAAAGGCCTTCAGAAGCTTAAAGATAAGGCAGATACAGTTTTGGTTGTAATTTTTAATAAAATATCTAATTTATTTTATTGAATTCAATGCCCTACAGGTACGTATTCTTGGTTTGTAGGCACTTGAAAAAACATGTACTTAAAAATTAAAGTTATTCATGTTCATGGGATCATAAAAGAATGCTCTTACTCTGGGGATAATGAGGCCCAATGGATTTGAAGTAGCATTCTTTAGGTTATGCCTATGATGTCTTAAATATTAGCTTTGTCATCTGTGTAGGCAAAGAGGTGGCCACTACAACAAATCTGAGCTTTATATGGGTAAGAGTTGCAAGTGTAGAAAGGAATCATGTCGTTTTTTAGCCTTTCCCAAACCTCTATAGTGATGCAGTATTGAATGGATATATAAGGCACTAATGATTTCATGTTGATCAATCCCATATTTGGATGCTATATGATACCCATTCTTTTTTTTTTTTAAGATTTTATTTATTTACTTGACAGAGAGATAGACAGAAGAGCACAAGCAGAGGGAGTGGCAGAGGGAGAGGGAGAAGCAGGCTCTGCACTGAGCAGGGAACCCGATGCGGGACTCGATTCCAGGACCCTGAGATCATGACCTGAGCCGAAGGCAGACGCTTAACCATCTGAGCCACCCAGGCGCCCTATGATACCCATTCTTAATGATGGCACCAGCAAGATACCTAAATCTTTCCAAATAACCCCAATAGTCATAATAGGATTGTATATTAATGCAATAGTTTTGTAAAACTGATAGTATCTACTAAAGTTGAACACCTACAACCTGTCCTTTTTTCCTAGGTATATCTCCAACAGAAATGTACAGAAATGTTCATAGCAGTACTATTGGTAGTGGCCCCAAATTGAAAGCTACCTAAAGATCCATGAACAGTAGAAGGAATAAATAAATTGTGGTATGGTCACCTAATAATCTACATCAATAAAAGTGAATGAACTTTCATTATACAAAATTATATGAATGAATCTCATAAACATAATATTATGTGAAAGGCGCTGGACCAAAATAGTATATAACATATGATTTCATTTATCTAAATTTTAGAAAGAGCAAAATTAGTCAATGTTTCTAGAAATCAGGGTGGTGGTTACCTTTGCTAAGGAGAGAAGTGATGGCGAGGGACCATGAGGGAGACTTCTGGGATGTTGATAAAATGTTCTATTTCTCTATCAGGTTGCTGGTTACATGGATATGTTCAGTTTGTCATGATTCATCAAGATATACACTTAGATTTGTGTACTTACATATATATAAAAGCATACATTATACTTCAGTAAGAAAATTAAATTCTGAAAAAGCTCTGAGGTTAAATGTGGCAAATTGAGTCAAGTGCTTATTTGTGCTTGTATCAGTTTTCTAGGGCTCCAGTAACAAGTTACCACAAACTAGATGGTGGCTTAAAACAACAGAAATTCACTCTCTCACAGTACAGAAAGACAGAAGTCTCAAATCAAGGTGTTGGCAGAGTTGTTTTCTTTTGGAGAATCTAAGAGAGAATCTCTTCCATGTGTCTCTCCTAGCTTCTGGTGCCTGTTGGCAATCCTTGCCATTCCTTGACATATAGACACATCACTCCAACCTCTACTTCCTTCTTCACTGATTTTCCCTCTATATTTCTTCTCTTTGTTTCTGACAAGGATACTGGCCATTGAGTTAAGGGCCCACCTCGGTAATTGAGATTTTTAACTTAATTACATCTACAAAGGTCTTTTTTTTCCAAATAAGGTCACATTTATAGGTTCCTGGTGGTCATATACGTTTTGGCGGGGCATGATTCAATCTACTATAGTATTCCTTCCCAAACTCCCCAGAAATCATAATGACGTAAATATAAAAATATTACACAGACAGGAAAATATGACAAAAGTAGGAAACATAAGGTATATTTTTAAGATTTTAGAAGATGGAAGGTGAGTATTTAGCAGGATGCAGAAAATTAAAATTGAAGCAGTTCCAAGCAGGCTCAGGATTTGGAGATACCAAGTACTTCCAGATGTGAGGGTAAGGAGTGGGGCGGAAAATAGTAACTTTGGTTGAAAGTCTATATAAGGAAGTCAAAACCCCAGATAGCCTCTCCCACCCTGGGCATCCAACTGACCAATCATCCCATACCTAGGCAGAAAGAAAATGAACAATAAATACAAAAAAAGAATCAAAGTGGCTCTGGACTTGTGGACATGAGGAATTGCTAAGGGAGGGGGTGAGGCACTGTGCTGAAACAAGGCAATTTAGAAATAGTCTACATTTTGAATAGTGCAGACTCCCTCTTATCACCCCTCTATACTCATCTATGAGGACACTGGCACTTGGCCTGCTTCTCTAGTCAGGAGGTTGGAAGATTCTTTTCTGGGGGAAATCATTGCAGCCCAAGAGAAAAGACCTGCCTTTGTCAGGGTTGTCTCCAAATGAAAAGACTAATATTTTCCCGATCACATATACTGGTGTCCAATTTTCAGTCATCCCACTGTGCACACACAGCTTACATTCAGCTTTTCAATACCTCGTATTTACATAGCAGTGGCCAGCCAAGGGTTACAAGATATTCATGGAAAGCTCACAGTGTAAAAGAGATTTTTTTTAAAAAAAGAAGCATTCGAATAAAAAGAACTATAATGAAACAAAGACTGTTCAGGGAGATGAAAAGTTCAAAAAATATAATGAATATTCTCAAATACATTAAAGAAGCAATTTATATCATCCAAGATGCTATACAAATGGACATTCAGGGAATTCATAAGAACTCGAGAGATTAAAATATTATAGCACAAATCTCCCAGAATGTAGAACAAATTATCAAAGGGCTGAGAAGATTTTTTTCAAAAGGGGATCAATACAGGAGGTCTAATTGGAATTTTGAAGAGCTGGAAAAAAATGCAGGAAAAAGTAGAGAAGAGGAAATTATCGAGTAATGCAAGAAAGTTTTCCTTAAATGATGAACTTGATTTTCCATATTTAAAGGGTTCAACAGGTGACCAGCAAAAGGAGTTCAAGAAGATTCATATCTAGGCATGTCAGCCCGAAATGTTAGGTCACCAAAGGTAAACATTCTAAAAACTTTTCGAAAGGGGTAGAGGCAAGTCATACACAATACCACAGGAATCAGAATAGCATTGGACTTCTCAAGGGCAACGTATGAAGCCAAAAGTCAACAAATTCATGTCATTAAAATTTTGAGGAAAAATTATAATTGCTTTCTACCTACAATTCTATATCCAGACAATCAGTCAACCTGTGAGAATGGATATATAGAATTTTCAGAACTATAAGGTCTCAAAAATACGTTTATAATACACCCTTTCATCAGAAGGTCCTAGAGGTTGTATTTTACCAAAATGAGTGAGTATGCCAACAACGAATGGTTGAGAACCAGAAAACAGGGCACACATTGATTAGAAAGGGGAAGGGAAAGAAAGTCTCTTCAGAAAAATATATGGCTTATAAGTAATAAAAGAGAAAAATGAAAACATAGAAGAAAATAATTTTCAATGAAAGAAGCCAATAGGAAATGTAGATGATATACATAGAGATGGAACACTCCCAGAAAAACAAGCCACTCAAGGTCTCTGAACACCTGCTGTGTATTTCTGCCTTTTCTATTTCCACAATTGACATGCCCTTTCTCCATCCTCATTGTTAATACACTAGTCCTTAAAAGACCCAACTCAAGATACAATCTCCCCCAGAATATAGGATAATAATTTCCTTGGTTAAGGAAAGCTTTCTTAGCAGACACAAAATATAGCCATAAAAATAGAAGCTGAAATCTGATCACATTATAATTTTAAACTCTTGTAAAGCAAAAAACATAAATCATAAACAAGTTTAAGAGGTAAATGACAGAGTGGAAAATTGTATTTCCAGTAGATATCATGATTTTTAAAAATGATATATAAAAAATCTGTAAAGAATTCCAAGTCAATAAGATATAAAATACAATAAAATATAAAATTTGTTTATCAAATGTTAGGAAAGATGTGGGGGAAAAAAATTGTACCCTCAGTGTGTGGTGGAAGTATACATTGGTGCGACTATTTTGGGGAACTATTTGGCAATAGCCCATAAAATTAAAAAACTGTATGCCTTATTATTAGGATGAATTTATAATCTATTGTTTAATTTGGGACCCCTTTGAACATGAAATGGGGTGCTATTAAATTTTATGCCAGAGCAGGGGCACCTGGGTGGCTCAGTCGGTTAAGTGTCTACCTTCGGCTCAGGTCATCATACCAGGGTCCTGGGATCGAGCCCCACCATCGGGTTCCCGGCTCAGTGGGGAGCCTGCTTCCCCCGTCCCCCTTGCTCATGCTCTCTGTCTCACTCTCTCTCTCTCAAATAAATAAATAAAATCTTTAAAAAAAATTATGCCAGAACAAATGTGTAAACTGGGATTATCCCAGGCCCTCTGGTTATAATCTCACCCTGTGTTTGACCCACTTTGTGTATAGACTCTAGATAACCTCTTGTCCATATGCGCTATGTGTGTATAGTTTATAACAGCAAAAAATTAAGAACAATGTGTCAAAAGGGAACTCCACAGCTAAAATGTATAACACAGAATACTAAACAAGGTAAAGAGATGAACTGGATTTCTCTATATATCAATGTCAGTAGATATCCAGAACATAAACTTCAGGTGTGAATGGAAAATTCCAGAATGTTATACACAGGGATATATAGATTTATGGATTTGTAACAAGTTCAGTTATAAAAATGGAATAGAAAAACACTCCCCAAAATTATAATGGTAGTTGCTTATGGAAATTGGGAAAGGGAATTCTAGTCATGGTTTAAAGGGAATCAAGCTATGTTAGTCATGTCTTATTGTTTTAAAAATAATTTGACGCAAATATGACAGAGGTTAAAGTTGATAGATCTGGATCAGGAGAGGTATAAGCATATTTAAAAAGTATTTGGCTTTGGTTTTTTTTTAGTGACTTTTATTTCTCAAAGTAAAAACAAAATGATAACCTTTTCCACGAAGCCTTCCTTGATCTCTTTTAGCCAAACATTAGCTCTGTCACTCCAGATTGTAATAGTGCCTTTTTCCTTTTTGTATCCTCCCACAACACCTGGCCAGATATCTGATACACAGGCAACACGTGGTAAGATTTTATTAAATAAAATACAGAAAGAATAGGATGGTTTACATAGAAACCCTTGCCTCTTGGTAGGTGACTGGAAACATTTTAAATTTTCAACTTTTTCAAGCTTTTCTTTGCTTAATGGACCTGTGTTTTGTGCCAAATGCTATTGACATGTTCTGGAATAAATCTCTAATAAAAGTGAAAATAGAGCGGTTTATGTTTATGTGTTACTTAGCCTGTTGAAGATTCTCCAGACTTTAATCACCAAAGCAAGCCTCGTCTAGCATGGTCATTAAAAGGACCTGCTCCAGTTTCTCTCCTCTCTCATAAATACCTGTTCTTTGTCCTAATGCTGAGTTCTGCCCTGTGGAATGAAATGCGGCGTTTTTCTCTGTTACTCTTTTGTGTCGCTTTGGCCCTATTTGCCACTGTAGTACTGTTAACTTCT
This sequence comes from Mirounga leonina, assembly GCF_011800145.1. Taxonomy (NCBI): domain Eukaryota; kingdom Metazoa; phylum Chordata; class Mammalia; order Carnivora; family Phocidae; genus Mirounga; species Mirounga leonina. Next base: position 14,673,665 of record NW_023270158.1, read on the forward strand.
GCCTGTCAAAACCAATTAATAATTTTTGAGCATCTACTAGGTCCTCAGCAGAATTTCAGTTACCTGTGGCTCATTTTGAGTTGAGCTGTTAAGCAAAGCTTGAATACAATATGGCATTTGCCTTGAATTTTTTTATTTCAAGTTCCATGGTTTCAGTATTACCACTCTCATAAATAAAACATATGCTTTCATTTTTTTCAAAGTTATCGGAGTTTGTTCACTTGAACAATGCCCAACTCGCAAATGAATACTTTTGCAAATACTTATGGAGGATATATAAGTACATATGTAAATTCATTTGGCTCCAATGCGAATTTATTAAATGTGCTATACTGGTTTATCTTTTATCAAAAGAGCTGTTAGTAAGTGAAAGCAAGTGCCCGTGCTCATACACACATAAAATGCTCAATTTAGGCTTTAGTGGTAGCTTTTAAAATGACTTCTTTACCTGCCACTTATACTAAAAGGATGCCTTTATTCTTGAAAATGAGATATGGTTTTTAGGAATACTTTTTCTTAATTTCTTTGAGATTCTCCTTTTGTTTCCAGTTTTCACTGCTGTTTCAGACATAGAACCAGACATGCCCCACTGTGGTTGGCTCCCTCCATCATTATCCGGCTTGCCTTTGAGACAGGACCTTGTATACAGTGGGTTTTCTTAGCTGGTTGATTCCTGTGATCGCCGGACTCTGTGCACTATGTGACGTGTCTCACAATTACGTGTGCCTAGTGATCTTCAGGTACTCTCACACGTACACACAAAAGATGTGCTGATGATAGCAGTGACTGCAGAGTGATCTTTTCGTCATAATTAGCATTTGAAAAATCTCCGAGTTGAAATACACAATCCCACGTGGCTTTGATGCTTCTGTAGTTAAGAAGGGCAGGAACAGCCTTGGGAAACTCTTGCTGACTTGGCAGCATGAAGCACGGCACGTGCACCTTCGGATGAACAGAAAAGCAAGCTGATTTCATTCCCTTTACCGCCACTATCCTACAGGGACTGGCTGTTCAGTCACTTACTCATGTTGTCAGAGCTGACCCTTAAAGACAGTTCACCTGGCTAAAACTCAGTTGTCTTGCGCCCGGAAGGATGAGATACGAATCTGAGGTGGCCGGGGTTTTAAGGCAAGGAGCTATATTATAGGTTGCTGGCATTCTGCAGGCTCTTAGGAGCACACTGTTAGGCATTCAGGTATCAGAAGGATCTTGGAAAATCTGCTCAGCCCCTGGCATCTTTTCGGCCCGTTCTAGATGTCTCATCCAGCTGTGCAGTGAGAAGAAATGAAGCTGAAGAGGCGTCGGTGTGGACGTTGCCAGACAGTGTGAGCATTATCTGTACTCATGTGGAAGGCTGCCTTGCTGTGTCTGTCTAAGGCTGTCAGAAAGATTGATTCTTGAGATATTTCTGAAAAAAAATGCTAAGTACTAGCTCCTTTGGGTATTTACCCAGGGGCATTGTGGCTGCGTGGCACTCTTTCTCTGATTTGTGTCTCTGTCAGCAGCCGAGAGGAGGGAGGTTCAGACCCAGAGTGGGGCCCTTGCTTCCCAGTATTCTCATCTAGCCCATGGTTTTAAATACTCTCTGCATTGCTAATGACTCCTAAATTTATATCTCTGGTCCTGATGTCATCCCTAAATCATAGACCCATGTATCCGACTGCCTACCCAGTAGCTCAGATTTGATGCCTAAGAGGTATCACACTTAAATTGAGCAAAACCAAACTCCTGATCTCTCCTCCCATATACGCCCCCAACTGCTCCTCCCACGATCTTCCCAGAGCAGTAAATGGCATCACCCTGCTTATGGTTGCTCCAGCCAGAACCTTGCATCATCCTTGACCCTTCCCTTCAGCTCAGGTCCCACATCGCAAGGCTCCACCTTGAAAGTAGATTTAGTACATAAACACTTCTCAGCCACCTGCCACCGCTGCCTTAATCCAAGCCAACAGCAGATCTCATCTGGACTGTTGTAACTGCCTTCAGTTGCCTTCTAACACGCCAGCCTGCTTCTCCCATCTGCCTGCTTTCTCCTGTATTTTCCCACAGCAGCAAAAGTGAATCCTAAAACCCAAATGAGATCATGTTATTCTCTGTTCAGAAATCACCAGTGACCTTCAAACCCAAGGTCCAAACCAAATCTACTTTTTCCTTAGCTCAGTTCCTCAACTCATTCATCTGTATATAGTGGCCTCTTCACTGCTCCTCGAGTATTCCAAGCTTGGTCCCACCTAAGTGTTTTTGAACTTGCTCTTCTCTTTGCCCAGAATGCTCTTCTCCTAGATACTGGCATGTCCTGTTTCCTCACTTCCTTTAGGTATCTCTGAAATGTCTCCTTACCAGTAAGATTTCCCCCTCACCAGCCTTTATAAAATAGAGCTCTGTTCTCAATGTTGTCTTACCTTGCTGTGTTTTCTTATTGGCCGCTGTGACCCCACAGTGTCTTTCTCCCCTACAGGCAGGCTTTGTTTTGCTCACTGCCAATCCTCTAGCCCTACAAACAGTGCCTGGTGAACAGAGGTCTTCAATGAGTGATTGTGGAAGGCACACCAACATGAGTCTTCTACCTGTATCCACGCCAGCTGTAATGGGGCACTTAGACTACCTGATTCCTTTTTAATTTTCATGAGAATAGCTCCATGGTATACTTAGCTTTTCGGTAGAAAAGCCCGTTAAAATCCAAGACCTCGCAGAGCTCATTTCTCCATCTCTGAATTGACTTGTCCATGAAACACATGCTTCTAGAAACCAGGGATGTGGAAAGAAGGTCTTGCCTTCCTTGGATGGGCTAGCACTTAGTGCCATAGCGATAGTGCCGGGATAACAAAGAATTGTGCAATTTTAGAGAATCATGATAAAGAAAAGACATTTCCTGTATCTGGGGGCAAAACTTGAAAGCTCACAAATACATTAGTGCTAAGAATTTCTTAGACTTGCCCTTTGCTTGTCAAATAAGTGCAATGTCTGCCTCATCTTCTGCGTCTACCACCACCAATTCACCTTACATTTTCTTCCTCCTCTTTTTGTTTTAAAGACATTTTATGCTCCTTTTGTCTTAAGAAACCTTTCCTAACATTTCTGAAATTCCATTTTATGATTTAGTTAGAGTTCAGAAGTGAGAGGGCAGTTTTCTTTGATGTTGCCCGTGAGTTTACTGGTTCTTTGGGGCGCTGGAACCATGGAATTCATTATCAGTGTTGTCATAACACCCAGCAGAGGCCTTGCCTGCAGTACACAATCAATGATACTTATTAGTGTGGGTTTTAGCCTTCTTCAAATATCTTTGACATTATGATGACCTGTTTTTAATTAGAAATACACACCTGATTAGCAGTTGTTTTTCAAGATATACTTCTCTGTACACTGTACAGAGCCACTGTACTTCTCTGATGATACTGGACTGGATTTTAACTAAAGCACAGCTTTTCATCAGCTGTACAGTGACACATTCCTGTACCCCAAACAGATTGCAGGTGTGCTAAGATAATAACTCCTCTATGCTCTCAGGGGCAGCTGGAGCCCCTAGACCAATCTGTTCTTTTTGCTCATTAATGTACAGTTGACATATACTATTATATTAGTTTCAGGTGTATAACACAGTGATTCAACAATTATATGCATCACAAAATGCTTACCATGATAAGTGTAGTTACCAATGACTTCTGACCACAAGATTGTTTACCCCAGAGTGCCCTACAGATATAATTTCCAAATGTCTCTGGGCATTAGAAAGGTTGAGGGTAACTCGAGTCCAGCACTGCCTCATAGAACTTTCTGCAGTAATTGAAATGTTCCAGATCTGCCTGTCCAGTAAGGTAATCACAGGACACATGTGGTTATTGAACTCTTCAAATGTGGCTAGTGCCACTTAGACTAGCAGCTACCATACTGGACAGTGCAGCTAGAGATTAAACTCTGAGCTATATAGGGGTGGCTCAGTCAGTTGGGCGTCCAACTCTTGGTTTGGGCTCAGGTCAAGATCTCAGGGTCGTGGAATTGAGCCCCGTGTCAGGCTCTGTGCTCAGTGCAGGATCTGCTTGTCTTCCTCCTCCTCCTCCTCCCCCCCTCTTTCTCTCCCTCTCTCTCATAAATGAATTTTTAAGAATCTTTTAAAATAAAAAACTCTAAACTATATAATCTATTAGGAACCAAAGATGAAAAATAAGCACAATTTGGCAGTTTATCAGGCTCAACAAATATTAATTTGGAGTGTTAGCGACTCATAGTGGGACCAGCAGACACAAATAAATTAATAGAGCACTAACTTAAGAATACAGGCATCAAAGTAGACCTCATCTCTTAATATGGCTCACATAGTTGGGTACTTGCTTGTTGACTCTAGCTGTGTTCTCTTTCTCTCTTGTTTTCTCTTCGTTTGATTATGTGTGAATGACAGTGCTGTTGCCTGAAAGTGACTTCAAAGTCATCCCTGCAGGCCTTACCTTATTGAGTTCAGGTGAATTGTGGTATCTACATTGTTCTTCTAATGGGGCCTGAAGCAATCTAATAATTTGCCTTTGGGTCCTATGGACCATGTGGTGTTTACTACCCACTGCTCCATCTTAAATGATGTGACAGTCACTGATTGTGATTGAGCACTAAACATAGTGTTCTGTGTTTAGCGATGCTTCTGCTAGGTTAATCAGTATGGAATTAGCTATTGCTTGCAGCCATTGTCTTTGAAGCATTGTTTCATCCAGGCAAGAGCTTTCTGGAATATGTAGATTTGTGAATCAAAATTCACAACCTAATTCCAGTTTACCATGAGAAGAAACAGGTCAGACAGCCTAGTGTTTATTCATAAATTATTCCTAGGAGGTGATTAGTATCTGGCCTTCACCTCATGATTCCTACATTTGTTAATTCTTTCAATAAAATGTTCTCAAGAGGACTCTGATCCCTGTGTCCCACTGCCTCGTTAATCTCTTCTGCTGATATCGAGTCCAGCTCGCTTTCTATATTCATGCCGTTCCCTCTTTTTGGAATGACCCATCCCTCCTTTCTTCTCAGGGATAGTTTAGCCTTGTTTCTGAAGGCATTTAAATCCCCAATAGTGGTATTAATACGCACTAACGTTTATGGAGTGCATTTTTTGTGCTAGGCATAATACCAGACACCCTTATGTTCATTTAAACTTCACAACAAGTCTTTAGAAATCTGTTTTTTTTCCCAAGAAATATATTTAACCTACTTTACACATGAGGAAACTGAGTTTCGAACTTGTGAATCACTTTGCATACAACAATTCTGTAACAAAGCAGGGTCAAGGTTTGCACCTCAGACTTCCTGACCCTAAAGCTTTTTTTTTTTTTTAAGATTTTATTTATTCATTTGAGAGAATGGGGAAGAGAGTACGAGAGGGGGGAGGGTCAGAGGGAGAAGCAGACTCCCTGCTGAGCAGGGAGCCCGATGCGGGACTCGATCCTGGGACCCCAGGATCATGACCTGAGCCGAAGGCAGTCGCCCAACCAACTGAGCCACCCAGGCACCCCTGACCCTAAAGCTTTTGATTTTTCCATTGCAGATAAAGGAGACAAAGAGGTCTGTTAAAGAAGTCTACTAAAGGAGTCTGTTAACTAGTAACCTTGTACTGGGAACATACTTTGTGGCTTTATGGCTTGCTTATTTGGCCTCTTGATTTCCAAGTCTTGTCTTCATTGTGCTGTCGTCTTCCTACCGTATGGTGTATACCCATACCAACAAAACCAATTATTTGCCAAGTGTGTGAGAGAGAGTATGGTAGATGGGGAAAGTCTTGGTCCTTTGTGGGCAGCCTGGTCCAGGTACATTTATCTACTGCACTTATTACATGCCCTTCACTCTTGAATCTCTCTGATTCATATCTTACCTCTTCCATCCCTTAACTTACAACAGCATCACCCGTGTCCAGGACTATGTAGTTCACCTTACTGTTAAGTAGTATCTTTCATTCATTGTTGAATTATTCATCATGCCTTTTCAGCCAGAGTGTAAATTACTTGTGTGTGGATATCTCGTTTTGTCCTTATTCGGCCTGGCCCTGTGGCATCAGCCCAAATGCTAGGCCAGTCACTGGCAGTTCTTACATATTGCTGATTGAGTGAGTGATTATATTCAGTTGTACGTTATAAGTAGACAAAAAGAGAAATGAGAAAATTAAAAGTTATTCCCCAGAGATGAGTAGCATAGCTGAATATACTAACTCGTGGTCCTAAATCACTTAAAGGATGACATACTTCTCATAGAACTATACAAATAACTGGTACTTAATATTTTTGAAAGGATATTAATAGTTATTTTCTGGATTCATGTAGTCTATTTTCTAGATGGGTAAGTTTTTTAAAGTAACTGAAGCTTATCTCATTGACCAAAAATGTATTTTTAATGAACAGTTTTTAATGCAAATCTTTAGGAAAAAGGAGCATATAATTACTGTCTTTTAAAGTAGAATGCATGAGGGGCGCCTGGGTGGCTCATTCATTAGGCGTCTGCCTTCGGCTCAGGTCATGATCTCAGGGTCCTAGAATCGAGCCCCACATTGGGCTCTCTGCTCAGCAGGAAGCCTGCTTCTCCCTCTCCCACTCCTGCTGCTTGTGTTCTCTCTCTTGCTATCTCTCTGTCAAAAAATAAATAAAATCTTTAAAAAATAAATAAATAAAATAGAATGCATGAAATATAATGAAATCTTTCCTTGACTAGTCATTCAAAGAATTTTTTTGAGCATTCACTATGTTCTACCTGTTATGGAAAATACTAAAAACATTAGTGGCATGAAGGTTAAAAAATTTTTTTTTAAACCACCATACTCTGGACTCCAGGAACCAGACTGAGGGTTATAGAAGGGAAGGGGGGTGGAGGAATAGGGTAACCGGGTGATGGGTATTAAGGAGGGCATGTGTGGTGATGACCACTGGGTGTTATATGCAACTAATGAATCATTGAATACTAGAAAAATAAATAATAAAATAAAATAAAATAAACCATACTCCCTATTCTCAGTGAGTCTATAGTCTCAAGGAGAAGTCAGATGTATAGAAGGAAAAGTTACAACCCAGCTGTGTAAAGACTGGACAGAGGTAAGGAGGTAGTGTTTTGGGGCCCCATCAGGAGACAGGAAACTTTACCTAAGAATTAATATCTTTGGTGGTTATGGAAGGTGAGTTAGGATGTAAAGAATGATGTGGCCTTCCAGAAGGATCGATGGAGGCACGTTCCAAAAGAATCCAAGAGAATGGTGAACTAGGGAAAGGGTGGGGTATTCACTGTGTTTGTTACAGAACAGCCTGAGGCCAGTTCAGTTCTAGACTTTAAATGAGCATAAAAAAAAAAATCACATGAGATCATGTTATTTCCCTGCTTGCGTTAGTCCTGTATCAGTTACTGAATGACAGTCTTAGCTTGCTGAAGTGTAAGAAATACAAGCAAGCCCAGACCAGATGAGCAAAACCACATATTTAGCCTGTAGTTGACCACAGATGCACCAGCAAAGATCTTTCTGGCTTGGGCCAGATCGGTTGAACCTCCCAGCCATCTTGTAGACTTAAAAATAATAAATGGCGTTATACGAAAACAATGAATCATGGATCACTACTACGTCAAAAACTAATGATGTATGGTGACTAACATAACATAATAAAATAAAATTTAAAAATAATAATAATAATAATAAATGGCCACTATTTTAAGCTACTAAGATACAGGGTAATTTATAACTCAGTATTATTTAACTGATAAATTGTGTTAGTGTTCTTCAAATTTTTTCCTAAAGTGAAATGCCTTTGCTATATTTATTATAAACAAAGAAATGTGAAGATGTAATAGAAACAAATTTTGCTGAGCAAAGAGAGCCCTGGTATTGCTTTGAGCTGGCATAGATGCAATTCAGTTTCATTTCATTTCTTGTTATATACTTGGCTCGAAATTTATAATTTATACTCCACAATATGGACATATGTAGATGTATGCACATATTCATGCTATATAACACTCAAAAAATTTATGAAATCCTAAAGTTTTCATATCCATAACATTTAAAAATTTTTTTTTTGTTTTGGACAATTTCAAGCATAACAGACACAAAAATAAAGAGAATAGCATCATGAAATTCCATGCAGCCATCACTCAGCTTGAGTAATTATCGACATTTGGTGTATGTTGCTGTTTGTAACAGGTTTTTTTTGTTTCTTTTCTTTTCTCTTCATTTCTTTTGAGGATATGAATGGTGTTCAGTGCAACTAAGAAGAAATTCGCAGTTTGTTCCTGCTTTGCTGAAACGAAAATTCTTAAAATGACTAACCTCAGTTTGTTGCCAAGTAACTCTTGGCTATGCACTGATAGCAAAAGTAATATAACAGCATTCGTAGCATAATTAGATTTGAATAGCAAGTTTTATTTAAAGAGTGCCTGATCTTATTGCTCATAGGCATGTTTTCCTTTCTTGTTTTTTGTTTTCGGTAGTAATCACGTTTTTAATGACTTGTGATAGGCTTTCGTTTTATGAAACAATAGAAAACTGCCATAGGAACTTTTTAGTAGGCTTTTAGACATGTTGAAGCTGCTTAAAATCCATTTAGGTAGGAGGTTATTATTTGTTAAATAATTGTTTTTATAAAATGACTTCTGCAAAAAACATAATCCCCAACAGCATTACTTGGATGATGATAACAAATAATCTAAACAGGAAAACATGGTGATGATGTAGTAAGTCACAGCTGCTCCATTTGTTGAGTGAATGAATGGGAATTTAGGGTTCTGTTTTTTCACTCTACCCAGAATAGAGAAAATGAAATGCTTTTTCTTTGGTCTGCCTTCCAGATATATTTTTGGGTAAGGAAGGAAGGATGTATGAGATGAAAGGAGGGAGGGAGAGGAGAAGGCAGAAGGAAGGGAGGAGGAAAAAGAAAATGGAAGGGAGAGAGGGTAGAGAGCAAGAAGGGAGGGAGGGAGAGAGAGACTAATTATTTGGAGGTATATTTCTTTAAGCAGTAATGCTGTTAAATATGACAGGCAGCCTGTAATTTAACACACAATATTTATCTTACTATTTTATTGGAATTTCAGGGTTCCAGCTACATATACAGAAGTTAGCTTAAATTCATGGACTATCAAAGGAACTGTACTATCTCCTAGTATAGCCTCATTGTTGACATATGTCAGGAATGTTAAAGCAAGTGCCAAAGTTAAGTATATCAAGATTTGACAAACCTAATTATTGTCCCATAAGAAGCTGAGCACCAATGAAAGTTTAAATCATCTAGAAGAATGCAGTGTAGTAATAGTAGAATTGTTTAATTTATGTTTACACATTTTAAGCAAAAATGATGTCATTTTTATAGGATTTGGACTGTTATAAAATGTCACTCTAAAGGACACCCCTAATATTTTATATAATTACTATGAAAATTTAAAAATTTATATTCATATTCATAAACCTTGAATTTCAATGGAGAACATGCTTATTAAGGTTTATTTTTCTCTTTGGCAACAGTTTTAATGGGATTTTTAGAATGCTCATTTTTTTTTGGTCCACTATCATCATGATATCCTCAAATTGTATGTCATCACCAAGTCCTGTAACCGTTAAAGCGTTCTGCTTATAAGAACCAATGACAGATGTAATCCTCCCTTCCAGTTTTAAGAAAATAGTGTTAGACATACTCAAATTCTACAGTAAAAGCTTCACTATTGTCCAATATGGTTAAATCTTAAAGAGGTCCATGAAACTGACACAGAAGTTTTCGTCTCTCTTTCCGAACATTGTTGAAGTAATGTTTTCCCCCAGTGTATTCCATATCGTCGGAAACTCCAAGAAAAACAAGGCATCTAGTAGAAACTACATTAGAAATCACAAATGTTGAAAAGCAGTCTAGAAAAAAGGCAGGCATGTGACCATTAAAATCGGACAGCGTGGGTTCAAATCTTGACTTCTATCCTCACTGGCTGTTCATTTTGAGAGAAATTTCTAGATCTTTTCATTGCGGCAAACTGATGGTCAAATGAAATAATGTAACTGCACACCCCCAAATATAATGTGTGTTAATTTTTCTATCTATATGCTTATTTTCAATCTTATATTTATGTTATTATGTCTTAAAAGCCTTAAATTTATGCTGAGAGAGCTAACAACAGGCCAAGTTAATAGTTTGTGACAGAAATTAAACAGACTGTGCTGTGTTAACTTTTAATGATAAATGGAGGTATTACATGGGCTACTTTAATCCCTCCCTGGCTAGCTCCTTTGAATACTTATTGCCACTTACCAAAAAAATTATTTTTAGGATCCTTCCTTTGGTAAACATGTGTTCAGTGATTGCAAACAACTTCCATATTAACTGAAATATAATAGTATTAGGAAGCTTTTGCTGTGAAATAATTCTCTAATGTTTCAACAGCTAAATGTTTTATGATACATTAGAATTGTTTTTGCAGTTCTGGAATGCCTCTGCTATTCTGCATTAAACGGTTTATTCTTTGTCTTTAGAGAAGAACCTCTTTAAAAAAAAAAAAGATTTATTTATTTATTTTGAGAGAGTGAGTGTAGAGAAGAACCTCTTTTTTTTAAAGATTTATTTATTTTTTATTTTTATTTATTTTTTTTAAAGATTTTATTTATTCATTTGACAGAGAGAGAGAGAGAGAGACAGCGAGAGAGGGAACACAAGCAGGGGGAGTAGGAGAGGGAGAAGCAGGCTTCCCAAGGAGCAGGGAGGCCGATGTGGGGCTCGATCCCAGGACCCCTGGACCACGACCCGAGCCGAAGGCAGACGCTTAACGACTGAGCCACCCAGGTGCCCCTATTTATTTATTTTGAGAGAGTGAGTGGGATGGGGTAGAGCGAGAGAGAGAATCTCCAGAAGACTCCCTGCCGAGCATGGAGCCTGATGTCGGGCTCGATCCCATTACCCTGAGATCATGACCTGAGCTGAAACCAAGAGTCAAACACTCAACTGACTGAGCCACCCAGGCGTCCCTAGAGAAGAACCTCTTAATTTTTAGTTGTTGGGGTGGGGGCAAGAGGCCTGGGTGGCGGTCATTCTTTCTTTTTTTTTTTTTTTTTTAAAGATTTTATTCATTTGAGACAGAGAGAATGAGAGAGAGAGAGCACATGAGAGGGGAGAGGGTCAGAGGCAGAAGCAGGCCCCCCGCCGAGCAGGGAGCCCGATGCGGGACTCGATCCCGGGACTCCAGGATCATGACCTGAGCCGAAGGCAGTCGCCCAACCAACTGAGCCACCCAGGCGCCCCGCAGTCATTCTTTCTATGAGGGTTTAGAAGGAGGAAGAGAAGGTTATTCTTTCTTTACATAGAGTCTTAATTAATTCTTCTCATTTGGCCTCTCATCTCTCCCCTGCACCCTGTCATACTTGCCCTTTCTGGGGTCTAAGCCTATGCAGTTTCATACACCCCCATGGCTTCCTTCTTGGCTGTGGTCCGGGTAGCCCAGACTGCATTGTCCTGCAGTTTCATCAGTCCCCATGTTTTTGATAGCTTTTGGTCTACCAGAAAATTGAAATCTCTTGTCCAACTCAGGCTTAAAATATAGATAATAAAACCACTTTTAATATACGGTTATCATATAGCACGGTTTCTCAACCTTAGCACTCTTGATATCTGGGATGGGATAATTCTTGTGGGGATCCTTCCTGTACGTTGTAGGAAGTTAAGCGGCATCCCTTGTCAAGCAGCACCCCTCCCACCAGCTGTGACAACCCCAGTTGAGAACCACTTTCAGAAGGCCTTATCAGTGAGTAAATGTGCAAGATTCTGTATCATGAAGAAAAAGCCAAGAAACGCAAATATCTTCTGCATTGAAGTACAGTATAAATAAACCAACCTAATATAATCTGGAAGGCCATTAAATTGTATTATACTATGCTATGGAAATGTAATGTCTTATTTTGATAGTCCAGGCCAAGCAGATAATTAAAAATTTTCTGATTTTTAGTAGTAACATGATGCCTTTTGTCTTTTCCACAATTTTTCTTTAATAAGCATTTCCAAATATCCTAGGATTTCTAATTTTCATTTCTTAAAGACCTTTTATCCACTAATAGAAAAAGAAAAAAAAAAGATATGCTATGATAATTTTGTTCACTTTCTCATTGCTAGGGAAGAGATGCTTTCCCTCACAGGACAGACAATTTTTTGGAATCAACTGTTGCCCCTAAAAGCTAATTGGTGACAACATGTTAATTTTTTCCTTTCCTGTCAACAGAAGTCGAAAGAGTAGTTGGCATGCTCACCTCTCTGATTATAGCTATTACATCAATCAGCATCCTTTTTCTAGTGTTCATCATAATTCCTCTAGATAATTATGTATTGTTCCAGTTTTCTCACCATTGTGTTTCACTTTAGCTTCGACTACACTCAAATTTATTTAAAATGGTTGAAATGGGTCATGCAATCAGTTAGAATTCATCCCACAACATTTATGCAAAATCCACTGCAGCAATTGTTTTTAAAATAATTCTTAAAAATATTAAACCGCCTTTATTCCATCTACCCATGCTCTCTTTTGCTTGCCCTCCATATTTTTCTCAGCTCATTTGGTCAGAATGAGGGTGCAGTCAGTGACTGAATGAGATCTGAGGTCAGCATGAGTCTGGGCTTGGCAAGCAAGGCTGCTCACACTGGAAGCTGGGGCTTAAGAGACCATTGCAGAAGGTGGCAAATGAATAAAGAATCTGAGCCCTAATATTAGCTCCATGTTAATTAACTTTTTTATGATACTCTTGAGTGATTCTATTTTAAAAACAGTTATTCAATGAATATAATCTCTTCATTGTTTATGTTACCTGGGAGGTTTATGTAGAGATTGGAAAAGCGATTAAACATAAATTCCATCGCTCCTATGATAGAATAGTACTTTATAATAAATATTTTTTAAATAAGAAAAACTAAATTAAACATGATGATATTAAATTTGCCAATTGAATATGTTCCACATATCATTGCACCAAGGGAGTACTGGAGGACTGTTTTTAATATCTTGGCTAACATGGCTCTGATTCTATTAATCAAAAACAAATTCAGGGGCATACATTTTTTATATTATGCATGATATTACAGCAAAATGGGACAGAGATTAGCCAGAGTTTATCTCATGATAAGTTAATATGGCATTCGCCTTAAGTATGAAACTTTTTTAGACCATTTCCTCAGTCTTTTGGGGGGCTGGAAAGAGAAGATGAGTTATCAGTCAGTGGCTTAAGTTTTCAAAATATAAATAGTAAAATTTTCTAGCCTCTGTGGATAAAAGGAAGTGACTGAATTGATTTATAAAAACTTGTTTCTTGATTCCTATTACCCCCATGAAATTGTCCCCCATATCATTAAATAGCATTGCTATTCATGTATTTGCTCAAGCCCATAACTGGGGATCCCTGGATGTCATATCAAGACCATCAGTAAATTTGGCTAGTTCTGCCTACCAAATAGATACTTAAAGGAAAAAATCCTACCATTTCCGCCACCAGAACCAATGTTGCCTCACCTGTCTGTGGACTGCTTCAGTGCCATTCTTCCTGGTTTGCCTATCTCTACTCTGCCTTGTTATTTATATTAACATATAAATAAAAATAATGGGCTCTCTCCAGAATTCTTCAGGGCATTCTCACTATGTTTAGAATAAAACCCATGTCTTTTCCATGTTCTACAAGGCCTGCCCGGCCCATGGCTATCTCTGACCTCATTGCCACTCTTTCCATAGGTCAATATGGCTGTAATGATCTGTGCTATCCCTCACACATGACAGGCACACTCCCATCTCAGGACCTTTGCACTTGTCCTTCCCTCTGCCTGCCATAATCTTCCTCTAGGTATGCACATGGGTGATTTCCTCCCTTCCCACAAATCTGTCTCAAATGATCGCCATCGCAAACGTCCCTGACATTCGTCTCTAAAATAGCACCTGCGTTAGTCTCTTTCTCCTCAGCTGCTTTATTTTTTATAATACTTATAACCACCCACTATTATATTATGCATGTACTCATTTACATGTATATTTCACATCTCCCTCTCTGGACTGCAAGCTTCTTGAAAGCAAGGAATTTTGTCCATCTGGTTCACTGTTATACCCTCTAGCAACTAGGAAAGTGTCTGGCAAAGAGGAGAGGTTTTAAAAATACTTGTTGAATGAATGATTGAACATATTTGTTTTATTTGCATTATAAGTGACATTGATCAAGTCATATGAATAAAATATTAAGTATCAAAGCCAGTCAAATGAATTTCTTGATTTACCTGAATACATGCATTTTGATAGATATATTAAGAGTTACATCCTTGAAAGTATTTGTTCTGTCACTTTGACAGGTCTCTTAGATCAAGGTTATCTTCTACGTGGTTTTAGTTTGCTCATAAACCGCTCTCCCTGCAGTTTTCTGCTCAGTTACTTTGCCACTCCTCTTGCTTTGAAGCTTCTGAGGCTCCATGACTCGTGAGCCACCATAATTGTTTGCAACAGAAAGGAGAAATTTTGCCAACCCCAGTGCATTAGAGATAAATGAAAAAGAAAGCACCCCTTTTCCCCCAAATGGCTTTAGCCTAGAATTTGTTAATATTTTCTCCTGTCCATTCATTTCTTTCCCCCAAGGAACATGGGATTGTGTCTATTTGCCATAGCTCTCACAAGCTCTATGCCCTACTGTTAGAAACTAATGTTAAAACATTCCAGGCCAAGGGAGCCTGTGTGGCTCAGTCCATTGGGCATCCCACTCTTGATTTCAGCTTAGGTCATGATCTCAGAGTTGTGAGATCGAGCCCTGTTTGGGGCTCCATACTCAGGGTGGGGTCTGCATGAGATTCTCTCTCTCTCTCCCCCCCGCCCCTCCCCCCACTCACATACTAAATAGATAGATAGATAGATGATAGATAGATAGATAGATAGATAGATAGATAGATAGATAGATAGATAGATAAAATCTTTAAAAAAAATTCCAGGCCAAAGAAAGCAGAACTAAAATCCCATTCTGAGTCATTGAAGCTCTGTGGTTAATCCACATTACCTTGACTTGCTAGGAAAATAGGCAGTTGTTTGTCGACTCTTTTAAGTTAAAAAAATATATATGCAGACAACAAAACAAACAAAAACCATTATAAAATGGGGCATGTTGGTGGGATTGCCACAAAGCATGTTTTGTCATCGGCCCTATAAATCTGTGAATACTGTTTTGTGACCAGATTCAGTTGGTAGATTTAAATGGGGTCAAAAAGAATTCACCTCTGAGTATAGCACTCAGCACAATGCATCATTTATATGCTCTTGTCTCACACATACATGATTCTATGTCTTATTGATCTCTTTCTTTCTGATATAGTCTTACTATTGGTCAGTACTTCATAAATGCTCTTGAAATTGAGTAATAAGTATAGTATGATTATTTATCTAGGTTGTAAGCTCTCTCAGGGTTAAAAGCTGTATTTTGTTCACCTTTGAGTTTTTTTGCAATCTCAGTACATTGTTTGCATATCTAAAAGTCTTAAAAATGGTTTTGTTGAATTGTGTTCTTGAAGACAGATCAGTTCTCCTGTTATGGAAACTAATATAGGAAATATTAATGATTCTTAAATTCAAGATCTAAATGCCTTTTGAACCCTTAGCTAAGTATCCGTATTGTTTTCTTATTAGGCTATATAGAATGTCAAATGCTATTGTCCCATTCTTTGATGGGTATTAGAGCAGATTTATTTTCCATCTGCTGTATTCAAGCACTTAATCTGTTATCTTACTTAATCTTCACACCAAGCCATAAAGGAAAATTATTTATGTCACATTCTATATATAAGGAGACTGAGACTCAGAGAGTTTAAATAACTTCTCCAACTTTCCAAATCATCAAGGCAGAGTCAGGAATTATTAGACCTATATCTCCCTGAAAGCTAAGTGTATTATCTTTCTTACTCCACCATAATGCTTTTAAGAAACAAAGCAGTGAAGGCACCAATTAAAATACATTTTGAAAATTGTCTGTGATTTTGAAAGTACAAATTTTGTCCTAGGATTATTATAGGTATCCAAGAAGTATTGAGTATTCTCAGTAATATTTGGGGGAGTAAAATTAAATTTTAGATGAATGGTTGGTCAACAGAGAAGAAAGGTATGCTCATCCTAAATATCTTAACATAACTCTCTTCTGTAAGAACATTAGAAACATTCAAGAATACTGGCCTCATGCCCCTGGTTTGTTGTTACTTTTGTTTTGGGAAGTCAGGATCCTATTTTTCAGTGTTTGATGACCCAAACGTACATGGAATGGGGGAAAAAAGGGAGAGCCTGTATCCCTTCATGATTAATTAGGGAACCTTAACATAGATAAAGAATCAGTCCTACACACAGCTTCATATATGCTGAATTCTAGATGTTTCTCTAACTGGCAGCTGGTAAGCAAAACAAATGTCCTTAAAATTCCCCTTCTACTCTGCAGAACACTTTTTCAATTGGAGCATCTGAATAATTGGGACAGACCTGTAAGACAGGTGTGTTTTTATTTTAAATAACTGTATCAGCTTTACTGTTGTCAATAGGGTGTTCTGAAGAATAAATCGAGAGCTTAAAAATACTTATGGTGGTAGATAACATAGAAATATTGTAATACATAATTAGCAGAAAAACATTTCTACTTTAATTGTTGTGGGGTTTTTTTAGGTAGATAAAATATGATTAGGATTTAAAATCAACCTGTGCTTCATGTTACTACTGTCAGACTTTCTTTAGTTTTTCAGTGATTTCAATTTAGTGAGTGTGTCTGTATGTCTTTGTGTGTGTTTGGGGGGGGCGGCGGAGAAAGAGAAGGAAAGAGTGTCCCAAAAGGCAAGTTGTTTTCTTGACAATGAAATGTCAGTTGGTCTAGTCATGGTCTGATGCTAATTAGTTTGGTTTTTTTTTATTGTGATCAATTTGTTTGAATTTCCTTGCAGTCCCACCTTTGCCCATGAAGAAAATAAAGGTTTTGTGTGGTATGTGTGTTCATTTTGTTTGGATATTAACATTCCTGCATTTGTTTGCCAGTTCTGTCTTTTGTCTATTCGATTCAGCTAATCACCATAAAGTGTCAAAAACACCCAAATAATGGATAATTGAGCATATGTCCTTTATTTGTGGTAGCTAAATTGGTCCCCCTCAAATGACTGTGGAGCTGAGCTACATCTTTGCTCTAACGGTCACTTCTTTTCACAGTCATTTTGCCATTGTGTCAGATCGATAGTTCAGCTGTTGTACTCTCTGGAAGTTTCCATTCACTTTTAGCAAAGATAGGTGAATCATATGAGAAGCATGCCTAACTGATAAATAGTGTCAGAGCATAATATCAAAACATGACAGGGACGCCTGGGTGGCTCAGTCAGTTAAGCGTCTGCCTTCGGCTCAGGTCATGATCTCAGGGTCCTGGGATCGAGCCCCACATCAGGCTCCCTGCTCAGTGGGCGGGAGGGGGGCGGGTCTGCTGCTCCCTCTCTGCCCCTCCCCTACTTGTGATCTCTCTCACCAGCTCTGCTCACTTGCTCTCTCTCTCAAATAAAATAAAAATAAATCTTTAAAAAGAACACGGCAGACTGCACAGTAAGAGCACTCTGCTATAGGTTAGAGTTACTTATTTGCACATTTTTGCTCTCCTAAGAGGTTGCTCACACCTTGAGGGGAAACCTGCACAAAGCTATATAGTACTTGACAGAATTTTCAAGGAGCAGGTAACAAAGAATTGGGAGGAAAGATCTAGCAAGAGCTCTAGCTTCAGCTTGTTCTGTTACCTTTGGCAAGCCAGTTGGGTTTTGTTTTTTTTCTTTGTTTGTTTTGCACCTAAGATCCTGCATCTCTAAAACAAGGAAGGTGAATCAGCCCAGATTTTTATTTTTTAACTTCTGATTATTGTAAAATGTAAGGGCAGAAACCAGAGCTATCCCAAGCCCCTGTCACAATGCCTAGCACATTATAGTGTTCCCTATACATCAGGTGAGTTGAATTGAAATTTTTTGGTAAAAATCTTAGGTGAAATACTGATGTGTAATATGAATAAAAGCAAAGCTCCTTTTGTCCAGAGAGGGTGGGTGGTACAAGCCAAGCCATGTGGACCATGCTTTATCTCCATCTTCACTTCACCTGCCCAGAGGGGCACTATGGAAATCACAGGGCTTTAGGGAACACAATTTAAAAAATCAAAGGAATTAATAAGCATATAATTTTCTCTGGCTCCAACATTCGTTGATTCCTCTGCTAACTTGGAGTCATCACATAGAGAGTAATATGAAAAGTCTTAAAGATACAACCTTATGCCACAGGGTAGGTGGTGGGTTGAGGTGGAGAACCACAAAACCATTTTATATTCCTGAAACAATGTGCTACATTTGCATTTTATTATCTTTCTCTATAGTTTTGTTCTCTTACTAGAAGTCAGTGTGGGATGTGTTTGAACAGAGAACATTTCTCTCAGCTGCTTTCTGTAACAAACTGTTGAGTTGTCTTCTTATAACTACATAATCACAAAATTTTATAAATTGAGTTAATTTCCTGAATAAGCCAGTTATTTTGATACCATAGTTGCTTTTGAAGTTCACTGAAAGCATATGAGAATCCAAGCCTAGGAAATGTGGCTTTTTGACCTAGTAATGGTGAACTGTTTTGCCAACCTTTAGTGGATAACCTACTTATTTAGCTGGTAGGAGAATAAAAATCTGTAAATCTCAGTGTAGACAAGAAATAAGAGTAAGGTTAATCAGAGATGTCAAATCTTCAAGAAGAATTTTGGAGTGATTTATCTCATCCCATTACCCCAACTTTCCTTTCCCCTCATTCCCGTCCCTGTGTTTGTTAAATGCTAACGAAGATGAATGAATAATGCATTCAATTACTTGCAAATGAAAGCTATTGATCCTCTGTGAGGTTGGTGTCCCAAACCAGGACTCTTAAAACTCATCCCTGTTTTTCTGCACTGGGGGTTCATGATTCATTTGCACAGACTGCGTTTTCTGTTAAAGAGAAATGAAGGTGAGCTGCCGAGGCAGATTGAATTCTCGAATCCTTTGGTGATGAGGACATGTGGCCAAGTCCTGGCACTGCTGTGTAGATCAGCCTTCTAGTTATCACCCAAACTGGCATGGCCTCCTGGCAAGGAAGGAATAAAGCCCTCGGAGTGAAAACATTTAGTTCAGCAGCCCTTAACTGATCATTTCTGTCCTTGTTTCACAGTGGAAGTTGCCTTGACAAGTTTCAAGGGACCTGGGAGATTCAATCAGAGAGGGTGGGGAGGGAGGCTTAATGAGGGAGAACTGTCTGTTTGTCTAAAGTCCAGACAGTCTCGTTTGGCTAGGAATGAAGTCTGCAGTGGGACACCTATCTTCAAGGGGCATCATAATAAAACTCTTAGATCTGTAGGCTGATAACTGATAAATTGATGGGAGCTCAGAGCAGAAATATGTGGAAGCTGAAAAATCAAAGCAGGTATATCATGCAAATTAGCAATAAATGCTACAAAATGTAATGGATAATAGTGATAAGGGGTTTTGAGTAAATGGCAAGTATATAAAATATATTCACAAGTGCAAGCTGCACTTGTACTAATTGAATGCCACACTGCTATCCCTTTAGTGATTACGTGTGTAAGAAATACTTAATCTATTTATTAAGTTAGGGGTTTTGAGGCAGTGTGATCCAGGGTATGGAAACTTGGAAAGGGATTAAGGAAAATAAGACATTATGTCCCCCACATCGTCAAAATGCACAATACAGATATCACATTTAGCTTTAATTAACACAGAGAAAATGTAGGGTACCCTTTAAAATGGAAAACAAGGTGCAAATTGAAAATATTTGATGAAGCACAGTCATATGTTCTTAAGGACTGGCCAATCCTGATTCCAACTTCAACGGTCTCGTGTGACTGTCAATATGGAAGTGTTATATTTGACTCGTGTACAATCTAATAGCTTTTCAGCTCGCCTGAAAAAAAGTCATTACTTGGTAGAATGCTTTGACACACTGCTCTGAGAATGAAAAATATCTGGGAAAATAAAATGTGTTCTATCATTCAGCTCATGCAGTGTTAACTAGAAGTCTGTATTGTTACTGTTTTTCAGCCCCTCTGACTGATAAGCCACCCAAGCTTTTGTATCCTATGGAAAGTAAACTGACAATTCAGGAGACTCAGCTGGGTGAGTAATTCCTTAATTCTGGTTAATAGTCTTTTCTCAGTACATTCTGACAGTTAATAAGCCTAGATTGTAACCTGATGTCATCCTCTAAGCCAAACCTGTGTGTATTTAAAGGGAGCAAAATTAGGAAATCCCAGCAAACATGGCCCAATCCATCCCCCACAGTCTGTGCATTAGGACCAAGCTGGACATATGCATGTAAAGACTCAAGTGTTTTTCATATGGTTGTTAGGAAATGAGATGGATGAAGGTCTTATTGGTGGCATTATATTGTCATTTTATAAGGTTGAACTGGTTTTACAACTCTTTGACTTATACCGTTAGTACATTAAAACACAATTTTTGAAAATTGGGAGGAAAGGTACAGATTCATTAAGGTAAGTGTCACCGTTACAGTTAAAAATCATTTTTATCTAATCAAATGTAAAGGACATTATGCTATTTTATTTTTAATAAAATGTGAGCAAGTGACTTTTGGTTAAAGGACTAACAGGTTTGGGACATAAGAACATGGACAGAATTGCTTTGGTAAAAATATCCAGTTGTCTACAAATCAGAATTCTAACTTAGTTATCTTAGAATTCAGTCTGGAATTTCCAAATGTGGTGTATCTATATTCAGTATAATTTTAACCATATATTCATGTTTGTTAAGGAATTTTTTCCCACACTCACCATTTCACAGTAAAATACTTTATTATATGCAACTAAAAAGGAATTGATAGACCATCCCTTAAGCTTTCGATGTTATTGTTTTGGGACTGAGAATTTGGATTAAAATTGTAAATCATCTTCAAAATGAAGATTACAGATGTGATCATCTTTAGTAATAGTATATTCAATTTTTTTTGTCATATTCAAATTTATAGTGCAAAAAGGTATGGTCTTAGAACCTATGAAATTATTATAGTTAACAGATTTCTAACATTGGAAATATTTACTAACTTTAAGGCATGAACATATGCAAGATTTATACAAGTCAGGGTAGCAGTATGCTTCTTTGATGATAAACCCAAGCCTTTGAATTGATGCCATATACATGCAAGTAGTATTCAAATTGTCATTATTTTGAGATAGAAGACCACAAGCATCATTAAAGCAAAGCTCTATATGAAACAAAGAGATATATTAAAATTGCATCATGCTCTTTACTCCTGTTATGGTATATTAAAGTATATTAGATTTTATTGCTACTTTCTGAGGAAATTTTGAAATGTAAATTCTAAGTGGCCACACTCATATACACATTTCACATTCCTAGAAAGATGTATTTCTAAGGAGTTATACAAAACGATATATATATATATATATCGGGAAAGAAGAAGTGGTTTATGGTGCCAGTTATCAGTAATGAATATAGTGAAAATGAAATTAATTGTGTCTCTTTACTTGACAACATAATTAAAAGAATACTGTGATTGATGGTTGCCCATTGGGTTTTCTTATATTGTCTATTGTTCTCTACATTCTACTAAAATGTTATACAAAATGGAATAATTCGTAAAGCTTTCTTTTTTAAAAAAATTACTTTTTCTTGAACAAAAATTATAAAGACTAATAAATTGGTTTGAAAATATGAAAATTTCTTATACAAATTTGAAGTTTCAGCTGTATATTCATTTGAAGAAAAATAGGCATGTGTGTTAGCAAAATGTTCTGAGAAGTACTATAACTCCTTTATTACCACCACCAAAAGGAGCATGAGTTCTCTTTAAATACCAGGTAAACTAGAGAAATCAACCTGGGCTTTGGATTCTTTTAAACAACTTTTGTTTCATTTTATTTTCTGATTCTGATTGTTAGTGTATAGGATAAATCATTTACTATTTAGGGAAATTTAACCTTAATCCTTGAATTTTGGGAGCAACAGTTGATTTGAAGAAACTACCCTGTTAGTGTTATTACTGCAATAGTATTGGAGTAGATGAATAGCTGATCACAAAGGGTAAGTGCAAATAGAAAGTAATATTAAGGACTGAACAAAAAGACTCCAGATGCCTAAAATATATTTGTTTTCTACAATATGTACTTTGGTTTTTCACCTCCTGGGGATTTAAGTTTTGCCTTTCCAGACTTGAAAAAGCTATCAAATTCAACAGGGTCAAATGTGTTACATCCTAAGAAAGGGGGACTGAATGAAGTTTCATGGGTTGAGAGTCAGGAGGGTGGTCAGGACCAGTAATAGAGAGCCTCTAAGTGGTATGTACTCTTACGAGAAAGTGAGAATCTCCAACAGTTTCACTGGCCAAGAGCTCGGGTGTCAGACTCAGCCCTGTCCTAAATTGGGAAAACTGACGTGAGAGGATAATAAAACTAGTACGTGAGCTACAGTATAAGAACAATAATCAGTAATTATACAAAGCTGAGTTGGTATATGTCTGGCGACCTAACTTGAACATTCTGGCAAATGTTCCATTTTTCCTTGGTAATGGTAAACCTATCAGTTCTCCAGTTTGTCTGTAAATATATAAAACTCATTAATAGTGTCATAGATAAAATCATGAGGTGCACGGAATTGTCTTCATCACCATATTCTCCTTCATCTGCCATTTGTTGGCCGTGCCCACCTTTCCCTTTCCACATCCCTTGTGGCTTCTTTTTCTCCCAGTTCCTTCATCTTCTCAAAACTGGAAAGATTGACAGTAATCATTTAAACTATTCCAGTGTAGAAAGCAAAAGGCACAAAAAAGCAAAGTACTGAGGATGAAAGATAAAATAGTAACTCAATTCATATAAAATATGTAAATTAGTGGGTTTGAATTTTAATCAGTTTTAATGTGGTTACAGCCTAGCATTTCCATTTTAAGTGGCACAAGTGTGTTACTTCACAATGTAAAAAAAAAGAACTTTGTCCTTTTTAAATAACTTGAAGACATCAGCAAATGTCTGGACAGCACTTTATTGGGTAAAATCCCAGAAATCATGCTGTACAATTCTGAAGGTCAATTCAGGATGTGAGCCTGACTTAGTCCTTTCAGGCTGTGGTAGTTAAGGGAATCAAAAGACAGACACTGTAATCTGGCTGAGCTTGAGCCCTGAGGGTGTCAGTCAGCAATGTGGCCTTCTTGTTATGGCCAGGAACCCATTTTCAGAACCTTCTAGAACAAAGGATGTTATATTTACCATTATTAACAGACTTTCAAAGAGTAGAAATCCATCCCACCGTTGACCTAGTGAGATACATTATACTTTACAACTTAAAATTGACTGAAAATTACCTTTAATTACTCATCTAGACCTGGGTATCACTGCATTTAAATTTTGGTTTTTTGCTTAAAAAATGATTGTACAGGTTAATGGTAGAAATTTTGGAGAATTACAGGAAAGAATCTGCTTCTATTAAATGTTCTCAGAAAATACCCATTTAATGCCTACATGATATCCATGTGAGTGTCCTATAATTTCATATATATTGCTGGAAACTTGATTTTTTCCAAATTTCATCATTATAAACAGTGATGAAGTGGTCTTTACTTATACATTTTCCCTTAACTTTATAATTATTTCAACAGGTCAAATTCCTAAAAGGAAAAATACTAGGTAAAAACAAATAATTTTATTAAAGTTTCTTGCTATATTTTCAGAATTCTAACCAAAGAAGTTGTATGAACTCTCACCAGAAGTATATAATAACTATAATAAATTTAAAAAATGTTTAAATTCAACTTGTTTAAACCAAAAAAAAAGTTCATCCATTTCTCCCACTCTCCAGTCCATTGCCTCTTGTAACCACCAGTCTGTTCTCTGAATCTATGAACTTGTTTTTTGTTTCGTTTTGGGTTTTTTTTCCCCTTAGATTCTACATGTAATTACGAGAAAACATACAGTATTTGTTTTTCTCTTTCTGACTTATTTCACTTAGCTTAATACCCTCAAGATCCATCCAGGTTGTCACAAATTGCAAGATTTCAATCTTTTTTATGGCTGAGTAGTATCCCATTGTAGATATCTAAATCTCTCTCTGTATCTCTATCTATACACACACACACACACACACACCACATCTTCTTTATCCATTCATCCACTGATGGACACTTGGATTGTTTCCATATCTTGACTCTTGAAAACAATGCTGTAATGAACATAGGGATAAAAATCTTTGCAAATTGGTGTTTTCATTATCTTCAAATAAATACCCAGAAGTATCTCAGTGTGGTTTTGATTTGAATTTCCCTGATGGCTAATGATGATGAACATTTTTTCATGTGTCTGTTAGCCATTTGTATCTCTTCTGAGATACAAATGTATTACCAGTTAGAATGGCAAAAATTGACAAGGCAAGAAACAACAAATATTGGAGAGGTTGTGGGGAAAGGGGAACCCTCTTACACTGCTGGTGGGAATGCAAGTTGATACAGCCACCTTGGAAAACAGTGTGGAGGTGCCTCAAAAATTTAAAAATAGAGCTACCCTATGACCCAGCAATTGCACTACTGGGTATTTACCCCAAAGACACAGATGTAGTGAAAAGAAGGGCCATATGCACCCTGATGTTCATAGCAGCAATGTCCGCAATAGCCAAACTGTGGAAAGAGCCGAGATGCCCTTCAACCGATGAATGGAAAAGAAGATGTGGTCCATGTATGCAATGGAATATTACTCAGCCATCAGAAAGGATGAATACCCAACTTTTACATCAACATGGATGGGACTGGAGGAGATTATGCTAAGTGAACTAAGTCAAGCAAAGAAAGTCAATTATCATATGGTTTCACTTATATGTGGAACATAAAGAATAGCATGGAGGACATTAGGAGAAGGAAGGGAAAAATGATGGGGGGGAATCGGAGGGAGAGATGAACCATGAGAGACTATGGACTCTGAGAAACAAACTGAGGGTTTTAGAGGGGAGGGGGGTGGGGGGATGGGTTAGCCCTGTGATTGGGTATTAAGGAGGGCACGTACTGCATGGAGCACTGGGTGGTATACGAAAACAATGAATCGTGGATCACTACATCAAAAACTAATGATGTATTGTATGGTCACTAACATAACATAATAAAATAAAATTTAAAAAAAATATAAATAAATACCCAGAAGTAGAATTGCTGGATCATATAGTAGTTCTATTTTTAATTTTTTGAGGAACCTCCATGCTCTTTTCCACAGTGGCTACACCAATTTACATTCCCACCAACAGTGCACAGGGTTTCCTTTTTTCCACATCCTCTCCAACATTTATTATTTGTTGTGTTTTTAATGATAGCCATTCTGACAGGTGTGAGGTGATATCTCAGGATGGTTTTGATTTGCATTTCCCTGATGATTAATAACATTGAGCATCCTTTTATGTTCCATTGGCCATTTGTATGCCTTCTTTGAAAAATGACTATTCAGATCTCTCTCCATTTTTTAAAATCAGATTGGGGGTGTTTCGTTATTATTAAGTTGTTTGAGTTGTTTGTGTATTCTGAATATTAGCTCCTCAGATACATGATCTGTAATTATTTTCTCTGATTCATTAGGTGGCCTTTTTATTTTGTTGGTGGCTTCCTTTGTCATGCAGAAGCTTTTTAGTTTGATGTTATCCCACTTGTATATTTTTGACTTTGTTTCTTTTGCTTTTGGAGTCGGATCCAAAAATTCCATGTCAAAACCGGTGTCAGGGAGCTATGGCCTATGTTTTTCTTTAGAAGTTTTATGATTTCAAGTCTTACATTCAATTTGGTAATCCATTTTGAGTTAATGTTTGTGTATGGTGTAAGATAGTAGTCCAGTTTCATTCTTTAGCTTGTGACTGTCCAGTTTTCCCACCACCATTTACTAAAGAGGCTGTCTTGTTCCCATTGCATATTCTTGGCTTCTTTTTCATAAATTAATTGACAATGTATGTGTGAGATCATTTCAAGCCTCTCTATTCTTTTCCATTGATCTATATGTCAGTTTTTATGCCAATACATATTTTTTAATTACTATAACTTTGTAATATAGTTTGAAATCAGGGAGTATGATGCCTCCAGCTTTGTTCTTCTTTATCAAGATGCCTTTGGCTATCTGTAGTCTTCTATGTTTCCATACAAACTTTAGGATTGTTTGTTCTATTTCTGTGAAAAATGCCTTTGGAATTTTGATAGGGGTTGCATTAAATCTGTATATTTCTTTGGGTAGTTTGCAGATTTTAATAATATTAATTCTTCCAATCCATGAGCATGGAATACCTTTTTATTTATTTTTTATTTTTTAAATGTTTTTTTATTATGTTATGTTAGTCACCATACAGTACATCATTAGTTTATCTATTTATTTTTATCTTCTTCAATTTATTTCATTAATGTCTTACATTTTTCAATATACAGGTATTTCACCTGCTTGGTTAAATTTATTCCTAGGTATTTTATTCTTTTTGATACAATTGTAAATGGGATTGTTTTCTTAATTTCTCTTTCTGGTAGTTAATAATTAGTGTATAGAAATGCAACAAATTTCTGTGTATTGACTTTGTATCCTGCAACTTTACTGAATTCATTTATTAGTTCTAACAGATTTTAGAGTTTAGAGTTCTAATGAGTATAATAACTCTTTAATCTTTGGTAAGATTAATAAAATGATACATCTTTGTAACAATGCTTTTGAAGGAAAAGTCAGTTTCCTTTGAAATCAGAATTACTTCTTCCGCTCCCTTCTTACCTCTTTCTCTCACTCTTTACTCATTACATACAGCAGCCTCTCTTTTTTTCAGAATTAGCCACATTTAGAGGGTTTCAAATAAATCTAGTCCATTTAGGTAAAGGAAACCTAATTGAATGTCTACAGTCTCTATTTTCTTCTCTTGCTTATCCTAATACTCATTTGAGTACTTTCTCTAGATTCTGTGTTTCTTAATAAAGTTCAGAGTAACTTTGTGATATATCCTAGGCACAGGAAATGCCAATAAATACTAATTGATGACAAGGTATACATGCTACAAAGGGCACACATCTCCAAATTTTCTACAAAGGAAAAAAATGAGACTGAACTAAATAAACTGCCCAATAGTGCTTTTATTTTTCTTTAGTATTTAATATGTTTGTGAAGTTTGTTAAAAAGCAAACACTTCTGTATCTGAGCAAGTAACAAGGATTCACCAATGTTAACATGGAGAGGAAAGTGGTTGATGACAATATTGAAACCTCAAATTTTTAGACATCTGTCCAAGTAAAGGGACATGTAACTTTATCCAATTTAGTTACAGGCTAATTAAAATAAAGTGTCACACTAGAACTTAAGTAGCACATCGTGCCCTGTTATACTGTATTATAGCTTGCAGAATTTTAAATTGGGAAAAATTTTCATATCTTATATATTATATTGATCCTGACTGATATCCTTATAGGAAAACTTCTTGTTATATAAATTACACATTTAATTTACTATGTTGCTTAAATAATTAATTATTGAAACTTATTCTACTTCATGCTTTTTTTGAGGATAGTTGACACATGCTATTACATTAGTTTCATGTATACAGCATAGTAATTCATCAACTCAATACATTATGCTATGCTCACCGCAAGTGTAGCTATTGTCTATCACCATACAATGCTATTACAATACCATTGACTCTATTTTCTGTGCGGTAGCTTTTATTCCCATAACTTATTCATTCCATAACTGGGAGCCTTATATGTCCTAGAGCTGTGCATATAAATATATTGTGCCTGGAATGTGTTTTACTACAAATATACAAATTGAGTTTTTAATCCAAGAAGACCCCATAGGGAATTGTTATCTAACATTTGCTATCTAGGTGTATATTTTAATAGCTTGAAACAAAACATAACTTTTGTGAATAGTTACTACTCTAGCTTACTAAAATTGGGAAGCTTCTTTGTTTCCTTTTTCAGGAAGGGAAGTACTTAATATCAGTATCCTAGAAACAAAAGTTTGGGTGTTAAATTTGATACCTGATTCGGAAAATGGCATATAATACTGTTGATGCTAAAAAATACTCTGTTGCTAAGTCATGCAAGTGATGCAAATATGACCTTGCTTCCCAAGAGGTAGGGCAGTCAACATTGACTGGGTTTTTCCATTCACAATTACTCTTCTGGTTGTCGTGAGCAAATGTAATGTTGTTGATTTTGTTTTTACTGCCCCATAGGGAAAGTACAAGACATGTTTGCACTGACAGACTCATATAAAAAACTGTAAAAACTTCCTTTTCCTTCTGGATAAGAACACGTGTATCCAAAGTCCAAGTTTTAGATGAAAAATGATGTACTTGTTGCCCACTTGAGAAAGATATGCAGAGGAGCATAGCTCTGTTGCCTGGCATGAAGCTTGTTAGACATAAATTGGAGTTTCTGGACAAATAGACATCATAATTAAAGCATGTAAAAGCAAATAAAGACTGGTATTATAATTATATAAGCTGATGGCATTCAGTTCTACTCAATCCAAATTTATCATGCCATGATAAATGAAAGTAATAATTCTTGACAGCTATAGTGGGCTGATATCTTACTTTTGAAACCAGAAGTCCCTTAAAAATTATGATTCTAACCTGAGGAGGAATATTATTCATATTAGTATTTAGTTAATATTTCATATCCTAAAGCAAATGAGAAATCAACAAATGGAAACTAGTATTAGTATTATTAGGTCATTATATGCCCTAACTTATATGAATCTCACAGATTTCTAAATCAAAGTCTTTTTTTAGCGCTAGAGAGGAGGAACAGGCTGGGTGAAAATGCAACTTGTATGTTTGCGTTAAAAATTGCTATCTAGGGGCACCTGGGTGGCTCAGTCGTTAAGAGTCTGCCTTCAGCTCAGGTCATGATCCCAGAGTCCTGGGATCGAGCCCCGTATCGGGCTCCCTGCTCTGCGGGAAGCCTGCTTCTCCCTCTCTCACTCCTCCTGCTTGTGTTCCCTCTCTTGCTGTGTCTCTGTCTGTCAAATAAATAAATAAAACCTTTAAAAAAATTGCTATCTAAGCAGAAGTAGAACTTCCTTTTTAAGTGTTAAATGCTAAAGGCCTAATGCTATGACAGGCTTGAAACCCAAAGGAAGATGGAGATGGACATTAGAGCAGTGGCTATGGGTCACTGATATCTGAAAATCTGGAAACCAGTTGATGCACTTGTTAAAATGCATTAAAAACTGGAATAGAGTCAATGTAATTACACCTGCTTGTTCTTACCTTGGAAAAGGGCCAAAAGGAGGAAGAAAGATGGGAAGAAAGAAAAGGTCCAAGAGTATTGTCACAAAACCAGTACAGAGAGTCCATTGAAATACCCAGCTTTGGATCTAGTTCTGGTATAGTTTGTTGGACACAGACACCAATCATGCAGATTACTCTTTTGTTACAGCACTATTTTATGTGTTGTTGACCACCTAAGCAACTAGATATGTGTAACTCTCCACAACTCTAAATTTAGGAACTTTAGGAAGTGGAGTTGCTTTGATAGTTACCTAATCAAATCTTTCCTGGGGCACCTGGGTGGCTCAGTCGGTTAAGTGTCCACCTTCAGCTCAGGTCATGATCCCGGGGTCCGGAGATAGAGTGCTGCATCGGGCTCCCTGCTCAGCGGGGAGCCTGCTTCTCCCTCTGCCCTGCCTCTTCCCCTGCTTGTGCTCGGTCTCTCTCTCTCTGACAAATAATTAAATAAAACCTTTTAAAAAAAAATCAAATCTTTCCTTTAACTGATGAGAAAAAAGAGATAAAAAATTACTATATGTTTTTATATCACAAATTTTACAAAAACAAATTTGTTCTCATCATCATGGTTTTCCCCTCCTCCTCCTCCTCCTCCTCCTCCTCCTCCTCCTCCTCCTTCTTCTTCTTCTTCTTCTTCTTCATATTATTATTATTCAATTATTTTGTTTATAATAAAAAGGAAGCATATGGCACTGGTTCCCAGTTCAGGTCATTCTGTCCCACAGACCTAGATGACAGTCCAGCTCTGCCACTTACTACTAGTATAACCTTCAACAAGCAGCCCTCATTTTCCTAACCAATAAAAAAGGCACTATGAAAAGACCTACCTCTATGGAGTTAATGTGGGTATTTAAAGAGATAATGCAGGGCGCCTGGGTGGCTCAGTCGTTAAGCATCTGCCTTCGGCTCAGGTCATGATCCCAGGGTCCTGGGATCGAGCCCTGCATCGGACTCCCTGCTCCGCGGGAAGCCTGCTTCTCCCTCTCCCACTCCCCCTGCTTGTGTTCCCTCTCTAGCTGTCTCTCTCTCTCTCTCTGTCAAATAAATAAATAAAAAATCTTATAAAAAAAATAAAGAGATAATGCATGTAAAGATTAGTACATCACCTGATAAGATATAAGTAGTCAATATGTGCTTCCTGCTAGTAGTTGAGATATTTTAATGCTATATATTGAATGCTGTATATGGAAGATTCCTGAAATGCATTCTGAATGCCAATGATTATTTGATCATGTTTATGTTCTTACTAGAGTATCATACTAGAGCAGACATGGGCTTTGTTATTGGATGGATAATATTTTAGAAAATTAATTTCTACTTCCCCTCTAAGAACACAATATGCACATTAAATTTTTCTACTCACATTAGATTTTATCTTAAAGGAATTATTGATTTTAGATTACTTCTTCAATAAGTCTACCCAAATGCATATAGTAAGTACATAGTTCTGACAGAAGAAAATTATTCCTATTCTTTAAAAAAAATGACCATGTAATGGACACTATGCCACACAAATTTGTAAATGACCATCAAGAGGAAAGTAAGATTGAAAAAGGTTATTTTTCTAAACTAAAGAAATTCAGATATAATATTTCTTAAGACAAAAGACAAGAGAATAATTTTACAAAACAGACCATCAAACCATTATGCCTGTCAAGTACCTCCTGAAGGTTTTGGCGACAGTCATATTCATTTTACAGAAAAATACTGCTTTTCCTCTGACAGGCACTGTTATCACAAAGCTTTCTGAATCATTCGTAATGATTGAAGTTTACTAGCATAGAAACATGCAGTGAGTATCGTTATGTTAACGAGAACTCCTTCTGAATTTGCAAAGTAAATGCCAATTTATCAGAAATAAACCTATCAAAAAACATTATGGTGTAGAATATTGAAAGAGGTTTCAGAATAAAGGTATGTACCACATGACTGATGTTCATTAAAATAGAAGCTATAAAAAGACCCTCATCATTTAAAATTTGAATATAAAGAGAGATGTTCATCCATAAATTTCCTCTTGAATTTTGGCGAAATAACTGAGCATTCCTAAATTATATGCAGACTCTTCATGAAAAATAACTTCTGCTTGAATATGATTATGAAAATAGGATACCAGTATTTTATGGTTTAATGTTAAAACACTTAACATTCCAGTCATACCTTACTCTACCAACTTAATATGTTCCTACAGATTTGTGGGTAAATTGAATCATCATAACTTCAGAGAGGTATTCCTTTCATTTTCGATTGATCTTTAATTAATAGTGGCTTAACATGTCAGTTTTAAGAGGCTCTGTCCCCCAGTCTCTCTTAAGCAGCTAATGTCAATGAAAGATTTATATGCACAAGGGAAATACGCTCTTTAAAGAAACTCTGTGGTGAATAATTTTATTTAAGAATCCTTTTATGATTGAATAATCGCCCCCATAACTTTACCCCATGGTAGGGCAAATTTCTACATTTTCCTAAGATGAAGTTCATTAACATGAAACTGCAAGTGGTATTTCTAACTAATTCAGGTTAAAGATCAGCCACCCATCACTTCATATGGCTTCGCCTTGTCCATCACCAGAAACTGATGTCCCCATTGAGACTTTATGCCTTCTCTGAGAAAATATTAAATTTTATTCACCAGCTTCAGAATCAACAGTATTTTTATCTGAACCTAATTCTTTGAAAATTGATGTGGTAGGGTAGAATATTTGAGGAACCAGAATGCCTCATGTTCAGTTATGACAAGACAGTTTATTGGTGTAAGGTATACACTTTGAAGGCCATTATATTATCCTGTTTGTCTTGGTTTTGTTGAAATGTACCCTAATAGAATGACTGCTGGTGGTGTCATTTGTTTTTCCACATCTATAATTGTGATGAGAGTTCTTATTTCCAAGTTTTAAGGGAGCATTTTGTATTTCGATTCTTCTGGAATTTATATGGCCCTTTGCATTACATCATTCTGCTGATCATTTAATTTTCTTCTTAATGTATTCACATGTATTTAGTAAGGTTTTTCTTTTTAATATGAAAATATATATAGTGAAATTTGATTCATTATTTTCTGAATGTCTAAACAGTCACCTTTTAGGATGTCCTAAATGATATGTTCCAGAACACGGAAGTTCAGCCCAATGTATAGAATATCCAGAAGGCTTTAAAACCTGAGCCTCACAGTAAATTCTCATGAAGAGGCCTCTTTTCCAATTCACTACACACAAGGCCAATGTTACTTTCTCAGAAACAGTTAAGGATTTTAAAAAATTTCCTAAAGTTTGTAAAATCTAGCTATAGTATATATTATCCAGTTGAATAATGTTAAAAATCAAAGAAAAACTGTATCGGAGTTTTTACTTCCAAAATTCAACTGTATTGAAGTAAGTCTTGGATCAGTGGTCTGGTCAGCACCTCCCACTTCTACTTCTTGTCCACAGTAAGCATGAGAGAAAGACTTCAATCTCCTTAGGATTCCAGAAGAGTCCGTGATTTCTTCTCCCCTCTGACTTCCTCACAATGGTCTCCTCAAACTTATAGGTAGACTACAAGACATGCTTTCTCAGTCTCAGAGAATTTTTGTTTCTAGTTTAATAAAAGCAGGGCACCCATCTCACACTTGCTGAAGAATTGTGTTTACAGAAACTTGGCAGCTCTTTGAGTAGGAAGAGAACAAAGGAAAGTGCAATGCTTTTCTGGAAAAATTAAGTTGAGGGCGCCTGGGTGGCTCAGTTGGTTAAGCGACTGCCTTCGGCTCAGGTCATGATCCTGGAGTCCCGGGATCGAGTCCCACATCAGGCTCCCTGCTCAGCAGGGAATCTGCTTCTCCCTCTGACCCTCCCCCCTCTCATGTGCTCTCTCTCTTTCTCTCATTCTCTCTGTCTCAAATAAATAAATAAAATCTTTAAAAAAAAAAAAAGAAAGAAAAATTAAGTTGAATGCATCCTGTCATATCAAGCCATCACTGGAAATAGGATACTTACAATATGATGAGTTTTAGGAAAATTTGATATTATTACTACAAATCTTCAGTAAGAAGCCATTATGTGAAATAGCTTAGGGAAAGTTCAGTGTTTTTGTTTTCTCTTCTTAAAAGAAAGATTTCCGTGTTTCTGATGAATGTATATTTCTGATTTGATAATGTCAGTTATCTTGGCAACTTTAAGATTTAATTCATTGATTACATTTTTTAAATGCTTTCTGAATAATGTACCTAATTTTGGCTAAAATTACTTGAGGTGCAATTAGACTCATTTGCATTCTACTTATTATGTATAACCTATTAATAAGTAGGATGGATATTTGCTTCAGAATTATATGTCACATTATATTTATAGAAGGATTTATACAAAGTTTTTTAGATATAGATGTAATTTGTAATGATTATTTTTTGAGGGAAAAAAAGCCCTTCTCTATTTCCCATGAATAATGTATTTCCACCCTAATACTGTTTATTAGGATTTGCTACCAATTAGAGAGTGGGAGTAACATTTTTATATAATAGGAGATAAATAAAGTAAGTGAATCTTTGATTAGATGAATACATGAACTAGTAGCTGCAGGTGAAGTTAAGTGTCACAGAGAACATCAGTTACTATCTATGAAAGAAATGTCAAATCAAGAGAGAATTCTACTGTTGACAGATTTGGAGTAGACAGGCCTTTATTTTTTTCAGTCACTATATATGTGCATGAAATAAAATAGAAAATTAACACAAACAGATGAACAATGTGTAGGGAAAATAATCCAAAAACTTTTCCTTTTGCCTCAAATAAATGGCTATTTCAAGCAAGAGTTAATTTGAGAATTTTTTTGGATCAGCTTCCTGTGCCTAGACAACTCTAAGGACTCACAGGTTCTGATATTTTATCACAAGTGACAAACCACTTAAAAGGCAGGAGCAGGGCCAGCCTCGAGGATGACTGGAAACACTGATTTTCTGTTCTTCTCTGCTTCTCTCTGCATGTCACCCTTTTTAGAGGTGGAGCATGACAGGGGGTGGGCAAGCTTATAGGGTGAGGGCAGTGCTCTGCTAAGTTCTAACCAGGACAGAAAGTGGAGTTTGGAACTCTAGCTGGAGTTGGAGATTCTCTGAGGAGGAATTCTGATTGGCCTAGCTTAGGTTACAGATCTAAATTTTGAACAGATTACTATGGCATCAGAAGTGAGATGCGTTGGCTCAGCAGCCCTTGTATGCTCTCTCTCCTGTGGTGAGGAAGCCTGTGTGGGTGTGAGTACATGAATGTCGGGGGGCGGAGGGATGGGGCTTGTACCAGATGAAGAGGACAAAGCAACAGTTATTACAGGGGCTAAGTTTTCATATTCAGTATTTGTTTTCTTGAAAGTCCTTGGTTAATCCACATCCTATTAATTTAGCTGTCATCCTTATTATGTCTGTTCATTAGCTTAGTGGGAGCAGAATTAGTCAGACGGATGTCTTTGAGTGCAGTCTCTCTCAGGCTGAAAACTCTTTCTTGCCTCCTCTCAACCAGTACTGACTTCCCCTTTGTCTGAAGTGCGTACTTCTCAGCTCCACCTGCATCACCTTGCCACTGTCTCTGTGTGTTATGTTATCTCTCAACCTTGAGCCTAATGTCAACCCCAAACCAAATGTCAGCTGCTCAGCTGTCAAAGGCATTTTCAGGTAAAAGGTATGGTTCCTGAAAAGACAGAAATGCTACAGCTTGGGTTATAGAGTGAAGTTCATGTAATACAAATGAGTAGAATAAGGCCAGGTGTGATGCAGTAAAGAGCAGTGGGGACTATGGCAAAGTGGGGAACATATGTCCTACTTAAAGGAATCCACATTCATTTTTGTATACCATATGGGTCAAATAAGACATGTGTGGTACATAGTTTTAGTCTAATGGCCTCACGTCTAGTCCCTCAGTTGGCAGATCCAGTGTTCATATCACCAAATACAGTTGCACTGTGGTGGCACCCTAAAAATCATGTAGGTTAATTGGATCTGGATTCAGAATGGCTGTCATGGAATATGAATCTGTTCTATCGTGCTATAGATTGGAACATGCTACAGACTGATTTGCAACATGTTGGAACTACTAATAGAATAAGATCTATCATCAGCGAATCAAGGAGTTTAGAGCAACCCAGTTAATTATAAAGAGAGAATCACCCCATCAGGTGATATAGGAATCATGGAGGTAGAATCAAATGGCAAATTCTCTTTAGCAATCTGGCCCCACAGAGAAGTAATCATGGCTATTTTGTTATCACAGACTTGCTAAGTTAACAGAAGTAGAAACACCTATCAACTATTCCAGCAGACATTTTTACTTACTCCTTTCTCTCCAAATTTTCCCTGGATATATCTTTGCTTCTAAGGTTCCATACTTAAAAATGGACATTACCTAATTTACTTGCAAAGATGTACCAAGAAAAGGATAGATTATAGGATCTGTGATTACTCTTGCCTTATTAATTAGAGCTTACATGCAGTGGCTTTCATGAGTTTAATGCAATCATCATTTCTGTGTACAATCATCAAGGTCAAGAGTGGAAGCAATGGAAAGTAGAAATCCTATAATGGGCATAAGAATTTTTAGTCCCAAATACCAAAAATTAAAATAAAGTTAATTTGTCAGACTCTTAGTTTATTTTGGTAAGAAAAATATCTTTGTAAAATTGGAATAATGTTAGATTCTCTGCTTAAAAATACCATGTTTGCCCTGTGGCTTGAGGAGAAAGGCCAGTCCCTTCACGATCTGATTCCATTTTATCTTCATTATTTCATATATCCTCCTACTAAGTTTACACCATGGGCCAGGCATTCTTCCTGATGCCATGGACTTCCATGACTCCACCCTTTGCACATGCAATGCCTGCCATCTGGAATTCCCTCTCCTGCCTCTATTGCCTGTGCCTGTTTACTCAAATTTTAAGATGCATGTCAGTGTCAACTTTATGAAGCCTTCCCTGACTCCACTCCTACTAGAAAGAATTAAATAACACTTCTCAAGTGCTAGCAAGTCTCTTTCACATATTTTTGTTAGAGCATTTCTCTCATTTGGTGTACATATCATTATGCGTGTTTCCCTTACTGCACTTGGAACTCTTAAAGAATGGACTACAATGTTTTCATCTTCACATCCCTAATGTGTAGGTCAATACCTGCTAAATGAATGAACAAATCGTGTAGCATTTACTCAGGTTTAATACTCATAAATAAAATCCAACATTTATAACTCACCCTTTTCAGTAGCTGTATACTACAGGGCAACAGACTAAACCACACTAAAACTGTTTGTTTTGATTTGATTGCCTGCTGTGATTGAATATCCTACTTTATGGATGAGGGAGACAGATAAAGAAGGGCCTAGGAGTCTGGCTGAGCTATGAAGATCTAACTGGGAAGCCTGGCAATAAATCAATTCCAGATCAGACAGGGGAGGAAAAATCAGATGGCCATTGAAGGTCAACACAGAGCAGTAGGTTGAATTTGGAGAAATAAATAGGGGTTTAAAAAAAAAAAAAACAGTTACATATCAGAGTTCAGCCAGGAAACTGGTCTTGGTTAGGGGGTTAACTGGCATCTTGAGTTTAAGGCAGATCTCTAAAGTTTAGTCTAATATACTTTACAATCTGAGGGGCACAGAATGAGAAATGAGTTGACTAGTTCCATTTACTATTCTGTTACTGAGTGTCTAGCAGGCACAAAGTCTGCTAAAATCCAGATAGGAAGATAGGTAGGTAGGTAGGTAGGTAGGTAGGTAGACAGGCAGACAGAAGCCTCAGAGATGACCCTTCTTCCTCAAGAAGAGGCCAAGACTTTGTGTCATTGTTTATAATTTCAGCTATGACTGAGTATCAGCTCTCATTCAAATGAGCATTTTAATCAGCTAGAAAGTCAAGGCCCTATAAATGTAGCTTTCCTTGATTAATGATCATAATCTCTCTTTTGCTTTTGGAGTGGCTTATATTTGCAAGGCATTTTTGTATGTTGTCTCATTTCATCTTTTCAACTGTCTATTATGTTTGTATTGTGCCTCCATTTTACAGATATTTCTATACAATAGTGTGTTGATTGTTGTTTCCTTCTTCGTTCCTTTGTTAAATTCTAATTGTGAGCATTGTTCTCTTGAATCTATGACCCTTCTGTAATATTTAGAATGGTCTCATCTTTATGGACTACTTCATTTACTGTTAACAGATCCTGTGTCTTATCAGATAGAACATCTAGTGATAATGCTTGAATATGAATTTGTCCTTGAAATGTTTCTCAGGTTTTTGTTTGTTTTTTTTCCTATTCAGTTGCTTGTCTTCTGGATCTGCTTCTGTTCATCTTTGCCTCTTATTTTCTCATTCCCATTTTTTTGTACTTCTGTTCTCTCAAGTACATTTTAACAGACACTTTTCTTCTTCCACTGATCTTCAAGCATGAAATTTCTTTTCAAGGCACTTAAGAATGGAAGTACTTAGAATGTTCATGAACAGAATGTCTCGTGAGCTGCAAAAGTTAATGTGAGAAAAGGAGATAGAAGAGTGGGTAGTTCATCAGAGTTTTTCACTCTTTAAAAAGCAGCAAGTTATAGTCTTTTCTTAAATAGCAAGCAAAAAGCAAGTGGTCTCATTTCACTTCTTAAAATAGACAAAGTGAAACTAATAATTGATTTGTCAATTTACTGTGACTATTAATTCCCTGCACACAAAGTTGGCTTTTGTTAATTTAGGATTTACACTTTCTTTCCGAATATAATTATCTGACTATTTATAGATAAGTAATTTAAAGCCAGCTAATGATTGTTTGAGCATTTAAAGTTAAAAACTATGTGGACATTAGTAAATTATCCATTTAGAAGACCTGTAACAATTGGATCAAAATTAATGTTAACCCAGAAGTTAAATTGGACTTAAGGTATTTTTATGACATTTACGATGTATCTTGCATGTGGCTTATAAAACCATATGTTAACTTTAAAGAACTTAGTAAGGTTCTCATAGAAATAGAAATGCTTTTATAATGTAAATGTATGCTTCATTAACCTAATAAGGTAATTTGCAGTTTTTCCTTTGGGCTGACATTTACTAAGTCAAGGCCGCATAAGCACTAATGTCAGAAAACTTCCACCAATTGTGAAAATGATTATAGGAATGAAAGTATAGTAACTAAGTGAACACTCTATTTTTTTTTAAGATTTATTTACTTATTTTGGAGAGAGAGAGCACGCATGGGGGAAGAGAGGCAGAGGGAGAGGGAGAGAGAAACCCAAGCGACTCCACACTGAGGGCGACCTCACGACCCTGAGATCAGGACCCAGCCTGAAACCACGAGTCAAACACTTAACTGACTGCACCTCCCAGGTGTCCCACAAACACTCTATTTTAAACTGCAGTAACTAAAAGAACCTAATCCTTAATTTATAGTATCTTTACAATAGCATAATATTTAGAACAAGGTGGAAATTGACTTTATTCTGGCTTATGAGAACAGTTTCTCAATGGGGAGATAGGACTAAGATTCTCAAAGGTTACTGAAATAATGATCAGTTCAATCCTTAAATACAGAAGACCATTTTGCATTCAGTTTGGCAATTCAAAACACATGTATTTTAATGATTTTAATATGGTAAGTTGACATTTTCACTTTTAATTTATTTTCTTCCTCCAAATGAAGAGGTCCTTGGCATTGTGGTATATCGACACAAGCCATTGGGTCAGTCTTGCCACTGACTAATAAAGTGAGAATCTCAGTGGCCTGAAGATCTTCATCGCCAACTGTCTGTGACAATGATTTTTAACTGGGAGTGGACATCATAAATACTTACAAAACACATTCACCCAGTTTCCCAGTTACCCTGTCTCCCCCTCTATGGGAAATATTTATTAGATCTGGAATAGAGGCTGACAATCACTGTTCTCTGTACTGCTGGGACTTTTAAGGTCTGCGAATAAAAATCTTACAGTCATATATCCACACTTATCTATCTGTATCTATATATCTGTCTGTATCTGTTCTAACTTGATGGGTCTGATATTTTTTTTAGCCATAATCATGATCTCTATACTTTCTGGAGCTCTTTGCTGTGCAAGCGAGGGAGCGAACAGACACAGACACATCTGGGTTATCTCATCAATCAGGCTGCTATTGTCAAGAAAGCAGGATCTGTAACTCAGGCACTGGGGGTACCGATGAGATCTGAATATCTTTCCAAGTGGAAGCTATGTACTGGGGAATGAAGAGGGAATCAAGTGGAGAAAGAAGGCACTTCTCAAAGTGTAGTAGAAATTTAGCAACAGTTTGTGTTGCTTACCTTACTAAAAACTTACCGTGGTATCTTTATGGTTTCCTGTGGCTGCTGTAACAAATTACCACAAACTGGGTGCCTTAAAAGAACAAAAATATACTCTCTTACAGTTCTGGAGGCCGGCAGTCTGAAATCAAGGACTGGACTGCCTCTGGAGACTCTAGGGAAAGATTATTTACCTCCTTTGGCATATGGTGGTTGTCAGCATTCCCTGACTTTTGGCCACGTCACTCCAGTCTCTCTGCCTCTATGGTCAACACTGCCCTCCTTCTCTTGTTTGTGTTTTTTTCTCTTCTGTTGGTCTCAGCTCTTCCTCTGCCTTTCTTTCATAAGACACTTGTCATAGGATTTAGGGCCCACATGGGTAATCGAGGATGATCTCATATCAAGGGCCTGAATTTAATTGCATCTGATAAAACCTCTTTTTCCCCAATAAAGTAACATTCACAGCTTCTGGAGATTAAGACAGGACATATCTTTTAGGGGCTACCAGTCAACCCCCTACAGTATCTGTCACATGTTCTAGTATGTTCACAAAAACTGTGATACTGAGAAAAAAAGTTCACAAGCTGAATTAACAGTGAAGTGTCAACAAGAGCCTTCATTCAATAATTATCAGGCCTGCTCCCATGTGTGTGCATGCACAGTGTGCATGTGTGTATGTGCACATGTGTGTGTGTTGTGTTTTGTGGTCTTTTCTTTTTACCTGAAGGATACTTTCTCCAGGTAGCCCTTGAGGTTACCGTTTGAGGAAGAAATCATTAGAACTTGTCCATAGCACAAGAGTTTTAAAGTGCCCAATAAATGAAGCAGAGGGAGGCATTCCTTTAAACCTTTTCCTGGAAGAAAAAACATGATTGTCCTGCTAGTTCTGAGAGAGCAAAGAAAGTTCAATCTTAACTCTTCAGAAGTGGATGTGGCAATATTCATTTGTTCTTTTCCAATTGGCAAGAGTTGAGCCACCTGCAATAGAAAGAATGTCTACTAATAAATGGATTGGTGGATTTATCTGCTAATAAAAAATGGTCTTCTAGACCTTCTTCTTCTGGTCTCCTGGTCTTCACAGATAAAATGTTAGGAATAATATGCATTTCTCTATTTGTAGACACCCTGGCATCTAGCCATAACAATTATAGGCATAACTTTTTAAAACAAAGGAGATAGTCATTTACATTGTTCAGCATCCTAGATCTAATGATTCATTAGCAGAGTTACAATATTAAAGTTTTTCAAGGTACTAATAAGAAACTATTCATTCACTCATGCATTTGTTGAATGCTTTGCCTGGGTCCAGCACAGCGTTAGGCAAAGATGTAAGTGGAACCGAGAAGAATGTACTCGGAGTTTAGTGAAGAAGAGCTGATTTTAAAAGCAGGATCAAGCAAGTGAAAGTGTTCTGTGATCTGTACCTTAGTGAAGGGGTAGGATTTAGGCCAACCAAAATGAAGTAGAATAGCATTGCTGAAAGATCAGTGTTAAGAGAGACACACGGAGATGAGAAAACCTATGTTGACTTTGGAAGCTGGGCAGCATTAGCGCCCACTGAAGCAGTTCAGCCAGCTGACCTGCTGAAAAAGAGTAGTGCCAGAAAAATGATAATATAGATACATTTTCACTAAAGTGAAAGCACTCCAGTGAAGGTTTAAGTTTTTTTAAAAGAGGGAAGCAAGTGCTCCTCGGTGGTTCAGTTGGTTGAGGGTCTGCCTTTGGCTCAAGTCATGATCCCAGGGTCCTGAGATTGAGCCCTGAATTTGGCTCCCTGCTCAGCAGAAGCCTGCTTCTCCCTCTGCCCCTCCTCCCATTCATTTTCTCAATCTCTCTCTCTCTCTCAAATAAATAAATAAATAAAATCTTTTTTAAAAAAGGGAAGCAAGAGAGCCCAAATGATAAGGTAGTCTCATAGTAGACTATAAGAGAATAAAGAAACCAGAAGCCAGAGACCTAATAGGGAAACTGATTGTCTAGGTGAAAAGTAACAGATTAGAATCTGAAAAAGGTCAGATGTGGGGGGTGGGTAATCTTTCAGAGGAA
This sequence comes from Mirounga leonina, assembly GCF_011800145.1. Lineage (NCBI taxonomy): Eukaryota > Metazoa > Chordata > Mammalia > Carnivora > Phocidae > Mirounga > Mirounga leonina. The sequence goes on from NW_023270158.1 coordinate 14,715,207, forward strand.
GTTAGAGGTATAAATCTTATTGATGTATCAAGGGAAGATGGTGATGCCAGTAATGATAAGAATGCCAAAAAGAGGAGCAATATTTAGGGGAAATATGTTGAATCAAACTATGGTTATAGGACTGTGGTGGCACATTTTGGTAGGACTCTCTCACAGTTGGAAATGTGAACATAGCTTGGGTGAGACATTTGGGCCAGACAAGCATGTGAGAGATCCTCCTGGAGAGGAAGTCAGGCAGTTAATGGTCTGAGAGATAACTTATCTTTTTGACCTGGCCTCTAGAAACTATCTCCCCTCTGAAATGTGTGGCTGTCATCCACAAATACATATTACCAGATTCATATCCAAGAAGAGGCTCTGTGAATTGTGCCCTTCTTTTCGATACTTCATTTTCTTCTCCTTTTGTTCAGGGAAGAAAGATATATACACGTTGTTAAAATATTCAGTAACTGAATAATTTAAGCAAAATCTTAAATAGAATATGGTGGGAAATTTTTGAAAAGTTAATTGACTCAATTATTTCAATAATTTCAGTAATTTCTTTAAAAGAACTGGAGACAGACACATATTTGATTGGTATTGATTTGGAACTGTGTCTATTTACATTTGAATCCCTGTGACCTGCTCACCACTTTTAGGTTTTATATTTTTCTTCTTCTTTTGTCTCTCTTTCCATGTTATATTGATTTCTGAGCATTTGAGGGACTTCCATTTTCCAGCTCATTTAAGTGCACTGCATCCTGCTGTGTTGGTCATCAGCAAGTCACAAAAATGGTACACAAATGGTCATATAATGCACTGTGTTTTGAAACAAAGAGGAATTGCACTTGTGTCCAGGCATGGGGTTTTTATCCCGGGTTCTTGTAGTTAGAAAGTAAAGAGTTAGCATATTTTTTTTTCTGTAGAAGTAATGACAATTTTGAATGCCATTTAGAACACTGGTTCCAAAACATTTAGATTTCAAGAACCAGCTGAACTATTTGAATGAATGAATGAATGAATGAATGAATGAATGAATGAACAAACGAACGAAGTGGACCATCATAAAGTGGTCAATGTATCTAGTTTGCCAAATGATATTATTAAAAAAATTAAAAGCGATCATCTGCCGTCAGTGTAACTTGTAATTTTTAGAAGAGCAATTTGAAATCCAAAACTTAGGTTTCTCAAAGAAAAGGGCAGTCATTTGAGTTGAACACATTCAGTTTTATATTTATTTTAAAAACTCACTGTATTGGGGCGCCTGGGTGGCTCAGTCGTTAAGCGTCTGCCTTTGGCTCAGGTCATGATCTCAGGGTCCTGGGATCGAGCCCTGCATCAGGCTCCCTACTCAGCAGAAAGCCTGCTTCTCCCTCTCCCACTCCCACTCCCCCTGCTTGTGTTCCCTCTCTCGCTGTGTCTCTCTGTCAAATAAATAAAATCTTTAAAAAAAAAAAAAAAACCTCACTGTATTATCCTCTCCATTTCCCCAAATTTTGTATCTAAGAGCGCTGTGAATCGTGTAAGACTGATGAATCACAGACCTTGTACCCCTGAAACAAATAATACATTATATGTTAATAAAAAATAAAAGCACGTCAAGACTCTTACTAATCATTCCCTGCTTCCAAGAAAGACTATAATCATAATACCTTTTGTTTTTTCCACACTAAAATAAAACATTTGACAGTGGAAACTAATTAAAATGCACAATTAACATTTCTCCTGTATTTGGAAATGGAATGTCCTCATTGATATCTGTGTTTGCGTATTTCATGTGCATTGCACATGCTGCTACTTTCATCATAATTACATGTACATACACTTAGGAGACATGTTATAAAAGCCATCTTATACAAAAGAGAACCACCTCCTGTCTTCCCCCCCACCCACGGCATTATTTCACTTAACAGAGGCAACCACCTGCATCTGTTATGGCTGATTTTCGTTATTTACTTCCATGTCTTTAATAACATGCTTGTACCACAACTTCATTTTCCTGTTACTTTATTGAAATCAGTTCATTGATTTAATCTACTGACTTCTGGCTGTTAAAGATAAAGGTCTCTTTCAAATTCTTACTCCTACTACACATTTTTGCGTGTCCTGCCTGCCCGTCCTCTCCTATATGGTGGTTTTGGCTTCATCTCCATCCACCAGTTGTTTGGGAGTTGGAAACGCGAATCAAAGCTGAGTCATTCCATGTAGTAATGTTCTGTCTCTTCTGCTTTAATTTCTGGTAGATTTCCTAAACTTTATCTTCCAACCCTCTTACTGATTTTTTCCTTTTCGGATACATGTTTTTTAATTATTAAGTCTTTTTCTTCCTTATGTACATCCATCTTTTTCTATAGCAGCCTATTCTTGCCATGCAGAGGCACTAACGTCTCTCTCTGAGAACATTTAAGTGAGTTATTTTGTTTTGTTTTAGGAGATTGCTTTTCTCTCTACATAATCTTTATTCTCCCCAAGTTCCTATTGTCTGTTTGTTTGCCTGTGTGGGTCTCCCTCACGTCCAAGGCTTCCTTCACTGTTTTGGTCGTCTTTGATTGTGTGCTCATAATAAAGGGTAAGGCAGTCAAAAGGTTCTTAGAAACTCTTCACAGCCTGTTGATCATGGGCTTCATGGTTTGGTTGCCTGGCTAGCTGGGAAACCCCTGCTGTCAGTATCGTTTGGGCCTTTGGTTGTGTGCTGGTCAGATTCACAGAGGAGAGTCCCCCAGTACCTGCCTATCTGCTGGCTTCTGAGAGACGAATGAGGAAGGATGTGATATTCATCCAAAACATATGCCCTCAGCTGTGCAGAGTCTCCCTTTCACCCTCTCCAGAGAATAAACTTCAGTCTCTGCCACAGTGGAGAAGGGAATCAATATCTAATTGATTTTTTAAAAGATTTTTGAATAGTTCTCTCATTTTTATCCCATTCTCATCCTTCCTTCCATAGATACCTAGCGTGGTCAATTCCGTAGCCTTTGGGAAGTTCCATATCGGTAATCGTGTTGTTTTTTGGCATCAATATCTGTTAGATTAGGGTCCATCTTTTTCAGGTCTTCTGAGTGAGTTACTACTTGTTCATTAACTGTCTGGCTTTAAAAATTCTGTTGCGGTCCCCTCCTGTTTCTTTTGTCATTATGGGTTTTTACCTAATTAAAAGTCCCTTTATATTTCTGTGTGTTGTCAGAAGGAAAAAAAAAAACCGTATTTCTGTGATCAGTCCACCATCATTACCTGATAGTCTGCATGTGACTTTAGGAAATTGGTTCTTGACATTTTATAAGACAATGTCATAAAAATAAACTGTCAACAACTCTTCATAGAGGATTTAGCAGTAATTGTGATCCTCTCTATTAGCTACTCTGACACAACTCCAAATTAAAGTGAACCTAGTAATGTTTGCTACTGTTGATGTGCTCTGAACAATGTGAGTGACAGTCATTTTTAATTAGTCTGTGGATAGTTATGATCATGTACCTAAATCCCATTAGTGGTCACTTTTTAACATCTGTAACATGGAAGTACTGAAACCAATCTTTTCTTTCTTTCTTTTTTTAATTTGGTGGAGAAGGTCAACAATGCTTTGTGGGTTGGAATTATTGATAGGGTACTTTTATTTGGCTTAGCATTTTCATATCTTTTTAGCTTAACTGTCCACTATGAGACTAAGCTTATTACTGTCATGCAAGATTTGTTAAGCAGCACTAGTCATGTCTAAAATCTACCATGTGGAGTAATTTATCCTCATTTCAGGAAAATCCATATACCAGATGTAATATGCAGTGATTCTTCTCGCTAAATTTTTAATACATATTACGGACAGTGGAATCAAACCAGAATCTGTCGTATCATCTGTTTGGAACCCAGGCAGGTGTACACACTTGGAGAAAGTGTGTCCTGGAACTAGCTATAAATGGATCCTGCTGAATTCTGCTTTTTCTCCATAATCTTACCTGTCAAACATGAAACATTCCTCCTCTTCAGTTTCTCAACTCTAAGGATTTAATTTCAGCTTGCACATTCAATGTTATCCTTTATTCCTAGAGCAAGAGATGCCCCAGTATTGATCCAGGTTCCACATTTATGGAGGGCCCAGTTTGCCTGCTATGTATATAGAGATGTCAGTCAGGGAGGATGTCACTCCAGCCTGGAGGCTGATGTCTGTGTATATGTATATGTGAATAATAATATAGTGTGAAGGATATGAATAGAGAACTTTCGGGTATGTTATGGGTAAAGTTCTTTAAGGATGCCATAGATGGGAAGACCACATCTCCTCAGAGAGGCCACCCGAAGCCCTTTCAGGCAGGCAGTGTTGGCTTTGAGACTCAAAGGATGAGTATAATTTCTCCAGGTAGAGAAACACACCCCAGACCAAAAAATAGTATCAGCAAAGGCTTGTGAGTGGCAATAAATCTGATGGCTACAATAAAGAAGCATCCTGGAATATAATTAATAAAAATTCACCTTTAGGTCTAACTGTAACAATAGCTAACATTAAGTATTTCTTTTGTGCCAGACACCATGCTAAGAGCTCTTCCTGAGTGATCTCATTTAAAACGTAAACTATATCATCGGTCACATTTTATAGATGAGGAGCTTAAAGCACAGATAGGTTTCCCAAGTTCACATAGTTACTAGTGAAATGAGACTTGAACCCAAGCAAACTGATGCTAAGACTCATGTTATTCATTGCTATGCTAACAACTGACAGAAATACTTTCTTCTTTCAACTATAGTTGTTCTTTGGCCTCCAATTATATAACTTGAGGATATGGGGCCCCCAAAGACACATCACGTGTGGGATTGTGGCTGGTGATGGTGGCAAAGATGGTTAAACTCTTGCTTGTCCTTAGTGCTAAATAATAAGCACTTTTTACATGTTAGTGGACAACCTCACTATAGACGGCAATGTTTCTTTTCATAGTAGAAATAAATAACATCTCTTTTGGTAAATTTAAAATTTATTAAATGCCTTTCCCTATGAATAAAAATTTAAAGCAAGTAGAGGCCTCAGAACAAGGTTTCTCAACCTCAGCACTATTGACATTTGGGGCGAAATAATTCTTTGTCCTGGAGGTGAGGGGTGTGTACTCAAGGATACTTGGGAGCATTCATGACCTCTGTCCATAGATGCCAGTAGTACTCCCCAAGTTGCAATAAATAAAAATGCCTGCAGACATTGCCGGATATCCCCTGTAGGCTGAAAAGGCACCCACCACTCAGGCTAAGAAACCACTGCCTTGGAAAAATCTTTGTGATCCCCTCAGCTTTACACAAGAAGAGACTTGAAGTGCCGTAATGAAGGTCAGACAACTCAAAAGTGGCCAACTTTTGAGATCTCAGGACTCCTAATCCCAACCCATATTTCACATACAATAAGCTGCCTACGGCTGTGTTTTCCATTTAAAACAATCCCTCCAGAACATATGATTTAAAAGGTGTTCACATACCATCCATAACAAATCAGTAAGATAGGTCAGACAGGTGGCATAAACCCAGTTTTATCAGTAAAAATGCATAACAAGAAAGGTTATAATTTGTCCAAGGTCACATATCTAGTAGGGAAAAGAGCCTGGACCCAAGACTTCAGATGACAACTCTGTTACTCTTTCCAAAATTGATGCTCACCCTGGTTGGCCAGCATGGGCTTGATTTGAGAAAGGAACAATAGGAAAGCTCTTGAGGAACATTTCTACATAACGGTTTTTATTTCCAGCACTCTGATTCTGAATTTTTTTGTAGACAGAATAATAGCAGTAGCATTTTTTAATTGGTAAGGAGAAGGGAATCACAGTATCTACATGGATATCTGCTGTTTACTTGTGTCTAGCTATAATTTTTTCTTATACCTGAATGATTAAGAACAAATGACCTCAGAGACATAAAAATGATTTAAATTATTTTATATTATGGACGCCTCAACTCTAGAGACCTACATAGCAATGATTTCCAAAGACTTACAAAGAAGTCTGAATGAAGTCCTATTTCAAAGCTTTCGCTGTATCAGATGTTGTTATAGGTCTCTGTCACATAGTGATATGAAATCTAAATATTTAACTACCCACCTCTTTCCACTCATCACTGTGCTGCCAAAAGAAAGGCCTTTATGGAGATAATTTCTCCTTGGTCAAATCCTAGCAGGTCACCATGGTAAAGTGTCAACTCTTTCTGAGAAGTAAAGAGTAAACAGTTCTGCATAGGCCTCCCAGCTATTTCTGGGCACATGTGGTTGCTTCTCCATTAAAAACAAACTTAGTCTGAAAGTTTAAGTTTTGTTTAGTTTGTATAGTGGCTTACATAAAACTATGCAAATGATTAAAAGGAAGAATTAAGAACAAGGTTTGTGTATCTGCATAGTAATGTTTAATTGTTTTTTTTTAGAAAATACATACGTTCTTTTATTCAAATGTTAAGAATTGTTTTTATGCAGGCATACATGAATAGTTTTATTACAAATATAATAAACTCAATGTTTTCTTTTTTCTTGCTCATGTCTTTATTTTTATGCACACTGTTTTACCCTCTTTTCTTGGTGTCTCCTCCCTGCCCCTTACTCCCATTCCCTACCTCCCAGGTCCTCTTTTTCCATATTTAACATATATTAACAATCTAATATGTATCTTTATATTTTTTCCGATTTTCATATAAACTTATGTGTATTGTTGGGGAGTTTTTTCACCGAAAATGAAATTAAATCCTGTAATACATACAGGATTTGAATGAAATCCTCTAATATATACTTCTTGGTATGTTGCTTTTCTCACTGTAGTATGTATCAGTGGTGGATAGCCAGCCACATCAGCTGATGTGGCTTTAATTATTTCTTTTATTTTTTTTTAATTTTATTTTATTATGTTATGTTAGTCACCATACATTACATCATTAGTTTTTGATGTAGTGTTCCATGATTCATTGTTTGCATATAACACCCAGTGCTCCATTCAGTACATGCCCTCTTTAATACCCATCATCAGGCTAACCCATCCCCCCCACCCCTCTCCCCTCTAGAACCCTGTTTGTTTCTCAGAGTCCATAGTCTCTCATGGTTCATCTCCGCCTCTGATTTCCCCCCCTTCATTTTTTCCTTCCTACTATCTTCTTTTATTTTTAACATATAATATATTATTTGTTTCAGAGGTACAGGTCTGTGATTCATCAGTCTTACACAATTCACAGTGCTCACCATAGCACATACCCTCCCCAGTGTCTATCACCCAGCCACCCCATCCCTCCCACGCCCCACCACTCCAGCAACCCTCTGTTTGTTTCCTGAGATTAAGAATTCCTTATATCAGTGAGATCATATGATACATGTCTTTCTCTGATTGACTTATTTCGCTTAGCACAATACTCTCTAGTTCCATCCATGTCATTGCTAATGGCAAGATTTTGGTGTGTTTTTTTTTTGATGGCTGCATAATATTCCATTATATATATATATGTGTGTGTGTGTGTATATATATATATATATATATATATATACACATACATACCACATCTTCTTTATCCATTCATCTGTTTATGGACATCTTGGCTCTTTCCATAGTTTGGCTATTGTGGACATTGCTGCTATAAACATCAGGGTGCACGTACCCCTTTGGATCACTACATTTGTATCTTTGGGGTAAATACCCAGTAGTGCAATTGCTGGGTCGTATGGTAGCTCTATTTTCAACTTTTTGAGGAACCTCCATACTGTTTTCCAGAGTGGCTACACCAGCTTGCATTCCCACCAACAGTGTAGGAGGGTTCCCCATTCTCCGCATCCTCACCAACATCTGTCGTTTCCTGACTTGTTAATTTTATCCATTCTGACTGGTGTGAGGTGGTATCTCATTGAGGTTTTGATTTGGATTTCCCTGATGCCCAGCGATGGTGAGCACTTTTTCATGTGTCTGTTGGCCATTTGGATGTCTTCTTCGGAAAAATGTCTGTTCATGTCTTCTGCCCATTTCTTGATTGGATTCTTTGTTCTTTGGGTGTTGAGTTTGGTAAGTTCTTTATAGATTTTGGATACTAGCCCTTTATCTGATACGTCATTTGCAAATATCTTCTCCCATTCTGTCAATTGTCTTTAGGTTTTGTTGACTGTTTCTTTTGCTGTGCAAAAGCTTTTTATCTTGATGAAGTCCCAATAGTTCATTTTTGCCCTTGCTTCTCTTGCCTTTGATGATGTTTCTAGGAAGAAGTTCCTGTGGCTGAGGTCGAAGAGGTTGCTGCCTGTGTTCTCCTCTAGGATTTTGATGGACTCCTGACTCACATTGAGGTCTTTCATCCATTTTGAGTCTATTTTTGTGTGTGATGTAAGGAAATGGTCCAGTTTCATTCTTCTGCATGTGGTTGTCCAATTTTCCCAACACCCTTTGTTGAAGAGACTGTCTTTTTTCCATTGGACATTCTTTCCTGCTTTGTCGAAGATTAGTTGACCATAGAGTTCAGGGTTCATTTCGGGGCTCTCTATTCTGTTCCATTGATCTATGTGTCTGTTTTTGTGCCAGTACCATACTGTCTTGATGATGACAGCTTTATAATAGAGCTTGAAGTCCGGAATTGTGAAGCCATGGGCTTTGCTTTTCTTTTTCAACATTCCTCTGGCTATTCGAGGTCTTTTTCTGTTTCCATACAAATTTTTGGATTATTTGTTCCATTTCTTTGAAAAAAGCTGATGATATTTTGATAGGGATTGCATTAAATGTGTAGATTGTTCTAGGTAGCATTGACATCTTCACAATATTTGTTCTTCCAATCCATGAGCATGAAACGTTTTTCCATTTCTTGGTGTCTTCCTCAATTTCTTTCATGAGTATTCTATAGTTTTCTGAGTACAGATTCTTTGCCTCTTTGGTTAGATTTATTCCTAGGTATCTTATGGTTTGGGGTGCAATTGTAAATGGGATCAACTCCTTAATTTCTCTTTCTTCTGTCTTGTTGTTGGTGTATATAAATGCAACTGATTTCTGTGCATTGATTTTATATCCTGCCACTTCACTGGATTCCTGTATGAGTTCTAGCAGTTTTGGGGTGGAGTCTTTTGGGTTTTCCACATAAAGTATCATATCATCTGCAAACAGTGAGAGTTTGACTTCTTCTTTGCCGATTTGGATGCCTTTGATTTCTTTTTGTTGTCTGATTGCTGTGGTTAGGACTTCCAGTACTATGTTGAATAGCAGTGGTGATAGTGGACATCCCTGCCGTGTTCCTGACCTCAGGGGGAAAGCTCTCAGTTTTTCCCCATTGAGTATGATATTCACTGTGGGTTTTTCATAGATGGCTTTTATGATATTGAGGTATGTACCCTCTATCCCTACACTCTGAAGAGTTTTAATCAAGAAAGGATGCTGTACTTTGTCAGATGCTTTTTGTGCATCTATTGAGAGGATCATATGGTTCTTGTTCTTTCTTTTATTAATGTATTGTATCACATTGAGTGATTTGCAGGTGTTCAACCAACCTTGCAGCCCAGGAATAAATCCCACTTGGTCGTGGTGAATGATCCTTTATGTACTGTTGGATCATATTGGCTAGTATTTTGGTGAGAATTTTTGCATCCATGTTCATCAGGGATATTGGTCTGTAATTCTCCTTTTTGATGGGGTCTTGGTCTGGTTTTGGGATCAAGGTAATGGTGGCCTCATAAAACGAGTTTGGAAGTTTTCCTTCCATTTCTATTTTTTGGAACAGTTTCAGAAGAATAGGTATTAATTCTTTAAATGTTTGGTAGAATTCCCCTGGGAAGCGATCTGGCCCTAGCCTCTTTTTGTTGGGAGATTTTTGATGACTGCCTCAATTTCCTTGGTGGTTATGGGTCTGTTCAGGCTTTCTATTTCTTCCTGGTTCAGTTTTGGTAGTTTATACATCTCTAGGAATGCATCCATTTCTTCCATATGATCTAATTTGCTGTCATATAGTTGCTCATAATATGTTCTTATAATTGTTTGTATTTCTTTGGTATTGGTTGTGATCTCTCCTCTTTCATTCATGATTTTGTTGATTTGGGTCCTTTCTCTTTTCTTTTTGATAAGTCTGGCCAGGGGTTTATCAATCTTGTTAATTCTTTCAAAGAACCACCTCCTAGTTTCATTGATCTGTTCTACTGTTCTTTTGGTTTCTATTTCATTGATTTCTGCTCTGATCTTTACTATTTCTCTTCTCCTGCTGGGTTTAGGCTTTATTTGCTGTTCTTTCTCCAGCTCCTTTGGGTGTAGGGTTAGGTTGTGTATTTGAGACCTCTCTTGTTTCTTGAGAAAGGCTTGTATTGCTATATACGTTCCTCTTAGGACCGCCTTTGCTGCATCCCAAAGATTTTGAACAGTTGTGCTTTCATTTTTCAATTTTTTCCATGAATTTTTTAAATCTTCTTTAATTTCCTGGTTGACCCATTCATTCTTTAGTAGGATGCTCTTTAGCCTCCATGTATTTGAGTTCTTTCCAACTTTCCTCTTGTGATTGAGTTCTAGTTTCAAAGCATTGTGGTCCTAAAATATGCAGGGAATGATCCCAGTCTTTTGGTACCAGTTGAGACCTAATTTGTGACCTAGGATGTGATCTATTCTGAAGAATGTTCCATGGGCACTAGAGAAGAATGTGTATTCTTTTGCTTTGGGATGGAATGTTCTGAATATGTCTGTGAAGTCCATTTGGTCCAGTGTGTCATTTAAAGTCTTTATTTCCTTGTTGATCTTTTGCTTAGATGATGATTAATTATTTTTAATGGCCCTAAGGTAACACAAGACCTGCCCTCTGTTTTTAAATTACATATTGCCATCTCTGGGCAAAATGTGTGTGTGTGTGTCTTTGTATGTGTGTGTGTGTCTATTGTTTATTACCTAAAATTGAAATTGGTGTAATAAAATGAAATTAGTGTCTGTAAATATCTGGCATAAATGTGAAAATGTTCTGTACATACTCCAGAAAATTTCAAAATAAAAAATGCAAATGAAAGGGTTTATTTATTTATTTATTTATTTATTCATTTCTTTTCAAAATAAAAGGCTTTTGAAACTCCCCCACCACCACCACCACCACCTGCAGTGAACAGTTCTGGAGCCAGTGGAACAGGATGCACATCTGATTCCTCACATCTCATGAATCACCAGGTTCTGTTGACCACATCTCCTCAGTATATCACAAACCTGCTCATTCCTCTCCTTCACAGCCTACATGAGCACATCAGCCTGTCAGCCTCTCATTAGGAGTATTCCAGTTGCTTTTTAATTGTTTTTCCACGTCTACTCTTGGCCCCTTCACATTTGGCCCAAAGCAACCACATTGACCTTTCTAAAATGTAAAATGGATCGTGGCATCATTCTTAAATCCCTTCCTTGACTTTCCATTGAACTTGGGACAAAATTCTAAATTTGTTTCTTTAAAATATTTATTTATTATTTATTTGAGAGGGGTGGGGAGGGGCAGAGAGAGAATCCCAAGCAGACTCCCCGCTGAGCAGGGACCCCCCCCCCATGCTAGGCTCAATCCCACCACCCTGAGATCAAGACCTGAGCTGAAATCAAGAGTCAGATGCTTAACTGACTGAGCCACCCAGGCACCCCATAAAATTCCAAATTCTTAACAAAGAACATAAGGTCTGCTATAACCTTCCTCTCCCCAATCCCTTGTTTGGCCACTGTTTGTCCCTCCTCACTAATCTCCATACACACCCCACCATGCATCAGATTGCTCCCAACTAGAGCCTTCGTACTTGCTCTTTCCTATTCCTGGTATGTTCTTTTTCCATGCCTTCATTTGGCCAATTTTGACTCATTATTCAGGTCCAAGCTTAAATATCACATCCTCTAGGAATTTTCCCTGATTCTCCCAGATTCTCCCAGAATGCTGTGTATTCACTCTCTTAGTACCTTGTTCCTTTGTATTGCAACAACAGTGTCCTGTAACTCTAGAATTATTTGTTAAGTGTCTATCCTTCCCAGTAGACTCTAAGCTTCAAGATGGCAAAGTTCTAAGTCTGTTTTGCCCACAGTGCACTAGTAGCTAGCACAGTGCTCAGCATATAGTTGGCATGCCATAAGTGATTGTTGGATGGATCCAGAAAAAAAGGAAGAATGAAAGAAGGAAGGAAGGAAGGCAGGAAAGGAGGAAGGAAGGAGGGGAGGAAGGGAGGAAGGAGGGGAGAAAGGGAGGAAGGAGGGGAGGAAGGGAGGAAGGGAGGAAGGAAAGAAAGAATTTACAAGTGGGAAGTTCCTGCCTTTAGTAGTCTTAACTCTAAACTTCTTCTAAACTTCTTTCTTTAATTTTTATTACTTTCTCCATGCAGACAGCAGTTCTGTATACAGTGAACATTCCTAACTTGGTAACTGAAATAACTATCAGAAATAGGCCAACAGCTTTAATTTTTGAATATAGAGTTAAAGCAAATATTATAGGTACATGTAGAACCTATAAAAATAGTCAAATTTATTATTAAGGATAGAATTTGTTTTTATTTTAGTTTTCATAATTTAATTCATCTTTTTGAATAGGTAATTCCTTTGATGGAATGTAATTCAAAAGTTATGGAAGATTTATATAATGAAAAGTTGATCTCCCAACCCCAGCTACCCACTTCTTCCCAAAGGCAACCAAGGTTTCCAATTGCATGCCGTAATTTGATTTTGATTTAATGATTTCTGAATTGGTTTACAGTTTGATTTCCTTTTGTTTTGCTTTGTTATTCTCAGCCTTGGCTTTTGTCAGCATTGAAATAGTTGCTGTAATGGTAATTACTATTACATAACTCATGTGAATATAACATGTATGGATATAAGTACCTTCTAGTATGCTGGATTCTATTATATAGTCATTTCATTTTCAAATATTTTTCTTTCTTGTAAAACAGTCATTTATCAAATGACCTTGCTTTTACAGTCACACAGGGAGATAGTTATTGGACTTCAAAAACATTATTAAAATGATTGCTGAAGTTCTTTGCAGAAAATTTTTCAAGGTTTTATTCCAGAGACTCTCTTCTTTATAGAAACCCCAGCCAGAAATTCTACTTCATAAGTCTTGTCACAGCAAATTAGGTCTTAACTTTCTGTTCCCTGTAAAAAGTGACTAACTCCCTAATCAAGACATTTTTCTAATGTTTTGATTGGTCTGACCTTTTCAAGTTGAGTAAATGTTAGTGATTTTTAAAATAGCTTTCAACAGATTCCTTGTGATTGGCCACATCTAGACTAGCCCAAAAGGAAAGGATGACTTCATCCCTTATGAAAGCAGAATACTGACAATCAGCCTTGTTCTTCGTAAGGTGAATTTTTAAAATGGCACAACTTGCTGCATTTTTTCTTTCTACTGGGGGCTGTGGATGAGGTAGGTAGTGTTGAAGATGGAAAAATCAAGAAACAAGTTTCTTGTTCCTACTTGATTTCTCTCTGTGTTATCCATGTGACCAGCTGGAAAACTCTATTTTCTCTTCTTTAAAAAGAGAGGCACGGACTAGATTATCTCTAAGAAACTTCCAAAGGGGATGAAAAAGGAAATGAATGAAATAAAGCCAAAAAATTTAGTAACTTGGTTGCCAAAGATTGGTTTGCTTTTATGTTATTTGATAAAATGTACATCACAGAATTTGTACTTTGATGTCACTAGGGTCTATTAGAAATCACAGTATCACATCATGTAAAACATAGAATCTTGGTTTGACACTAATTCAGAAATTGTAGAACCTTTTTTATATCTGTATGTGTGTGTGACACACTGAGTACGTATTTTATATCAGAGGTCATTTCTTTACCCAAATGGGGTTCAAATTATAGATTTACTTTTCATTCCACAAGCTTCTCATATTAAAATCTCTTTGCTTCACTACTTTTTTTGCAAATGCTAAATACATTTTCTTGATATTATTTATCTCTTGGGTTTTTGTTCCCTATCTCATATGAACAACTGATATGAAAAATGAAAGAGTCATGGAGTGTTGCAATCTTTAAATAATCTTTAAAATTGTTAACCATTATTTCATTGAAGAAGTTTTTCACAGGTATTTTACTAAAACTGTATTTATTTTTTTCAGTCTCATCAGTATAATAGTATTACAGCTTTGCAAGAAGTTTATGTTGAAAGAGAAATGACATAAATTCTCACATAATGTATTTGTAAAGGAAGGATATGTTGACAGTTTTTCTTTTTGTGACACATCAGGAGTTCCAAGGGATTGAGCCATCTGCAATTACTGTTTGACTACATAAAATTACCATTTGAAAAGTGTTCACTTAAAAATATCAAAGAAAATTAGTTTGTAGATTCATTATCAGAAGACATTGTACTTTAGTCTAAAAAACAGCTGAACTTTTAGCAAAATGGAAAGTTTCATGATTTGCCTAAATGTGAATTTATCTCTAAAGAGTATGACATTTTGATATAATCAAAAACTCTGTGGAGTGTGTTGAATAAAAAAAATTTCAGGAATATTGATTATGAAGAAAACCAAAGAAAGGGGAACTGTAATTTCTTATGATAAAATTATTCTACCAACATATTCAATCCTTTGTTAGAGTAAGTTCTCTTTATATCTTCCACTTAAAATAACCATTCATCACTTCATCTAGAAACAAATTATCAAGGTGGTGAAGAAGATGGGCTCTGAGCCAGACTACCTGGTTTCAAAATCTGGCAATGTGTCTTAACACCTTGCTGAGGTTCATTTCATCCATCTTGAAAATACTGGTAACATTCGTGTTCAATTCGTAGGATTGCTGAAAGGATAAAATAAGCTAATGTAAATAAGGATGGAAGAACCATGACAGGCACAAAGTAACATTTCAAGAAATGTTAGTGTTGTTGTTACTGTTGTTGGTATTATTAGTATTATTTAATAGGATGTGAAAATTGAAGTTTTGCCTAAAATGCCAATATATGGTAATTATCAGATACCCAGTTGAGTGTGAGACAGAATACCCAGGAGAAATGTTCAAAGTGGTAAATCAAGACTTTGCATGACTCTTGAAACCTTCACCCACTTTGAGAATATAAAAAAATATATATATATCCTAGAATAGAGAGGCAGAGAGGGGCTGGCAAGATTTTTTAAAATTTTTATGTATTTTTTAAAATTCCAGTATAATTAACATACAGTGGTGTATTAGTTTCAGGTATACAATACAGTGATTTAACAATTCTATACATTACTCAGTGCTCATCATGATAAGTGTACTATTAATCCCCTTCACCCATCCCCCCACCCACTTCGGGCAACCATCAGTTCTCTATTTTTAAGAGTCTGGGGTTTTTTGTTGTTGTCTCTTTTTTTCTTTGTTTATTTCCTTTGTTTCTTATGAATGAAGTCATATAGGATTTGTCTTTCTCTGAATGACTTATTTCACTCAGCATTATACCCTCTAGATTCATCCATATTGCCACAAGTGGCAAGATTTCGTTCTTTTTTATGTCTGGGTAATATTCCAATATATATCTATACACCACATCTTCTTTATCCATTCATCTATGGATGGACACTTGGGTTTCTTCCATATCTTGGCAAGATTTTTTTTTTGTCAGGGTCAAGATTTCTTTAGAGAGCTGCTGGAGTGTCTCATCTCCCTGTGGTAGAGTGGGTGGGTTGCCTTCTTCACCACAATTTTAAAAAGTGGAAGCTTTAGTGCGACTGCTCAAAGAGCTTCATGTGAGTCTCCTTAAGTTGAGAGATGCAGTGTAATTATGCCTCATTCATACCTGTGAAAGTTAAAGCATGTATGCTGGTGGGGGGGTGGAGAGAGAAGGAGAGTGGAAGAGTGGGGGAGAGAGAACAGAGAAGTAGGAAACAATACCTCTGTGGGGCAGGAGGGCGGGGTGGGTAAGAAGGCCTGAGTGTTTTCCGTGAGGCAGATTTGGTCCACGTGGAAGAGAAAGCATATTTGGAGAGGTTTTAAGCCCTGCCCAGGAAAAGATGAGTTGGTCTGAGGGAACCAATGGAACCAATAAAAGAGATGCTTTGCCTGAGGGAATGGTGACCAACCAAAGAGAAGACCTCTCACCATCTCAGAAGCTTAGTGCAAGCTGGAGACCAATGATAAAAGCACAGACATACCCTGAAGTCAAAGATTCATCTTTACACATTTGCCAGTCACCAGCCAAATAAGAATAGTTCTGTCCTTAATGTCTCTTTATTCCTCCCTGCCTCTTTGTCTCTGGTTGTGGATATGATCAGAAAGGCAGGTAAGCTGATCATGTAGGTCACCCACTATAAGGCATGTCCAGAAGAATGGCAGGAGAGCTCTTAGCTTTCAATGAAGATTGAATGATTGCAATCATTCTGCACACTGCACACAATCAGACTGCACACTGAGGCCATACTTGTAACTGAAAGTGACTGTATGACCATCCATTTCCTAAGAGCATGGAATCATGGGAACTTCTGACTTTTCAATCAGTAGGAGGAGAAATTATCCTACTAGAAATAGTCCTTAAAAGGAAAGAAATCAAAAGTTACCCTAAGTTTGAAGTGCTTATGCTGTTATGGTCGTTTATTACAGCAAAAGAGAAAGCAGTCATAAACTATATTTACAGAGCACATGAATAAATAACAAGAGTCATGCTGTAATACAGCATTGATAAACTAAATACTTAGATGATTCAGTGTGGGGGCTACCACATGAATTAAAAATGACCATATGTAATGAATTAATTTCCAATATAAATAGAAGGAAGGGGGGGGAATCTTAACATCTTTACTTTAAATGAATACAGAAGAGGTCAATAAAACATGACATGGTTTCCAGGTTATTAGAATGTGTTGAAAATGTAGTGTATTAATTATAAGTGTAATTTGTAAACTTTCTCCTTGATTTTTCATATGTACACTACATTAAACATATTTTTAAAGATTTTATTTATTTGGGGTGGGGAGCAGAGAGAGAGAATGAGAGGGAGAAGCAGACACCTTGCTGATCAGAGAGCCTGATGCCAGACTCGATCCCAGGACCCTGAGATCATGACCTGAGCCAAAGGCAGATGCTTAACCAACTGAGCCACCCAGGCACACCTGAATTAAACATTTTAATTACTATTTTTTCCTCCACTTTTTGAAAGTTAGATCCCAAAATGGGGTATTGATTTAGATAAGACCTAGTGAAAAATATGTATTGATTGATGATGTTTAGCACAAAATCTTGCACATGGAAGATATATTTTAATACTAAGTTTTTATTTATTTTAGCTTGATTTTAAGTGAGGTATGAAATATGTAATTCATATATTTGCTTATGGGTAAAGGATTTTTCACTTCAAAAACATGAAACAAAATTTACTATACTTTCCTCTGGGATATTTCAAATCTTGAAGGAGTCGTGAATATTTTTGTCATAAAAAATATCCCCAGAAATAATTCTAAATATCAGACTTTTAAAAAAAACTTACTAGGTTTTGTGATATCAAGTTTTGTCTTTTAAATTTTAGTTGTAGTTATCTTAAAAGTTTCTTCTTAGTTTCTGTTTTTTTTTTAGAGAGAGAAAGTGTGCACACGCAAGGGTGGGGGTGGAACGGCAGAGGGAGAGGGAGAGAAGGAATCTTAAGCAGACTCCACACCCAGGGCAGAGCCCAATGTGGGGCTCCATCTCACAACCCTGAGATCATGAACTGATCCGAAATCAAGTGGCCGATGCCTAACCGACTCAGCCACCCAGGCGCCCCTCTTCTTACATTTTAATAAAATGTATTATATATTAATTAGTGCTTGAAAGATAAGATATTGATATTGTCTATTGGAAAATCTAACATGTTAAAGATATAAATAGAAAACCTACTTTAGAAGTATAGAAATTTCATCCAGGTTGAACTAAGTCAGGCTTACTTTTCCTCAATGTACTGTAAGAGAGATTAGATGTCAGAAGTTTTGTTCAAAAATATTAAATTCTGTTGCAGTATAAAGTACATTGTCTAAAACTAATGTTTTGCTCCAAATCTTCCTATAATTGCAATTTAACATTATTACAACTCAATGAGCAAAGTATTCTACCCTTCGAATATTAAATGATACAATTTTAATATATTTATTAAACTATTAACTCATAGTATATTTACTATGAGTTTGTAAATCAATATTAGAAGCACCAATCTTAGACGATGCAAGAGTAAGGAATGATAAGATCGGCAAATAGTAGTAATGAGCACCTTTGCTTTAATATCCTGGACAAGCCTTTGTTGGTTATATGAGTTGCATATATTATTATTCCCCTCTTGGATTTGTTTTTCACTTAGATTCTGATGGCTTTTGCTATCATTAAAGTTAATGTAATCAAATTTATATTTTTTTTGTTTGTGTTTTTTCTTTAAGAAATACTTTCATTTCTCAGAATCATAAATATACTCACATCCATTTTAAAACTTAAAAAACTTTTTCTTTCACTCTCAGCCTTTTCAGTGTTAGATTTATTTTTATATTTAGTGTAAAGTTAGAAATATACTTTTGTATTTTTTATTTAGATAGGTAATTGTCCCAGAGCCTTTTGTTGAGTATTTTTTGTGTTCTTTATTTACTTTTTGTAGCACCCTTATCCCTTAATAAGTTTTCTTATAGTTGTGGATCCAATCCTGGTTTATCTATTTTATATTACTGGTCTATTTGTTCTTGTGTGCATACCTTACTACCTTAACTACCACAGTTTCATGTAAAAAGTTTATAGTAAGGGGCGCCTGGGTGGCTCAGTTGGTTAAGCGTCTGCCTTCGACTCAGGTCATGATCCTGGAGTCCCGGGATCGAGTCCTGCATCGGGCTCCCTGCTCAGCAGGGAGTCTCCTTCTCCCTCTGACCCTCCCCCCCTCATGTGCTCTCTCTCAAATAAATAAAATCTTTTTAAAAACAAGTTTATAGTAAATCTTGATATCTGATAGATATCAAAAGAGTTGCTCTTTCTTTGTCTTCTTAATTTCTTGACCTTTGTCATTAAATGTGAGTTTTAAGACCAGTTTTCAAATTCTTGAAAAATTCGGTCAAAAAATTTTTTAATTTGAATCCATTTTATAGAATAATTTGGAAAATGGAGTTCCTTGGTGGCTCAGTTGGTTAAGCATCTGAGTCTTGATTTCGGCTCAGGTCATGATCTCAGGGTTGTGAGATCGAGGCCCGTGTCAGGCTTGGCACTGGGCATGGAGCCTGCTTAAGATTCTCTCTCTCTCCCTCTGCCCCAACACCCCCTCTCTTAAAAAAGAGAATACTTTGGAGAATCATCATCTTTACAATTTAGAGTCTTCCCATCCATTACCATATATATATATATATTTATATATATAGCCTTAGGTATATCTTTTATTTATTTTTTTTAGGTATATCTTTTAATAATATGTTACTTAGAAATATTTTAGACCTGGGGTACCTGGGTGGCTCAGTCAGTTAAGCGTCTGCCTTTGGCTCAGGTCGTGATCCCAGGGTCCTGGGATCGAGCCCCGCATCGGGCTCCCTGCTCGGCGGGGAGCCTGCTTCTCCCTCTCCCTCTGCCTACTTGTTCTCTCTCTCTATCTCTCTGTCAAATAAATAAATAAAATCTTTATTAAAAAAAAAGAAATATTTTAGACCTTTTTTGTTCAGTTCATCGGGTCCAAGTTACCTTATTTGTAAATTTGAAATGATTATTTTTCTTGCCTACATTTCAGGGCTATTTTGAAGATAAAATGAAATGATCCTTATGAAATAAATACATAAATCATAAGGTTTTGGGTTTTTATTATTTTTAGCCAAAAGTATGGGTATATTATATGCTTAGTGATATGCCATGATTTTCTGAGATTCTATTTAATTATTCTCTTTTCCTCCTAGGGTAAAAGTTTGGATCTTATAATTATTTAAAGCAGTTGCTATTCTTCAACACTAAATAAAGTCATCATTCTGTTTACTGATTTCTGCAGTGCTCAGTGAATTGTGACTTTTTATTAATTCTACACAGTCTTTGATTAATGAGGAATATAAAAGTTCATTTCATCAAGTATTATATCACATACATTGCTAGCACTGAATCAGTTTTGAGATAATTATTTTTGTTTTTAGGAAAAAACATAAAATGCAATAAGTTTTGGGGACCTGGTACTGATCAATATTTTGGGGGATCATCAGTCTAGAATTTCTAGTAAACATGGAAGTTTTAAGCACTATTTTTATTATTGCTACTTTTAGGAGAAAAATGATCCCAAATTTTCTTTTAAGTTTTTTTGGGGGGAGGGGGGTAATAAGTAAAGTAAAATACAAAGTTTGTATTTCTTTTGTCTCCTTTTAATTAATCATTTCAATAGCATGTAATACCTAGACTTGCCAAATCAACTATGTAATCATTTCTTCTTTCTATTTTATCAATATATTATCCAAAAACTAATATCAGAAAATACCAACTTGAAAAAAAAAAAAGAAAATACTAACTTGAATGAATGAACATGTCTTAAAAGTATATGTATTTCAGTAGAGAATTTATAAAGAAAATACAAGATTCCAAGGAATGAAGCCATATAAAGTGAGCATATTAATTAATATTTTGTATTTTTTAATTCTAGTATAATTAACATACAGTGTTATATTAGTTTCAGGTGTACAGTGTAATGATTCAACAATTCTATACATTTCTCAGTGCTCATCATCTTAATTCCCTTAACCTGTTTCACCCATGCCCCCTACCCACCTCCCCTCTAGTAACCATCAGTTCTCTATAGTTTAGAGTCAGTTTCTTGGTTTGTATCTTTTTTTTCTTTGTTCATTTGTATTTTCTTAAATCCCATATGTGTGTGAAATCATATGGTATTTCTTTGTCTGACTGACTTATTCACTTAGCATGAAACCTTCTAGATCCATCCACATTGTGGCAAACAGCAAGATTTCAGTTTTTATGTCTATGTGATATTTCATTATATACATAATAACATATATAATTATTATATTTATAATTATAATATATATTTATATATATAAAATATACATACCACATCTTCTCTATCCATTCATCTATGAATGGACACTGGGGTTGCTTCCATAATTTGGCTATTGTAAATAGTGCTGCAAAAAACATAGGGGTGCATCTTTCTTTTCAAATTAATGTTTTCATATTCATTGAGTAAATATCCACTAGTGGACTTACTGGATCCTCTGGTAATTCTATTTTTAACTTTTTGAGGACCCTTCTTACTGTTTTCCACAGTTTACATTTCTACCAACAGTGCACGAGCATTCCTTTTTCTCCACATCCTCGCCAACACTTGTTGCTTGTGTTTTCGATTTTAGCCATTCTGACAGGAGTGAGGTGATATCTCGTTGTGGTTTTAATTTGCATTTTCCTGATGGTGAGTGATTTAAAGCATCTTATCATGTATCTTTTGGCCATTTGGATGTCTTCTTTGGAGAAATATGTGTTCATGTCTTCTGGCCATTTTTAAATTGGTTTATTTGGTTTTTGGGGTGTTGAGTTGTATAAGTTCCTTATACCTTTTGGATACTAACCCTTTATCAGATACATCCTTTGCAAATATCTTCTCCCATTCTGTAGGTTGCTGTTTAGGCTTGTTGATTGTTTCTGTCACTATGCAGAAGCTTTTTATTCTGATGTAGTCCCAATGGTTTATTTTTGCTTTTATTTCCCTTACTTCAGGAGACAGATCTAAGAAAAATGTTGCTATGGCCAATGTCAGAGAGATTACTGTTTGTGCTGTCTTCTAGGATTTTTATGCTTTCAGGTCTCTCATTTAGATCCTTAATCCATTTTGAGTTGATTCTTGTGTATGGTGTAGGAAAGTGGCCCAGTTTCATTCTCTTACGTGTAGCTGTCCAGTTTTACCAACACCATTTGTTGAAGAGACTGTCTGTCCTTTTCCCATTGGATATTCTTTCCTGCTTTGTCAAAGATTAATTGACCATATAATCATGAGTTTATTTCTGGGCAGTCTATTCTATTCCACTGATCTAGATGTCTGTGTTTGTGCCCCAGTATCGTACTGTTTTGATTACTACAGTTTTGTAGCATATCTTGAAATCTGGGATTGTGATACCTCCACTTTTGTTCTCTTTTTTTTTTTTTCAAGATAGCTTTGGCTATTTGGGGTTTTTAGTGGTTCCATACAAATTTTAGGATTTTATTAATAATAAATACTTTTTAAATAGCACAAGAAACCTTATATGTTGGAGAATAGTATCAAGATACAAAAATATTTTAATAGATTAAAATAAGGAGTTAAATCTAATAAAAGAGGCATTTACCAGGTCTAAATATGAAATTGTGCACTCAGCTTCAATAACTCTGTTATATAAATGCAGAGTGAAATGTATTAATGTTTTTAGGAGCTAATTGATGGAGAGAGACCATATATAAGTGAGCTTTGTCAACTTAAACATTTCATGGATATTTAGTCCGTACGGATAGAAGACATTTCTAATCAAGGGAGAGAGTATTCTTTGTGGATTCTGCACTGGCATGCTATGTTAAAATAGAAGAACCAATTTAAAAATTTTTTTTTATTATTTTTATTATGTTCAGTTAGCCACCATATCATTAGTTTTTGATGTTGTGTTCAATGATTCATTAGTTGTGTATAACACCCAGTGCTCATCACATCACGTGCCCTCCTTAATACCCATCACCCGGTTACTCCGTCCCCCCACCAGCCTCCCTTCTGCAACCCTCAATTTGGTTCCCGGAGTCCAGAGTCTCTCATGGTTTGTCTCCCTCTCTGATTAACCGAATTTTTAAAAAGATTTTATTCATTAATTTGACGGGGGGTGCACAAGCAGGGGTAGTGGCCTGCAAAGGGAAAGGAAGAAGCAGACTCCCTGCTTGAGCAGGGAGCCCGATGTGGGGCTTGATCCCAAGACCCCAAAATCATGACCTGAGCCAAAGGCAGATGCTTAACCAACTGAGCCACCCAGGCGCCCCTGTGAGAACCAGTTTTTAAGAGGGGTATTGAAAAATCAAACTGCATTCTGATGTAAGTAATTAGGTTGATGTAAAAGATCTGAAAACTCTTAGATGCGAATGGGTTGGAGGTCTAGCAGATATTACACTGAAAGGGGAAGGCTTGTGCGTGAACACATGAGTTCAAATATTTTAATACCTATTACATGGAACCAGATCAAGTTTAATTTACTCCATAAATCAGCAGCATCACGCTTTTAAAGGGCAGTTTCAATTCAACCAAAGTTATTTTTTTGAGCCAATAAACTATCTAAACATGATAAAGCTTCCCTTGTAATTAGTGGAGAAACTTCCTGATTTCAGTGGAAGGCTGAACTAGATTACTCCATCAGCCATTTATTTAACAAATATGTATTAAGTACCTACTATGTGCTAGGTGTTGAAATTTTTTTAGAAATCACTGATCGTTAATGGTATGTGATTCTACGTTTTAATCTATAAAGAAAATTTTTCTTATAGCCATTTACCATGTATAAATTTATAATAAACTTGTGATACTTATTACAGTGTTACATATATTACATAGTATTGACTGTATATTAAGTCTCCAGTTCTGCACCAAGTAGCATGAGTAATATGAAAATACTGACATGAAGATAGTGCTTTGATGAAGTTTAAGGATGGATTCAGTGGTTGCATTTGCCTAGAGCAGAGGATTTTCTTAGGAGGAATGAGAAAAGTGATCTGATGAAGCGGTGTTTGAAGGAAAGTAAACAATGGAAAAGACAGAGCAAGGGTCCCAAAGTGTAGCATCTGGCCCGGCAGCATAAGCATCACCTGGGAACTTTTTTTTTTAAGATTTATTTTATTTATTTTGAGAGAAGTTGAGAGAGCACGAGCAGGAGGAGGGGCATAGGGAGAGGGAGAGAGAGAGAATCTCAAGCAGACTCACCACTAAGCAGGAAGCCCAACACAGGGCTGAATCCCACAACCCTGAGATCATGACCTGAGCCAAAATCATGAGTTGGACACTTAACCAACTGAGCCACCCAGGCACCCCATCACCTGTGAACTTTTTCAAAATACACATTCCCGTATCCCATTCCAGACTTACTAAATCAAAAACTCTAGGGGTGGGGTCCAACAAGCTGTGGTTTAACAGGCCCTCCAGGTGACTATAAATCATGTTCAATTTGAGAACTGCTGGTGTAGACTGCTGGTGTGAAGTAGAGTTAAAATATGATTTGGAAAGCAATTCATGGTCACTGCACATCAGTAGAAATAAAAGATGCAGAGATCCCATGGCTTGTGGTGGCAGTGTGATTTATTGACTAACTTCTGTAATGTGTAACCCAGAGAGCACTTAAAATAGCCAGTGTTGAAATTCTTGCTTTGAAAAAAATTATTGATAGTTTTTTTTCTTTTAACTTTGCATCTACCGTTTCAAATGTTAGAGCTGGGTATAGTTGCGTGCCAGCAACAAGGCCTATATATTTTGTTTCACAGATAATGAATTCTTTGTTCCTTTAAAAGAGTATTGGGTAATGTTCCAAAAAAGTAATTACAGGCCAGTTAGTAAATATATGCTGAGACAGTAGAGTGCCAGATAGCAACAGCTCTATGTCTGCCACTGCTGATTAATCAGCCAGAGAACAGGCCTATTTTTTTACTTAATATGGGATAGGGATTCCATTAAGGACAGAATCTGCATCTCAGTTACTAAACATATTCTCCCACCATTTTCATTTTCATAGGTGTATATTTTCTTTTCTTTTGTTGTCTAATAGAATGACAGGGCTGCACACTTTTAACAAATTGCTCCTTCACCTCCTATCTTCCTCTTCTATTCAGTAGGCTTGGCAAGTTATAAGAGATGATGAAAGTTTGGGGAGTTAGAAATCACAGCCAATTCAGTCTCATTTTCATATGAACCAAACAGCAAATGATTATATTGTAACAGCTTATCACTTTGGACCTAAATTACAGCAAAGTAGTTTGTAAATCCCATAACAAAGATAGAATAATCCATTTATATAGGCCTATTTCTTAGAGTGTGCTGTAACTCTGAACTCTAGCACATTTTAGATATTTTAATATATTGGTTTGGAAGAATACAGTAATGATCTGCTGGGCTTTCTGATTTTGTTTTTCTGTAATCTTAATTGCTGAAGCTACTTAGAGACCCATTTTAGGTTCAGGTGCTTCATATTCAAGGATTATTTCTGTTTTAGGTCAAGGGAAATAGAAGCCCCATCTCTGGAAATGGAAGAATTGCCATTGAATCAACCTTGTTGCTTGTCCTCTTCTTACAATGTACTTCTGTCTGATAATTAGATTCTTGCCATGCCACTTGTGATCAGAACTGTTCCTCTTCACTCATTAATGGTCTAGAGCTCTGCCTTGATTCTCAGTCTTGCCCTCTGTTTCCTTAAAAAAGTATGGGAATTTTTTCCATAATCTCCAATCTCACTGTCTCCCCAGACATTGACTACCTATCCACCCAAACAGGTATTAGATCATTTTAAGTACCACAATTTGATTTGCATACGTATTGAGCCATTCTGCTTTGTGATCTGAAGGACTTATGTGAATATGTTTTTTCTTGTTGTTGGCTGTTATGGTAGAAAACCCCTTGATTGTCAGTGGTAGTGGATGCTGTTGGTACCCCACTTAGATGCTCTTAACCTGCAAGTGCACGCATTCTCCATCTGCTGGAAGTAATGAGTTACACCTCATAGCTATCACCACCACCACCCTTCTCTGGAAAACTGCCTCAGGCCAGTGGTTCTCAATGTAACTTGCTACTGAATCACATAGAAGACGTGTTAACTCCTAGAGTTTCTGACTGAGTAGGTATGTGATGAGGCCTGAGAATTTGTATTTCTAACAAGTTCCCAATGATGCTGTGCTGTTGGTCTGGATAACAAACTTTGACGGGTAACTGGTCTAGTCTAAATAGGAGCTTCTTTGAAGGCTATTTGTCTCATCCCCCCACCTTCTCAGGGTGGACCATGCCCCTTCTCAGGGCAGATGGAGATTTTTAGGTAGAAGGTTTATTGGGGCATATTCTTGGACACACCAGTGAGGAAGTGAGGGAAGCATAATTGTGAACATGGAGAGGTTGGGTGAGGCATCAGGCTAACACATGAGGAGCTCTGGAGATGTCCAGAATTCGCCAGATGCAGACTGCCCACCAAGGGGGCATAACTTTGGGAGAAGCAACTCTCTTCGACTGAGGGATGCTCAAAGAGGGACCAAGCTGTATGGTATCATTAGCCAGTTCTCTCAGCTGCTGGGGAAGTAGATGCCTCAGTCCTATATTAGAGACCAGGGTGGTGAGCCACAGCATCCAGTAGAGGGGACAGATGGAGTCAAGGAAAGACAGTCCTCAGCCATTTCAACCCAGGACCATAGAAAGTAGGTTGGACCTCATGAGAAAAAGTTTGGGGATCCAGCATGAAGAGTACACACACACACGCACACACATACACACACACACACATTGGTTCCTGGAGACACGTGCTTGTGATCATCTCAGTAATATAGACTGGCTTCCCACCAGACAACCATCCATCCTGTTCTACCCAATTGGAATTTTAATTGAGTTTATTCTTAAGCACCAAATTTCTCAAATATCGCAAGTGCTGAATATAAGGTAAACCTGAGATTTCCTGATAATATATCCTGTAGACAGACCTGAGAGAGTTCCAAACCTTGTTGAAATGACTCTGAGGAGCCGTGCAGCAGGTAACAAATCTGCCGACAAGCAGCAATCTTTAGAATAAACATATGTGGGACCAGAGTTCAGAGGCTAAAGTCAATTTAATGAGAAAGCTGTCGCTATTATTTTTTATGTGAATTAAATGTATTCCAAGTAGCCAAAGTCACAGCCTCACAGTAAATAGTCTGGCTGCGGAGCTGAGCATTTGTTTTACGCTGCTCTCAGGGTCACCTAAAGATGAATGTGAGTTACCTGGATTGAACAGAATTCTACCCATTGTGTCCTAACGTGTGGTGATACAATTCAAAAACCTAATTAAAGAGAACTGATTTGAATGTAAAATTGTTTATTTTGCAGTACCTCTATGCCAAATGTTGAAATTTTCCATTGAGATAATAACAGCATATGATCTGTAAAGAGGAATATAAAGTCTTCATGAATAAAGGGCAGCCTATTAATAAGTCTTCATAAACATAATTACACAATGTTAAGACAACAGAAGGAAGACTCCAGTAACCTCATACCTATCCAGAGTAAATGTTACAGAAATTCACAAGTTTCATTTTCCATATTTAATACCAGAGATGCAGCCCAGGCACAAACACACAAAGGAATGAAATAGGTCTGCACCTCTCCTTGCATTAGCTGAAATCTATCGTGATGGAATGGCCTCTGGCAATATTATGAATCAGCATGAAAGAATAGCAGACCTGGCCTCTAGAAACTATCTCCCCTCTGAAATGTGTGTTTAAATTACCTCATGGCAAGGCCAGTGACATTCAAGGACTGAGAATGAGGTTAGAAAAATGGAAATGTTTCTCCACGGACGGTCTATTGCCTGATGAACATTATGTAAACAATTTTCCAAAGAAAGAGTAGCACCAAACTTCAGCAGCCAGATGACTGGAGAGCAACAAGCTACTTTTATGCCCCCTATGCTGTAGTCCAAGTGTCAGCACACTAACCCTTGAGCCGCATCCGGCCTACCACTTATTTTTGCAAATACAATTTCATTGGAACACAGCTCTGCTCATTTTTTATGTGCTGCCTATGGCTATTTTTGCACCACAGTGGCAGAGTTGAGTAGTGCAAAAGAGACCAGATGGTCCACAAAGCCTAAAATACTTACTGTCTAGCCCTTTATGGAAAGAGGTTGCTGACCCCTGCTCTAGTCTGTTATAGTTCAGTGTTTTCCAGATTTACTGGTGATAAGAATAACCTGGAGTACTTCTTAAACCTCTAGCTTCTCTAGGCCCCTCCTTTGGAGATTCTGATTCAGTGAGTCTGAATGAGACACAGGAATTTGTATCTTTAGTAAGGACTGGAACTTTTGAGAAACATCGGTCTAGTTATTTTACTCTCCCATTTTCTTGCATACCATTTTTTATGTTCACCAAGTCCACATTCTTTTCTTCAGATTCTTCCTCATCTCCCTACACAAATGCAAGGCACAGACCAGTGTACTGTGTGACATTGTCATGGGTGGGCTTTGCCAGAAGCAGAGCGTCTGACACGGATTTGGGTGCATGTTGTTTATTGAGGGAGCATCTCAGGAGCAAAGAAGTTATGGAAGCAAGATAGGGTAGGAGAGAAAAGCCAAGCAAGGATGTGTTCTTAGCTGGAGATGTACTTCAGTCTAATCCCACAGGGACCTCTGCAGCATGAATTGCTCCACAGAGTTAATCCCGCCTTGAGGCAAGGGTGGCTGGCCCTTTGTAGGCTTTCCCCCAGTTCCATCAGTTGGTCCTTTGGATGTAGGGGATTCTTGAACAGGAGACAGCTGAGAGCCATTAACAGCAGTAACTGGGGCAAAGGAGGATGCAGGGAGATGTATAGCATCCAGTATGGGTGTTAAACCCCCAAATGAATGAAATTTAGATAGATTTGGAACATGCCTTCCAGAAAGTCATATCTGTGATAGTCTTTAAAAGATAATTTGCGATACATTTTTAAATTAGTAAATCTTTGGAAGTAATAAGTACATTTGCTAGAAGTGAGATCTCCAGCCTTCTATTGTCTTTGAAAAGGAAAAGGGAAACATGTCAGAGAGAAGTGACTTTTCCAGTAAATAATCAGTTTTCTTGACCATTGTCTTTGACCAGATACTTGGTAAGGTCTTTTGGTTATGATTATCTCTGTTAGGATGGCATGGGGTTCCTTGAAACTTGAATGTGTGCAAACATTGCAGAGGCCCACTTGGAATAGGACTGCCGTCAGAGAACATATTTTTCCTAGTGCCCAACATTTCATAGTAGATCCACTAGCATCTTAGAAGAAACCTTTGATAAAAGGTACGTTACAGGAATGTAAAATGAAGTTCCGCCTTCCATAATTATGATTTACTTTTCTAGGAATCGTAATAGGCAGCCCTACTTGCTAATCCTCCCAACCAGCAAGGTAGCCATTTTTTCTCCTGTCCTTACCCAGAGTCACATAACCAGTCAGTAATAGAGCTCAAAGTTCTAAAGAAAGGATTCCATAGACCCTGTGAAAAAGTTTTCTCTCTTCTTTAACCCAAATTGTTTGAATAAACCTAGAATTTACAAGCCTGCAGTGAAGACTCTTGCAGACATTTCCAAATTCCTTCTTGAGTTTTGCAGCATAACCTTTAAACTCTCAGAAGAAGTTGGTGGGGGGAGGAAAAGGGAAACATAAAATGCTAAGAGCTGTTCTCTTACTATGCTCAGACCAGTTCTGCCTCTCTATCTGAAAGATGAACAAAGAAAAGATCTGTGACCCCAGGAGAGGGTGTGTGACCTGCACACTTCCCAGGATCCTTTGTGCAGCTCTCCCCCTGTGAAGACAGTGAGGGCAGCTCAGGCAAAAAAGGCGGATAGAATTAGACCATTTTATAGACCTAGCAGAATCAAGTTAAAAAGAGCACCTAGAATCTTCTCACTTTATTCTGTTTTCTGTCTCCTTGAGGCAAAGTTGGCTTAACCTTTTCTTGAAGTAAACACTGTGTGAAAGAAGAATATTTTCCCAAATGACTTAGGGACACTTTCAACAGCTTGTAGACAGAAAAACAGCTAACAAGACACAGCTACTCCGAGTAAGTCTGTGTTGTTGGTTTTTTTTAAGATTTTGTTTATTTATTCATGAGAGACAGAGAGAGAGAGAGAGAGAGAGAGGGGCAGAGGGAGAAGCAGGCTCCCGAGGAGCAGGGAGCCCGATGCGGGACTCGATCCCAGGACCCTGAGATCATGACCTGAGCCGAAGGCAGACGCTTAACCATCTGAACCACCCAGGCGCCCAGTCTGTGTTTTTACCTAATATATTTTGGGGAAAGAAAGCAAAAATGTGATGGTCAGTGAAGAAAAGAGAGAACTGGCAGGGTCTAGGGTTTGTCCAAGCTTCTTCTGTGAACTTGAGCTTCCAAACCAAACCCAGATGATTTCAAAGTCAGTGTTCTTTCCAATTTGCCATGCCTATTTCTTACAGCCCTCCTGAGGCTAGGGCCAGGGGAGTCATCCCTGAAACTGACCCTCACCAAGAGAGGGCTACATATGGGGACCAGTGAACCCCAACAGGGGATGAAAACAGAACACAAAGCCCAGGGTCAGCCTCTGGGTCACCTCCTCCATGAAGCCTTTCCTTTTCTCTCTAGATAGACTTCAGTGAGTCTTCTCTTTCCATATAACTGTAGTGCTTGTGCATACCTCTATTTTAGAACTTGGCACAGGGCTATACCTTTTTTGAAAACCTCCTTTTCAAATGCACTAGATTAGAGCCCACCAAAAGCAGGTTTCATGTCACATTCATTTTTGTATGTTGTACTCCATGAATTCATTCATTTACTCTAAAGCTGTTTATCGACTGCCTACTATGTGACCGGTATTATTTTAGGTGTTGCAGATAGGATAGTGAATAAAACAGACCAAAATTATTTCCTTTAAGGAGCTTCCAATTTAGTGATGGAGACAATATATTGTAGATTCTATACAGAGAAGTACTGAGGTCTAAAACAGGCTAGAAAAGGAGACTTGAGTGTTTGGGGCAGAGTTGACATTTTAGACAGGGTGAGGGAAAGCCTCATAGAGAAGATAACATTTGATTAACCACTGAAGGAAATGAGATAAGTAGTCTGCAGATATTTGGAAGAAGAGAAGTCCAAGAAGGAAGATAAAGATAAAACCCTGGATGTAGGAGCATGTGCTCTGTGATCAAGGAACAGCAGGGAGGGTTTTTAGGTCTGGAGTAGAATACACAGGGGGAAGAATAATAGGAAATGAGGTCTGAAAGAAAAAACGGGGTGGGAGCAGAGATCATGTATGGCCCTGGAAAGCTCAACAATAAGTTTCACTTGGTCTTTAAATAAGATTAGAAGCCATTAGAGGGTTTTGAACAAAAGCGTTATATGAACTTCCAGTTTTAACAGGATCACGAATGTTTAATAAATTAATGAATTAACTAGTTAACTTGTCCATCCAAGAAGTGCCCAAAGAAGCCAGGTATTGGATTGGAGTAATGGATCAGGTGAAACCTAAGTGCACATTCCTAGAAGCTGAGAGTTCAAGATCAAGACGCGAGTCTCATCAAGTAGACAAGGCAGCCACAATTAATGAACATGAGATAAGATGTTGGGGTTAATGTAGAGCATGAAATCAGCCATAATACCTGGCTTGCTAAAATGTAACACAGAGGCCGCTGGGGGCAAGGGAGGGTTTCAGAGAAGGGTGTAGGCCTTTGGAATGCCGAGGCCCCGCAGGACCACTGTGCCATTAGAATGTCATTGCGAGTTTCCTTCCCCGAAGCTCTCTTAGCCCAAACAGCCACCCTGTGATCTAAGGGATGTATGCATTGTCCCTTAGGCTATGTTTAGTAGAATATGCAGATTAGCATATCTTATCATTCCCATAAACATCCTCCTAGTTTCAGTAAGACCCCTGGTCACACATCACAGACTTGAGAAACAGTGATAAAGATTTGTGATTATCCTGAAGGACCAATAAAAGTGGGAGCAAAGAAAAGCAAAGGGTCTTGTCTCTGAGTGTTGACCCCCTTGCCTTCTCCTCCCTTTCATGGCAAAATTTGGAGTCATCTTTCATCCGTCAGTATAGGGATTGCTGGCCATTCCCGGCAATAAGACCCAATTGCCCTGAAAGTCTTGCATAATTCCTGCTGCCATTATCATGTCAAATAATTGACTTCTTGGGGCAGCAGCAACCCAGATTCAGAATGTAGGCAATTCCTACATAGCAACAAGCTCAGTGAGGAAAATTAAGACAAGAAGATGCATCCCTCTTGTCTTTCCAGCACCCAAGACTGGGCACCTATATCCTGACAAACTAGAGCATAGACTAGAGGGCTCTGCACCGTTTGGGACCTTTAAATATACGTGTTGATGATACGCTGAGTCCTCTTTTTTTTTAATTGTCATTGAGTGTTTTCTTGGCCAACTCACAGCACAAAACCATTTAGTACACATTAAAAAAAAACCTTATAAGCTTCCAGAAATGGTCACAGGTCAGAAAGAATTAAAGGAAGCCGAATGACAATAATGGATACCCCCACCCCCACTACCATCACTACCACCACAGGAGAACTTCATATTAAAGGAGTTTCAGTGAAGTAAAAGATGAAGCCAGTTTAACCCCTAATCTATGTCTAATTTTACTCTTAAGTCACAAGGCTAGTATCTTTAGTAGAAAATGTTGATTACAAAAGAAATCACAATCTACAGTACAATTACAGATAATCAGGAGCAGTTTTACCATGAGAATATTGAGATGTGAAGAATGTCAAAACAAAGTTTGCTTAAAAACAGGTCAAAGTATGGAATTAAAAATAGCTTTGGAATAATAATACTTTAAAGGAGTCCATAATTAGAATTACTGGAATATTTATCCAAGATTTTTAAAAATCCATCACTGTTTTATTTATTTATTTATTTATTTTTTAAAGAATTTATTTATTTGAGAGACAGAGAGCACGAGAGGGAAGAGGGCAGAGGGAGAAGCAGACCCCCTGCTGAGCAGGGAGCCCGATGCGGGACTCGATCCCAGGACTCCAGGATCATGACCTGAGCCAAAGGCAGTCGCTTAACCAACTGAGCCACCCAGGCGCCCTCCATCACTGTTTTAAACCTAACTTTTCTTTTTTCAGGATGAGTGTTCATTTTTTTCTCCTTTTTGTATTTTTAAAGCCCATGTGGCCTTTTCCATTTTATATATGTCTTTTTTAAATTGGATCACCTTCACCCTTTTCATCTACCCACCCCAACTCTCCTTCTGGTAACCACCAATCTGTTCTTTTTTATCTATGAGTTCAATTTTTTTTTTTTTTTTCAGATTCCATGGTAGATCATATGGTATTTGTCTTTGTCTGACTTATTTCACTTAGAATAATACTTTAAGGGTTCATCCATGTTGTAGCAAATGGCAGGAGTTCCTTCCTTTTATAACTGAATTATATATATATCAGTCATATATATATGAAATATATATGAAATATATATATATCAGTCATATATATGAAATATATATGAAATATATATATATCAGTCATATTTTCTTTATTCATCTGTCAGTGGACACTTAGGTTGTACCCATGTCTTGGCCATTGTAAATAATGCTGTGAATATGTGGGTGCAAGTATCTTTTTAAGATAGTGATTTCATTTCCTTTTGAAAAAAAGTTTTTTTTTACATTATAGTGATTATATATGTATTTTAAAGATTTATTTATTTATTTTACAGAGAGAGAGAGGGTGTGCATGCACAAGCTGAGGGAGGGGCAGAGGGAGAGAGAGAATCCAGAAGCAGCTCCTTCTTTTCTTATTGATTTGTATGAATGTTTTATATGTCAATGATATCAGCAACCCATTACAAACGTTTTCTTGTCTTTTGCCTTAAAAGTTTACATTAAATATTAATTAAAATCTATATTTTTAGATAAATTCTACATCTGAATATCTGTTTAGAAAGTTTGTTTTTAATATTTTCTTCCAGTGCTTTTAAAATTAACTTTCATATATCTCAATTTTTTGTGAACAGACTCTTTTCTTTATTTCTTCCAAATGAGTGACACATGTTTTTCAACCCACTATTTGAGTGATAAATCCTTTCCCCATTGATGTGAGATGCTACCTGTAGTATGTAATAAGTTCTTACATATGCTTGGCCTGTTTCTGGATTGTCTCTTATGCTTGACATCTCTGTTCTTGCTTCAACAGCACATCAGGATCATTCTTTTAATTATTACAGCCTTAATTTATACTTTGAAGTCTGCTGCTTCAAGCCTATCACATTTTCTTGGCTATACTTGCACATCTAATTCATCCAGAATATTTTCGCAAGTGTTTCTAAAATGCTGTTGGGATTTTTGTTGAGATTGCGTTCAATATTTTGATTAAATTAGGAACAATCGGCAGTCTTACCATATTAACTTTCCATCTATACCATATGCTTTCTCTATTTTTTCAAGTCTTACTTTTTTTTTTTAAAGTAAACTCTACTCCCAACGTGGGGCTCAAACTCACGACCTCAAAATTAAGGGTACATGCTCTACCGAGTACCAGGCAGGTGCCCCTATTTTTCTAAGTCTTTAAAAAAATTTTCTCACTGTAAATTGTTATATTTTTCTTAATATAGATCTTGCACATTTCTTTTTTTTTTTTTAAAGATTTTTTATTTATTTATTTGAGACAGAGAGAATGAGAGAGAGAGAGCACATGAGAGGGGGGAGGGTCAGAGGGAGAAGCAGACTCCCTGCCGAGCAGGAAGCCCGATGCGGGACTCGATCCCGGGACTCCAGGATCATGACCTGAGCCGAAGGCAGTCGCTCAACCAACTGAGCCACCCAGGTGCCCAATCTTGCACATTTCTTATTGAGCTTATTCCTACTCATAACTTTGTTACTATCAAAAATGAAATTTTTCTAACCATGTTTCTAACTTTGATTCCTAGGTATTATAAGTAAACTATAGCTTTATATACATATTTATTTAAAAATGTTTCATCAAATTGGATGGAATGAGGATCTTGCCAGTTTCAATGTAGCTATAAATAGAACACTAGTACATTTCTATCTTCTCAAGGATTTTTAAACAATAATTCCTTTGATAATGAGTTATTCCTGAGAGTTTTACATACAACTTTTCATTTCTTTTTGTAAATACTTTATTTTACCTCCCATCTGTGGCTGATAGAACAAAGCAAAAATGAAAAGCAGTGTGATTAATGCTAGGATTTATCATCAGTTTTTAGAAAGCTATAGTGGTTTGTAATGAGATAATTCATGTTTTCCAGATAAATTAGCTACCAAGTGGGAAATAATGAAGTAAATAAGCTTCATTTTCATTGTGTTGATGTTTTAGGTTTTCTGAGTCACATTGCAGTGTAATATGTCTTTACTATTAATTAATATGAAAATACTGATACCCTTGAATGACACCCTCCCTGGGATTGGTAAGAATTACAAATCAAACACAACTCCTTTTGCTCCCTGATTCTTTTCATTGTACCCTTGTTCAAATTTTCCTCTGATAGATGTCTGAGGGCCACAGACCACTCCGTCAGGAAATCTCTGAAGTTACATGTGCACCAGACATCAATAGAAATGAATTGTAAGCTATTCTTCCAGCTCTCTAATTAGACTTTCCAGTCTAATTGCAGGAGATGAAATCAAGGGAGATCAAATTTACCCAGTTGCCCAGACTTTAGAATCATTACAAAGCAATATACTGACAAGTACAAAACCAGCATGCTCCTGGGAGTAAAACTGACCCCTCATCATTGTATCAGATGGGGAAAAGAATATCTTGTCTACCTGCTTCACATGCTTATCCATCAGTGTTACAGAAGGAGATGTAGATAAAAATGCTGTAAGGCAGTCCGTGTAATATTTAATTATTCAGACTTTAGAGTCTGACCTCAGTTCAAATCCTGACTCTATCGCTTCTTAACACTTCACCATTAAACCAATTTCTTTAATTTCTTAAGCCCCCACTTCTTGTCATAAAAATTAGAGAACCTACTGAATATGGTTGCTTTGATGATAAATGAGATTATAAATGTATACAGGTTTGGTCTTAATACCTGGCACATAGGAAAATGCCATGATGTTACATATTGCTATTTTTATCTCTGCTAATAGCCAACTTGTTTTAAAGCATAAGAGTATTATTTATTTTTAAAGAATACAGACTTACTCAGAGTGAAATGAAATTCTCAAGAATTATTTTCCTCAAAATTAATTTTGGAAAGAATTTTGATGAAAATTATGTTTAAAGTGAGGTAAACAGTCAATTGTAAAAAACTTTATATACACACACATACACATACATATACATACTATAACTATGTAGTATGTACCGGAGACATGGTTCATTCCTATGGTATAAGAAGTGCTGAAAAAATGTTACTCCTTCATTTTATCAAAAACTGATTTGGTCTCCTTTATGAGCCTCATCTGTTATATACTAGAGGAAAACTAAATTCTCCTTCTGGTTTAAGCTTATTATTTAGGGCACAATTTCTCATAGGTGAGAAGACTCATTCTCTCATTTAGCCTTTCTCTACCTTTGCCTGTTACAAACAGGATGTTGCTCAGATATATAGGGTAAAGGGGAGGCTTCCCAAGCCTGCACAGTTGCAAGGATGAATTGGTGCCCTTGGGCATTGTGTCCCTGAATTTCTGAGACAATATCCCTTGCACTCTAGCCATTGATGAACTAGTTAGCTGGCAGAACACATTGTCGTTCTGCTAACTGGATCAGTTAGAGTCCAGCATTGCTTTCTGGCTCACCTGGATTCCCCGTAGATTGGACTGTCTCCAGCTCTCCCACGCCTCTGCTATGGCTTCTGTGGAGCCTTCTGGCAAGTGGTCCAGCCCCAACCTTCTCCCTTGCGCTGACAAGTTCTGCCACAGCAGGCCCACAACAAGCCCTCTGGCAGCATCCAGCCTAGAAGTCATTGTTCCTGTTAATGTGTACGTGTGCATGTGCGTGTGTGTGTGTGTATGCACAGGTGTGTATATCCACCTTCATCCATATCTGTATCTATACACACTAGACTACATCACAAAGTTTCTATGGTAAAGTTTATTCCACTCCAGCTAGGGTAGGTTGTGAAATATTACAAAGTAGAGATTATGTCTCACTCATTTTTGACCCTCTAGCACCTCACCAAATACCTGGAACAAATAGAAATAATCAGTATGGACCCTCTTTATGATTGGGAAAATTTCTCCATTCTCCCTGATGGCAGGTTTGTGACCACTAAGCATGCACATGATATTGGCGTAAGTGCACAAAATATCGAAGCCACAGCACAAATGGGAAAAAAAAATCATTGAGGGGTATGTTTGGGTAATAATCCATTTCGGAAGGGTTCTTTCAATAATTTTTGATCTAGCTTCTGCTTTTATCATGTAAAATTGGCATTCGTCCTTAATCAATTCCTCTGGTCTGTGGAATTCTCCTAGTGATTCTGGACCCAACCTCAAAGAACATAGTAAAACTAGCAGTCTCTTCTCTTTTTTCTCTAGTCATTTTTATGTAGCACTGAAGATAGAAGTGGTGCTTTATACAGTGCAAGAAAGGGATCAAGACAGTGATCTCAGATACTTATCAGGAGAGGCTTTAAATATTTTTTTTAGATCCTCCTTAAAAAAAAGAAAGAAAGGAAAGCCTCCATTGAGAAGGCAGTGTGTGTTGGGGGCGGGGCGGAAGGAAACAAAAACAAGAAGGCCTTCAGAGGTGGGTTGACGTTTTGAGGTTAAACTGAGCCAATGCCTGGGCTGCAGTGAGCACTCGCGCGGGCTGTAGAAGGAGACACACCGTCACTAACAGTGACAGTGACTCTGCTCTCGGCCGCTTTGGGTTCACAGTGCTTGCAGAGCTCTGTTATTCAGAACTGAATAACTGTTGTCACTGCTCTATAATTTGTCCATGAGATATCTGGTTACTTTCAGACAAAAGAAAACGTCTCATAATGATGGGGTTTTGTGTGAGTCTGCTCCTTCTTCCAGAAAAAAAAAAAATAATGTATTTAAGGATTTAGCTCTGCTCACGTTGGGAAAGAAAATAAGCTTTAAAAAGTTAGACTCCTTCCTCCCTAAAGCAATTCCCGTCGGGCTTTCCATCGGGGGAAAGGGTACCTTTGGCATATTCCGCAGATGAAATAGACAGCACCAGATGCTTCAAATGGTCATAATTGTGAAGAATATGGAAAAGGAGGCATCTTCCTACTGTGTTTCATTGAAATGTGGAGGGAAAAAGCCCTTTGGGTAAATTAGCACTTGGAGGATTTAGCAAAAGTGAATTAACTATGACAGAGTCCCCTAACACATCTATTTGATGATCTTGCAAGCCTTGTTCCCGGTTACCTGGGATACTACCCTGCTTCGGGATGCCATAGGGTCATTAAAATGTGAGACAGATTCTCCAGAAGAGAAAAACCAGATGCATCTTGACTTGCAAACAGTATGTCTTGCTTAATAGCATTTCCTTTGACCAGCCCTACCTTTCCTTTGGTGCTGAACTTCTCTCTCACACACTTATCTGAAAAAACAAAGAACTGGCTGTGAATTTCAGCTGCCAGAGCCAAACGACTGTTGCCAAGGATCTTTACAAGCAATTAGCAAGATTGTGCTCTCAAAAACTGAATGTTTTTTCCTTTATAAATTGGTATTAAAAGCTAGCCTCTATCATTATTACAGGAATCAAAAGATAAATGAAGGCAGAAGCATGTGGTGAATGCATTTAGGAAAAAAATGAGTCTACTACCCCTTATACACAATCAAAAATAACTAGACTTTTAGTAGCACATACAGATGTCAAATTATAATGTACACCTGAAACTTATATAATTGCACATATGAATTTTACCTCAAAAAAAGAGAAAAGACTGAAAAACTGGACGTGTTTGTGGTAGCCCATTCAACCTTCCTTGCGTGGTTTTGGTGGCTGAACCTTGGCTGACCTACTGCAAAGTAATTGTCTTTCACTCTCTTCCTGTAACTATTCATATGCTTCATAGCAGAAATATCAGTGTATTTGGCCACAGGGCTATTGCAGACCCTACTGAGGGTCCTGTATAATATGTATGGTGTTACTTTTCAAAAGTATGAACAATTCTTCATTTCGGAACAGAAAATTCTGAATATTGAAGCAGGTAATATGTATACGCCTTTCTGCCCGCGGTGTGAGATCTCATGCTGACTGCTCTTGACACACTTGGTTTCACTGAAGCCTCGCACCTTACCTCAAAGCTGGACAGTGCTATGATCTCCAGTTTGTAGATGAGGAAATAAAATTAGGAGAGGTGAAATAAGCTGCATAAGATCACTCTTCCAGTTATGTATTTTTGCATAATGAACATCCCTGAAATGTAGTGACTAAAAACAATGCTGTATTATCACACACATTTCTGTGGTTTGACAGAACCGGAGTTGTTCCCACATGTGGCTGCTGTCAGGAGCAGGGGATGGAATCACCTGGAGGCATCTTCACTCACATTATCTGTGCCTCAGCTAGAACACTCAGGGCTGGTCTGCCATCTCACTCCATGTGGCCTCTCTGTGCGGCTGCATTATTACTCCTACCAGCATGGTGGCCTCAGCATAATCAGTTAGTGGTTAACTGGCCTTCCCTATACTAGAGGATGTGTTCCAAAAGACAAGAAATGGAACTTGCCAGTGTCTTAAATGCTGGGCTCAGAAGCTGGCACAGTGTCATTTCTTTTTCTCTATGGGTGGAAACATAGAGCTATCACCCAAAGGGGACATAGACTCCCACTCTCTATGTAGGAATGGAGGCTGCTGGGCTCATCAGTGAATATCTGGGACTTGAATTTAGGTCTACCTAGTGCTCAGATTTATTCACAGTGCAGTAAAGCCCACCTCTCACCCATTCCTCCCTCTGAATGCCACCTACCTTATGTTCTGTTGCTTAACATTCCACTTTTTTCCCCCTAGTCATTTCCCTATAATCTACCTTTTCCAGACTATCCTTTTAGAAGGATCCTCCGAGGATGTCCAAATACAGACCTGTGACATGCTTAAGGGAACAGGTAGGGAGAATTCTTTCTCCTCTCCTCACCCCACTCTTACCTCACTGACCTAAACTTCATCCCATTTTTCAAGTCCCCACCTCAATAGGAGGGCATTTACAAATAAACATGGAGAAGAGATTCAAAGAAGAGTTAATGTGAAGAAGGGACAGGAGAAAAAAGGAAGGCCACATATTCTGGAGCATTCCAACTACACTGAGTACTGTACTCAGCTGACAGGGTTTTTGTTTGGGCCGTAATGAGACCTTGAGCTGCTTTTGCCTTTGTGAGTTAAGCTTCAGAGTCTGGTCAACTTGAAGACAAATAGAGGAGGCCTTGAGAATTGAGGTTCCACACTAATTTATGGAGGAATAATCACAGTGCTGTTCAGATGGAGAGTTTATGCACTTGAGGTCTCTTTAGGGAAAATCAGAGCTTCACTGGGATTTAGCTGACTGGCAGTCACAATTTTGAACTTTATCCGCATTTGGCCAAGCCTCTCACATGTGTCAAAATGACATGGTTCCTTCAGGGGGCTTTTGGGAGTGAGACCCACGGAGGCAGCTATGCTGAAATAATCCAGCAGAACAGTACCACCGCATTAGTCAGCCTTCCTCAGAAACATCTGGTGTTTGCTGTCCACTCCCTTCTCTCCCCAACCTTACCTCCTGGATGCTGAACACACAAGCAGCCTTCCTTGCCCTGTCTTCCCCTACTCTCCCAATAACTACAGGACTGACTTCTTGTTTCTTAAACAAACCCCCTGGTTTTGTGACTCCTCCCAGGTTTCCTTGTCAAATGAAAACTATTGATGGCTCTCTCTGGCAAAAACCCATCTCACTGCCTGGAACATTCCTGAATTCTAGATTGTTAGCACAGGATGCAAACATCAAGTGTAGCTTTTTAGGCTTTACCCTTCTTGTTTGAGCAAAGATGCTGTAGTAGCTGAGAACATTTTCTAAAAGGGAATAATAGTCTTCGGGGCCAAGAAAGTAGTTAAGTCCACTGGTCATAGTTGCTCTGCTTCAAACACCAGGGGAGATTTTGCTGCCTTCCCAGTGGTAGAACTGTTACATATCCACTTAGCAGAGCCTTTGGGATATCCTCATCTGAACGCCTCGTCTTGCCTGTTAGGAAATTGGGGCCCAAGTAGATAAAGCGATCTGCAATGGTACAGGGAGGCTATAACCCAACCATCCTGGTTCTTCCTAGTTCAGTGACCGTACCACAATACTGTATTTCTGATCAGAATTCCTGCCTTTGTCTGTCAACATAGCCTGAATGCTTAACCCTAGCCCACACTTGCATTCCCCTGTGAATTACTCTCCTGTCACTGCAAAGCCATTTTTAATTTTCTAGATCTCCTTGAAAGGGTGGTTGGCATTTGGTCAAGAGAGCTTTCCTTGTCCTTGGTTCATTGGCTCCGACATGTACGTTCCTGCCCATGTCCTTATTGAGAAGTGGAGCCCATGTTGTAAGGGCAACTGGCATGCCTTTTGGTTAAAATATAAAAGGGAAGAGAATAAGATCGGATCTGCTGGCCATCATTTAACTCTCCCTTTAGTCTCACCAGGAGTGGCTGATGGAGGAAATCTGCCCCCCTCAGCAAAGATTAGAACCCCAGCAAGTAGCAGATTGTATCGCGCACTCTACTAGGTCATGAGAAGGCCCATCCAATGTGGAAGGGCCTCAGTACAGTGTAACCCTCTGCAGAATCAATGACAAAATCCTATAGTTAGGACGTACGGCAAGGACATCTCATGCGGAGATCCACTGTTCACCTGCTCAGGGTCTGAGAGACAGTGGCTCTGGTCCCACCGTCTCTGTGGCAGTCTTAGGGAGCCCCCAGGAAGCAAAAACCGTGCAGAGTGAAAGGGAGATACCCCCGCTTTGACCTTCCAGTTCAATCTAGGAAACTTACTTTTCTCAGGCAAAGATGTTGGAGTTGGCGTTTTGTTTTCTGGAAGCTAGAGTCTCAGGTAAGGGAGCTGGTCGTGGGCTCTGACAGCAGAAGTAGGATTTCGTCGCCCAGCTGGGAGCTGGAGAGAAAGGGGAAGCCTGTCTTGTGCAAGTCCTTAGTGTGCTTGAGAAACATGAAGCTGAACACCAGCGCTTGATTTTCCTGCAGCCGCAGCCCATCTAGAGAGCAAGGACTGAGGAAGGCACCTCGGTGTGTCTAGAAAAGAACCTCCTCAAAGGGTCTTAAAGCAGAACCTGGAAACACTAGAACTGGGATGGAAATTCTTTCTTCTCTGCTCCTAGTCTGCAGAGGCTTGTTTACTTCCTTCAGCCAGCTAATGGACCACAAAAGCAAGTATGTTTAGTACTGACCCTTGACACCAGGGAGCTTTGTTTTCCTTACTCTTCTAAGTTTGAGTAGCACATTCTTCAAAAAATTGATATTTGCTATCCTCGAAAATGATTGGCAAACTTAGAAGGATTAGGAGCAAGAAACGGCCTAGTTAGGTCTAAGTAACAAATTGCACTAACAGAACGCTACCATGTGGTGGAAACGCAGATCAGGAGTTAGTGTTTCTTGGAAGTCATGAGAGATTTTGTTAATTGTCATCATTTTTTCTCCACTCACCCTCCTGTCCTACTTACAACTCTTATGGTAGCTAGAACCAAGCAATGTAGGGTAAAATGGTTCTGATCATCCTAACTTCACTGGTTTTCAGTACTAACCTCAAAATTTGCTAGCGGTATAAAGGTCAAGCACCATTTGTAGCTTCTGCTCCTTCAAAACGTGACCTCAGTCTTCCTCTCAAGCATCAGCTTATAGCCTTTCCCTTCTGTCTACCCATTCTGTGCCATGACTCTATCAAACAAACTGAAAAATGCTATTGACTTTGAATAAATGGCATGTGTTTGTTCTTTGGTATAATGTGTATCTCTTCTGCTCCTACCTGATAAACTGTTGCTTGTCCTGTAAGTTCCAACTGACTTATTTCTCCTGGTGCAAGAATCTTGTTATGGATATTAACTTCTACCACATCTTCTTGATGAGTATACTTTGGAGATTGTCTCTGGCTCAGGGCAGTTTCACTTCTCCCAAACAGTGGGTTCGTATTTGTCTTACCAATACTCAGTAGTGACATCCTCCAGGTTTTCCCTTTCACAGTGGTTGCCAGAACTTTCAGAGCCAAATTTATAGCCCATGGCAGTCAAGAGTATGAATTTTACCAACTACATTCCTGGTTATATTTTATGAGCCCAAGTTTGCTTTTCTTTTACATGTGATAACTTAGCTTTCATGTATCATTTTGTGGAACTCTCTCCTGGAACAAGGTGGCCAGGGATGGAAGGAACGGAAGGGGAAGGAAGGGAATTCAAACCCAGCAGCTACTTTATTTATGATTGCATCACCTGGAAAAAATTAATAATTTTCCCTCTGAGCTCTCCTAGCACTTTGAAGGACTCTTGGTTATAATACTTACATCACTGCATGTCAGTTCTTTCTTTTCTTGGACTTTTTTTCTCCTACCTGACCGCAAATTCTTTAAAAACAAGGGCTACCTCTGGGGTACCTGGGTGGCTCAGTAGGTTGGGCAACCGACTATTGGTTTCAGCTCAGGTCATGATCTCTTGGGTCGTGGGATTGAGCCCCGCATCGGGCTCCACACTCAGCACTCAGCGGGGAGTCTGCTGGAGATTCTCTCCCTCTGCCCCTCCCCCCACATGCTTGCACTCACTCTTTCTCTCTTTGTCTCTCTCTCTCTCTCTCTCTCAAATAAATAAATAAATCTTTAAAAAAAGGGCTACTTCTTATTTTTCTTTATATTCCCAG
This sequence comes from Mirounga leonina, assembly GCF_011800145.1. Taxonomy (NCBI): domain Eukaryota; kingdom Metazoa; phylum Chordata; class Mammalia; order Carnivora; family Phocidae; genus Mirounga; species Mirounga leonina. The sequence continues at coordinate 14,758,496 of NW_023270158.1, forward strand.
CTTCTGGCTCAGTTCCTGACTCAAGTAGCTGCTCAGCATATGTTTAATGAGTGAACAGTAGCTAAAAAGTAGCTCCAAAGATTTAATCCAATTACATAAATTGATTTAACTAATTGGAGTTCAGTTCAAGATTTAGACTCATTCTCTGAATCAGACTTCTGACCTTCAGAACTTTATATGTGACTAGTCACAGTCATATTTTTCATTGTACTTGTCTCCAGCTGACTTTTAGCAAATAACCTGCAGCTTTATTTAATACAAATCAGATCATATTAAATATAATTAAAAATCTCTCCATGAAATAGGATAAGATCCCATTGGGGCACCACAAAACACAATTATTCCTTCATGGCATATGCTCTTTTTAAGCAAATCCATTCGTGAATACTAAAGTCTGACAATCTTTTCTCAAAGTTGATATCATCCTATAAATAATGCCATACACCAAATGGGAATTAAGAAGCCATTGTGTTATCTCTGTCCCTGGATTACTTCTTTAAGTAGAACCACCAACATTGATACATACCAGGGATTTATTTGAATTTAATGGCAAAACAGTTACATTGGTATAACAGTTTATTATATTCATTCTCTTTAATAGATGGGCGCCTGGGTGGCTCAGTCGTTAAGCGTCTGCCTTCAGCTCAGGTCATGATCCCGGGGTCCTGGGATCGAGTCCCACATCGGGCTCCCTGCTCCGCGGGAAGCCTGCTTCTCCCTCTCCCACTCCCCCTGCTTGTGTTCCTGCTCTCGCTATCTCTCTCTTTCTGTCAAATAAATAAATAAAAATCTTTAAAAAAAAATACATGATGAAATTCTACAATATGGATGTCCCAATGAGCACAGGGCAGGTACAGACTTACTTTCTTTGCAAGTTGAAACAGGTTTGACCACAGAATGCTTATTCATTTAGGTCTTCCAGGTCACTGCTAGGGCAATGGCCTGAAATGTCATTTGAAACATTAAAATAGAGATAAAATAGTCTGAAGAAATTATTATTGATTCTGTTGTTCTCTCTGTTATTTGGAGAAGTTGTAGGCACAGGAAGAAAGAAGAGGATGTTGTTAACTAGAAAATAGGGAGAATTTTACTCATTGTTTTTCAAGTTGGGAGAATAGGATTTGACAGTTTGTTCAGACAGTCATGGACATGCTGTCATTTAAATAAAGGGACAACCAAAAGTGAATTAACCATTAACAGAGAAGTGTGTTTTATATGCAGAAGCACATAAACTCGAGGGTCAGAGCTGCCTCTGGGTAAGCTATAATGGTGTCACAGTAGTTTCCAAAAGTGACTAGGCACCAGGAGAGTGTTATACAGACCGACCTGCTCAGTTAGCTCTAGCTCCCTACCTTGCTGCCATGCCACCTGCTGAGTTTCAGTAAAAGAAGAGGAAAATATCTGCAGTAGATGGTGTCTGGAAATTTACTTCCTAATCTAGTCAATAACTGTAGTTCTTTCAAAGATGCATAGTTCTCTTGATAAGGTATCTCATCAGTGACTTAACCATTTGGAAACGTCTCCTTTCAGTTTAGTGTTCGAGGCACTCCAAATACAGTGGTTTCAGCCAGATCGGGGCAAGCCACCACTCCTTTTTAGTTTCCTTCTTCCTTGGTCTCGCACCATCAAAAATCAGAGGGCAGGGTAGAGAATACTGTAATGTAAGAAGGGAAAACCTAAGGTTGTATGATAAATATGACTTTCTTGGCACCCAGAGGCCTGGGGGAAAACACCCATCTTAAACCTTTCACAAGGAGCCTCCTTAAGATCACATCCTTATTTTCTCTTGTTCCAAATTCCTTACAATTAAGTCATTTTTTCTCAGGCGAATATTTTTCTCTAAGGTATATGTGTTAGTTTTCTATTGTCACTGTAACAATTACCACAAACTCAGTGCTTTAAAACAATACCAATTTATTATTTCATGGTTCTGAAGGTCAGAGGTCTGGAATAGATCTGACTAAGCTAAAATCAAGGTACTGACATGGCTGTGTTCCTTTCTGTAGGGTCTAGGGGAGGACTGGTTCCCTTGCCTTTTTCAGCTCCTTGAGGCATCCCACATTCCTTGACTCACGGTCCCTGTCTTCAAAGCCAGCAGTGGCTAGTTGAGTGTTTCTCATGCTGCATCCCTCTGACACCGAGTCTCCTGCCTCCTTCCTCTTATAAGGACTCTTGGTCCACTCAGATAATCCAGGATAATCTCCCTATTTTAAAGATTTGGTCAAAACATTAAATTTGGAGCAGAAAAAAAAAAATTTTTTTGTATTTTAAATGAATACAACAAAAATGAAATCATTTTGCATGAATATTTATTTCCTCTTCGCTGTTTAATTTTCCATTTAGTGCATATTTTATAATGTTTGTATATCCTAGTACAATAGTCAATGTTTGCACTTTATAAATGAATACAAACACATATTTGAGGGCATGTGTTCACATCTGTTTTATGGATAATTGCAATTGTACACTGCGACGCTAGAGGACAGAACTTCTGGAGTGAGGCAGCAAAGACCAAAGAAAAGGTTGGACATGGAAAAAAGTGTAAAAGGTCATCAAAAGAGGGTGTAGGAGAAGCTCCAGTGTAGGTCACAGGACAGTCGTGAGTTTGTTCAGATCTGGCACTGCCGGGAACCAAAGTCTTATACTGACTTTTGTGTAGTACTTCTGTCCTACAATAGGGTCCACGACATATTTGATAAAGAGAAGAGGCCGTAAAGATCTCAGCAAAGTCCTTAAAATTTTTGATTTCTACTTTGTCTCCAATGCTTAGAAAATAAACTGCTGCAAAGGTTATGGCAAAATAACTCTTTTCCTATGACTGAGAGTTGTGAAGCATCTCAGAAACATACTCACTTCAACGTTAAACTCTCGAATAATCAAATTTTATACAAAATGGAATCAATAGGTAACTTCACTGCAGCTGGCCTCTAATGAGTCCATCTCCTAATCAGTGAGTCTCCCCTCTGGACACAGTGATCTTACATTCATCTATTCTTTTATTGACTTCTTTCAAAGAAACGTAACAGTATGCATTTTGTAGGAAATGACTGGAGGATTTCAGCTAGAAAGTGCTCTGTCCTATGGCAGTTGATTATTTTGTAGTTAAGAGGTTTCAATAACTTCTGTTCCAACATAATACGGAAGCATCCTTCAGAGTGTTATCTTTAAGATCACAGAAGCTAAGAGATTTCAATTTCAAAGTGAGTATGATCCACTTTCTGTTCATTTTTAGCCCTTCCAGGCAAGCTGTCTGATGGGCCCATCATTTGTCTAATGTTTTTCGTTCTTCCAGTTGCTTTGGGAATCAATTCCAGATCACAGAGGAGAGAAAACCTTTTTCCTTCCTCCCGCCCCAAGCTCACCTTCCCAGACAAGATTTTTATCTGCATTAAAAAGATGCACTGACCCAGGACTAGCAACCTACCCATCGCAGCAGCCCCTGTGGTACTCAGTGGAGCATGGGAAAGGTTCGTAATGCCTGATTAAAGCCATCAGGAAAGTCTGAGCTCATTCTAAAGGATTCAGGGGCAGAGTGGCCCTCCAAGCCGGTCTTGTGAGTCCGTATCACTTTACTACCGTGAATACTTTCCTTCAGCTCATGCTCCCAATGCAGAGAATCATGGGAATGTGAAAAGGGCTCACATGAAGAGTGGCACAGTCTCTGTGCTGGGATAGAAAGAGAAACTCTTGCTGCCCAATAAGATGCCCTGGCAGAAGTTGCTGCAGGTGTTTCTTCCAGGACGTATCACAGTCGTACTTACTTTACAGATAATGTTTTGGGTTGGACCACAGAGCAAAGGATTTGGTCAGATAATCTAACAAGAGCGACGAGAGCTGACCTGAACGTTGATGGGGTTCTTCCACATTACCTCATTTCATCCTCACAGATCAGAGAAACTCAATTAGGTAGTATTTCCCCACTTCATAGACCAGGGAAGGAAATTTCTGAAAGGTTAATTGATGTGCTGAAGGGGCACATAATAAAGTGCCAGCCTCAGTCCCACATCTGGCTCCTAATTCCTTTTTAGTTCTTCTTCATTATGCTGTCCCTTCTGAATGGATTATTAGGTCGATAATGTTACTGTTATTAATTCTGCCCAAATAATGAATACCAGACAGATCAGACACTTAGGATGTTGGCATTTATCTCCATGTTATTATCATCCATAATGGAAAATGTTCAGAAGTTTTTGCTAATCATAATTTTTGGTAAAAACAACTTTGCTTTATATATTGTTTCTTTGGTATTTTTTTTTCATTAAATATTTTTCCCCTTTGGCTATGACAATCCTTAAGATTGATTTTCTCTGCCGAAGACCTAACTCTCTTTCTTTTAACCAGCAGTCACCATGGAAACGCTCACACAACATGTGGTACTTCTTTAAATGCAGTTGCTCAGGAGTTGCAATAAATTGATACAGAGTGTATTTATTTATGTGAATATTTAATTGATAAAATAACACAGTTGTGCTTGCTTTTAAAATATCTCATAGCTCTGTGGTCATGGCTACAGAAAGTGCCAACCATCCCTGAGTCCTGGGATTAAGAAATGACATGTGAATTTAGAGCACCTTGCTCCAAGCCAGTTGTAAATATTTATTAACTCCATAGCAAAATATTTGTAGTTGGTTTACGCACACCATGCATCAAATCATACCGCCGTCCCAGGTCACTTCACACATCAAAAGCCCAATGCAATAGAGTAAGTACTTGCTACTTTGCAGATCTGATATAATCTCAGAATTTGATGTTTCACCTGTGTAAGTTACTCTTTAATCAGATTCTATGACCCAGACAACTGTCCAGAACTCTAGTACCTCATCTCTAGTTTCCTGGTGGAAATGTCCAACTGGATGTCCCACTGGCCCCTCCATTTCCACATGACTAAAGCCAAACTCGTTTCTTTCCCCCTCAGTTAAAGTCCTTTCAGAATTTCCTTATTTCATTTTTTTAAAATATTTTATTTATTTATTTGACAGAGAGAGACACAGCGAGAGAGGGAACACAAGCAGGGGGAGTGAGAGAGGAAGAAGCAGGCTTCCCGAGGAGCAGGGAGCTAGATGCGGGGCTCGATCCCAGGACCCTGGGATCATGACCTGAGCTGAAAGCAGACGCTTAACCGCCTGAGCCACCCAGGTGCCCCTAGAATTTCCTTATTTCAATCTCCAACCTGATCATTCTCTTAGTTACTCAGGTTTGGACCTCCATTATGCTCTAGCCATGTTTTACGTCTTCTCTCATGTCCGTGTCCTATAAATTATTCTGAGCTTGTAGTACTGTTTCCATAGCCAGTGCTCCCCTCAGCACCTTGCTGGGACTACGTTGTAGTGCCTCAACCAGTCTTCCTTGTCCTCTCTCTCCTCCTTCTCCCTAACTTCCTAACTACTCCAGCATTGATCTCTCTCAATCAATATGTTGCATATACCCCCTCACCTCCTCAAAAATGTGCATTTTGTGCAAAATTAAACCTAATTTAACCTAAATTAAAGCTCACAACTCTCACTCCAGCGTCTCCATTGTTCTTCAACATGGTGGGAGCTGAACCGAAACTCCTTGCCCACATGCTAGTCTCATTTCCATTCTGATTCTTTACTTACAACTTGTACATTGACAGCACCGAATTTTCTGTTGTTGATAATGAATAATGGCAGGTCAACCCCCGATCCCAAGGACTTCTATGGCTCTTTGGAAGGAAAAAAAATACACAGATATAGTCTAAAGAAAGAAAAGGAAATATTCTAAACATAAGGCTTCTTATATCTGTGTTATATTGCTATTGGAGCAGCTTTTGCTTGAAATAAGAAAGTATAGATTATATATCAGTTTTAATTTATAAAGCTTGACAATCTCAAACAACTCATTTACATCTCTTTGAGTATTCTTTTTGAGTCTGTGTAGTTTTCCAAAATTAAAATTGAAATTCCATGTTTTTCCATAGAGGACCCTTTTTAGTCAATGTTCAGGTCAACAATCATTTTTAAAGTTTTGATTTGGAAATTAGAGAGAGCTCCAGCTAACATTGTCAATCCAACCAACAGACTGCATGGCCTCATGTCCATCATTTTGAGCAATAATTGGCAGGTTTATTTCAGTAGGTTTTTTTTTCCTTCAGCCATTACAAAAGTAAAACAGAGACCCAGAGTCTGGCATATGAATCTTGCAAGTGAGGGATTCTTTTTTTTTTTTTTTTTTTTTAAAGATTTTTATTTATTTGACAGAGAGAGACACAGCGAGAGAGGGAACACAAGCAGGGGGAGTGGGAGAGGGAGAAGCAGGCTTCCCGTAGAGCAGGGAGCCTGATGTGGGGCTCGATCCCAGGACCCTGGGATCATGACCTGAGCCGAAGGCAGGCGCTTAACTACTGAGCCACCCAGGTGCCCCGCAAGTGAGGGATTCTTAACTGAGAGTGACTGGGAGCTTCTCACATCTTCAGGACTGTCTGCTGTCAGAGGCCCAAGGAGAAAAGCTCCATGTCTGTTTGCTGACCACATATAGTCTTTTAATTAGCACAGTGTTGTTGCATTTCAGCCGTCTTACAAAACTGCATGTCCATTATTCTGAAATCATTCTGTCTTTCCCAGAGAGACTGAAAGACGAAACAGACTCCTGTGTTTATACCCCAGTGCTTGTGTATTGTTAGGAAGCTAGTAGGAAAAATAGCCTCCTGTAAGGACTGTAAACTTTCTTTGGGGAAGAGGGAAAGCATGTGGGTACTGAGTCAAAATGGTGCCCCTGACAGTTCTATCTGATGTTTCTTAAACCTAAGATATAATGAAAACTCAGGTAAATGAATTTGTAATGAATGATGAGAGAAAATGAAACAGGAACGTAGGTGAGTAAGTATTGAGTTTCTTTTCAGGTCATTTTCCTTTAGACTGTCAAAGAACATACTAGCTAATAGAATTGGTAGCTAAACTGTGGTGTAGATGGAGCAAATGTCAGAGTTAAATTCTGTTTGGGTCTGAAGAAAAACCTGGCTATGGCCATAGTTTGCACTCCTACAACCAATTCGCCAGCTCTTTTGTGTTACAAGGTATATGACGAAGAAAAGACTGATTACGTACTCCAAAAAACCCCCTTCAATACCAAAACACATGCCTTACAGTGGTTGTTTGATGCAGTGGCTTTCTATAAAACAAAGCAGAATAGAAAAAAATCAAAATCATGCATTGAACCAACAACACATACAGATTGTTTCAGTCACGCAACCGGTTGAAGCCATCTCACCAAAATCCCAACATTTTTAGTATTTTTTTCAGCATTTTTAGTATGTTGATGATTAGTGGTAGTCAACATTCAGTCATCACACTTCACATATGAATACCCAGTCTGAGCTACTAATATATAAAATCGACCTACGTCTTTTAATTTTATTTTGGGGGGGATTTGACAGGAAAAGTGGTCATGGCATAGAGGAAGAACAGAGGTGGTCGGTAATTTCAGATTTAGGTTTCAGTTCCAGTCCTGCCCTTTCCTAGCTGTGTGGCCTTGATCAAATCCACTAACCTCTCCAAGTCCTATCCCTTCACCTGATCATTTTACAAATATATATATGACATATATAGATAATACATGTGTAATACAACAATATTTAAGATAATAAAAGTATATGTTCTATGTTAATCTAATATAATGTATTATGTACTCACAAAAATACGTGTATATTTAAAATTTATATAATATATACATTATGTAATACTATATATATAATTACAGTACTCTTCTATAACCCCATACACATCACAAAGCACGTATGTATAATATTATATATTTATATACATATATGTATATGTATATACGTACACATAAAATGTGTGTGGGGTCATAGAAGAGTACTACAGCTACTATTTCTACTGAGAACTTGATGATTAAAAGCTTCTTAATCTTAATAAAAAGCTATTATTAGACCAAAGACAACTTTAGTCCTGCTAGCTTCTCATGTAATTTACTTTAGAAAAAGCCATTGATGAGATGATCTCTTTTTCTGTTTTTGACGTTGTTTACAATACCTGCTTGACTTTTATGCTATTATATTAGATAAGCATTAATTTTCCACTGAAACAGATTGCCAACAAGCATACACATACAAATAGTTCACTGAGGAGGATGGAGCCAGTGCTTAAGTTCTTTTTCTGAAAGGTAACAGAGCTTTTCTCATTACTGCAAATGCATGAATGAATGAACAACATTGCAAGCACAGACATCCTCTCATCAAACAGCCCCATCACTTCCTCAGTACTTTTTTCTGTTCGGCATTATCGATTTTTCCAACAATTGAGTGTGTTTGCAATAAGCTGAACCGGAGCATACACTTCCATTAATTAGAAAAAAATGTATGGGTATTAGCTTGAAGAAGCAATAGCACTCTTTGTGCATTTTCTGGTGCAAACTCAGGGTGATGTTTTGTTTGATTGCTATTGTTTCTTTTTTCCTTTGGAACAGCGTTGTTAAGTCTGATGCGGAAAAAAAAAAAAGTCTGAAAACCTTTTAAATAGCTTGTGCCCATTCCAGAAAAAAAAAAAAACCTACCAAGGTCAGCTGTGAATGGATATGAAATTAGCATCTTAGAATACAAATCTGTGCCATTACTCTCTCTATAGTTCTAAGCCTTTTACAGTTGTTTTTTTTAGTCTAGTCCACATGGAAAGTAAACACCTTAATTATCTTCTTTGTTGTAACTACAGAATTTAGAAAATAGTCCTTGATTCATATTTATACTCCCTAGGTAATTATTGCTATGGAATCATGTTGAACTAAGAAGCTAGAAAAAGTGTATGTGTGATTTGCTGTTTAGTTTTTCACTGTTTCTGGTCAGGCTGATTGAATTAACGAATGCAGTTTTTTTTAACTCAGCAAAGCTTAATCATCTACATAATTTCAATTATATAATAATGAAAGCTGCTTTACCTCCGCAAATTCACAGTGCTCTATTTTTGCTGCACAGTGATTAAAAATGACTCGCTTTTCTTAAATATTGAAATCTGATAGTGTTCCTTGAATGAAATAATTTATGGTGGAAATAAATTGAAAATGAGGACAACAGGGTGCAAACAGATGCAACAAAATAAACGTAAAATGCAGCTTGGAATTATTGACCGGAAACCAACGTGCCTGTAAAAATACAGATCAGAAGGTGTTAGGGAAATCTCTCGTAGGGAAGGGAAGCCAGAAAGCACCACATTAGCTAATATTACCATGAGCTGTAATTCTATTTCTGTAACATCAGCGTGGGAGCATCATGACTCCACCACTCATATGAAGGAGACGAAACAGATAATGGTCTCAAATCCATTTCTTTTGGAAAACCTTCACAGCAGAGAGTACATATTTGGCGTTGTATTCTTGGCTGAACAAAACTCCTCATGATAGAGAGGGTGCTATCACGAAACAACAAAAAGGCTACCTGCTAAGACTAAATTAATTTCTCCAAGTTCCATTTCCTCAGAGTCATCTCATTCTCTCAAAATCACTGTCAGAAGGGTGATTCCACAGGTTACAGTATCTGAGAGCAAGCATGTTATTAGTTGGATAATAGTACCTCTGTGAGAATGAGTAGCAGGGACAGAAGTGAACTGTCCTTATCTTCTGAGATTTTTAAATAGCTTTGGTCTTCACTAGTGTTACTACAGGGACATACTTTTTTTTTTTTTGCCTTTTTTTTTTATTATTATTATTATGTTAATCACCATACATCACATCATTAGTTTTTGATGTAGTGTTCCATGATTCATTGTTTGCGTATAACACCCAGTGCTCCATGCAGAACATGCCCTCTTTAATACCCATCCCCAGGCTAACCCATCCTCCTACCCCCCTCCCCTCTAGAACCCTCAGTTTGTTTCTCAGAGCCCATAGTCTCTCATGGTTCGTCTCCCCCTCCGATTCCCCCCCTTCATTCTTCCCCTCCTGCTATCTTTTTTTTTTTTTTTAACATATAATGTATTATTTGTTTCACAGGTACAGGTCTGTGATTCATCAGTCTTACACAATTCACAGCGCTCACCATAGCACATACCCTCCCCAATACAGGGACATACTTAAAAGTTGACTGCTGATGGGAAGTACAAGCCCTATTTAAAATGTATGCATGGGGGGGCACCTGGGTGCCTCAGTTGTTAAGCGTCTGCTTTCGGCTCAGGTCATGATCCCAGGGTCCTGGGATCGAGCCCCGCATCGGGTTCCCTGCTCCGCGGGAAGCCTGCTTCTCCCTCTCCCACTCCCCCTGCTTGTGTTTCCTCTCTCGCTGTGTCTCTCTCTGTCAAATAAATAAATAAAATCTTTTAATAAATAAATAATAAAATGTATGCATGGGATGTAAAGGTCTCTGCTCTTTGCCATGCCACCGTGGGTTTGGGTCACCATCAGATTACTTTAGTTCTCAGGGTGTAAAACTAACACATTCTCCATGATTTCTTCCTATGAACGCACTATCATTATTAAGATACATGTTATTTTTGGACATCAAAATTCCTAGTCTATTATTTTATATCACATTAGCTCAATGTCAAAGGACAAATTTATCTTTCTTGATTTACTTTCCCTCTTTTTATAATGTGAGTTTCCTAGGTAAAAAAAATAATGGTAGCATACTTTGGTACTTGTGGAACTAAATAGCAGTATGTAAATTTCCAAATTGCGTACTGTTAAAATGCTTCTATTCTTCAAATCCTAATAATTTTCTAAGAAATTATAATAATAATATATTTTTAAGGAATTTTTGCTCAGTGCAGAGAGAACTTTGAAATATTCATACATTAGCAAAACATATCATTTAGAGAAATAATTTTATTATTCTAAGAAAGAACTTAGAAATTTGATAATAAGCATAATTTGATGAATCTTCTGTGGTGAGTCATCATTTCTTTGCAGTAGAAAGAATATTTCTCTGCACACATGGAGCAAGTTCTTGTAAAAGAATCCAAAACCTGTGAGGAAAAGAAGCTAATGGGTTACTAAAAATGTTCCTAGCTTCTTTGAAGTTGTATAGGGTATTTGATAATACATTGAATGCCTCTTCGTGAACATTTAATAGCAAAGTGTGCAGGAGAAAGCTTATTATTTATCGATCATGATACTTTTTCAGGTAATCAGCAATAGGTCATCAGGTTGTTTTTGTTCACTGATACAGCCAAAGCACCTTAGCACTGTATGGAACATAGTAGGCCCTCAATATATAATTGTTGAATTAGCTATAGCATTAGACTCCATCCACAAAGGCTGAAATGAATTGAGGTGATTCAGGATGGAAGCTGCTGACTAATCAAGCACATATTATTGGCCTTAATTATATGGCTGTTCCAGAGTTGGAAGGGGATGAAGGGACTCAAACAGCTTGATGCTCTGACCGTTGGTCTACTCGGATGGCCATGGGCTTTTTGCTCTTATTCCACTGTGGATTTTTGGAACAGAGACAGTCTAATTAGACACGGAGCAGATATTATAAATATGTTGCTATGGTGAGTGCAAACATTTTATGTAGTAATAACATTTCATACCAATTAAGTGGAAATTCCAAATACTGTGCCAATGAAATTTAAACTACCATTATTCCATTGGCTTGTTCATGAAGGCATGAGTAATGCATATTTATTTATTGACCTAGAGGGTTCTTTTTGAACACACTGAGCTGTTTATTATTTGTCTCCCCTGTGCAGTGTACCAACTCATTGGGAAGATTCTATAAAGTAACAGTGGAGTCACTCTGAAATGACTTCATTTCAACACAAATTCGGTGTAAAAAGACCTTTCAATAAGCCATCTTTCTCCCATGGAGTTTAGGTTATCTTTTAGGAAGTGGAAGTGAATAAAGGGGCACCTGGGTGGCTCAGTCAGTTAAGCGTCTGCCTTCGGCTCAGGTCGTGATCCTGGGAACCTGGGATGGAGCCCCGCATCGGGCTCCTTGCTCAGCGGGGAGTCTGCTCCTCCCTCTGCCCCACCCCCCACTTGTGCTCTCTCTTGCTCACTCTCTCTCTCTCTCTCTCAAATAAGTAAAATCTTTAACAAAAAAAAAAAAGAAAAGAAAAAGAAATGAAGAGATACAAAGTACTGGAACACTTTGGTTTTCCCAATAATGTCTTAAACACTTCTACAAAGTGATCACTTTTAAATCACTTTTTAAAAGTGGAAATAGTGGCATTAAGAAAGAAAATAGTACATTAAATTCATTCTCAAGCCATTTTGCATGCTATACAAGACATTTAAAGAGTAAATGTGTCCAGTTATCTCGTTATGAACCTTCCTCTCCATGTTTGACTTCCTTGGCAAATGTGATGCCTTACAAAAGAAATGAGGCCATTTCAGACTCTAGTGCTACAGAGTGCTTTTTTCTTTCCCAATCTTAAGAGACTCCGTAAATATTTTACTGTCAGATTTTACAATTTAACATATCAAGACATGATTACTAAAGACTGATAATCCTCGTCTCTGCTACCTTTCCGATTTCATTACTGCCACGCACTCTTGGGACACTTTTAAAGCAAGAAACAACAACTGTAATAGCATGTGGGCCCTAGATGCCACTAGTCTCACTGCTCATAGTGTCAGGCATGTTCCAGAGTAGTTGTTGAATAGACCACACTAGCTCTCTGTTTTCCGTTGGAGTCATCTGGGAGAGGTTCAGGGACAAGTTCATATTTGAGTCAAAAGCCCAGATTTAATGATGGCTTTATCAATTATAGAAAGGAGATAATGAGAATTTTAAACAAGGAAAATACAATGAGCAAAATCAGGAAGAAATGAAAAAGTGAGACACAGTTGGGAAGTTGCCCAAAGTCTGAGTTGCTAGATTAGAGGACATGGAGGAGGCAGCAGTGGGGGTGGGGGGGATGAGGTTGTAAAGTTAGGAGGAGCCCTGACTAGGAGTGGCCTGGGAGGCCATGAGGAGGGATTTGGGGCTTATTGCATGGGATCACTTAGAGGATATTGTTAATACTCACTCTGAGGTTCATACTGCCTTCCTAGCCAGGTCAAAGTACAATTTAAGCTATGAATGAGCATCATAGGCTTAAATTTTTGTCACCATTTTGTAAGTGCAGTATGGTATTGAGGCAGTTGGCCGCATGATAGAGACATAAGAAGACATTTCATTCTAAACATTTTTAAGCTGTTTGAATAATAAATGCACTAAATGTATTCCTTTCACATAATGTATATAAACTCTCTGTGAAATGTGAGGTACTACTGAAGTAATTTCTATTTTAAAAATTTCAGTACTTGTTAAAATGCTCTTACTGAAGCCCCCAAATCACACATAACTGCATGTAATCATATGTGTTGGAAATGCCTCTGATAAAAGAAAACAAATGAAACAGGACAATACACCACCACCACCAATAACAACAAAATCTCACTCAGACAGGATCGCTTGGCTTGAAACTCTCTGAAGCTTTCAGATAGCCAGATCTTCTTTGTTAAAAATACCCAACACAATGTATAGAAAGTGTTGTAAACAAAAAGCACCATCAGCTGATACTAAGTTTGAAAATTGCATATGATGGCCAATCAACTTAGAATGTTCCAGTCTCTTGAAGCGTATTGATCATGAACCTCCTTATCATCCAGATGGTAGTATGGGGAATCTTCCTGCCTCCAAAGCCTCTGGGCTTCTGTTCTCATCCTCATTCCCTGATACCCCATAGTATGGCCCCTTTTCTTGACTTTGGATTCTTGTGTTTTCTAGTGTCTGCCCTTCAGTGGCGGCTTTGTTTAGTTTTCAGTTAACTATATCTTTTCCTGAGCACCTCCAGAATCTTCTCAAAAGAAGCATTCACTCCATTCTTTCCTCATGGCTCCTTATTTCTCAGTTCCCTCACTCTGTTTGAATCAACCCTCTCTCTTGGTAAGTGCAAGAAACAACAAAAAGCCTCCCTTATTTGTCATTTTCCTTTCAAAGTTATATTTTTTATCTTAGAGAAGTTGTTGCTACTTTCCATCCGAGGTGAAAAACCTCTTATCCATGTTTCCGTTATAAGAAAAGCTGGGGGGGGGGGGGGTGGCGCCTGGGTGGCTCAGTTGGTTAAGTGTCTTACTCTTGATTTCAGCGCAGGTCATGATCTCAGGGTCCTGAGATTGAGCCCCACATCAGGTCCTGCCCTCGACGGGGGGTCTGCTTGGGGATTTCTCTCTCTTCGTCTCCCTCTACCCCCACTTCACGTGTGCTTTCTCTAAAAAAAAAAAAAAAAAAAAAAAAATCTGGGTAACCTAAGAATATGACACATCAAGAAGCATATGGTCAGTGTATTAGAGATAAGGTGTTTCATGTTTGCATCATCTGTCCTGTTCCCCATTTTTTTCCCCAGAAAGCAAGACTATGACTTTGTATTCAAATGTTTAGAAAACAAGTAACTGAGAATAAGTAGTAATAATACTAGGTTGCATCTCAAAAGATACTTGAATTCTATGTGTTAAAATATGGATGGCTAGGATATAATTTTGAGAAAAATTATTCACATCATCATTTCTCAGTTATTACAAATAATTATCAGTGGTCACACTAAGAAATAAAAGATTATGAGCCTCATAAAGGATATATTTTTTGCACTATTTAAAGACTGTACCATATTTCACTAGGTCAGTTGTCTTTCTCTCGTTAGGTATGGATAAGAGATAAATCTGTAATGACACGTGACATTTATATTTTTGCTACAAATAATTGAAGTTCATTTTTGTGAACCATTGAATTTATTTTTTTACCAAACAGAATCTATTTAAATTTATTCCTAGAATTACATCACCCTAAAACATTGGCAGTCTGATTATGTGTCATTTTTCATGAGGAAGAAGGATGGAATTAGAGCCACAGCCTAGCTTAGGTAGTTCGGCCTTGAAACTGAAGCATATGTGAATGTCACTTATCTCATGTGACTCAGCGAGAAAAAGCAAAAGAAAAGCTGTCCAGAATAGGTCACTAGCATGATAGGTATGCTTAGATTCAGTTCGCAAACTAGGACTTTGAACCAGCAGAAAGTCCTGTGTTCATTGAGAGGTAAAATAATCAAACTACTCCACTCTAATCTCTGCTTATTGCTATATGCAAAGTCACACACTTACTTCATTCTAAAAATCATAATTATCTATGTGTGTATATATATATTAAGAAATAGAAGATAAATATGTGGATTATGTCAGGGCACACAAGAATTTAAAACTAAATTCTAGTTAATATTTCAACAAATATTAATTAAAAACCTACTATGTGGTCAGAAACTGCTAAGACTGTTATAATCAAATTAGAATCCCCTCTAAAAAACAAACTGAGGGTTCTAGAGGGGAGGGGGGTGGGAGGATGGGTTAGCCTGGTGGTGGGTATTGAGGAGGGCACATTCTGCATGGAGCACTGGGTGTTATGCACAAACAATGAATCATGGAACACTTCATCTAAAACTAATGATGTAATGTATGGGGATTAACATAAGAATAAAAAAAAAAGAAAAAAAAATTAGAATCCCCTCTAAAGTATTTCAGTCTGTTCAGGAGATAGGCATTAAATAAATTATCATGCTCTCACCAAAATAAATAGATGGTTACCATTACTCAATTTCTCATATTCTTGCAAAAAGAAATTGGAAAAACTGTAAGGATAAATATGTTCCAGAATATGGTAGGGATTCACCCTCTGAAATGAAATTTACCATAACTGAGGATGAAAATATATTTTCAAAATACTGTAAAAATAATATATATTTTGAAATAAAGATTAAACCTTCTAAACCTTATTTTTGATCATGTAACTTTAAAAATATGGAATGTAGGGCGCCTGGGTGGCTCAGATGGTTAAGCGTCTGCCTTTGGCTCAGGTCATGATCCCAGGGTCCTGGGATCGAGTCCCGCATCGGGCTCCCTGCTCCTTGGGAGCCTGCTTCTCCCTCTGCTTCTCTCTCTCTCTCTCTGTCTCTCATGAATAAATAAATAAAATCTTAAATAAAAAAATAATTAAAAAATAACATAAATAAAAATATGGAATGTAAATCTAAATGTGTGTGTGTAAGCCATAGATCTAAAGTATTTTTATATGCATTTATTGTAAATAAGCATTACTGGAATTGGACATCAAAAATGTTATGATATTAAAACTTGCTAAATATTAGAAGGTTAACTGAGGGAAGTCATTAAATCTGCTTCTCTAGATAAGATTCTCGTTCAGAAAAAAAAAAAAAAAGATTCTGGTTCACTGGGGCTTATTCCTTTGGGAATATTTGAAGGAAAGAGAATGAATGTTTATGTTTCCTTTGAATGTTAAATCAACCTTTCCCTGACTAACTTTGGCTTTATGGTCCATCCACACTTTAGAGATTGTTTTACATCTCTAGATAGTTTAAATTAATTGCAATTGCTCTACCAATTGGTTTAGCAATAATACAGAGGACACTGAATAAAATTAGCCACTCTAAATATGAAACATTGATGCCATCTTTTATCTGTTGCTAGGTAAAGGAACTGAAAATCAAACAGCTTTACCTAGTGACCTCAAACAAATTAGTTAAGGTATACAATCAAATCTATCAACAGGTCCAATATATTTTCCCTTAGCTACACTGACCTAGAGCCCGTAAGGTTGGGGGTTCATAAAATGAGACCCTATAGAAAGAGGGGTACATTGTCCAAAATTGAAATGTGTGTTTTGTGACATAGTTGAGTAGATGGACAGTTAACTAAAAATCAAGTAATTCTGGGTAAATTGACTTACTCTGCCTAACACATTCTGGACAATTAAAAAAAACTAGTAAATAAAATCATGGGGATCATGAAAGTTATTTTCTCAGTCAAGAACACATAGAGGGCGCTTGGGTGGCTCAGTCGTTAAGCATCTGCCTTCGGCTCAGGTCATGATCCCAGGGTCCTGGGATCGAGTCCCACATCAGGCTCCCTGCTCGGCGGGAAGTCTGCTTCTCCCTCTCCCACTCCCCCTGCTTGTGCTCCTGCTCTCGCTATCTCTCTCTGTCAAATAAATAAATAAAATATTTTTTTAAAAAAAGAACACATAGAATAATTTTGACACCATTAATACCTCATTCAAGCAGGTGTTTCTCAGAGGCACTCACTTCATTGTTTATTTGCCATCATTCCTAATAAACATGTAGTTGAATTTATGTCATCTGAAAATAATTAGCATGCCCTATAGAGACACGGGAAACTGATGTAGGCATGCGCCCGCCCAATGTTTAATGACCTTAATCCATCTCAATGACTTGCCTTTCTATTCAAATAACCAGTTTGGGATATAATTTACTAAAATCAACTTTTGTAGTATTATTTCAAAAAACGATGGTTGTTTGTGTGACAAGCTATAATATTTAGCTACCAAAAGGCCTACTACCATATTTCTCTCCCACTGAGAACTGTTTGTTATCTAATGTCACTTATAGATTACATGTAAATCAAATGATTATTTCCGGCTCTGCATGGTGCAATGCTGATTAAAAACTTGTCAAGCTATCAGAAGAATAAGGCCATTTCCCAGCATGGAATGATGCTATTTATTCTAGGCCCAATGATTGGCACCAGAACCAATGCCCAATAATAATATCCTTGACCGGGGGTGGAAAGAATCCTTTAAAATGATCACTCTTCTCACAATCCTAAGGCATGCAAATTTCTGACAATGCTTAAATAATTGTGCAACTTTAAGGAAATGTATAAGAAGGTAGCTAAACTCACTGAACTCACTAAAGTCAACAGACACTGTGCCGTTCTCATCACTTACGGCCTCTTGAAAGCATTTAACAGCGTTGGGCACTGTCCTCTTAAAATGTTCTGCTTCTGGCCTCTCAACCTCTCTTAGTTCTCCAACTTTTTCTTTATTCCTTCTTAGTCTCCTTCCTGGTCCTCTGTAATCTGCTCATCTGTTAAATGTTGTTGATTCCCAAGATGTGTCTTACATTCTCTATCATTTTACTTACTACCCTAGAAAATTGTATGCCTTTATGTGTGTTTATTGCTCCCCATTCATTCTCCAGGAAAGATCTCTTTCTTGACCTCCAGGCCCATACATCAGTAGACCATGAGACATTTCCCACTGATAACTCACACTCAACCTGTGTAAAGTAATCTCATTATCTTCCACCCAAACTGGCTTTTCCCAGGAATCATTGTAGACCATCTGGTCCTCACTCACATTCTCATTCATTACAATCTGGCAAGCCAACCTCTTAAAGACGGCTCAACTGTATTCTAGGTCTTTTTCCTCAGTGCTCAGGTTTGTGTTCCCATCAGCTGTCTATCATCACTATCCCAAAAAACTCCTTGCCTGCATTCTTTTACATCTCTAATCCTGGCTTCCACAATATGTTTTCGAAAACACTTAACTGATTTTGTTATTTCTAGCCTTCAGTAATACCACGCTGCCTGAAGTCCAACCTCATTCCCATGGCATGCGTAGCTTTCGTGGTCAGATCTCGGTCTCCCTTTCAAGGCTCACTTCTTAGCTTGAACACCTTTGTGCTCTAAGTTTAAACAACTATAGTAGAGTACCAAAGCATATAGCAAGATGGTTCACAGTTGTGTCTCACTGTGTGTTGTGTGTTTTACATAGTTCTTTCTGCTTATAAAGTTCACTGTATTAGTTATCTATTGCTACATAACAAGTCACCACGAACTTTGTGGTTTAAAACAACATACGTTTATTTTCTCACAATTTCTGTAGATCAGGAATCCAGATGAGGCCTTGCTGGATCCCCTGCTTCAGGGTTTCTTGAAAGCTACAATCAAGCTGTCAGTCAGGAGTAGGGTCTCATCTGAAGAGTCAAGTGGGGAAGGATCTACTTCCAAGTTCAGTTAGTGGTTGTAGCAGAATTTAATTCCTTGAGGCTCAGATTCTAACTGGCTGTTGCCTGGAGACCTCCCTCAGTTCCTTGCCTCATAGGCCCGCTTATAGGCCAGTCCTTCAGAAAAATGGCAGCTGCTTTATCCCAGCCAAGAGGAAGGGGGTCCCAATCTTATGTAACATAGTCACAGAAGTGACATCCCATCACCTTTGCCATATCCCGTCAGGTAGAAACCAGTCCCTAGGTTCAGCCCACACTGAAGGGAGGGGATTGCAGAAAGATACAAAGACCAGGGCTTTTTAGGAACTATAGTTTCAGAAGCTACCTACCACCTCCTTCAGCCCGTTTCCTTCACCCCCATCCACCTGACAATACCTATGCAAATTTGTGGAGACTCATCTCAGTTATCAAGACTTCAGTTCCTCCATGAAGATTTCCCTGATCAACCTACCCCAAAGCTGATTACTGTCTTCTTTTTACTCCCACTGTACCACTAACATTATTCTTCAATTATTTGTTCACATAGCTTTCTCCTTCACCAGGACTTTGAGAGCAGAATGATAATTTATTTTTCCAGTGTCTGGTAGGTTGTCAGTCTAAAGAAAGTGCTCATTAAATGTAAAATTATAAATGTATAAAAAATAAATGAAACTACAAATATTAAGTACATGAAATTATCCTAAAACATGCTATCCCCTGGAGATACTTAACATCTAATAATCTGTCTAACATCTGAGCATTGCATTCACTTTAGTTAGGCTACAAAAGGCAATCTTCTGTAAGTGACATCGCAAAGTGACAGATTTGTCTGTCTCTATTATTTTTTAGCTCCTTCAAATGAGAGACAAGTATAAAATGAAATGCTATGTTGCTAATACAGTGTAGTGGTTAAGATCATAGGCTTTAGCATCAGAGTGTGGGATGGAATTCTACGTCTGCTATTTACTGTCTGCGTGGCCTTGGGCAAGTTACTTAACTTCTCTGTGCATTGACTTCGTAGTCTGTAAAACGGTGATAGTAATCATATCTGTATCATAGGGCTGCTATAAATATAAAATAAAATGATTCAGGGGAAGCAATTAAAAGAAATCTGTCATATATTGGACTCTAAGTGTCATTATCATTTCCTACCATCCTAACATAGAAAGATGTCCATGGCACATAATTAAGTGAAAAAAGCAACTTGGAGAAAACTATGTTGGGCCTTAATTACCTTTTGTTTTTGTTTTTTTTTATTTAAAGTATATATACTTAGTTCATGTATACGTTGGTATATAGGAAAAATTTGGAAGGATACCTATTAGATTTTTAACATGATTATTTCCAGCAATTGGGGGAAGGGTGAGTGTGGTTACCTTTATTTGTTATTTTGTGGACTTCTGTATTGTTTGAATTGTGTTAAATAAGCTATATTACTCTTATAACTCTTATAACCTGTATGGGCTGAATTGTTTCTTCTAAAAATATATCTTGAAATCCTAGTCCTCAGCACCTCAGAGTGTGACCTTATTTGGAAATAGGGTCATTGCGGATGTAATTAGTTAAGGTGAGTTACACTGGAGTAGGATGAGCCCTTAACCCACTCTTACTATTGTCCTTAAAAGATGAGACACCCAGAGAAAATGCCATGTGACGATGGAGGCAGAGATTGGAGTTATGCAGGGGCAAGCCAAGAAATGCCAGGGATTGCTGGCAAGACACCAGAAGCTAGGAGGAGGCGAGAAAGACTCTACCAATGCCTTGATTTTGGACATCTAGCCTCCAGAATGCTGAGACAATACATTTCTATTGTTTTAAACCACCCAGTTTGAAGCACTTTTTTACAAGCAGCCCTAGGAAACTAATATATAATTAATATTTTTGTAAAGTGTAAGCAAAATGCTAAAAGACAAGCAGTTGCATAGCTTGTAAGGTTGTATTGTCTCAGTGAAGTTTAAGCTACAGGTTCATTTGACTCCAACCCTCTCCAGCCATGGCTATAGAATTATCCTTCTCATCTTGCCATTTGCAATGACGTGGATGGAACTGGAGGGTATTATGTTGAGCGAAATAAGTCAAAAAGAGAAAGACATGTATCATATGATCTCACTGATATGAGGAATTCTTAATCGCAGGAATCAAACTGAGGGTTGCTGGAGTGGGGGGTGGGGTGGGAGGGATGGGGTGACTGGGTGATAGACACTGGGGAGGGTAGGTGCTCTGGTAAGCGCTGTGAATTGTGCAAGACTGTTGAATCTCAGATCTGTACCTCTGAAACAAATAATGCAATATATGTTAAGGGAAAAAAAAAAAGAAGAAGAAGAAGGTAGCGGGAGGGGAAGAATGAAGCGGGGGAAATCGGAGGGGTAGACGAACCATGAGAGACGATGGACTCTGAAAAACAAACTGAGGGTTCTAGAGGGGAGGGGGGTGGGAGGATGGGTTAGCCTGGTGGTGGGTATTGAGGAGGGTCCATTCTGCATGGAGCACTGGGTGTTATGCACAAACAATGAATCATGGAACACTTCATCTAAAACTAATGATATAATGTATGGGGATTAACATAAGAATAAAAAAAAAAAGAATTATTTTTCTCAGAAATCTCAACCAAATCTTTGTTAAGTGGTGTTCATATACTGGTGGGAAGTACTAAGAGATCTGGGAGTTATTTCTCTCCATTCTCTTCCTTCATGAAACTTCTTCTATTCAATTTCCTATATTGCAAGTCCTATCATGAGGGCAGGTGGCCCAAAGGCTAAGCAACATTTGACTGGCTGCTGAGACGGTATAGACCAAATCCTAAAGAGAAATATCAAGTAATTTTCCTATATTTTGTAATTCAAATGATACATATTTTAGAAAAATAGTTTTTTTTCTTAAAGTCAATTCGTTTCTAGCCAGTCTTTCAACTATTTAAAATATTACAGCAATAAAATCAGTGAAGAGGGGGCGCCTGGGTGGCTCAGTCGTTAAGCATCTGCCTTCGACTCAGGTCATGATCTCAGGGTCCTGGGATCAAGCCCCACATCGGGCTCCCTGCTCCGCGGGGAACCTGCTTCTCCCTCTCCCACTCCCCTTGCTTGTGTTCCCTCTCGCTGTGTCTCTCTCTGACAAATAAATAAATAAAATCTTAACAAATAAATAAATAAATAAATAAATCAGTGAACAGAGGTATCTGTTAATAACAGATATTAAATTATATATATATATATAAAATCCAAGAGCTTGATGTCAGACTCGGTCCCAGGACCCTGGGATCATGACCTGAGCCAAAGGCAGATGCTTAACCTACTGAGCAACCCAGGCATCCCAAGGAATTGCTAAAAATTTAAATATAACTTCATCACTGTTTCTTTTTCTCTGGTAGGATTAATTGTGTTCTTAAGACACTTCCAAATGAGTGCAAGTTGTTTAAGGTTAACACTGACCA
Organism: Mirounga leonina; assembly: GCF_011800145.1. Taxonomy (NCBI): domain Eukaryota; kingdom Metazoa; phylum Chordata; class Mammalia; order Carnivora; family Phocidae; genus Mirounga; species Mirounga leonina. The sequence goes on from NW_023270158.1 coordinate 14,780,666, forward strand.
AAGACTTCCCTGTCCTCCAGTTTAAAAGATTATAAGGAATATATGGAAATTCTGTTGCAAAAATGGCTTTAAAAAAGGGAAGAGAAGGAAAGGAGAGGGAGGGAAGGAGAAAGTGAGAAAGGAAGGAAAGAAACTGAAAATATTAGTATAAATTTATTATTCATTTGCACAAGTGTGAAATAGTCCCTATTATGAGTACAGAAAAACAAACTGTCACATTGTTCTGAAGTAGTTACTGTTACTTTTTTTTTATAAATTCTTTTTTTTTTTTAAGATTTTATTTTATTTATTTGAGAGAGAGAGAATGAGAGACAGAGAGCATGAGAGGGAGGAGGGTCAGAGGGAGAAGCAGACTCCCTGCTGAGCAGGGAGCCCGATGCGGGACTAGATCCTGGGACTCCAGGATCATGACCTGAGCCGAAGGCAGTCGCTTAACCAACTGAGCCACCCAGGCGCCCGTTACTTATTTTTTTATTGAAGTATAGTTGGCATACAATATTAGTCTCAGGTATATAACACAGCGATTTAACATTTATGTACTTGAGGAAATGCGCACCAAAGTGAGTCTAGTTATCATCTGTCACCATATAAAGTTGTTACAATTTTATTGAGTGTAGTTACTGTTACTTATTGAAAGAGCAAACCAACAGTGTTTTCCTCTGGTGCTAATGCAAAGGTTAAACTGCCTGAGATTTACCTGTGCCATGGAAATGTACTCTGGGGTGAATAGGCACAAAGTGTCCATCTTTGAGTTATTTTAACAACTAAACCCTAGAGACCAAAGATAAATCTAAAGGACAGTAAAGAAATATAATTGCATTGGACATTAATGTCATGAAGAGTTAATTAGGCTTCAGTGGGTCATAACTTATTTTGAGAATGTGGCATTTCGGAAAACCACCTAGCTTGCTTCATATTACTCTCAGACACTAAAGGTGTAATTGTAGTCATTATCATTTTAATCAGTGCTGCAATTTAATGGTAATATATGTGGTTGTTGTAAGGTCTTTGAAGCTGTTGGGGATTTCAATGTTTGACATATAACCTGAAAAAATAATTGTGACATTTCATAGATTTAATACTGCCCTTCACAGTTAATGATAATACTGCCTTTGGAAATGGTTATTATTGACAGAACATGCTCAAATGGCTCACATAGCTGCCTTGTACTGAATCATATTTGGGTTTTTTGGAGGTCAGTAGGATTATCTAATTAGACCAACATTGCCACTCTATTTACTTGGTAGGTAACGTACGATTGGGATATTGCAAAATACTGAAAGGAAGCAGGAAAAACACTGGCAGTAGTTCCTACTTGAAAAACAATATAGTTACTGTAAGTCATGGCAGGAATAGTATTTTATTAACTGTACGTCTTGATTTTCTTGATTGCAAATGCTGGGTACCACATTAGGCACACAGCTTGAGATATATGTAGCACAATGAACAGAAGAGCTTATTTCCCCCAAATATAAAAGGAATGAGGAATACTTTTTTGATTATGACATTTAAATATTTTCAAAAAGGGTTATTTTCCACCCAGCAGTAGAATAACTTGATATGTAATTACAAAAGAGGCTATGCCAAAATTATGGCTAGACCCTTTATATTGAGCACAATAGTCTTGATACAGTGTTTGGTGGGAAATCTATCATTTCCCTAGGGGTAATGACCAGTTCTTTTACCACTGGAACAGCTTAAATGCCTCAGTTTCTAGATTTCCAGTTAGCCACACTTGCTACATCTTGAAAATGGGCAGAGCGTTAATTTCTCTGACAAAGACTTACTGGGGTGACTTGCAGCTTGCAGGCCTGACGTCTCCTCTGAACCTAGGAAGGAAGGTCCTGAGTGTCACTGTGCAGCAGTGGCTTTTACCTAGGCTGCGCATTAGAATCGCCTGATTTAATTGGTCTGGATCTGGGATCGGGACTTTTTTGTTTATAAACCTCTCCAGGTGATTCTAACGTTCAGCCGGGGCATTAGTGACTATCAGATCACTTGCCAAATGCAGTCTGCTTCATATGGGTGAACTGTGCCACTGTCAGGATCCCGGTTAAGTTCTCGCAGTATGGTTTTGCAAGAGGTTACCACTGACGGAAAGTAGGTAAATGGAACATGGAATGGAATCCCTCTGTATTATTTCTTAAAACTGCTTGTGAATCTACAATGAAGTCAAAGTGAAAAGTCTTAACTCTGTAAAAGGCTACCAGTGAACTCTGTTAAACTCACCTGTGACTCTTAAAAATGGAGAAACAGGGCCCCAGCTGAGCAGAGTATCTGTTGTCGGGTCCTAGAATCTATTTAACAAGCTCTCCAGGTGATTTCACTGAAATTGAGAAAATACTGATTTAGGTCTCTCCATGGTTAGATTTTGAGGAATACTGGGCACCTGGCCAGTCCTAAGTAGGGGCAGTTAGAGAAACGCATTCCAAGTCCCCTGCCTTGTTCAGTATTCCCCTGCTTTTCCTCCTTCACTTGTCCAGAAAAGAGGGGGACTTTGTTTACCGAGGTGTGATGATCATACTAAAGTAAACTAATACATAAAAATAATACATAGTGAATTATTCATTCATTCCACAAAAGCACTTATTATGTGCCAAATAGGGCTCGAGGCACACTGCATTTACGACTGAGAGTGAATTGAGGCCTGCGCAGGTCCCAACCTGTCTGTGGTTTGGGGCTGCTATCTGCCTCATAAAGCAAAGTAGAGGGTTTGTCTTCTGGGAAGACAAGGTTGTCTTCTCCTCTGAGAAAGCCTCCTACATAGTTGGTTTTGGCATCTTCCGGGAATAGGCAGGATGGGATTGAGGCCTCCTGAGTCCACGTTTTCCACTGAGGTAGAGAGAGAAGACAGTACTTCTGACCAGAAAGTCCAGAGTCGGGTGTAGTTAACCTCCAGGGCTTAGTACTGTTAACCCAGCCTGGGCTTCACGACCGTTGGAGAAGTGGATTCCTTAACAATAAAATGATAATAATACAGTTTTAAAAAATGAGAGTGGGAATAACATTTGTAAACCAGTGACCTCAGGCATGATGATGAACTATACATGTGTTTCTTATTCAGTCCTTATAACAGCCCTGGCATGGAGCTTCCTTCCTTCTGCCCACTTTACAGAAAACACTGAGAGAGGTATTGCTAGTAAGTAATGGGTCTAGAATTAGAATTCAGTCTGAAACCGGACACTGTCCTGTGTGGTAAAATATACGTAACATTGACCATTTTAACCATTTGAAAGTATAAAGTTGGTCACAGTAAGTACATTTACAGTGCAACCATCACCACCATCCGTCTCCAGAACTTTCTCAGCTTCCCAAACTGAAACTCTGTGCCCATTAAACAAATCAGAGGCTGTTGGTATTAGGCAGCTTCCTCCCTAAAAGGCTCTCTAAAGGTAGAATTTCAGATGAAAGGTAAAGAAAATTTAGGAGATGAGCCCCTTGTGAGACTTTCCCAAATCAGGCCATGTAAACCAGCCTCTGTGTGTCAGGCCAGCCTTGATTTGGCTTCATTTTTATTGACTCTAAAAGAAGTAATTATCAGCACTATTGTATATTGATCAAAAACCCAGCTGTAGAACCAGGCTGCCCGGTTTGAAAGCCAAAGCAGCCACTTGTTAGCTGAGCAATTCTGGGTAAATAATTTAACCTATTTGTGCTCCAGTTATGTCCCATTTGTGAACTAGGCATACTGATGGTGCCAAATAAAAATTTTATTTTGAGGATAAAATGATTAATGCATGTGAAACCCTTAGAATATGGGCCAGTACCACGTAAGTCTCACTGCCCATCCCACCCACTCCCAGCCAAAAGTTAGTTACTATTTCCCCAGTTGGCAATTTTATGTATTTAATTTCATGTACATAATTTTCTCATGTTTCACAGATTGCTAATCTTCTAGTTCAGTAGTAAACACAATATCTAACAACTTAAATTTATTTTTAAGTGTTTCCCCAAAAATTACAGTAATACATCCTCAGATGTAGGTTATCAAGCAGTTTCACTTAGGAAGTTTGTCAGGCACGAAATGTAATCTGCAGAAAGAGAGTAGCATTCCCCTGTCTATAATATTTGAGCACAAAAGAAATTGCTTTTATGAAGACTTGTTTCTGTTTTTCTTCCACTTGATTAGCAAATACACTGCTGATGGCAAATCAATGAGCAATCTAAATATATAATTAATTAGAGGAACAAATTGAAATTGACCAAATCTGCTCAGATCCTCTCCGAGCTTTGAAAACAAGGACTTTTCAAATGGTCAAAACAATTAGAATTTAGGCATGCATTTAAATGCAAATCAGCATGCATTGGAGATACAAAGGGGAAACCAGGCTCCCATATTATAAATGCTAACCCTGCTCCTTAAAGCAAACAGAAGTCCTTTTCTCTTGTCACGAGCTGTCTTCGAGGACAAATAGTTTGGTATTTTATAAAAGGAAAGAAAAACTTATCAAAAACATTTCCATGAAATGTATCTCTTTTGAAAAATTACTCCTTGAATTTGAGTAAAAGAATTCTTCAGAAGCCAAACTGTTGAGATGATTCACCTGCACAAAAGAAAAATACTGTTCATAAGCATATCTGAAGATGTCATTGAAAATCAAAGATGATTTTAAAAATAAGCCTCAAATGGCCAAAAAAAGAGGAGAGAAAAATCTGTAATTAAAGTCGGAGATGATTTAAGTTTGGAAATTAGTATCCATTTGTTATTTTATTATATTGTAATATAGTGGTAAACAAAACAAAGGAAGAGTTTTGTCTGGTTTTCTCACTGTCTAGGAAATTGAAGCATTCATGAAGCTTAGTAACTGATACGAATTTTTCTTTGATGGTAATTATGAAACAGAGAGCAGGGGTTTCACTTCCAGATAAAGATGGACAATGAAGGTCAATTTCTGACCTGCCTTTTTGGGTATTCAGTGCCAGCACAATTTAATTGAGATCAGGTAATTGCTCAGAAGGCTACACTGAACACATTATCATCCTTCAGTGTCACTCCTGCACACCTAGTTATCCTAATGTTGTTTGTCAAAAACTGTCACATGGGAGTGCATCTCACTGAGAAAAATAACCTGTATGTCATTGCTCAGCTTAAGACCAAGCCCCAAAGTGATGAGAAAAAGGATTCTTTGGGAAAAGCAAAACCCTCTTTTCTCTGAACTGATTTAATTGGTCCATCATGGTAATATAAGAGAACATTTTAATAAAATAAATCATTTACCAGAGGTCAGTGATCTTTGTCCTTTCAGCTTTTCTATGATGGTTTCAAATGCCCCTCTTACCCTCTCTTGGCATTGAAGATTATATTAGTCTTGAATATCTCTTGCGCAATGTTATGAATTATGCAAATAAAAGATGTAAATATTGTTTTAAGGACTACAGTACTGTGAATTTTATTTTTATTGCACAAATCCATCTTTTCTGTGATTTTCTCATTGAAATAGAGAGAAGCAGAAAATTGGAAATTAATTGTGGTAGTGTTTATATTTTTTGAAATAAAAGATGACTGAGCTCAGAAAAGTCTGGTGCAATCAAAATAAAAGCACTGGTAATAACAGTGATCAATATGTATAAGAAATTAATGTAATTTATAATTATAACATTAAATGTTGCTTGACTTGACACTGTTAAATTTTAATTGCCACTGTTAAGAAAACAAAATTCAGTCAAGTAAATTTGAAGATCTAATTGGCTTTATTAAATGACTCATGAATCGGGCAGCATCCCATCTAGCAAGTATAGGGAAAGGTTTTTTTTAGGAAGGAGGGTGAGACAAGAAAAGGTTTGTTCCAGGCAAGGTCACATTTCCTTAGGCTTAAGAGCAGGGGGTTTTATCATGCAGATTACCTCATCTTCCTTTGTGGGAGGGAGAGAGCCCATGTGACAGATTAGTGATGGGAAAATTCGTGACTCACCTGTTAAGACATGACTGGGGGAGGTTCAAACTGTAATAGTATTCGGTGTTAAAACCAGGTTTGGGGCCTTGGCCTAAGTGACACCATTTTGGGTTTTTTTTTTTTAACACCACCTATGATTTCTGACTTCTGTCTGTTGAGATGAGGACTAAAAGGACAATAATAAGTGTAAGTTTCTAGTCTGTTCAGCCCAGACAGAATTAAACAAAAAAATTAACGTGTGCTACATTGAACTCTGTCTCGGTACATGGTATCAAGAGAATTCCTCATTTTGTAAAATGAAAAAAGTGTCAAAGAAGCCACCAATTTCATTTCTTCAGAATAATAGTATAAACTTGACACAAACATTGTAATGAAAATGGAGAAATACTGAAACTAAGTTTACTACTATATAATATCATTAATTCTCAATGGAAATACATAAATTTATTTTTTAAGTTTTTATTTGAATTCCAGTTAACATGGTGTAATATTAGTTTCAGGTGTACAATTTAACGATTCAGGGCTTCCATCCATCACCCGGTGCTCATCACAAGGGCACTCCTTAATCCCCATCACCTGTTTCCCCCATTCCCCACCCCTTCCTCTCTGGTAGCCAGCAGTTGGGAAGTACAGAAATTTCTTAATTTCTTAATATGTGCTTTAGTCAATACATGAGAAAAGGGAATAGAAAACTTAAATTAGTCCTACTCTTAGCAGCGAGTCCTGTTCCCTGGCGTCAGTTCTTCAGTTCCACCAAGAAAGATTTAGAGCCAAACTCTTAAGCATCCATTTAATAGTGGTCAAAGCAAAAGTACACTCTCAAGGCAGGAGAGCGGGCCGGTCCAGAGATGGCAACTGCGCTGGGGGGTCAGGGTTGCCTTGTTTTTTAGACTTGCATGGCTTCTGGGTCATAGCTAGGTGGCCTGTGACTGAGGTTGCCTCCCATCATCTAAGGATCTCCTCCTACCGGTCAGGAGGCGGAGTTCTTGGCCCTACGTGGTCCTTGTCGGAACTGTCATGGAAGCCATCCCCCACAAGGGGTCGGTGGTCAAAACCACCAGGTAAATATATTCTAATGAAGCTACTGGTTACTTTAGGGCAGGGGTTATAGGGAAGGGTGCACGTGTGTTCCCTGGGGAAAACCCCGGGCTGTTTGCATTCCGGAGGTGGTTGGCAGTTTCCTCTTGTTCAACAGTAAGACAGTCCCGTTCCCTGCTCACATCTAGCTAACTTCCCACTCGCTGCAATTAACATGATTGAATTATGTAAATTATAGCTTTAAAATACAGAGGCCCTCAATGCCTGTTATGAATGAGGTAAAAAACAAATTAAAATGTAAACTTTGGTAGTATCAAAACATCCTTCGCATGATTTTCTTCACATTTGAGGTTTCAGGGGTTTTCACTGACTTTCCCAAATTTTGCAGGGAAACGTGCCCGTGTGCTGTCACACAGACATAAAACACCAAGGTTACTTTGAAAAGGGCTTAACATCTTCAAGTGGTGCTTGCATTTTCATATTTGGTGAAAGATAGGACTTGGAGGTAGCCAGGGCAGAGAAATGGATACGCAGAGCATAGCTTTATCTTGGCCTCAGAGTAATGGGCACCCAAGTGGTTGTAAGGAAGAAGCGCCCTCACGGGCCATTGTCCGCCTGGCTTCTTCTAGGAAAGAGAATTTCCAGCTTGCAGCAAGGTGGAAATTGTAAGATTCAGTGACTCTGGTGACGTGCCACTTTTCTTAATATGAATTGTTGATATCAAGAGACCCTTCTGTTGATCCCTCTAAAGGAAGAGCAGTAAGGTAGAGGGTCTCCCAGTCTTCAGCATGAGCTACAGCTGGAGGACCCAAAAAAGGGAGGTTGGAAGCACCAGAACCACATTTTTGGTTTTTGTTTTTTTCTTTAATAATTTTGATTAGATTTTTTAAAAAATGCATTTTCTTTGTCCAAGTCACATGGTATTCCATAGGGGGGAAAAGAAAAACCCCACAAGTGTGTGTTAGCAGGTAGGCTTCTGATCTGGGCTGGACCCAATGGTAAGGGCACACATTTATTTAGCACTCAGAGACCCATCCCCATGAGGGAGTCTGTTTCATGGTCTTTCTGCCATCAATAAGTGGATTTGCTTTCCCTGGCGATCAGCTGACGCCTGTGAACAGAGCTCACCAGCCTGCTGGAGAGTGAAATACTAAAGTAGGACAAGAGCTTCTGCTGAAAAGCTTACTGCAGGTTATCAACTGAAACCTAATGAAAATTGCCATTACCATAAACAAGGCCTCCACTCATTGGAGTGACAGCAAAGAGAAAAAAAAATCATCCTTTGTGTTTCCTTTGTTTCATGCAGTGGGTTCTGTGCTACATTCATTATATTCTTTGTTCTCAAGTGGGATAAAACAGGCAAGCGAAAGAAGTTTTCTTCCTTGGCTTCATAGTGGTTTTCCTTTTTAAACAGGTACCACTCAGCTTTCAATTGCTTTTCGGCGTGAAGTCACTAACTGTGGTTCTATGCTGTTTTATCAATAGTCCCTAATTGTCATCCCCAGTATTTACATGTGAATGTAGAGGCTGTATTCCCCCAGCTACTAGGCCACTAGGGCATTGCCACTGGTATAATTTATAACATGACTAATTAAAATGAACGTGCTTGCCATAATATTCCATGTGCTATTTGTGGGGAAGAAGTTATTAAAATATTCAGTACGGCAACGGTAAACTTGAATGCAAAGTAATAATAATCATACCCTTTTAATTACATGTTTAATACCCATTTGGCTAATACAGTATTCTGAAAATCGCTTAGGCTCAGCATAATGGTTTTGTTGTTGTTGTTTAGTAATATCCAAAGACCTCCTTCTGCGTGGGCTCGGCATATGCACTGTCCCTGAGATGTAGCTGTTTACTAGCAGACACACACTTCACGTCAGAGCAGCTATGATCAACACGAGTTTATTTTGCTTATTGCGGGCGTATTCATACGTGATTTTTTAAAAACCACATTTGGAATCAATTGAATGTTGCATTTTTTCTGTTATGCCTCGTATGTCCCTTTTCCACTTTCCATTGCCTTCTGCCATTGATTTCTCTAGCTAGGATGTCCCCTGTGAAAAAATTAACACGAGCTTTGAAAGAGTCTCATGTTCCTGCCAACAGTTTTTGAAAAATTGCAAGCTTCCAAAAGTCGCAAGACTAGTACAGTGAACATCCATATGCCCTTCACCCAGAATCAGTTGCTAACTTTTGCCCTCTCTCTTTCTCTCTCTGTCTCTCACTCTCTCCCTCATCCTCTCTCTCACTCTTTTAGCCATAATTCCATAGGACATTTCTTCCTACTCATTTGGAAGGTGTTTCAATTTCTGTGTGGCAAGCTAGTCTCTTAGCTCTTAATAATGCTGTTAATTAAGGTATCCTAGAATGCAGAGAAGTACGAAATGTTATTAGTATTCCAAAGGAAATTATGATCTAAATGGTGAAAGGAAATGGAAACATGGAGGAAATCAATATAACAATTGAATAAAGTTTGAAGTAAAGAGGCAGCATGTTACAAGACAGTTTGGTGTTAATTGCTAACTAAATGGTATAGGAAATCAGTCATTATCTGAAATTGTTATAATTATTGATTTTTATAAGGATAATGCACTACCACTTGTCCAAAATGGACAGGACTTAATGTCGACTGTAGTAATAATCATTTACATAAGTGTATGTGTAATTTCAAGGACAGTAAGGTAATGATGGCTCATAAATATGCATATTTGTCATTGATCAAAACTATGCCCATAAACTTTCGGTGTCTGATCTTTGAAACTATGGTGCAACATTGAAATAATTAAGAAGGGAACTGAGGCAAATAACACTGCTTTTGAAACATATCTTAGCATGGTGCTTCAGCTTGAATTAGATCATTACAAATGTGACAAATCTCTCTGCTCAGTTTATTCTGTTTAATAGTTCTAAATTTTAAAAGCCTCCATTATATTTATCAAGCCTTCCATGCTTCCATTCACCGTTTTTAAAAATTCTATTTTTCTACTTCATGACCCCAGCCAAATAGTACACAATGTTTAACTATAACTCTTCACAAATTATACTTATTTCTTTATATTATTATGACAAGTTTTATGATAGATCTTCTTTTAGAATTCAATAACCTAGGAATGAAAAATTACTTCCAATTCGGTGATTGTAACTTCATGCATCTTCTGTTTAATAAGCTTTTCCAAATGCATTTGAAGCTGAAAGAAAATTGCTGCATATAAACTAAAAACTGCTCCCAGAAATACTTTTTATTTTGCCTCTTCAAACAAAAGTGAACATACAATGAACTCTGTTCTCTTTGTAGTGCACAGTGCACAGCTTCGGGCTGCAATGTTAGCCCAGCACCCTCCTCCCCTTTTTAGCTCTGCCATTAGTATTGACTGACTAATAGATCGCACAGTTAACATTGGTGATCACTGAGATGCATAAACCTGGGTGGAAGGCCTGCCAGGCCATTGTGCATACCTACTACCTTACCGGAGAAATGGTGATTTTTAAATCAACTATATGTAGAATATGAAATGTGCTCTTCCTATGTCTGCTTCTGCTTCCTGATCATGTTTTCCTTGTGACACATGTTAATTTTATGTTTTCTCCTAGGCACGAGAGAAAAGTGTATTGTATGTCATTGTATTGAAATGTGTATTGAGGAAAGTGTATTGTATTTCATTCGCTCTCTTTTTTTCCCTTTTTAGAGTATACTTCTTATTTGTGTTATTTAACTGGCACTTACGTAGAACACTTAATATGGCGAAGGCACTGCTTTAGGTGCTTTATAAACACTGAGTTACTCAGAAGGCCAGCATGAGCAAGAGCTCCTACACACATCTGTTGTGAATTCAGTAGTTTGAATTTTAATAGGTGTTTCTGTTTATAGACCACTTCACAGGACCACGGCAGCTCGGACCCGCACCATCTATTGTAGTATGGTGTCCAGTATGGCCTCCTGCTGATCTGTCTGCCTTCTGTCTCTATGACTGTGCCTTCTGTCTCTATGCACATTTCATCTAAATGGAATCGTACAGTATTTGGCCTTTTCTGTTTGGCTTCCTTCATTCAAGATAATACTTTCAGGCTTCATCCATCCATATGGTAATATGTGTCAGTACGTTATTGCTTTGGATCACTGAACAATATTTCATTGTATGGCTACCCCACATTTTCTTTATCTAATTGATAGACACTCAGTTTTTTTCTTCTTTTTGGCTGCCCTGAAAAATGCTGCTATGAACATTCATGTACACCTTTGGTGTGGACACATGTTTTCAATTTTCTTGGTTAGATACTGTGAGTAGAATTACTAGGTCATATTTTTGAGGAGCTGCAAAACTATTTTTCAAAGTGGTTACACATTTTACTTTCCCAGTCAATGTACTTTCCTATTTTGACTGATAAAATTTAAACATACAAAGCACATAAAGAGATATTCACTTCGTTACAACTGTAATATTTGGCTATATTTGGAAGTGGATATTTAGTATTTAACAATAAAACTCAATAACATGCCTCTTTGTATGACTGAGATTATTATGCTGCATGGCAAGTCCACAATCACTGGTGAAGGACAATTTGAGGGATTCCAGAAATAAAAGTGATGGAGGCCTATGGCCATTCAAATTTCCAAAGCCCAATAGGAAACCAAATAGCAGATTTTGGTCCAATACTGAGGTTGAAACTGAAATTTGCATTTCCCTTTCTTCCTGCCTTTCTCCATTCCCATATCAAAATAAGACAAACAAAATACTTCCTTCCAATTTGTTTTTCGGTGCAAGGAACAAATGATATCATGAGAAAGCTGAAGTATGTACCAGGTAAGGAAACCTGATAGGAGACACCTTTTGTCAAATATAAAACTGTATAGTAGATTATATTTATTGAACGCTCACTATATGCTGGACACTGCTGTAAGTTCTTTACCTGATTAACCTAAGCCTGTGAGGTGGGTACTATTGTTCTCCACAAAGCGCAGATGACGAAGTGAAGGCACATCAGTGTCAGAGTTAATAAGTGACAGAGCTAAAAATCAAAAACTCAAGAAACAAGTGTGGATGAGGATGTGGAGAAAAAGGAAAACTTCTGCACTGTTGGTGGGAATGCAAGCTGGTGCAGCCACTGTGGAAGACAGTATGGAGGGTCCTCAAAAAATTAAAAATAGAACTACCCTATGATCCAGTAATTACACTACTGGGTATTTACCCAAAGAATATGAAAACACTAATTGGAAGGGATACATGCACCCCTATGTTGATTGCCTCATTATTTATAATAGCCAAACTATGGAAGCAGCCTAAGTGTCCCCTGAGAGAATGGCTAAAGCAGATGTGGCGTGTATATACAATGGAATATTATTAAAGCCATCAGAAAGAATGAAATCTTGCCATTTGCAATGACATGGACAGAGCTAGAGAGTATAATGCTAAGCGAAATAAGTCAGTCAGAGAAAGACAAATACATATGATTTCACTCATACGTGGAATTTAAGAAACAAAGCAATTGAGCAAAGGAAAAAAAAAGGCAAACCAAGAAGGAGACTTTTAACTCTAGAAAACAAACTGATGGTTAGCAGAGAGGAGATGGGTGGAGGGATGGGTGAAAGAGGAGATGGGGATTAAGAGTATACTTATTTTGATGAGCACTGATACGGAACTGTTGAGTCACTATATTGTATACCTGAAACTAATATAACACTGTATATTAACTACACTAGAATTAAAATAAAAAAATAAGTGACAGAGCTAGAATTCAAATCTAGGCAGGCTGGCCTCAGAGTCTATACTTTACTACTCTGTTCTGCTAAATGGTGTCTATTACCACCATTATCTTACTAGGAACTTTATTTTTTAAAACAATTTTATTTATTAGAGAGAGAGAGAGAAAGAGAATGCGCAGAGAGAGAAGGATAAGCAGACTTCCTGCTGAGCGGGGAGCCCAACCGGGGCTCGGTCCCAGGACCCTGAGATCATGACCTGAGCTGAAGTCAGATGCTTAACTGACTGAGCCACCCAGGCGCCCCATCTTAAGCGTTTATGTAACAAATGGCAGCTTCACACACTATGATGTTTTATATGCAGAATGAACTAAATAAATGTCTCTAATATCTAACTTTCTGATTCAGATTTGCAGATCTACTCTTAATTATCTGAAGGGCATTTTGATCCACTAATAAACTACTGATCTGTATCTTGTTTTGTGAGAAAGTAGCATTCAGTGAGAATTTCCACAGGATGGAATCAGGATCAAGTGCCCTATGGAAGTGAGAATTCCATTTCAACATCCACAGTTCAAGCAAATAATTGTTTGCTGAGAATGTTATTCAGGCTGTTACTATATATGGCTACCAGGTCTTTTCCCTGAAAAAAAAAAAAAATGATGACCTTGTGGTTTCTAAGGTTTTATGCTACCATGAGTGTCACCTCCAAGATTGAAATATTTGAAGCAAGAGACTGTGAGTTTTCAGAGATAAAATTGTATCCAAAAAAAAAATGTCCACCTTTGATGGACGTGGGTGAGCATGACTGTGTATCATAGATTATAGTTTTCTGTCCTTCCAACAGCAGTGCCCTGTGTTTTTCAAAGGAAAATGTTGCTATATCATTTCAGATTAAAAAGGTTGTACTGAATGATGTTTTCTTAAATAACAGGGAGGAAAAAGTAATTCTTCATGTTTGTAGATCTAAGCCCCGTCATTGAGAACATATCTGCACATAAAATCAGTCAAGGCTTTGCGGTAGATCAGATATTTGGTAGGGCTTCTCTGTTGTTTGAATTCCCATTACAGGAGGGAAAGTGTAAGAAAAATAAAACAAATGTCTCTTTTCACACCTGCTCTTCAAGAGTTTGGGTTCATGTTTGGAAAATCATAAGAAACTGTAATGGCTTGAATAAATAGTAGAGAGCAAACCACTTTAACCTGTGCTATTTATTTATTTGCTTCTACCATCAATTCTAACTCTATCTTTAATAGAAAAATGAAGCACACCACTTCTGACTCAGACCATGTGGAAGTACTATTTTGCTCCATCCTTGAGAAGAAATTTCAACCCTGCCTTTCAAAATGTAAAATTAATTCATTGTCAATTTCATTATGTAATTATGATGAGCTAGTTACAGTGTGACAGAATCTGATGAGACAGTATCTGTTCATTTATAAAGGGGATATGTATACATATTATATGTTAATGGTTGTATCACCCTTACAAACCACTTAGACTTTTCTTTGTGTTTCTGTATGTGCCAGTCTTTCTTTCTCCTCACCTTTCTGTTTGAAGTTCTGAGGTCTATGGTGAGAGTCAATATGAAGGAAAGCCCTTAACTTAATTACTGTGGTTTATACTAAACTCAAACAGTATTGGTTTATTTGTTTTATTTGAAGTTCAGATTGTAAATGGGTTTTTTTTGTACAAGACAGTGGGTAGAAGTTAATTTCTATTGTTCATTGGCGTGAAGCGTGGAAAGAAAGGGGTTGGCAATAAATGCAAGTGCTAATTAGTTTCCACTCCTCTTTCTTTCACCCCTGATGAGTAAGCATCTTCCACTTTCATTTCCAGCACTGTCATAGAGAGAAGGCAGTACTCCTCTCCATTTGTTGGGAGTCCCTGTGGGTCATTTTTATTATCATTTCCTCATCAATTCCTTTAAAGGATCCTGCAGTGGGGCACCTGGGTGGCGCAGTAAGTTAAGCATCTGACTCTTGATTTTGGCTCAGGTCGTGATCTCGGGGTCATAGAATTGAGTCCTGCATGGGCTTGTGCTGAGTGTGGAGTCTGAGTTTCTCTCTCCCTCTCCCTCCTCCCCTCCCTCTGCCTGTGCTCTCTCTCTCTCTCTAAAAATAAATTAATTAATTAAATAAATCTTAAAAAGGATCTAGCTCAGCAGGGAGTCTGCTTGAAGATTCTCTCCCTCTGCCCCTTTCCTCAGCCCGCACTCTGTCTCTCAAAAAAATCAAATCTTTAAAAAAAAGTAAAGGATCCTGCAATAAAAATATAAATGCAGAGTAGCTTTACCCCTTGCTACCTATTTAATGCCATTTCTAGGTTTTAAAAAATTGTGTGGAAAAGAGAGTCGATAATATTACAAGGGGAAACTTTTTTTTTCCAGCTCGGAATGTTGGAATTTGAAGTAATCCTAGTGGAGGAAAATGCTGTAAATATACGATTAACTCTTAACCTACAACTTCACTGCAGTTGTGATGAAATATTCCAAGGCTACTTAACGCGATGAGTTTCATCCCAAATGTTTGTCCCTAAGTAGCTGTTTCTGAGTTGATTGTCTACATGCAACTGGAGACGGTACTATGGATAAAGACTCTTCAACCTTGTTTTCACCGCTTTGTTTCTCTTCGTTCCCAGCCGTACCATGGGGTTTCATTACTTATTAAAGAACTGGGTGTGCTGAACCACCATTGCTTCTCTCTGTCTGCACCCACATATTTCTGTAGTTCAGAGATTTGCCTTTGAGTTTATGTAGTGAGGATCTTTTATCTGTCACTGTGTGGTAGCTTTAGCATAATGCATTTAGATTTAGAGATTAAAGTTTATAACTTAATTATGAAACCAACTACATAAGAGTTTAATTTAAATTTAATATTTTGATTCAGCACAACTCGACTCATATGTGTTCTTGTTCAGTTGTCTCTCATTGAATTCATCCTTGTCATTACCTTGGACATCAGTGCTTTTTCAGAGTTGTAGGCTGTAGCAAAATAACAGTGCAGACCTGACTTCTGTCAGAGCTAATCTTCATAGAGTGTTAAAGACTGATGATGACATAGACATTATATTTATTTTTAATTAGGTTATCTGTTCAGGCCCTAGCATAGGAAGACACATATGTGCACACAAAGATGTGTGTGTGCATGCGCGTGTATGCACATGTGTGCTAGGGCCTGAACAGATAACCTAATTAAAAATAAACCTATAAGGCCTGAGCTAAAATGATAAAGTAGATGAGGTAGAAGAGGACATACTTGGGGTCTCCTCATTTTATAAGCCATGAATACACAATGCTGTTTACACATACAGAACACAATACACACACGTATACATATATGGTACTTTTAACAGTCTAGTAATAGGTGTTCATATATGAGAACCCCCTGTTTATGGGAGTCCTTCAGTAGTACCTTCCTTCCTTTCATCCCTTCTGCCTTCTTCTCTCCCTCCATTTCTGCTTCTTTGCCTCTCCCTCTCCTTTCCTCCCTTTCATTCTGTCTCTGTAAATAAAAACAAAAGAATGACTCAGTCGGTAAATAATTGCTAAACTATTCTTTTTAGGAAAAGTGGGCTTTATAATGGTGATTTGATCTAAGAAAGAACTGTGCTTGCAGGGCTACTAGGGACTGATCTGTGCAAATAAAATAACTTCATTAGCAGTGGAGATTTTCCATTTGTCAGTATGTTCACAACATCAGAAGCAGGAACATATACAGTGTCTCAAAGAACAGTTTAGGGAGCTTGGTGAATTTTGTATATGAGACAAAGATGGGGCGCCTGGGTGGCTCAGTCGTTAAGCGTCTGCCTTCGGCTCAGGTCATGATCCCAGGGTCCTGGGATTGAGCCCCACATCGGGCTCCCTGCTCAGTGGGAAGCCTGCTTCTCCCTCTCCCACTCCCCCTGCCTGTGTTCCCTCTCTCGCCGTGTGTCTCTCTGTCAAATAAATAAAGAAAATCTTTAAAAAAAGAGAGATAAAGAAGTGATTAAAACTTACCGTGACAAAAGTATATCACTTCAACATGTTCTACAACTTAAACTCACACAACGTTGTGTGGATTAGATCTCAGTAAAGCTGGGAAAAAAGAAGTGATTGACACTTGAAAGACTTAAATAAGTCTCTTTCATAAACAATGTTAAATAATAATAAACAGTTAAAAATATACATGAGCGGGTGCCTGGGTGGCTCGGTTGGTTGGGCGACTGCCTTTGGCTCAGGTCATGATCCCGGAGTCCAGGGATCAGGTCTCGCATCAGGCTCCCTGCTCAGCGGGGAGTCTGCTTCTCCCTCTGACCCTTCCCCCCTCTTGTGCTCTCTCACTCTCTCTCTCTCAAATAAATAAAGGAAATCTTTAAAGAAATATATACATGAGCATCATGCTAAGGTATCAAATGCTTATTCTTCTCTCCTTCTAGATATGATTTTAATTTATAAGGTTTTAGTGAATGTAAATCTTTATATGTAGAAATTTCCCAATATGCAGAGAATGGTTCATTACAAATTTTGGTGTCAGTAATTTTGAACTAGAAATGCACTCCTACAGAAATAATGTGGTTCAACCTTCCCCACCAAGTACTAGTGAGGTGTCTGTGTTGGGAAGACATGGAGACCACGCTAGGAGTCAACAGCCTGACTTCACACTTTGAAGTGCTTTTAAAATTGGATCTTCATTAGCATTTTCCTTTGAAATAACCTGTTTCCATTATTTT
Organism: Mirounga leonina; assembly: GCF_011800145.1. Lineage (NCBI taxonomy): Eukaryota > Metazoa > Chordata > Mammalia > Carnivora > Phocidae > Mirounga > Mirounga leonina. Next base: position 14,798,013 of record NW_023270158.1, read on the forward strand.
AAGATGTTTGAAAATCAATATTATAATTCATGACTAAATCTCCAGCTTAAGCATACTTATGTTGCGCTACAGCAGTGTGACTTTGCAATGAAAATAATAGCCAGTCACAGAAAGACAGAAATATTACATGATTCTACTCATATGAGATATCTATAGTCAACTTCATACAATCATAGAATAGAACGGACCCACAATGTGACTGCATTTAGAGATAGGGCCTTTTAGGAGGGCAAGTTAAATAAGGTCATAAGGGCGGGGCCCTCATCTGATAGAACTGGTGTCCTTTGAGAAGAGGAGGAGATGCCAGAGATCTCTTCCCATGTACACACACGGAGGAAAGGCTGTGTGAGGACGCAGAGAGAAGGTAGCTGTCTGCAAGCCAGGAGTGGGCTCCTCACCAGAAACCAACCCTGACCCGCACCTTGATATTGGACTTCCAGCCTCCAGAACTGTAAGAAAACAAATTTCTGCTGTTTAAACAGTGGAATGCTATTTGCCAGGGACTGGGGAGAGGGGGCAGTGGGGAGTCACTAATCAAAGGGCATAAAGTTTCAGTTATGCAAGATGATTGAGTTCTGGAGATCTGCTGTACAACAGTGAACCAGTAGTCAGCAATACTGTATTGTATCCAAGAATTTAACAAAGTATATCTCAAATTAATTGTTTTACCACAATAAAATAAAATTTGTAAAAATGAAGTAGGGGCACCTGGGTGGCTCACTTGGTTAAGTATCTGACTCTTGATTTTGGCTCAGGTCATGATCTCAGGGTCATGAGATCAAGCCCTGTGTCAGAGTCTATGCTGTCGGTGGAGCCTGCTTGAGATTCTCTCTCTCCCTCTCCCTCTCTCTCTCTGTCCCTCCCCCTCTCTAAAAAATGAAATGAATGAACTAGAAAAAAAGAAAATAATAGAGTGCCATAAAATAAGGGTAATCGAAACCAAAACAGAATCACCAAGTAGGATTTTTATTTTATGTCTTGAGCATGATGCTTAAGGAAAGCAGATCTAATTAGGGAAAGACAGGAGGCAGATGAAGACTTTGGTGGGAAATGTAAAGGGAGATTTGGGGCAATTTGCAAGGGCTTTGAGCTCGAGAGAGTCATTACATCCTAATTCGCTTTCCATTTCTTAGTTGTTACTTTCATGATTCCTACATTTATTCATCATGGGGGTTGTTTGGGAGTTTACAAGGCAGTTAAAGAACTGGGGAAGAGAAATCTCCTATTATGATTAGACAAGGAAAGAGGGAAAGGAAGATGGGAGAATGGTGTGCTTTTGTGTGCTAATGTGCTTGAGGTGGAAATCCTTACCTGTAAGAAGCAAAAGGGAAACATATCCAGGTCATATGTCATTGCTCACCCCTTTGACAAAGACACTTACCAGGTATTCATTCACTTGCTGAATATTTAATGAACAAGTTTATACGAATACAGTGTCCTAGGCGAAGGGCATTCATGATGAACAAGACCTGCCTGTAGCTTTCAGTCTACTGGGATTAACAGGCATAGAATAAAGAAGCAAATACTGTTAAGTGCTAAAAAGAAGTAGAGCATAAAATGAGAACCTTTGATAAGGGCACCTATTACTGTCTCAGTGCTGAGAGAAGACTTCTCTGAGGATATAATGTTTAAGTTGAGATCTGAATGATGAGTGGGAGTTAACTTATGTGCTGAGGGAAGGGAACAGTGTTCCCGATAGAGGGAATCACAAGTAATAAGAAGAGGAGTGGATGTTGTACTTTATATATACAAATTAAGATCTACTTTTTCTTTTCTTGTCACTGACTCATGGGATGAAATCAGCAGCCTCCCACCTACAAAGCCAAAAACTCTGACAGTAACTTTGGACCCTACCATCTCTGCCTCCCCTGCGCCCCTTTTCCCCCTCACTTTAATCACCATATGCATTTAATCAACAGTTCTTTCTCTTCCTATCTCCAGATCTCAATTCCACCAGAATTGACTTTCAGTGTGACTTGATTAGGACACTCTCAGCGCAAACCTATTTAATAACACAGCCCTGCCTGCGGAATAAAGAGCATCATCTCTGTACGTTCTCTCCATGTAATCCAGATCCTTCCTTGTCTCCTGCTACTGGCTTCACATTCTGGCCACATGTACCTCCTTTGTATTTCTAGCCTATTACCAGTCACAGTTCTGTCCAGATCCTTTGCTTTCTGCTCAGCACACTTGGAATCCATCTTGCCTTCCTCGTTGTAATCCTATTACTTTTACCTGCCCCTCCCACTCTTCAGTGATTCTTCCCTCTGCCTTACCTTGTAATGTGTCCTTTAGTTGCTCTCCAACTGAACTTGAAATTCCATGAGGTCAGGGGATTTGTCTTACTCATTTTTACGTTCCTTTTACACCTTGTTTTTGTAATTTTCCACAGTTGGAAAGGAAAGTTGACATTCCAGACTTTTAGCGACTTCCTGGGAACTGAGGAAAGGGGCCTGGAAAAGAGAAGATAGTTAAAGGGTACTTGGAGAAAGTAATTGAGACTGTTTTATGGTTTATAATCTCTTCTTGATCAGCTGTGGGTATCCTCAGCATATTGGCTGTTGATAATGATCTAACAGATGTCATCAGATAAGGAGACTCAAACTTCATATGAGACCAAACACCCACATTTTTAAAAAATGAACATTTTTAGCAGCCACACTTAAGCTCCTTGATGGCTGGATCTCTAGTGTTAGAGCAAATGTCTTTAAATGCTTGCTCTTTAAAGACTTGCTTTAGAAAAACTGAGCATTTATGACTTAAGACATGATGTTATTGAGTACAATTCATTCATTTAACAAATACTGATTAATTACTTGCTGGGGATCAGGTATAGTGAAACCCAAAATTCACTTTTGGCTTTGGTCATGCTTGTTTTACTCCACTGCTAATTGAGTCTTAAGACTTACACCGGGCCTATAAATTGCCTGACCTCTGTTACTGGCTCCCTCTCTCGCGCTGACACTAATCACACACATGAATCCGAGGATTGAGAACTACCAAGTTTTTGCCTGTCATATTCAAGCTTATTTTTTTCCTGAACTAATCCTTTGTGCAAATCAAAAGATATGCAGGCAGAATAACAAATGAAAATCCTTTTGGGCTTTTCATCCAGCAATAAAATATTTCTATAAAAATGGAAGTGTACAAGATGGCGGCCATCTGTTGTTTAAAAACAACAGAACTATATTTAAACTTAATTACTGGGTAAGGTCTGTGCCTTGAAAGCAAGGGCAGAATTGTTTATGTTAATCTAACTGGGGGAAGCTTTTGTGCTCTAGTTTGTCTTTGTTCATCTATGCTGATATGAGATTGGTAACTTTTGCTGACTGAATATAGATACTTGTATTTATTAATAGACAAGATTGGTTGAGAAAATTGCCCTTTTATTATTTCTGAGCCACATGGATGTCAAATTGGACAATACTGATTTTTTGCCCCTTTTATTTTCGGTGGCTTCATATCTAGACGTACTGGCATAGTAAATCCATAAGAAATGAGTGATAATGGAAATCACTAGCAGAGCCTGAACTTTTTCTCATTTTTCCTTCAAAGGTTTGAAACATGATAGAAATAGCAATTAGAATAATTGTGAAAAGTTTTCATTAAAGTATATACTAATGCACGTTAGGCTTTTACTAAAAAAGTATTCTTCCAGATACTCAATAAAATTGATACCACTAAATTGTATTATTAATATTAATCTTTTTTACTTTAAAGATGACTTCTATGAAAATCCTGTACATTATTCCAATTCAGTGTTTATGAGAGGAATTATATAAGGTGATCTTATAGAAGGTTTTCATTTGTACCATTATGCTTTATGTGAATGAAATATAAGTGAGATACGTGTTTATTTATTTATTTTATTTTTAATTTTATTTTATTATGTTACGTTAGTCACCATACAATACATCACCAGTTTTTGATGCAGTGATCCACGATTCATTGTTTTTGTACAACCCCCAGTGCTCCATCCAGTACGTGCCCTCCTTAATACCCATCACCGGGCTAACCCATCCACCCCCCCCAAAACCCTCAGTTTGGTTCTCAGAGTCCATAGTCTCTCATGGTTCATCTCTCCCTCCTGTTCCCCCACTTCATTTTTCCCTTCCTTCTCCTAATGTCCTCCATGCTATTCCTTATGTTCCACAAGTAAGTGAAACCATATGATGATTGACTTTCTCTGCTTGACTTATTTCACTTTGCATAATCTCCTCCAGTCCCATCCATGTCGATGTAAAAGTTGGGTATTCATCCTTTCTGATGGCTGAGTAATATTCCATTGTATATATGGTTAGAGCCGAGATATGTATTTTTTTAAAAGATGTTAATATCACTATCGCAGAAGATTTTTTTTACAGAGGCTAATAAGCTATGTCCAGTAAGCACATGTTGCTCAGATATGTATTTTGCTTAATCTGCATTGTAGTTTGAAAATAATGCAAACATGGGAGTTAGTTGCCAATGTTTTGCCAACATAAAAAATCCAGACTTCCTTCATAACGTATGAGAAGCAAACATTGCACATCCAAACTAAGATGCAGACCACAGTCTCAGAGTACCTGAAATAGGGAATGTCAGGGGGAAAAAACTGTATTGTTCTTTTAAGATGACTGTGCTCTCTGAGGTCATGATTTAAAAATGTCAGGTATTCTACCTGAATGAGAGCACTTCTGAGGTAATGTTTCAGATTTGGAGTCTCCCCAACTAGAGTGCAAACTCCATGAGGACAGGGATCAGGCATAGCTGTGTCCTCCAGTCTCGTCGAGTCCCCGGCATGTGTATGTGCTCAACAGATACTTTGTTGAATGAATGAACGCCCTTCTTTTCTTTCTTTCTTTCTTTCTCCCTCATCCTATTTGTCCTACAGCCCTCTGCCACCCAGAGTCTCCATTCTCTTATTTAATGCCAGAAAACCCGCCAATGGGAATATTCCATGCTGTTCACTTACATATATTTTTTTTTAGCCTCTTCACTTTCATGCCTTTAGTCCTAATAGCAAAGAAATCAGAAATCCACACACTGAGATGTGGTTCAGTCAGAAATATTTAAAATGTAAAAGTAAGTATAGTAGGCTAAACATACCGACTACAGGATGATACTAAAAATTTCAAATTGAATAGGAGGAATAATTGGGGGGAAGGAGTCTAGTATTAAGCCTTACTTTCCAAACTTGAATGTTTATATGAATCACGTGGGAATCTAGTTCAAATACAAATTCTTATTGGGTAGATGGAGTGGATCCTGAATATCTGCATCTATAATAAGCCCCCAGGCGCTGTTGATGATGCTGGTCTATGGACCACACTTTGAGTAAGAAGGTATTAAGCAAGTGCTTATTCTTTTGAAAACAGTCATGGTTTGAAGCTATACATGATAAAATTGATGGGCATTTATCAACTTGCTGGAAGAACTTAGATTGCTGAAAACATCCAAATGGGGGGTACATACTTGGAGTAAGAACTTTATAGCGGTACCTTCGATGGGACCTCAGATATGATCTGTTGCCTCATTTTTTACACAATGAAACTCTGAAGCCCAAAGATATTCAGTGACTTACATAGATCACACAACCACTTTGATGCTGCACCCAGCTGGGACCCAGATTTTTTGTTCCCAGATCCATGCTCTTTAAAATAGATCATGTTCCCTCTTAGCTATTGAAATTATAGTAGCATTCCTTATATAAAACATTAAAAGTTTACTGAACTTTAAAATATACTTACTTTCACTTAATGAAATTTCACTTAGTGTTTCATTAAAGTCTGTCAAAATGAAAGTAAATAGTGCATCTGTTTCATAGTGATCTATATTTCCTGTGGGCAAATTTATTAAATTTACAATTATTAAATTTTGAAAATAATACTGAAAACTTTGAGAATGTCATTTATTGAGCATCACTGAATACCAGATGATGAACAACTTTGGTGAACTAGTATATGATGAACAACTTTGGTGAACTAGTGTGTTTCTTCCCTAAGTTTAGTTTTATGACTAAAAGTAAAGAGATTTAGAAAAAGAAAGCAAGAGAAATACCAAAAATCAATATTACTACTTTTAATAATGAGGGGTATATTTTTAGCTAAGTTGAAATTTTTTTAAATTTTTAAACATCTGCACACATCCCCCTCAACTCCAATGTCAAAGAGGTTTCTTATCTGTTTTATTCTGTAGTCTTTCACATCTAATCAGAAACCATCTTCCTTTTACTGTGTGTGTGTATGTGTGTGTGTGTGTGTGTGCATGCACTTGTTTAAGTTTCACAAATTCTTAAAAGTAAGTAGAAGAGAATGATTTTTCCCCGCTGTGGTATAAAATAGAATGAAAAAAGGAAATGATCTAATCTGCATAAATTAGACACTTAACATTCATTGGAGGTTTTATCATACTACTTAACATTCACTGGAAGTTTTATCATACTTGAAACATTTAGTTGGTCTAAAGATTTAATTAGATTATGTCATCAAATCAGAGGTCACATGTGTCTGTGAGGATTTACTGGAACTTCTTGGGTTTTCATGGGAAGAAGAAAATATTTTCATGAGGAGTAGAAGAACTCCTCACCAGCCCTTCTCCTCCATTCTACTCTCAGCCTTTTACTTCCCTGACACATATAAGCATTATGAGAGCAACAAATGGAAGCTTTTCCTGACACAGGTTGTAAGAGCATGTTACTGTGATGTGGAGAGCATAAAGGGAAAATCTGGTAACATAATTGCTGTGCTAATTAGGCTCAGACCATTAAAGATTCCACCACGCCCATATTATTGTTGTTGTTCTTAGTATCACCTGTATATTGCCTCACAGATTACAAAGTACTTCCTCATCTGTTAGTTTCATATCACAGATTAAGAAATGTTAGCATTATAAATCATAATAATATTAAAGAATATTATTTTACTATTACATGAATCCTTGATTTTCAGTGGTGCCATCTTGTTTCCATAGTGACTGTGAGGAACTAATTGCTATAGATTCTCAAACAGCATTTCCTTTGAGAGTTGACAACAGGTGCTGGCATTTTAACAAAGGGTAAATTAAATAATCCATGGCATGCTCAAAAAATTGAAATGGTTACTAGGAATTTTTTAAAAGAATCATAATGAAGCTCCGGTGATGCCTAGAATTTTCGGGTACCTGTAAGTTTTTAAAAGGGCCAAACAGACCTCTTTTGTAGTTCTTTACCTGGCAATCATACTGATAACTTCCGGCTATTAGGTATTCATGCCTGTGACCTAACAGCACTCTTCCAAAAAAGCATAAAGGTTCCAACAGGCAAGAAAATAACAATTCATTGCGACATTTTCTTTACAATTCTCATTTTGTTGTCACTGGTTTAATTTGTTTGCTTTGGTCCAAAGTATGAGCCAAAGTTAGTCCATGGAAAATAGGCATCTTCTTAATTGGGAAAGAGGATGGCGCTGCAGAAAAGTGATGAGTGCCCAGGTGGAAAAAGGGGAACATCAAGGTGTGTCAAGAAATGGAAGGGTAGCCCCCAAACCAGATTTGTGTGGGCTTCCCCTTCCCTTATGCCTAAATAAAACCCATAATTCCTGATAAAGTATAGTTCAACATTTTTGTGTGTAGAATCCTGAATTTCTGAAGTTATTATGCCCCTTGTCAAATGTACTTTAAAATGAAATAGTTGGGGATACCTGGGTGGCTCAGTCAGTTAAGCGGCTGCCTTCAGCTCAGGTCACGATCTCAGGGTCCTGGGATTGAACCCCGTGTTGCCTCTCCCCTCTTGTTGGGGCTTCCTGCTCGAAGGGGAGTCTGCTTCTCCCTCTGCCCCGCCCCACCGCTTATGCGTGCTCGCCCTCTCTCAAATAAAATCTTTTAAATAAAGTTTCACGTCTTATAGGTAGAGTAGAAAGAAAAGAAGACATAGACATAGCTCTTGTATCTCCTAGTGGTTTTAAATATGTACATATTGCATGTTGAAGTGAAGAGTCCTTTGAGAATCTACTCTGTGCCAGAAGTACATAGTTCCTCTTTTGTAATTCATGGTAGGGGTATAAACAGGACATATTCCCTAGTCCTCTATCCATTGCAGAGTCTGGTGGATACAGAATAAAAATATAGCAATAATTAAAATCGAATGTGATGAACCATGAGAGACGATGGACTCTGAAAAACAAACTGAGGGTTCTAGAGGGGAGGGGGGTGGGAGGATGGGTTAGCCTGGTGATGGGTATTGAGGAGGGCACATTCTGTATGGCGCACTGGGTGTTATGCACAAACAATGAATCATGGAACACTACATCTAAAACTAATGATGTAATGTATGGGGATTAACATAAGAATAAAAAAAAGGAAAAGAAAAAAAATACAAAAAAAAAATCGAATGTGATTAGGGTTATAGGACAGGCAGGTACACACTATATGGAAGAATTGGGCAGAAGTAATTCTGCCTGAGATGATCTGTGAAGATTCCACAGAAGTGGGCATTGAGCTGATTCTTAGAAAATAAGTATGGTTTCACCTGGCAGCAGAAATAGAGAAGGACATTCTAAGGAGGGAAAATGCAAAAGCAGAGACCTGGATATGTGAAAGTTGATTTTATATCTATAAAGCTTCTGACTGTTGAAAATGGGGGATAGTGAAGAAATATGTGGAAGATAGATGGGTTGATAGTGACATTTGAAAAGCCTTTCTTTTTTTTTTTTTAGAGAGAGAGAGGAAGAGAGAGAGTGTGCCTGCTTGCAAGCAGTGGCCAAGGGGCAGAGGGAGAGAATCTTAAGCAGGCTCTACACCCAGCACAGAGCCCAGTGCAGGGCTCAGTGTCACAACCCTGAGATCATGACCTGAGCCGAAATCAAGAGTCAGATGCTTAACCAACTGAGCTACCCAGGAGCCCCTGAAAAGGCTTTTTATTCCTTCTCAAAGAGCAGGAGCTTTTTATGATAGACAACAGGAAGTAGTAATGTTTTTAGAGGAGGGTCTGCGTGATTAGAAAGGTAACTCTGAAGGCAGTGTGGAGTTGAGATTAGCGTGGGAACAAAGCTGTTTGAACAAAGTCGTGGGAACAAAGCCATGGGAACAGAGAGGTCAAAGAGTTCATTAGGAAGCTTTAGGGATTGGCCAAGGAGAAGGGCCGTGAGCCAGAACTGAAGCAACTGGCAAGAGGGAGGCTTCAGAAGAGAAATAAGCTATCTTTGAAGAAATCTTTCCAATTGAAGGTGAGTTCTCAGAGGGCAAGATGAATTGGAGGTATGTATCTTGAGAAAGAGTAAAGAATTCATACCAAAACCAAGATCATGGTCACCAGGAAGGCAAGTATTTTCCACAGCACAAATAACAGTTCCTGAGAAACGTAGCAACTCTGTCATAAGATTCTATTCCCCACAAATATTAATTGGGTATTTAAATCAAAAATTATTTGGTGTTCAGTGTTGTTGTTGTTATTGGAAGTAATATTTTGAAAGTGTGAGTGACCTTATGCTGTCATGCACACTAGGAATGACGCTAAAGTAAAAACACCAACCTTGATTTAATGCAAGAAAAATACACGTTTATTTAGGCCTGCTCTTTCTGAGTTATTCTTTTTTTTTTAAGGTTTATTTATTTATTTATTTGACAGAGAGAGACACAGCGAGAGAGGGAACACAAGCAGGGGGAGTGGGAGAGGGAGAAGCAGGCTTCCCGCCGAGCAGGGAGCCCGATGCGGGGCTCGAACCCAGGACCCTGGGATCATGACCTGAGCCGAAGGCAGACGCCTAACGACTGAGCCACCCAGGCGCCCCTTTCTGAGTTATTCTAAGGAATCATGAACCAGGGATGCCTGGGTGGCTCAGTCGGTTAAGCCCCCAACTCTTGATTTTGGCTCAGGTCATGATGTCAAGATCCTGGAATCAAGCGGGGAACCTGCTTTAGGATTCTCTCTCTCCCTCTGCCCCTCCCCCCGACTTGCTCACACTCTCTCTCTCTCTCAAATAAATAAATAAATCTTAAAAAAAAAAAAAAAAAGAATCGTGAACCAGTATTTGTTTTAAAATTCTAAGCTGTTGCCATCCTGGTGCACATATGAACTCTACAGTTACCCTGTGCAGGATGCAGTTGAAGTCTGCAGCTGCTCTGGAGGGTAACAGCCTATTTCTCTAAGTGCTGCCTGAGGCCCTCCCAAAGTGTATATAGCACAAGTGTTATATTTTAAGTCATAGCATCCCAAATGTACCTTCCAAATTTGGTTAAAACCTATGTAGCCATTTCATATAGCATAGAAACTGGATTTTATTTGCATAGGTTCTTTTCCTCTTACCACATTGTTACCAGTTGCCTTCCTGGTTCGTGATTGTATTTTTTCTGTAATTCTACTTTTACATGGGTATATACTCCAAGTGTCTAATCTCACTAGATACCCCATCCTTGAAATGGAAACATACCTTGGGCTCATTTAGTTCTTTGGTCCCCCACTACACTTCCCATTGTGTAAGTCCCTAATGCCTTATACTGAGTATAGTATGATGCATACCCACCTTGCATTGGCTACTCAGACACAGGCATATATCTTGTGTTCAAAGTGCGAGAGCATTTTTTGGGTATTAAAAACCTATGGATCGGGCGCCTGGGTGGCTCAGTTGGTTAAGTGACTGCCTTCAGCTCAGGTCATGATCCTGGAGTCCCTGGATCGAGTCCCGCATCGGGCTCCCTGCTTGGCGGGGGGTCTGCTTCTCCCTCTGACCTTCTTCCCACTCGTGCTCTCTGTCTCTCATTCTCTCTCACAAATAAATAAATAAAATCTTAAAAAAAAAAAACCTACGGATTCAGGGCTCTTTTCATTATAGGATGAGCAAAAAATCAGATTATACTTTTGAAGAATATGTGGGTATGAAGTATTATGAGTAGCTGTTCTACTTTATCAAATTCAGAATTAAAATAGGATTTAAGTGATTAAAAATAGAGGCATTTTCAGTTGGACTTTTTTATTATCTTAAAAAAAAAGTGATAGTGGGGTTTCCAGCTGAGAGGAATGGTTGTGAAAAACATTTTGTTCCAGTTAGTTAATTTTTCCCTACATGTGCTATATTCATCGTATCCATTTTAAAAGCAAATGAGCCATCTCTATCTCCTCTCACATTTGTGGCAAACTCTTGCTGTGCCAATTTCAAATTACATGTATCTTAGGGAGAATAAAATGTTCTAATCTTGATTATAATTTTAAATTAAAAGAATGAAAATAGTTCAATATGAGGATATTGATAGGTTGTGCTAGTCAGACTGCCTTTGTTCCTTTCAAAAAAAAAAGTGGAAAAAAGCCTGTAAACAAGATAAAATGTACAATAGAATGCATTATACTATGAATGCTCCTAGATTTCAATTCAATCAAGTAATCAGTTCATCAAAGCTAAAATTTGTTGATAAATATGCTGTATACTTGAGAGTTCAGCTATTTTGTAGATAATTGCAGCAAAGTTTCAATGAAATTATTTTCATTATAAAAACAGATATTTCCCAAATGAAGACACAAGAACGGATAATAAGCACATGAAAAGATACTCAGCATCATTAGTTATCAGGGAAATGTAAATTAAAACCACAATGAAAAAGAAGACCATGTTGAGATACCCATACACACCCATTAGAATGGCTAAAATCTAAGACTGATCATACCAAGTGTTGTAAGGATGTGGAGCAAGAGGAATGCTTAAACAGTGCTGTTGGAAGTAAAAAATACAGAAATCTTAGAAAATCTTGATAGTTTCTTATAAAGCTAAACATACGTCTATGTGCCCATGACCGCACATTCTTCTCCTAAGTATTTACCCAAGAGAAATGAAAATGTATATCAACACAAAAGACTTATTCACAAGTTTTCATTCATAATGTCCCCAAACTGGAAACAAACCTGATGCGCATCAACAGGTAACTGAACAAACACATAGTGATACAACCATGCAGTGGAAAACAGCTCAGCAATAAAGAGGAACAAACTACTGATACACATGAGAACGTGGATGAATCTCAAACCATTATGCTGAGCAAAGAAACCAGACACAAAAGAGTGCATGGGCCTTTATATGAAAACTAAGCTGTGGTGATAGAAATTCGCTCAGTGATTGCCTGATCATGGGGGAATCTGCTGAGGTAATGGGGATATTCTGTACTTTGTGTCCTAGAACAAATGTCATCAACTCCAACAACTGAGCATGGAGAAGTATGATCTAAGTATTCAGGCCACAGACCTAGAGAAAAAAGGCACAGTGGGAACATTGTGCACTTAGGACTAGAAGTCCCCTGTGGAAATGGAAGCAGGATTGAATGATGAGGCATTCATTCATTCAGTCAAGAACCAAATAGCTATTGATGTGTGAATGATGAGCCAGAGCATTCTAGGGACTGGGGATAGAGATGAAGTCTCTGGCCTCATCTCATTTACACTTCAGAGGGCTGAGACATACCATAAATATGCAACAAATAAACAATGATCACAGATTAGCACTGTAAGGGAAATAAGAGCACCCCAGACAGGAAGGTGGCACAGATCCATTTCTGGAGAATCCCTGGGGAAGAGTGTATCAGGTAGGAGCGAAGTCCCCAAGGTGAGAAAGAGCTCAATTTGTTTGAGGAGCAAGGAGGAGGACAGTTAAAAGGTGGGAAGACTTGGGTGATGTGTGTGGAGAGCCAGGCAGAGGGCTGTTTCTGTTGGGCCTTGCGGGCCACAGTAAGGCATTTGTATTTTAACCAAAGTGAAATGGGAAGCCATTGTGGAGTTTTGAGTTAGAGCTACATTACCTATGTATGTTTCTAAAAGATGTTTTTGTTTAATATTAATATGTGGGTTTAAGTAGGAGGAAAGCAAGAAGTAGGGAATAAGCTCATAAAGGGCTATCACCATAAAAAGAAAGCAGGGAGACCAGTTAGGAGCTTATTGCAATACATTCCCAGAGAGGAAATGAGAGTAGCCCAAATTAGGGAGGTGGTGACAGAGATAACGAGGAGAGGACAATTTCATAATATATTTTAGAGGTAGACCTAACAGGACTCACTAAGGAATAGGAGGTGGAAGAATAAGTGATTGGAGAAAGCAAGGTGATTCCTCAGTCTTTGCTCAAGCTCCATGCCATTTACAGAGATGTAGAAGTCTAGGTGTATAAGGCAGGGTGTCAGTGGCAGAAAGTGAGACATAGATGTATATCTAATCAGAGGCTCAAAAGGAAAGAGATGTACTCCCAAACCAAGAAAGACAAAGAGAGAGACTAGTTACAAAGCTGTGGAAAGTGTGCTGAGAACTAAGAATGCTGTCGGACCCTCGGGGCCGGTACCATTAGGGAGTCTTTACTATCCCTGGAGTACAAGGGACAAGGGGAACAAGCAGTTAGGATGGCTTTATGGAGAGGCCTCCCGACAGGAGATAGGGTCCTCAGTAGAGGAATCTAGCAAACCCACAGAAGGGGGTTTTGTTTGTTTTCTGTGTTCCCTCACTATTATATCACATCTACAGAAATAGGAATCTACAAAGGGCAAGAGGGCCCTTTGTTCTTCTGGTGTCTGGAGAATATTCTCACCCGCCAAACCCAATCTGGACCTGAAGGAGTGGAAGGGATAGGCAGTGTGAGGGGGTGTGGGGGGGTGGCAACCACCTAGTACTCAGAGCGTGGAGAGTGAATCTGGAAGGGCACGGTAAGATAACTAGCATAATGCCCATATACTGAATTCCATATAATTTAAAAGTACACTAAACTTGCCCACAGTTAATTAGATTTCCCAAATCTACATTACAGCCAACATATTTTGCAGCAACATAGAAATTTTTGTCACTAACAATGTTAACTGGGAAGGCTTTCTTAGTTCTGTATTAGCTATGTATTATTGTTTTAATACCAATTAGAGGAAGCTATTCCCTTACTCATTTTAGAAGTAGTCATTACTTAGTTAAGAAGGAACAAAGTGTATTAGGAATTATGGATGCTCAAAACCTGAAGACAACTTTAGCATTATACAGGATCTTGAGTGTACTAGACAGATGGAAATGAAGAATACATCCGTTTCTTTACCATTAAGACCTTGCACAGGTGTTTGTGACATTTGGAGCTAGGATAAGAAAATCAGGTTTTATTCCATATGCTCAAAGTCTGTATTATGTTTGTCAGTATAAGTTAATCTTTTTAGTTATCATTTGTAATTCTGTTTCCGCATCTTGCTGGGATTGTCTACAAAGATGCATCTTTATGTTTTATAATACAAGTTATCCAAGGGTCACATTGACTACTGTAAACTTTTTTGAAAGTTTACTTAGTCAGAAGACATGATTGTCAAAGCATTGATAACAAGTTTTAATGAAACCTTCATTTAAAACATAAGTAATGCTTTCCCAATATTTGTTGCTCTGTGATATTTTATTAAGTGTATCATCATGCACTGAGTGATCACCAAGAGGCAATAGAGGCTTTGGAAATAAAGAGGATTTAAATTTTATATGTGTGTATGCATATGCATATACAAATTATTCAATGAGGAGATGGTTTTGGACTTATTCAGAACTTAAGAACATTTATTGATTCCTACTATGTGCCAGGCACTCTTCTAGGCACTTGGGCTACATCAGTTAACAAAATAGATGTAGATTCCTATTTCTGTAGATGTGATATAATAGTGAGGGAACACAGAAAACAAACAATACATATAATAAAAAAATAATAAACTACATAGTGTGTTAGAAGGGGATACATTCTATGGGGAAAAAATAGAGCATGTATATATGTTAAGAAAAAAAAGAAGAAGAAGAAGAAGGTAGCAGGAGGAGAAGAATGAAGGGGGGGAAATCGGAGGGGTAGACGAACCATGAGAGACGATGGACTCTGAAAAACAAACTGAGGGTTCTAGAGGGGAGGGGGGTGGGAGGATGGGTTAGCCTGGTGGTGGGTATTGAGGAGGGCACATTCTGCATGGAGCACTGGGTGTTATGCACAAACAATGAATCATGGAACACTACATCTAAAACTAATGATGTAATGTATGGGGATAATATAAGAATAAAAAAATTTAAAAAAATAAAATAAAATAAAGCAACATTTAGCCAAACCAAATGAGAGTTCATCCTCATAATGAGCAGCAAGCCAATAAAAACTAACACTAAGCTTTTGCTGTGAAGAAAGAAAGGCTATTTACTGGTCTGGCACCACCTAGGAGAAAGGGGAGCTAGTGCTCAAAAGTCCCAAACCCACCAATGCCTTGCAAGTAAGTGTTTTAAAGGCAAAATTTGGGGCAGGCATCTCATGAGAAAGTGGACACCACTGATTGGATGCCCATGAGGTCATGTTAGCAGGTGCTCTGGTGCTGTTTTGTCTGGTCCTCTAGAGGTCTTTTCCATCTCAAGAGACTTAGAATCTGAAAAAAAAAAAAAGTATTTATTTGTAAGCTAGTGGGGTTGCATTTCTACTGGTTGCTTGGCCTATCCAGCTGTGCCTGGGGTTGATAAACCCTCTAGTGTTCATTCTTTCATGTGGACTGACAAGATGGATGCCTGGATGCTGGCTTCAGTATTCATCAGGGTCATAAAACAACCTTAGCCCTACTCTAATCAATCTCCTGATCTCCTTAAATTCAGAATTGAGGCTTTTGTAGACATCAGTTCTTAAATGGTCAAGCCAAAATCTTTATCAGAAATCCTGGATACATTCATGCTTAGTATGTTAACATTTTGGATCCCTAAATTAACTTAAAATAATGGACCAGTCTTTAAAGACCAGTCTTTAAATTTTCATCCGTCAACTTGCTATAACTGACTATTTACGGTGTTAGGGAGGAAGAATTTTCTCTGCCCTTCAAGATCCTTCTAGCTGAACTAAGAACCAAATTGACATGAGTCAGAATAACAGGAGAAAACCAGATTTAGTTTTATGCTAATGGGGGATCCACGCAGACAGGAAATTCCAAAAACAGGCAGGCAACGTGAGGCTTATTGACCTCCTGAGCTAAGGGTAGGTGGAGGGTTCTGAGGATACAAAGGGGAGGAAGACTGTTAGCAAGAAAGTGAGAGATGTTTAGAAAACAAAGGTTGTCCTGTTAAGGAAATAAATTTCTTAGGTAAAGAGGAATCTCTTTAAATAGCTCTCTTTTGGTACAGGCAGGCGGTTAAGGGGGAGGTAAAGACCTTTTCCTGAATCTGCTGGGTCTGGATTGCTTTTAACTCAAAATAATATTCTTGCCAAAGTGGCCTATCTTGGGGCGGCTTGCCTTTGGTTCCTACAATGACAAAGAAAACCAAACAGAAAATAATTTAGATAATTTCATTTTGTAATCAGTCAATTCAGGATATGTTTATTGTAGCTTTTTATTGGTATATCATTTGCCTTTTTATGCATGTGCTTAGAGCAGTGAATCTGGAACATAAAGGTGTTATGCTTTGTTTTTAAAGGTGTTCTATTCACAAGAGTTTTGATCTAATTTATGTCTCTTTCTAGTATCGAATGCAAAGGAGAAATTATCTTGTATGTGTCTGTGTGTGTTGGTTTTGAAGAAATTATATTCCCATGAGGTTTAATCCACCTTAAAGTTTCCTTTTTATTAAAGCTTATGGGAAATTGCTGAAGTAAAGTTTCATAAAGCTAAGTCACTAAGCAAAATTCCCCAAAATGACAAGAGTTAGAAAGTGAGCTGAGGGCAATCATCCCTTTAGGCAATGGGCAAACTGCCCAGTTATGAACCCTGAACTCCTTCAACTAAGAAATCTATGTATGTTACTAGTGTCTATTAGACTTGTCTACCTTTTAACCAGCTTTATCCTATGTTTAGACTCCCTCTTTTTATTTCAAGCTACACTGGAAAATAGAAGAAAAGGATAATCTCATTTTGGGTGGTTGGTAACTTTGGAATAATTGAATTTCTTTGGTATCTTTCTGGCAATAGTTTGAGGTGAAACAAACCTCTTTTTCAACAACTTGAAACAACTTATTTCCTCCAGAGTAATAGAGTTTGCATTTGACATCAGATAAGTGATTCTTCTAATTTGTCTAGGCTTTCAGCAAACTATTGAAAAAAATTCCCTTTCATTTATTTTCCATCTTCCTTCATGAGATTTTTTTTTTTTAATATCTCAAGGTGTTCTTGGAGATTGGGGGTTGGCTATCTAGCTCCTAATAAGAATCTAAAAGAAAACATACCATTAAGCATTTGAGCTACTCAGCTCAAAGTCAGTACTGAAGACCAAAATAATATTATGCAAGGTTTTCTGATCATAAAAAGACAGATAGTTAGTGACTTGGGGAGAGTGATTGTATCTGTCAGCCATTGAATTAATATTTGTAAGTCTAATACTCCTGATGAATTTCCCTCTGTCTGGTATTTTTCTATCTGGTATATAGCTCATGAGGCTAAAGCAGTATCCAATCAGCATAAACATTTTATTACTGCCATGTATTTGGTGCCTTTCTGTTTCTTTAAAGGAAATAAAGTTGTTCTTTCATGTTTTGGTGAATTTATATGACTTCTTTGGAAAAGTTACCACTACGATTCACCATGAATTACAGCAGTATACTTAGTGCTATTCAGAAAACATTTCATCCCTTTCCCTGTTTTTTTTTTTTTTGAAGGTTTATTTCCTTTTAATGTCTCTTCAATTCTCCTTATTTAAAGCCTAGGCCTCAAACATCCATGGTTCTTACTACAAACTATAAAATATGTGCTTAATGCCATTATCCTTTCCAAAAATTGTCTTGAATCCTTATAGTGTAATCACACATCTTGCCTATAACTAAATTTAACAATATATGTAAATTGTCAGAACTCTGATAAAACAAAATGACTAAAAATATAATGTAATGATACAGCAATGTATCAACAATGATACAGCCATTTTAGCAATGGCTACATCACTTGTTTTGTAAAATCATTTTATGTAGCTTTTTAAGTTCTATTTGTCCATTATGTGTATCTAATAACATCAAACCAGAATTTAGATAGTGAATATGTTTAAGGCCAACAACCTTGGCGCCATCCTTCATTTTTCCTTTTCTCTCACCTCTGACATCTAATCCATCAAGTCCTATTGGTTATATCTCAGAATTGGTGCTGTACATGTCCATAGTCTTTTGTCATCCTCCAATTTCAACCTTCTTCCCTGGCCTCTCTATAATCCATTCTCCACACAGCAGTGAAAGCCACTTCTTAAAGGTAAATCAGATTGAACTGCTCTCATACTTAGAAGTGCTCACTGACTTCCTGGAATCAAATGCCAGCTCCTTATCATGGCCAGCTAGTCCCTACATCAACTGGCTCCTGCCTCCTTCTCTCATCTTGTCTCCTGTCTTGTCCCTTTCTAGTCACATACCGAGCTTATTTCCACGTTAGAGCTTTGGCTCTTGCTGTTTCTTCAGTTGCCCCAAAATACCTTCTTTGCCTCATGGTTTCTCCCTTCTCATCCCTCAGGTCTAAGTTCAGATATCGCCTTTCCAAAGAAGCCTCTAGCCATCCTGCCCAAAGTAGCTCCAAGGCATTCTCTATCATATCTCCCTGTGTGGTTATTTCATTGCAGTTAGCAGCATCCGAAATTACTTGTTAATTTATTTGGTTGCTTCTTTGTTGTCTAAATCTCCATCTTCCCCAAGATAAGAGGACGACCCTTATCTTACTCAGTGCAGTAGCCAAGATCCTAGGTGAGAATCTGGCATTATATTTCATACTCCCTAGAGATGTGCTGAATGTATTGGGTATCAATGTGTCCAAATTCAGGGCATGTATTGAACAATGATTTTTTGGAAGCATTGATTCTCATACATTGTCATCTGGTAAAACTGCTAAGTTACCTCACTCTACATGAATTGCCTCCCCTAAAACTGACTCCATATTCTCAGGCTTCTCTGCTTGTTAGAAACACCTTTCCTACCAGTAGAATTTAATTTTGGTAAAATGTTCAACAGGTCTTGAGTTACATAAATCATGCTGGGACTGCCTTTCAAATAAGGAGATCAGCCAACTGAGTGATCATGTACTATGATATCAAGGGTTTTGGAAAGCACTGAATCACTTCCTTCTACCTCCACCTCCCTTATGCCTGAAATCTTATGTGTAGAGTTTTATTTCTTTAGTTTAGATTTGACCCATGTTAAGATAGAAATGCTCCTGGAGAGATTAACAAACTCATTCAGCTGCTTAAGTTCTGAGGCTCTAAAAGGATGTTTTGAGAAGGAAAAAGGGCAAACATTAAAATACCAGGAAGCTGAGATAGAGTCGGAAAGAAGCACCTAGAGGGTGAGAACCATTCAGAAATCTTGATCTGCTTAGAAGGCAGGTAGGAGTGTAATGGAATGTTACAGTCCTTTTCCTGGCTCTGCCACTAACTGTAAATTTGGACACATTATTCGATCTTTATGTGAATAATTAAGAGATCGAGCTGGATGATCTCTAAACATTTCCAGGTTTGGTGACTCTATACTCAATAATTTTACCCATAATTAACCCTCTCCACTTCTCATGGGTAATGGAAAATGTGAGAGAGCTAATTTAATTAAAAGTTAATATGGTTTCTATAAATACAATAACACGGGACAAAACAGTACCTTCAATTCAATTTTTATTATATGTATTTCATTCCACTTATATTTACAATGTTTGATTACACATATATTCACAGACATGAATGTGTGTGCATGTGCACACTCACATGCACATTGCCTCCTTCACTGAGAGATTACACCACCATTATCCATTCAGAGGCACTGACTCGAAGAAGAGTGAAACAGAAGGTACTTCTCTCTTACACAGTGTCCAATAAGCCATCCCATGTTCTGATTTTCTTCATTATATTGCATTTTATTTATCAATATTAGGTTGAGCCAGAATGCACAAAGCCATAGCAGGTTGAGAAGGTTAGCAGGAGATCATCTATTCCTTTCTTCAACTCAGCTTCTTTTCAGAGAATTCATTCTTGGTGGTTCTCTTTAATTTAATTTCTTTCCTTTCACCTACTCCCCTGATTAATTTGTTAACATGGGGTCAATTGTAGGGATCCTGGCAACACAATAATAATTAACAATTGCTGTGGCACTAACAAAAGACTTAGTATTTTGTTAACATTTTTAAATTCGCAATCAGGGTCACAGTTATACTTACTACATGATTACACTTAATATACTTATCGCTTACTATATTTATTACAATAGTCATGACCAAAAGAATGATCCACAGAATCTGACTCTCAGGAGGCACTCAATAAATATTTGGTGAGTGAATGAATAAATGCAATATTGGAATTAAAGTACACCCTCAACATTTCAACAAAACACTTCATTAAAAAGCTTGAGGGGTGGGGGGCAGAGCATGGGGTCAGAGGCTGTGCCCTGGACCGGTTATATATTTTCCCATAGCATGAGATCCTGTCCTCATTAAAATGCATATAATGTGAAGCTACTGCTCCAGGGGGACCTGCTGAGTCCTACTGAAATTCTCCTCACCAATCTGTGGATTAGCTAGCAGTAGGGGAGGATAGGGCTGATGTTTGTCTGTGCCTGTGTATTTAAATGACTGAAGAAAAGAAGTAATAGAGATTAACATTCTGCTTTTACAAATGTAATTATAAGTTTAGCACCAGGACTTTATTTTTAGTGCATTCATCTGTGCATTATGAATGCTATGTTCAGGTCATATCATTTTTGAACAGCATTTTTTAATACTTTTTCATATTCGTTTTCCTTTTTTGTGGAATTGCAGTAACTTCATCCAATTTATACACGAAATTCAAAAACGTCACATGAAAATGAAAGAAGGTATTATTTTTGCAAGATGAGTATAAACAAATTATCAAAACTTCAATATAAAGTGTTCAAAAAATAGTTTAAAAGCATACTTCACTCAGTCTGTTATTTCTCCCAGTAAATGCTTTAAATGTTTTAAACTTCTGGTGTAAAAACCAACCTAGGCCACTTTGGCCATTTAGCAGTTTTCAGGTTCTTAGAGCAAACTTAGAATCCTACAGTTGGAGACAGGTGGAATGATCCATGGCAACCTACTAGGTGGTATGCTAAAATTCAAAGAAGTCTTAGACCAAATAGACCAAATTCTGTCAAATGTACCAAATTTAGTAGCATATAGGCACAAAAAACAGTTACCAAGCTTAGGCATTTAAATTCTCACTCTCAATCCATAGGAACTTCCACTAAGTCTCCTTGCAAGATGGGTTTATTTTGAGAAATATTAGCCAGGCTTCTAGTAAGATCAGAGGACAGAATCTTCCATGGAATAGAATAGAGGAGAGACCAAAAGGAGTTTAGACCTACATCTAATGCACTTATCTCCTGGCTTTGCTGAGCGCATATGCTTCATTCATGGTAAGGCCCGTAAAATCTATCTGGCCAACTGAACACCTTGAGCCCCACTCATCTCATCAATGAATGATTATTTTGAGCATTCCGTTTTTGAATTCATAAAACCTCTAGTGTAGATTTTGGTAATGATACTTGAAATTCTTACATCACCATTTTTTTTTAAGATTTATTTATTTATTTATGTGAGAGAGCGAGAATGAGAGAGAGATAGAGAACATGAGAGGGGGGAGGGTCAGAGGGAGAAGCAGACCCCCCGCCGAGCAGGGAGCCCGATGCGGGACTCAATCCCCGGACTCCAGGATCATGACCTGAGCCGAAGGCAGTCGCCTAACCAACTGAGCCACCCAGGCGCCCCCTTACATCACCATTTTTGAATGGTGGATTTTTAATTTGGGAACTTAAAATACTAACCACCTTAGGTATGAATCAAAGTGAATTTACAGATACATAATTCCCAGTGAAGTACTTTAAGGTACTTCACCATACCTATAACATAATAGCTTTTTAAATAGATTTTTAAAATATTATAACATAATAGCTTTTTAATTAGATTTACACTATAATGTTACATCTACCCTAAGAAGATACTGATTGAAATATGGAACATTTTATAGACTTCCTACACATATTATTTCATATCTATTTCTACTCTTATCTATCATTGTAGGAGTAGTAATCACGGAAAATGAGGTCATTTGAGCCAGTGCCCCTTGTTTGTGTCATTTAAATGATACTAAAATTCAACCATGTAAATTCTTAGATACTCAGGTAATGTAAATTCTATAGGTATCTGGAGTGATCTCTTCCTAATTTTAACTCTATTGACTGAATATAACATTCTCATATTTAAGAAAAGTCTCGGCTGGTGAAGGAGACCAAGTCTGAACTCAACTGAGTTTTGTTTGTTTTTTTTTTTAAGTAAATGGGTTTTTTTTTTTTAAGATTATTTATTTATTTATTTGACAGAGTGACAGCGAGAGAGGGAACACAAGCAGGGGGAGTGGGAGAGGGAGAAGCAGGCTTTCCGCTGAGCAGAGAGCCCAATGCGGGGCTCTATCCCAGGGCTCTGGGATCATGACCTGAGCCAAAGGCAGACGCTTAACAACTGAGCCACCCTGCGCCCCTCAGCTGAATTCTTAAAAAGCTTTGGAAGGAAAACAGGGACAAATGTTTGCCTTTTCCCACAGAGGAAGTCCCTGGATGAGACAGAGAGCTCTCATATTTCTTTCCCAAATAAAAGTTGAAAGAGAACAGTGCCCTAGGGAAAATTCTGGCGCTTGCCTAGGTCTAGAAGGAGACTAAGAAGTAAAGTTTTAGGGAACCTTCTCTATCCTGCTGGAGAGATACTTTAATGATACTAGTGTGCTGTCCATCTTTCAGTTAACCCTTTGTTGAATGAGTCAAGTGGTTTGCTTTTCATTGGTATATCAGCTCCTTTACAACCCTGGGAAGAGGATTTCCATTCATATTCCTGTATCTCCTGTTTTCCTATAGTCAGTTTTATACAAGAGCTTTTGAAATCAACAGAACTTTCCATTATACCTCTTTATAGGTAGAAGGTTCAGAATAAATGTGAGAGTGCTTCCCAGGTGGAATCACTGAGTCTCCTACTACCTACATACCTATGACTACCAAATTTTTATTTCTTACTCAGACTCTGCTGAACAAAGACTCATGAAAGTGAGACTCATATGAGCAAAGACTCATGTGAAACAAAGACTACTAGAAAACTCCTCCTGAAAATCTGGCAGGCAACTCAACCATAATATCCAAAGGAAAAATAATGGTTTCTTGCTCAGCACCCCAAATGGCTTCCCATTCATTCCTCCCTATCACAATGTTTACAACACACCCACCGTTATTCAAGCTAAACACCTGAGAGGCATTCTCCATTCTCTTTATCCCTTACACCCCACAGCTGATGCATCAATCAACATTTTCTGTGAGCTGCCACTCACCATCTCTGCTGCTATTCTTCCAGTCTAAGCCTCCGTCAACTCTAACCCAAAATGCAGTATCTTCCACCTACTAGCTCACCTTTCTTCTACTCTAACACTGCTTCTCTGATCAACATAGCAACTGAACGATAATGAAAAAGGGGGGGGGAGGGAAGATCATATCACTCCCTTTATTAAAACCCTCTTACGGCTTATCTATACTTGTGGAATGAATCTAGACCCTAACAGACCCCCATACACAGTCTCTGGCCTCTCAATCTTCCCAGTTTCCTCCTCGCTCTGGCCACATAGACGTTTCTTCCATTCCAAACAGAAAGCCAGCATAGCCCAACCTCACAGCCTTTGCACTCACTGCCCCCTCTGCCTAGAAACTCTGGCCCCTGATACTCACATATCTGGTTTTTTGATATCCAAGTCTCAGGTCAGATGTCACACCATTGCAAGGACATCCCTACCACCTTATCTCAGGGAGCTCAGCAACACCCCTGATCAGACAGTCTCTACATCCTGACCTGCCTTCTATTTTCTAGAGCATTTTTCATGAGTTAAAAGTTTATTTGGTTAGTTAGTTGCTTATTGTCCCTCTCTTACTGAATATAATGTAAATTCCGTAAAATCGAGCATCTCACCTCTCTTCCGGTCTACTCTATATGCCTTGGCATAGAGGAGAAGTGCAATTTGTTGAATAAAGGAATAAGGACTCCCACCTGGCAAAGTCCTTTTAAAAGGGGGAGAATCAAAGTGGCCTTTTCCAGTGTGGTTTAGACCCTTGGTATTATGCTGAGTTGGCAGAGCTGTCTGAGAGCCCTAGAAAATAGACCACCCTAGTTAAATCCAACTCTGAATATTATTAATTGCCCAAGGAGCCACCAGGGGCCCAAGAGGATGAGTCTGACCACCAAGGGACCAAAAGGGTCAATTCCTCTAGGAATGAGAAACATCCTTCTGTTTGGTAAATCAATGCAGCAGGAAGAGGAACCATAACAAGGATGACCTATGACTATTTGCATCATCCCCAGAGAGAATTCAAAGGGACTGACTCAGTCTCAGAGCCCTAGGGCAGTGGTTCTCAAACTGTGGCTCCTGAACCAGAAGCATCAGCACCACCTGGAAACCTGTTAGAGATGCTGACTTGTAGAATCAGAAACTGAATCTGATCAAGCTTTGTGCTAAAACATAATTAGTACTGTGCCAAGGCAACAGCGCCCAGCCTTGATCGCGCTTGAAAATCACCAGCTGAGCTTTTAAAATTCCTCATGCCTGAACCCCTCTCTGCTAGAGTTTCTGATTTAGTTGGTGTGTCATGGACCAGGGCTCTTCTAAGTTCTCCTAGGTGATGCTGATGAATCTCCGAAGTTTAGAACCACGGCCCTAGCATGGGAGCAGGGTAATTGCAGGTATATCCCAGTACTGGGCAGAGATTCCTTCTGAAAAGGAAATAAAACGTGGAATTCAAAAATTGTTCACTTCACAATTTTACAGTGAGAGAAAGGGGAAATGACTTGGCCTAAAACACAGCATATGGTTATAAATTCTAGTGTTGTATAGCCTCCTCCTAAGCATCAATTCATAGGGAAGCACATTAAAGCAGTATAATGTTCAAAACCAAGTTCTGTGGTAAGCATCTACTATAATAGAATGACTTATTCCAGAAGGGAAGTTTCATTTCAGGAGAGCTTATCATGATATCAAATATGTTTTGAGTTAATGAAAATGCAGGAAGCACCAATAGGGCAATTTTAAACCGTAAAACCTAATTTAACCTCACTAAGAATGACAATGCTCCGCACAAAAGGAAGTCTCACATCCTGATTGATCAAACAGAGAATAACTTGGATGCTGTGTGGCATCTCCTTTGAAAAAGCTAAGTTGACTGGGAGAGGCAGGCTTCTTCAGAATATGATTATTTACTTCTAATTAAACTCAGAATGATTAAAAAGAGATTTCCCTTTATAAGGCCACAGAAATTGTTTGATAAACTGTTGTAAGCCTCCAGACTCTCATTTCCATTGTTGTATTGATTCTTTATAGTTGTTTTCAGAAAGATTTACATAGGGGTTCTTCTGGTCACTTATATATTTGCTTTTTTATTTTTTTTTATTTTTTTTAAAGATTTTATTTATTTATTTGACAGAGAGAGAGATAGCGAGAGCAGGAACACAAGCAGGGGGAGTGGGAGGAGGAGAAGCAGGCTTCCTGCCGAGCAGGGAGCCCGATGCGGGACTCGATCCCAGGACCCTGGAATCATGACCTGAGCCGAAGGCAGGCGCTTAACGACTGAGCCACCCAGGCGCCCTATTTGCTTTTTTAGATCTTGTTAGAGGGAAGATCAAGTTTCAGTGACAGCAGAAAAGGTGTTTATTTTCACAGTAAAAACTTAATTTGGGTAATATTGAAACCATCCCTTTTGATACAGATAACCCTCTGTTTTAGCTGCTTAATTTGGAATTATTTAGTTGAAAAACAATGAAACAGAGCTACTACTTGTTTTTCTCATTTTATAGATGTTTTATAAAATATAAAGCCAGCCATTTCATTATAATTTTCTGAATTGAATCTCCATAAGAGCTTTACTGAAAATTATATTTGATTAATAGCTCTTTTAAAACTTCTCTTTTAATTTAGTTCTTAGTAGTATTTTCTTTACATATAAAAATTGATTGTTGCTGCTGTATGCTGAGAACTTTTGTTAGGTCCCCTTAATTCATTAAGGTGCCATAGTATGATTAGCTAAACCAATTAAGCCCATTTACTAAACAGAGACTATGGGAAACATGCTACATACAGAGCATTGTGTTGCAAGGGGTTCAACTTTCTAATTTTGAAATTAGATTGGGAGCATAATATATTTAGAAAAGGTGGCTAGTTACATTTACATTTTAGAGGGTCAGAATTAAATAATATTAGTTCCTCAGCCACACTAGCTCCATTTCCAGTGCTCGACAGCCATATGTGGCTAGTAGCTACGATATTGAACGTTGAAGATACAGAACATTTCCATCATCACTGAAGTTTCTCTTGGGCAATGCTGTATAGGCTAGTTTGTGAGGAAACATATTTTTTAAAACGCATTGTTTTCTGGGATATTAGAGGATCACTTTAAGAATTCTTAAATAGAATTAAATATTAAATAAAGAAAAATAACACCCCACGTGGGATATTTCTTAAAATAGTTTACCTTCTAGAAGAGGAACCTAAGTACCAATACATAACATTTTCTATCAGAGTTGGTTGCCTAGAGCTGTTGTACATCTCAACTTCATAACCAGGTCATAAGGGTTTTAAAGGTCATAACCTAAGTTCCATCCAGTGTCCTCGAAGCACCAAGAAGGACTGATATGCAGAAAGAGGGCACTTACTGGATTTTTATCAAAAGCACCAAAGCATTCTGAAGCTAGGAGAAACTCCATAAATATCGGCTTTGAACTTGAACAATAGTTGGCGATTCCTGGCCCAATCAGCCCTTCACTATACCGTCATTCTGAACAGCGGTAGGTCATGACCTCCATCTATGTCAAATAGTTCATGGTAGAGTCACAAGACCAAGTGTCCTCTCAACCACTCCCTAAACTAGATGCTACCTGCACTAACACAGAGCTCCTATTCCTCATCATACCCTCTTTATACCTGGTCAGGACCAGCCAGCATGAACATAGACTGCCTCTCCAGGATTTTCATGATTTAATTACTCAGCTTGAATAATCATAAGACTTCTTCCATCGAAGTTTACCCATCTTTAATTTTGTTTCTTTCCGTATTATAGGAGATTGATACTCCAAATACATGTACACAAACACACATATATGCAAAAGCAGCAATGAAATTCCCCCTGCCAAATCAGTGATATAGTTTTGTTTCTAAATATTTGTGATACATAAATGTCATAAGATACTCTGACCTTTAATTTAAAATTTAATTCAAAAAAGATTATTTGAAAAAAAAATATCTCTGAATGTTAGTTTAAAACTTAAGAGAAGCACACATAAACAGCTTCATTCCTAGATTCAAGCAAGGCAAATATTTCCAAGTATTTTCTAATCTCTTCATGATTCTTTAACACAAAATGCTGTATCTCCTTTCCTACTAAACTGTATGTATCTAAAAGGTACAGATTATTGAAAAAGAAGGCAGGGTAGGAAATATTGACACAACTTTGGTGTGAAAATCTTCCCTTAATACATCTCATGTGTTTTTGAGACAGATGTTTGGAGGACATGTTTTTTAGGGCAGAACCAGCACAAGAGTAAAGCTGTGCCTGGACACCTGTTAAGCCCTTCTGTGCCATCTGCTTACAGGAATGTACACATGACCTTAAAATAGCTGCTGCTTTTGGAGGTCATTGCACCAGTGTTGAGACTGCAACTCCCACAACCGTAAGACTTAAAAAGAGATTTATCTTAAAAGGCAGTGTTGTCTCCAAGCGTGAGCTTCATTTTTATGAGCTAAGCTTGAAGTCCCTGACATTTAGAAATGACAGTGTGTCAGTGTGAGGTTCTTTTGAATAATCCTTCTAAGTTTTATCAGCTTTACAAAATGTTACTAAGTGCCAGTATTCCATTTATGATATGTTTTAACTGTTGAGAGTGTGATGTTGGCCGGGAACGGTAGAGTCCTTAGCTACGACTGATCAAAGATAGTTCAGTGACTGACTGTTATTATAAGTAGGATAGTGGTGATGTTGTTCACTGGTTTTGGAGAGAAGTCAAAGGATTTCCTAGTTACTGTTTTAAGATGTATACTCAGTTTTGTGTCTTTTAAGTTTTTATGTCATAGCCATGTTAAGTGCATCAAGGAGATGTTTAGAAAAGTATCATAGTTCAGGACTATAACTTCAACTATTGAAAAGGGAATTTAATGACTTTTAGTACATATTAATATTAAACATTTATATAATCATGAATAGTACTTGGGAATTTTATGGATGAATATCCAAGAATGTGCATGTTCTTTTGTGTATGGATGTGTATGTCTGTGTGTGATTTAATGGGGACCATTGGCAAAATTTATGACCCATTCCTTTGAACAGCTTGCTTAATATATGCTTCATTGAAAGAAAATAGGCACAGAAATGTCTAGTAATGAGCTTCTAATAAACTCATCAGAGAAAAACTGTGATAGAGAACCTGAGACTTAAGAAACCAAGCTTGATGATGTCCCAGCTTGATTCTTAGATGAGAATGAAACACTATTTTAATTTAGCTTTTAAAATTATAATAACATTAATAGCAATAAAATACATGAATGCTTCTGAAACTACCTGAGGATAAGTACCAGGTGTTTTATTCTGTTTTCCTTTAATTTCCTGTCCCTCAGGGACTAAAACTTTGGTAAAATATCATAAAAATGAATAACTGCAAATAATATTTTTAAAAACAAAAGCATGCAAAAATATAAGCCAGGTTTTTTTATTGTTTCCTTCAAATAACATTATCAAATTGCTATAAAAGTTACTATATATTTACCCTCACTTTATGTACTTGTTATATTGAACAACAATAAAAATAATTTGTAGACTGGCTCTGCTCTTTGGACCACATTTTTTTCAATATTTAGTTATTTATATTAGAAAGAGAGAGTGAGCAAGGGGAGGGGCAGAGGGAGAAGGAGAGGGAGAGAGAGAATCTCAAGCAGACTTCCCACTGAGTGCGGAGCCTGACACAAGGCTTGATCCCAGGACCCTGAGATTATGAGCTGAGGCCAAAATCAAGTCTGTCGCTAAACCAACTGAGCCACCCAGGTGCCCCAGGGCCACATTTTAAATAGATTTGCTCTACGTCACTATGTATTAAACTTGGAACACAGGTGTATTCTCAGGGAATTATGAGACATCTACAGAAAAAAAAAATGTATGTCTGTATATATACACATACATGTATACAAATTTAGTTTTTATTTTAATGATAATTTTAAAATAATTTAAATGATTTCTATATTATCTGGCCCACCAGAAAGTACAGACACAGACACATGATATAAGTTCCCATGGCTGTGTGTATGTTTACAATCAAGTCAGCAATATGTATTACTCTAAATGTCAAGGTCTGATGAATAAAGACAAGAGGAAGCTAAAGAATTTAATACTTTGAACAGTCACCTCTATTAAATGGGAAAGCTTGGCCTTGAATCCAAGTCTTTTAATTCCTACTTTAATGTGCTTTATTTTAGTTTTAAGACAAATGCACACCAGAAATGAACTGGTTTATATGAATCTTTCATTTGAATTATATTTTATTACTTAAAATATGTGAGACAATAATACCTGACTTTCATTTCCACTGTTTTTTCAGTCACAACTTAAATAACATTTTCTCCAAAGTATACTACTTTTATTTGTATAATTATACATTTTAGTGCAAAATTAGAAACCAATAACAGAAGGTTTATGAAATCTACCTTGGAATCACTGTTTGTTTTGTTTTGTTTTTGAACTCACTGGTTTTTAGAACCCTGAGATGAAGCTTCAGGGGAATGCATTATTTAATGCATATAAATGTATTAAAGGCCCGATTTATATTCTCAAGGTTTTAAATGTGCATTCTGGGTTTTTTTGCGGGAGAGGAAAAGAGTCACAAACATGTAAATTGCAGAATAAGATCATATAAGTCAATGGACCAACTTGTGGGTCATAACTAAATGTATTAGGGGTTCACAGAAAAGGAAGCTCAAGCTCAGCATGAGCTGCCTTCATCAATGGTAACCTCACCAAAGAGCTTAACCAAACTTCAGTGTGAATTGTTTCTTTTCTCGAAAAAAAAATAATTAAATATATAGTATTATTGTTTGAATAACTCTCTTATGCTGACTTTCTAAACATTAATTGTGATGTAAAAGATTAAATAGAAATTTTTTTATGTCTCACTAACTTAGTAAGATTCTGACAATTAATTATTGTCCTTAACCATTGTAGTAAACTGAATATTGGTTAAATAGTGGATCTTTTATTTGTAGATTTGAGTTTTGAATATTCCTACCTTTTATATATTGTCATTCTCCAAATGACAAAATATTACTTAGTGAAGGATTTGGGAACAGATTAAATTATTTAACATTCATTGCATTATTACACAGTGAAACATGCACTTCCATTTGTGCAATATGTCAATCACCATTCTGCTTTGACAAAGGGAATATGTTAAAACATTTTATCAGTGGAGAATTCCCAAGGTCACATTCTGGCAGGTGAGTTGGGACTGGTGTAAATTTTACAGGCTTCCCATTAAAACAGTTACACACAAATATATGCATGGGCACACACACACACGTACATACACACACTAGCTTGGAAATTGTCAAGCCAAGAGTGCAGTGCATGGTGCTAAAAACACTCCATTCACTTTGGGCACATGCCAGACCTGCATAAGTCTCTACCCATTGGAAAAAGAGTCTATATATAAATTTTCTAAATGGTATCTCTTAATAAGAACCATATGATCCTCTTGATCTATGCAGAAAAAGCATTTGACAAAATACAGCATCCTTTCATAATAAAAACCCTCAGGAAAGTAGGGATAGAAGAAACATACCTCAACATCAAAAAGGCCGTATATGAAAGACCCAAAGCTAATATCATTCTCAATAGGGAAAAACTGAGAGTTTACCCCCTAAGGTCAGGAACACAACAAGGATGTCCACTTTCACCACTGTTGTTCAACATAGTACTGGAAGTCCTAGCCTCAGCGATCAGAAAACAAAAAGAAACAAAGGCATCCAAATTGGCAAGGAAAAAGTCAAGCTTTCACTCTTCACAAATGACATGATACTTTATGTAGAAAATCTGAAAGACTCCACCAAAAAATTGCTAGAACTGATCCATGAACTTAGCAAAGTCACAGGATAGAAAACCAATGTACAGAAGTCTGTTACATTTCTATATACCAATAATAAAGCAGCAGAAAGAGAAATCAAGGAATCAATCCCATTTACAATTGCACCAAAACCCATAAGATACCTAGGAATAAACCTAACCAAAGAAATAAAAGATCCATACACTGAAAACTATAGAACACTTATGAAAGAAATTGAAGAAGACAAAGAAATGGAAAAGTATTCATGCTCATGAATTGGAAGAACAAATATTGTTAAAATGTGTATACTACCTAAAACAATCAATCCATTCCCTATCAAAATGACACCAGCATTTTTTACAGAACTAGAACAAACAATCCTAAAGTTTGTATGGAACCAGAAAAGACTCCAAGTAGCCAAAGTAATGTTGAAAAAGAAAAGCATCACAATTCCAGACTTCAAGCTGTATTACAAATCTGTAATCATCAAGACAGTATGGTACTGGCACAAAAACAGACAGATCAATGGAAAAGAATAGAGAGCCCAGAAATAGACCCACAACTGTAGAGTCAACTAATCTTTGACAAAGCAAGCAAGAATATCCAATAGACAAAAGACATTCTCTTCAACAATTGGTGTTGGGAAAACTGGACAGCGACACACAGAAGAATGAAACTGGACCACTTTCTTACAGCACACACAAAAATAAATTTCAAAATGGATGAGAGACCTAAATGTGAGACAAGAAACTATCAGAATCCCAGAGGAGAACACAGGCAGCAACCTCTGTGACCTCGGCCGCAGCAACCTCTTGCTAGACACATCTCCAGAGGGAAGGGAAACAAAAGCAAAAATGAACTCTTGGGACTTCA
This sequence comes from Mirounga leonina, assembly GCF_011800145.1. Lineage (NCBI taxonomy): Eukaryota > Metazoa > Chordata > Mammalia > Carnivora > Phocidae > Mirounga > Mirounga leonina. Next base: position 14,829,891 of record NW_023270158.1, read on the forward strand.
TCAAGATAAAAAGCTTCTGCACAGCAAAGGAAACAACAAAACCGAGACAACTGACACAATGGGAGAAGATAATTTGCAAATGACATATCAGATAAAGGGCTAGTATCCGAAATCTATAAAGAACTTACCAAACTCAACACCCCAAAAATAAATAATCCAGTTAAGAAATGGACAGAAGACATGAACGGACATTTCTGCAAAGAAGACGTAAAATGGCCAACAGACACATGAAAAAGTGCTCAACATCACTCAGCATCAGGGAAATACAAATCAAAACCATGATGAGATACCACCTCACACCTGTCAGAATGGCTAAAATTAACAAGTCAGGAAACAACAAATGTTGGCGAGGATGCAGAGAAAGGGGAACACTATTATGTTGTTGGTGGGAATGCAAGCTGGTGCAGCCACTCTGGAAAACAGTATGGAGGTTCCTCAAAAAGTTAAAAATAGAACTACCCTACGATCCTGCAATTGCACTACTAGGTATTTATCCAAAGGATACAAACATACTGATTTGAAGGGACACATGCACCCTAATGTTTATAGCAGTTATTATCAACAATAACCAAATTATGGAAAGAGCCCAGATGTCCATCGACTGATAAATGGATAAAGATGCAGTGTATATACATACAATGGAATGTCAGCCATCAAAAAGAATGAAATCTTGCCATTTGCAGCAACATGGATAGAACTAGAGTGTATTATGCTAAGCGAAATAAGTCAGAGAAAGACAAATACCATATGATTTCACTAATGTGGAATTCTTTTTAAAGATTTTATTTGACAGAGAGCACAAGCAGGGGGAGTGGCAGGCAGAGAGATAGGGAGAAGCAGGCTCCCTGCTCAGCAAGGAGCCCGATGCAGGGCTCAATCCCAGTACCCTGGATCATGACCTGAGCCGAAGGCAGATGCTTAACCAACTGAGCCACCCAGGTGCCCCACTCGTGGAATTTAAGAAACAAAACAGATGAACATAGAGGAAGAGAAGGAAAAATAAAATAAGATAAAAACAGAGAGGGAGGTAAACCATAAGAGACTCTTAACTATAGAGAACAAACTGAGGGTTGCTGGAGATGAGGAGGGTGGGGGTATGTGCTAAATGGGTGATGAGCATTAAGGAGGGCCCTTGTTGGGATGAGCACCAGGTGTTATATCTAAGCGATGAATCACTAAATTCTACTCCTGAAACCAATAGTACACCATATGTTAACTAAGTTGAATTTAAATAAACAAATAAATAAATGATATCTATTAAAACTATTCTGCATTGTAAGAGAAAAGGAAGATTTTTTTTTTGAAGGTTCAAAGTAGCAACATATTTCTGAAAGTATGTTTCCACTAAAAGAGGTGAAAAGTCTAGAAGACATTTTGGTGTTCTCAAAAAGTAGCAAGAATAGATGATCGCTATGAATTAAAAAGCTCAGAACCCTAGAGAGAAACATTAGAGAAGGGCAGAGATACAAAAGAATTGGTCAAAATGAAAAAGGAATGCAAAGAAAACCAAATGCAACCAAGAATCTAAAAGTTGCATTTAAAGGCATTATAATATGAAATAAGTGAAAGCTGCCCAAATTGTACAGGAGTAAATGAAAAAAAGTGTCTCCAGAATGCAAAATAAAAGAAAAATATATAGGAGAAGGAGAATTATGGGGGTAGAATTCTAATTTTGTAAATGCATCTAATTCAAATGAAGGAACAAGAAAATGGAAAGGGGGTCAATATATCTGCAATAAACAGTTACAAAGTTGGGGTAATAGTAGTAATGTCCTCATTCTCATTCTTGCTTTACACAAACACATGCACACACACACCCACACGGCTAGGAAAGTTGAAAGCATATGAAGGAAATTACAACCTTGACACAGGGTGATGGGTAAACACATTAATAAGTGGAGATGTGTATGTATTCTTAAATGGGAGGACAAGTAAAAATATAAGAAAGTCATGAAATTCCTCCAAAGGTTTCCAATCAAACTCAATTCTCATTAAACAGTTTTTTTCTTAAACTTGACAAAGTTATTCTAAAGTGCATTTGAAAGAAATAGTTAAGAATATATTTAAGAAGATTTCCTATTTCCTGGGTTCAAGATTCATGATTCAAACCTGGTAACTTGTGTGTTTTAGGAATTACTTGAGTTTTTTTCTAAATTATCTGATTTGTTAGCATATGTTTATAGTAATCTGTTGTCACACTATGTATTTCTGTGGTTATCTATTGTATTGTTTTCCATTTCTCATTTTGGTTTTTGAGCCTTCTCTTTTTTCTCAGTTAATGTCGTTAAAGCATTGCCAATTTTGGTTTTTTTTTTTGGAAACACAGGTCATTACTTTCAATGTTATGTTCTTGTTTTTTATGATCTCTATTTTATTTATTTTTCCTTGTTCCTTCCTTCCTCTACTAAATTTCAGCTAAGTTTCTTCTTTTTCTAGTTCCTTATGGTGTAATGTTAAGTTGCTTATTTGAACTTTTTTTCTTAATGCAAGCATTTATAGCATAAATTTTACCCTAACATCTGCTTTTGCTGCAACCCATAGGCTTTGGAATATTGTGTTTTCTTTTTCTTTTGTTTTGAGACATACTTTGATTTGTCACTGATTTCCCTGGCCCATTGCTTGTGCAGTAGTGTGTTGTTTAATATTCACATAGTAAATATTTAATATTTTTTAAAAAGAATAGAGATACAGTCAAATATTCTTATCAAAAAATGTACTCTCTATACCATCATTTTAAATAGTAGTATGGCTTCCCACTAAAAAAGGATATGTCTAAAATTTTAAAGTACTACCGGAGGACTTGCCATACTAAATGACAGTGTCATAGATTATAATCATTAAACATGATAGAGTGGTAAGAGCAAGATGAAGGTATACAAGATCCATAGCCCACATCTCCCATAGAAAAAAATATTTGGCAGCCATTTATGGACAAAAATGCCTTTGTGGAAGTTTTGGTATCCAGGTGGGAGACTGCAAATCCTCAGTGGAGCACAAGACCAAGAAGGACCACTATAAGAAAACTAAGAAGGCAGGCCTGTGCACTGGCCTCCTGTAAACTGGCCTCCAGCTTCACTCATCTATGGTCTTTCCACAACCTCCTTCCACCAAGGGACCTGGGAGGAGTCACAGCTGTCCATGCTACTGGCAAAGGCCTGCTGACCTTGGACCTTACTGTAATCCCTGAAACATTCTCATGACTCAGCTCCAGCCCTGCTCTACTACTGGTCCAAGAAAGTCTTACTCAGCTAGGGATCCATCCCAGGGATGTGGCAAAAGCAATGCTTCTAGGTGCCCCTCGTAACAGGCCCACCAACCTCAAACCTGACTGCCATCCTTGAAGTAGTGCTATGATCCAACTTCAGCCCCACTCTACCATATTCTAAGGCAATCTTGACCCTCCAGGGACCCATCAAAGGGACTAGGCAGAAGCTATGTGCATAGACACCCCCAGTAATAGGCCTAATGACCTCGGGCACAACTGTGGTCACTGAAGCAGGCCTGTGACCCAGTTTCACTTGCTCTCTACTGCAGTTCAGAGGCAGTCCTGTGTGCCAGGGACCAGCCCACTGACCTGACAAAAGCATGCCCAAGAACCCACCAGAAGCCACACCCAAGTATGCCCCTGGTAACAGGCCTACCACCATCAATCCAACTGCAGACCCAGTAACATCCATGAAACCCGGTTCCAGCCCTGCTTGGCTGCAATCCCAGAAGCAGTCCCATCAGCCCGGGTATTTGGCAGGAAAAGCTTTTTGCTTTCCAAAACCAGTCTATAAAGATGGAAAGAAATGTTTCCTCCTCCAAATGCACAGACACCAGTGCGAGGAAACACAGATCACAAAGTATCATGCGAACATGACACCACCGTGGGGAACTGACAAAGCTCCAGTAACCAACACTAAAGAAATTCAGATCCATGAACTGTGTGACAACAAATTCAAAATAATTATCTTAAAGGAGCTCAAGAAGCTACAAGAGAACACAGAAAACCAGACAAAATCAAGAAAACAATGCATGAACCAAATGAAAAGTTTAATAAAGAAAAAGAAACATAGTGAAAGGCAAAAATAAAATTTGAAGAGACAGAACAGCATTAGAACCAGACATGGTAGAGATGTTAGAATTATCAGACCAGGAATTTAAAACAACTATGATTAATATGATAAGGACTCTAATGAATAAAGGAGACAATATACAAGAACAGATGTGCAGCAATGATACAAGGGAAGAGAAAGAGGAATAAGGATTATTTTGCTATTGCTATTATAAGATACACTACCTGTAAAGTGGTATAGTATTATTAAAAAGTGGACTTGGGTTAAGTTGTAAATGTATATTGGACATTCTAAGGCAGCACTAGAAAAAGTAAAAATTGTAATAAGTCAGACAGAGATGGACAAATATAGTATGATCTCACTTATATGTGGAATTAAAAACAACAGATAAGCTCATAGATACAGGGAACAGATTGATGATTACCAGAGGCAGGAGGTAGAAGGTAGGTGAAATGGGTGAAGGGAGTCAAAAGATACAAACTTCCACTTGTAAAATAAATAAGTTATTGGAACATAATGTACAGCATGGTGACTATAATTAATAATACTGTATTGCATATTGGAAATTTACTAAGAGTAAAGCTTAAAAGTTCTCATATAAGAAAAATAAATTTTATAACTATGTGTGGTGACAGATGTTAACTAGACTTAGTGTAGTGATCATTTTGCAATATACACAAATATCAAATCATCACGTTCTTTACCTGAAGCTAGTATAATGTTATATGTCAATTGTATCTCAATAAAAATAAAGTAAAAAAAGAAGTTTAACTGATATGCTAAAAAGGAGAGAAAATGGAATCATAAAATGTTCATTTGAAACCACTCAAAGTGGAAAGAGTAAAAGATAAAAGTAGCAACAAAAAACAAGGGCAACAAAGAGAAAACAGTAACAAATATGATAATTAGTCCAGCTATATCAATAATCACTTTGAATGTCAACGGCATAAGTGCACTAATTAAAAGGAAGAGATTTTCAGGGGCACCTGGGTGGCTCAGCTGTTAAGCATCTGCCTTCAGCTCAGGTCATGATCCCCGGGGTCCTGGATCAAGCCCCATGGACTCCCTGCTTAGCAGGGAATCTGCTTCTTCCTCTCCCTCTGTGCCTCTTCCCTGCTCATGCTTGCTGCCTCTCTCGCACACTCTCTCTCAAATAATAAAATCTTAAAAAAAAAAAAAAGGAAGAGGGGCTCCTGGGTGGCTCAGTCATTAAGCGTCTACCTTCAGCTCAGGTCCTGGGGTCCTGGGATCGAGCCCCACATCGGGTTCCCTGCTCCACGGGCAGCCTGCTTCTCCACCTCCCACTCCCCCTGCTTGTGTCCCCTCTCTCACTGTGTCGGTCTGTCAAATAAATAAATAAAATCTTTTTTAAAAAATAAAAAATAAATTTTAAAAATTTAAAAATGGAAGAGACTTTCAGAGTAGATCAAAAAACAAAAATCCCAACTATATGTTCTCTACAAGAAACTCACTTTAACTATAAAGACACATATAGATAAAAAGTAAATGGATGAACCACTACACAGCTATTGGGTCAAAATCTGGAACACTGACAACACCGAATGCTGACGAGGATGTGGAGCAACAGGAACTCTCATACATTGCTGATGGGCATGCGAAATAGTACAGCCATTTTTTTTAAAGATTTTATTTATTTATTTGACAGAGAGAGACACAGCAAGAAAGGGAACACAAGCAGGGGGAGTGGGAGAGGGAGAAGCAGGCCTCCCGCCAAGCAGGGAGCCCCATGCGGGGCTCAATCCCAGGACCCTGGGATCATGACCTGAGCCAAAAGCAGATGCGTAACGACTGAGCCACCCAGGCACCCCAGTACAGCCATTTCTTATGACAGTTTGGCAGTACTCATATGATCCAGCAGTACATTTCTAGGCAATTTAACCAACCATAAAGATACATATATATATCTTTAGAAATCTTGTCATTTACAAGAAATCAAAAGTGAAATTAGAAAATACTGTGAGATTAGCAATTATAGATTGAAGAGATATCTAGACTCCCATGTTCATTGCAGCATTATTCAAAATAACCAAGATATGGAAACAACCTGTGTCTATCAATGCATGAATAGATAAAGAAAATTATATATAATGGAATATTATTCAGGTTTAATAAAGAAAGAAATCCTGCCATTTACAACAATATGGAATAATCTGGAAGATATGCTAAGTGAGATAATCCAGACAAAAAAAGACAAAGGCTGCATAATCTCACTATGTAGAATCAATAAAAGTCAAATTCATAGAAGCGGATAGTAGATCGTGGTTGCCATTGGCTTGGGGGTGTGGAGGGAATGAGAAGGGAGTTCAGAGTACAAAGTTTCAGTGAGCAGGATGAATACATTTTGGAGATACAATGTACTGCATGGTAACTATAGTTAATAATACTGTATTGTATACTTGAAATTTGCTAAGACAGTAGACCTTAAATATTCTCACAAGGTAATGCCTATGTTAATTAGGTTGATTGTGGTAATTATTTCACAATGTATATCAAAACATGGTATTATACACCTTAAATTAGAGAGCACGCATGAACGTGGTGGGGAGGGGAAGAGAGAGGGAGAGAGAAACCCAAGCAGACTCCATGCTGAGTGCAGAGCCCCACACAGGGCTTAATCTCACCACCCTGAGATCAGACTTGAGCCAAAACCAAGAGTGGGACGCTTAACCAACTGCACCACCCAGGTGCCCTTATACAATTTTTGTCAATTATACTGCAGTTAAGATGAACAGACAAGTCAATGGATGGAGCACATGGCCTTGAAATTTACATTACTATATAAAAGATTAGTTTTTAATTTTTTAAAATATATCATTGACCAATTGGGAAATGGTTTGATAGATGATAGATAGATAGATAGATAGATAGATAGATAGATAGATAGATAGATTTATATATATGTATTATATAATGATTTAGAGAATTCATATTAAAAAGTGAAACCAAAAGACACATGGAAAAATTACTGTTTAATAAAGCTCTAGATAGAGAACAATTTTCCAAGAATTTTTATTTAAAAAGAGTGGGTCTTAACAAAAGAAAAGATGATTTTGACTACATTAAAAAGGACATTTTTTAACAAAAATTACCAAAAGGTAGGAAAGTTAATGACTAACTGGGTTAAATCCCTTCACAGGCACAAAGGGATTTATTTTCTAATATAAAAATTGTTTTTTAAATCCATTTTTAATAGCAGCAAAGCACATGATTGAATGATTAAAGAAATAAGTAAAATGGCTAAGATATGGAAACGTATTCAACATCACAGACAATTGATAATCAAAGAAATGCCAATTACAATGATAAGATGATAATTTTTCTCTGATAGTTTTGTCAAAAATGTAACATAGACACCCTCACACCCTGCTGGTCAGAATAAGATCAGTAAAACTTTTTTACAGGACAGGTTAGCAAGAGCTATGGGGAATTTTAGGTCGAATAATGCAGAAGATTGATCTAACAATTCAAATTCTAGGAATATATCTCAAGAAAATAATTAGGCTCTTAACAAAGACTCATGTGATAGCTTTGAGACAGTGATATTTATAGTAGCAAAAAATGTAAATTACCCAAATCATAAACAATAGTTATGCCATGACCATTCAATGAGAAATTCAGACACCTTAACAATATGCAGCATGGCAATTTACTCTTTTCCAATAAGCGAGCTATCCATTTTTTATCTCACATACAGTATTAATATAACACATAAAGGCAACGTTATATTAGGATAAAAAGTATGTTATTAATTTCCGTTAATGCTCCATGTGTATTTGAAAAGCTTTTGTATTGTGAAATTATTCAGTGCATTAGATCAAACATGTTCATTGTATATCTCAAATTTTATATATTGTACTGATTTTTCTTTTATTTTTGATGTTTTGGCCTGCTTTATCTATCAGGTGGTGGGAGGAATTCACTCAGGTGCTCTATTTGTGTATTTCTCTTCACAATCAGTGAAATTTTACTTTATATATTTTGACACTATGTTTTTAGATACATAATTATACAGTCTCAGTATTTATCTTAGGTACATCTTCCTGATAAAGTGAAACTTACCAAAATTATATGTTGGCCCTCTCTATCTCTAACAATACCTGTTCTTTAAAGTCTGTTTCACCCTCTCCTTCTGTCTGCCGCTCCCCCTGCTTATACTCTCTCTTGCTAATAAAAAATAAAAAATCTTTAAAAAAAAAAAAAGGGGGGGCACCTGGGTGGCCAGTCGTTAAGCGTCTGCCTTCGGCTCAGGTCATGATCCTGGGGTCCTGGGATCGAGGCCCACATCGGGCTCCCTGCTGGGTGGGGGGCCTGCTCCTCCCTCTCCTTCTGTCTGCTGCTCCCCCTGCTTGTACTCTCTCTCACTAATAAAAAATAAAAAATCTTTAAAGTCTATTTCATATATTATCAGTATAGTTAAGCCAACTAGATTTTGTTTGTATTTGCTGTTTGTAAATATTTTTTAATCCCATTCTACATACTTTTAATTTAAGTGTGCCTTTTATGAACACATTTAGTTGCATTTGATTTTTCCATGTTGGGCAATCTTTATTAAGTAGGATTTTAGTTCATTTTTGATTGTAGTAAGTGGTATTTGGAATCATCTCTACCATATCTGGTGCTTTCTGTTTGCCTGACTTTTATGCATCATGTTCTCTGATTTTTTCCTTCTTTCTTTTTTTTTTAATAAAGATTTTTATTTATTTATTTGACAGAGAGAGAGATAGGGAGAGCAGGAACACAAGCAGGGGGAGTGGGAGAGGGAGAAGCAGGCTTCCTGCCGAGCAGGGAGCCCAATGTGGGACTCGATCCCAGGACCCTGGGATCATGACCTGAGCCGAAGGCAGACGCTTAACGACTGAGCCACCCAGGCGCCCATTTTTTCCTTCTTTCACATTGATTCAGTTTAGAAGTTTTATACTTGCTATCCATTCTTTTCATTATACCCTAGAAAATTCACATATGTGCTTAATTTATCAAGGTTCACTTTTAGCTATATTTTTATTTTCCTTCAGAACAAAGAACCTTAGAAGACTTTATTTCTGCTGTTCCTGTCAACTTACATCATTGCTGCCCAGTATTTTAGTCATCTTTTTTTTTTTTTAATTCACAAAAGGTGCACTGTTCAGTGCTGTACATCAAGCGCTTAAAGCAGGGCCTTCCACATAGTCATTGTTCATAAATAATTATTGAATCTGTTAGTTGAATATACCCAAGTAGTTAACACTTTTTGTCTCCCATTATACCTTCTGGCATTTGTCTGCCTTCATTTTCTTTCCGCCTGAAGAGTAATTCTTTAGAGTTTCCTTCAGTGAGGGTCTATTGGTGACAAACATAATCTGTTTGTTGTCTGAAATGTTTGTATTTTGCTTTCGCTCATTAGTGGTACTTTGATGGTTATTTAGTTCTGAATTCTTTTCAACACAGTGAAATGTTCTTCCATAGGCTTTTGACTTCCATTGCTGCCTCTAAGAATTTGGTTGTCAGTCGCGACACCTAGGTGGCTCAATCAGTTAAGTGTCCCACTCTTGGTTTTGGCTCAGGTCATGATCTCAGGGTAAGATGGAGCCCTGCATTGGGAACTGTGCTCAGCGGGGAGTCTGCTGGAGATTCTCTCTCTCTTTCCCTCTGCCCCTGCCTTTTCTTGAGTGTGCTGGCACTCTGTCTTTCTCTCTCTAAGATAAATAAATTTTTAACAATCAATAAATCTTTTTTAAAAATTTCTTTTTTTCCTCTAAGATAAATAAGTCTTTTAAAAAAAGATTTAAAAAATCTTTAAAAAATCTTTATGCTGGTTGTCAGTATAACTGTTATTCTCCTGAAGGTACTCTGTCTTCTATTTTAAAAGTTTTCTCTTTGTGTTTAATTCCATATACTTTCACTATGCATACCCCACAGTGGATTTCCTTTTATTTATCCTTTTTGAGAATCATTAGTGTTCATAAATGTGGGAATTGGTGTCTTTCACCAATTATGGAAAATTCTCAGATATTATCACTTTCAAGATCCATCAGCCCCATTATTTCATTTTTCTCCTTATGAAACTCATTCACTTAGAATAAGATACACCTTTTTACTCTCTTCTCCCTATCTCAAACCCTATTTTATACTTTCCATCTCTTTGGTTTTCTCCTGCATTGTGGATAAGATCTTCAGATCTAACTTCAAATCAACTAATTATTTCTTTAGGTGTATCTAATTAGCCATCATTCTAAATATTCAATTATTTAATTATAAACATTATGTTCAGTTATTATATTTTATTTCTAAAAGTTATAGTTTTTAAATTTTTGAATCTGCTTAATCATTTTCTATAGTCTCTTGTTTCTTATTCATATATTCAACTTTTTCTTTTTATAACATATTAAACATACTTTATGTTTAATTTTTAATGATTAAAATATCCCAAAAGTTTTTAGAATCTGCTGTCTGTATTTTCTGCTGATTCTCACTTAATGGTATCTACTGCCTATCTTTTTTCTATGTGAGTGTGCTGTGCTTCTTGGAAATGTAGTCTAACATACAATGAGTGACGAGATCCGTCAGTGATTTTCTCAGTATATGGGATATGGGAATGCGAGAAAAGGAGAATAGGAGGGAGGGCGACATTATTGAGGGGCACAAGAAAACTTTTGTAAGTGATGTATATTTTCCTTATCTTGACTGTGGTGCTGGTTACAGAGGTGTATACATGTATTAAAACTTGTCAAATTGTTTGCTTTATGCAGTTTATTGTGTATTAATTATACCTCACTAAAGTGGTTTTTTAAAAAATTGGATACATAGGTACCAGAATCTTAATGGCCAGTCCTCTATATGGTAAATTCACTGATCATTTTGGTTGTACTTTTCTCACTTTTTTATGTTGAAAAAAAAAAAGCGCTTTGACATAGGGATTTCATGTTTCTGAATCTGTTCTAAGCAAGTCCCCAGATGAACAAAAGATTACATACAGTCTTGTGAATTACAATGTCATTGATAAGAAGAAAAGTTTAGAAGCAACTTAAATACTGAACAGTAGAAGTTAGGTAAATTGTGAAATAGATGATGGAATATAATAAAGACACAATCATCTGGGGAGGGCTTCATGATAAAATGTTGAGTAAACAAAATAGCATGAAATCAAACTGTTTACACTCTGATAATTTCATAAAGATTCAAAGAGAGAAGATAAACCAAAAGATTAACAATTGTTATGTTGGGGAATGGAATTGTAGGTAATTTCTCTTTTTCTTTTTATGCTTTTCTTCATATTTTGAATTCTCTACCATGAATATGTATCACTTCTCTCAGAAAAAAATGTTTTAGAAAATGAATAAAAGGAACCTTCCCAAATAATTGTTCTTTTATCTTTCAATGAGAAGGCTTTTAAAAGAATCCTCTCATAGAGGATTTCAAGCACATCAAGAAAATTGTTCAGAACGCTGAGAGTCTTATGGTGAATGTGACAAGGTTATATTCCAACTTCTGACATGTTAATTATTAATGTTTTGCTGGTCCCTAGTCTGTCTGAACAGAGAGATGAATACATTAGAGATGGGTAAATAAAAAAGTGATTTTCTTTCTCAATTAATATAGTGACACACTTTCATGATGAATTTTCTAAATCATTTTAGGTTATACCTTACTCTTTGTGAGTTCAATTATCTTTGTCATAAAAAGCTTTTTTTCAATAGGCAACCTTTACTCATTTTTCATTGCCTAATTTAACTATAAAGCTGTTAACATTCCGTTTTAAAGCTGATGATAAATTGCCTTGTAACCTATTAGAAATTTCTGAAATTAGGTGGTATAATACTCACAGATATAACCTTACCAATTACAAGGAGAAAAAAAACCTGAAAACATAAATATGGCTTTAACCTTGAAACCTGACAGGCGTTTGGATAAGAAAGAGATGAACCATTTCATGTATTTAAATTCCTTTAGACTCCTAGCTCTCTTGTGTGTCATTGTTATGATCAGTCCTTCTTAACACTTACCTTCTATTGAATGTGTGAAAAACATGTTCCCTATTGTTAATGACTCAATAATGTTTTACTCAAGAACTGCATAATGGGAGAAAGTTTCAATAAAAAAAGAAAATTCACATTAGCATTAACTGGTTATTTATAGGTATATATGTTTCATGCCTTCTCTTTGTAGGTAATCAAAATAGTGTGAAAATTCAGACTGAGGCTTGGAATGACAATATCTTTCTAAATCTCTTAGAAAAGGTCCCTCAAATTAATTTTAAGTGAACAATATACCTTACATTTTAAACGAATACCTACTAACACCTTTTTTGTTTTACTGGACTGTAAATAATTCCTAAAACCAAAATAAGAAAATCTTTAAAAATCAATTTGTTTTGGAAAAAAATCAATTTGTTTGGAACTCTATTTCTGTGAGCTATTATTTTCTAGCATTTTACCAATTCATCTGTATTCCAGTTATTAATGATGCATTTTCTTACACTGACCATTTTTAAATGGCATTTAATTTGCCCCCTTTTCCACTTTCTGACATTTGCTTCTTCTCCATGATTTCTGCTGTATCTGACACTAAGCAGGTGTCTTCGGAAACAATCAAGTATCATTCTGTTAAAGTTCTGCAGTAGCCTGTATGTTAATATCATTTGTTCTTCTTGTTACCATGCTAACGTGAGTGGTTTAATTCTCAAAGTTATATTCTCTCAATATAGATATCTATCGACACTATATGTATATATATATATATAGAGAGAGAGAGGTGTAACATATATAGATATCTGTATCTATCTGTATATCTATATGTATCTGTCTTTCTATCTATCTATCTATCTATCTATCTATCTATCTATCTATCTATCTATATACAGAGATAGAGAATATGTAGAGAGGAGAATCTCAGAACAGGCAAATTTTAGTTTGAGAAAATTAAAGCCCTGATCAAGCATTTCAGTCCTACATGCTATCTCAAGTATAGTTTGGGAAGTGTGGGAGTGAACATGTGTTGTCCATTTCTTCCTCTTTGCCTTTGCGCAAGAGCTTTTGACTTGGAAGGAGGTTTTGTTTGTTTGTTTGTTTCTGTTTGCTGCACAATTAGCCTAACATCCAGTTCATTTGCAAGGGTCCCTTTGGCTGCTTTGGTGGTATGTTATGAAAGCCTGTTAGCCTTGGAGACTCCAATGCATTTCATATTACTTACCTCTCAGTTGTCCCACTATAATGTGACTGGTGAATTTCTACTTGCTCACTAGTTTTGTAGAAATGTTTCCCAATTGATCTGCATTGCACCTGTGGCTTATTTCCCCGTGTTGGCAAAACCCAGAACTGGAAGGAGCATGAAGTACAATGCTATTTCTTAGCTTTCTTGGTAGTAAGTTGGTGCTAAATGCACTGATGCGTGTAGTGTTTTTCTGCAATGATGGGAAATCCCATTTAACTTAAATGACAAGCAGCAAAGATAACAGCAATAACATAAGCCCAAACTTCGCAGAACATTTGAGGACAAACATGTCAGACAATTCGTAAGAATTAAGATGTTTTTCACTACAAGTAACAGAAATCCAGACTCCAACTGATTAAAACAATAAAGAATGAATGGTCTCACGTGACTGGAAGTTCAAACATGGGGTGCGCTTCATGGCAGGTAGATTCAGCAATGTTATCAAGGGCCCAGGTGTTTTCTTTCTCTGTCCTATAATTCTAAGTGTGACTTCCTCCTCAGCATAGTAGTAAGAGAGCTACAGCAGTCCCATGTATTGTATCTATACCCAGTACTGCCCAGGGGACAAAGAGAATCTATCTCTTCCTATGGTTCTCTCATAGGAGCAAGGAAGGAAATGTTCCCTGAGTCTCTGGCAGACTTTCCATTATACTTTAGGTCAAAATGGGATCATTTGCTGGTTCCAGAACCAATCCTAGGCAAGATTACTCTTGAAGCAGTTTCTTCCTGAAATTGGGATGAGTTCAGTTTCCCTGGAGACCTACGGCTACTTGGATTTGGGGAGATATCCGATCATAATCGGGATTTGGATAGTATACAAAAGTGGAGAAATGAATTCTGGGTAGGTAACAAGTAAAGTCTACTACCTGGTTGTATCGTCATAATTGGACCTTGAAAAAATACAGAGGGAAATGAGAGCCCCTCTGGCCAACTCACTATGACCAATGTGTGTTTCTAAAGCAAAGCTTGAGGAAAAAAGAAGAAAACAATGAAATTGTCCATCTTTTGGCCTGAGGCTAAAATATTTAATATAATTCCTTAGTGAGCAGATAGTATAGTTTGATTCACTAAACATCCTTTCCAACCCTTTTTTTCCTGTTCTATAGAGATTGGAAAGTAAAGTCCTTGATTTCACAGCCCGTGTAGCAGGTTGGATTGGCCATGAGAAGAGTTCTGGCCAATTAGACTTAGGAAGAAGTCACTGGATCAGGCTTCATTCCTGAATAAATGTCAAATTCGGATATGATGTTTGGAAGCTGAGTATCTGCCTTGAAACCAGGAAAATAAAAGTCACCTGTCAAGGATGGTGGAGCAAGGAGGCTAGGCCCCCAGTGGCATCATTCGAGCTCTGAACTATCTACCCCCAGAACTTCGATTATGTGAAAAAACATAAGCCACAGTAGTAGCTGAAGGCAGCACAATAAAATATATAGAATATCAAAATTCATTATGTAACTTTACTCATATTTTATCCACTTAGTCTTTGGCTGTTTCCCAAAGACCAAATTAGAGAAATTTCTCAAATTGTATGTATCACAAATATTTGAACTAATACCAACCCTGGAAACCAACGAATCACACTCTGGGTGTTTAAGCAGAGACAGCTGTGGCTGTCATTTATAGAAGCAGCATTTATAGAAATCAAATGTTGTATACACAACTAGCACCTGAACCACTCCAAGTTTCACAGATCAGCAGTCCATTTTGAGCCCACCTGTCAGTCTCAATAACACGTTGAATGCAACTTAACGGAACAAAGAACAGTTAATTATGTCTTATGTAAACTGATCCTGAAATCAGTCTGAAAATATTAACATGCATGAATGGGGTTGTATTACAGCAAAGAAGTAAAAATTTACATTAAGGATACTTTGTTTAGCAATATTTGAACTGCTAACAGTCAAATAATGAGCAGACAGTCCTTCTTTTATCTGATTTTTATTTATTTATTAAAAAAAATTTTTTTATTACCATATAATGTACTATTTGTTTCAGGGGTACAGGTCTGTGATTCATCAGTCTTAACACAATTCACAGCGCTCACCGTAGCACATACCCTCCCCAATGTCCATCATCCAGCCACCCCATCCCTCTCATGCCCCTCCACTCCAGCAACCCTCAGTTTGTTTCCTGAGATTGAGTCTCTTATGGTTTGTCTTCCTCTCTGGTTTCATCTTGTTTCATTTTTCCTTCCCTTCCCCTATGATCCTTTGACTTGTCTCTCAAATTCCTGATATCAGTGAGATCATATGATCCTTGTCTTTCTCTGATTGACTTATTTTGCTTAGCATAATACCCTCTAGTTCCAGCCACATCATTGCAAATGGCAAGATTTCATTTTTTTGATGGCTGCATAATATTCCATTGTATATATATATACACCACATCTTCTTTTTCCATTTGTCTGTTGATGGACATCTAGGCTCTTTCCATAGTTTGGCTTTTGTGGACATTGCTGCTATAAACATTGGGGTGCATGTGCCCATTTGGATCACTGCATTTGTATCTTTGGGGTAAATACCCAGTAGTGCAATTGCTGGGTCAGCAATAGAGGGTACCTCTATTTTCAACTTTGTGAGGAACCTCCATACTGTTTTCCAGAGTGGCTGCAGCAGCTTGCATTCCCACCAACAGTGTAGAAGAGTTCCCCTTTCTCCACATCCTCGCCAACATCTGTCATTTCCTGACTTGTTAATTGTAACGATTGAGACTGGTGTGAGGTTGTATCTCATAGAGGTTTTGATTTGTATTTCCCTGATGCTGAGTGATGAGCACTTTTTCATGTGTCTGTTGGCCATTTGGATGTCTTCTTTGGAAAAATGTCTGTTTATGTCTTCTGCCCATTTCTTGATTGGATTATTTGTTCTTTGGGTGTTGAGTTTGATAAGTTCTTTATAGATTTTGGATACTAGCACTTTATCTGAGATGTCATTGGCAAATATCTTCTCCCATTCAGCCGGTTGTCTTTTGGTTTTGTTGTTTACTTTGCTGTGCAAAAGCCTTTTACCTTGATGAAGTCCCAATAGTTCATTTTTGCCCTTGCTTCCCTTGCCTTTGGCAATGTTTCTAGGAAGAAGTTGCTGAGGCTGAGGTCAAAGAGGTTGCTGCCTGTGTTCTCCTTTAGGATTTTGATGGATTCCTGTCTCACATTTAGGTCTTTCATCCATTTTGAGTCTATTTTTGTGTGTGGTGTAAGGAAATGGTCCAGTTTCATTCTTCTGCATGTGGCTGTCC
The DNA here is from genome assembly GCF_011800145.1 of Mirounga leonina. Classification (NCBI taxonomy): domain Eukaryota; kingdom Metazoa; phylum Chordata; class Mammalia; order Carnivora; family Phocidae; genus Mirounga; species Mirounga leonina. The sequence goes on from NW_023270158.1 coordinate 14,846,390, forward strand.
AATTTTCCCAACACCATTTGTTGAAGAGATTGTCTTTTTTCCATTGGACATTCTTTCCTGCTTTGTTGAAGATTAGTTGACCATAGAGTTGAGGGTCCATTTCTGGGCCCTCTATTCTATTCCACTGATCTATGTGTCTATTTTGGTGCCAGTACCATACTGTCTTGATGATTACAGCTTTATAATAGAGCTTGAAGTCCGGAATTGTGAAGCCACCAGCTTTGCTTTTCTTTTTCAACATCCCTCTGGCTAGTCGGGGTCTTTTCTGGTTCCATACAAATTTTAGGATTATTTGTTCCATTTCTTTGAAAAAAGTTGATGGTATTTTGATAGGGATTGCATTAAATGCGTAGATTGCCCTAGGTGGCATAGACATTTTCACAATATTTGTTCTTCTAGTCCATGAGCATGGAACGTTTTTCCATTTCTTTGTGTCTGCTTCAATTTCTTTTATGGGTATTCTATAGTTTTCTGAGTACAGATTCTTTCCCTCTTTGGTTAGATTTATTCCTAGGTATCTTATGGTTTTGGGTGCAATTGTAAATGGGATCGACGCCTTAATTTCTCTTTCTTCTGTCTCATTGTATAGAAAAAAGTGCAACTGATTTCTGTGTATTGATTTTATATCCTGCCACTTGACTGAATTCCTGTATGAGTTCTAGCAGTTTTGGGGTGGAGTCTTTTGGGTTTTCCACATAAAGTATCGTTGTCTGATTGCTGTGGCTAGGATTTCTAATACTGTGTTGAATAGTAGTGGTGATGGTGGACATCCCTGCCGTGTTCCTGACCTTAGGGGAAAAGCTCTCAGTTTTTCCCCATTGAGTATGACGTTCGCTGTGGGTTTTTCATAGATGGCTTTTATGATATTGAGGTATGTACCCTCTATCTGTACACTTTGAAGAGTTTTAATCAAGAAAGGGTGCTGTACTTTGTCAGATGCTTTTTGTGCATCTATTGAGAGGATCATATGGTTCTTGTTCTTTCTTTTATTAATATATTGTATCATGTTGATTGATTTGTGGATGTTGAACCAACCTTGCAGCCCAGGAATAAGTCCTACTTGGCTGTTGTGAATAATCCTTTTAATGTACTGTTGGATCCTATATCCAGCTAGGCTGTCATTGAAAATAGAAGGAGAGATAAAAATCTTCCAGGACAAACAAAAACTAAAAGAATTGGCAAACACCAAACCAGCCCTACAATAAATATTGAAAGGGGTCCTCTAAGCAAAGAAAGAGCCTAAAAGTAAGATAGACCAGAAAGGAACAGAGACAGTATACAGTAACAGTCACCTTATAGGCAATACAATGGTACTAAATTCATATCTTTCAGTAGTTACCTTGAATGTAAATGGGCTAAATGCCCCAATCTAAAGACACAGGGTATCAGATTGGATAAAAAAACAAGACCCATCCTTATCAGATTTTTTTTTTTAAGAAAACACAGATTGCTTAGAAAATATAACTTCTGACTACATGCGACCAGATGACGGGAAATTTGTTCTCTACCAATAAATAAAAAGTGCCTTTAAAATACACCATTATGGGGATAAACTATTTTTAGTTTAGAATTACTCCTCAACTGCTTTAATACCACAGCTTTATTCCATTTGCCTCTCTACTCCTGCTGGGGTTTCTGCTGCAGTCTATTGACATATATAAGCGTTTCCATTACCTTTAAAAAACAAAACCAGCAATCATTTTTCAAAAGACACTTATATTGTCAGTATGTAATTATTGCTAATATTAAGCATTCAGTAACATTGTATGTCAACTATACTTCAATTAAAAAAAGGTATTAAGGGGGGCATCTGGGTGGCTCAGTCAGTTAAGCGTCTGATTTCAGCTCGGGATATGATCCCAGGGTCCTGGGATGGAGCTCCAAGTCCAGCCCCCTGCTCAGCGGGAAGTCTACTTCTCCCCTCTCCCTCTGACCCTCCTCCCACTCATGCACTCGCTCTCAAATAAATAAATAAATAAATAAAATTTAAAAATGTATTAAGGGGCACCTGGGTGGCTCAGTTCAATTGGTTAAGCCAACGACTCTTGATCTCGGCTCAGGTTATGGTCTCAGGGTCGTGACATTGAGCCCCACATTGGGCTCCATGCCAGAAGGGAGATTCTTTCCCTCTCCCTCTGTCCCTCCCCTGGTCGCTTGCTTGCACCCAATCTCTCTCTCTCCCTCTCTCTCAAATAAATAATTAAAATCTTTTTAAAAATTAAAAAGGTATTAAAATTAAAACTGTAAAACATGTTCTCTAGCACAAATGTGATCTTAATCAAAGTTGGGACAGAGATCCCTGTGAGATATTTTACCAAAATATTTATGTTAAAGATATAATTCTGTTCTGTTTTGGGTCTGGTTTCTATCAAAATGCCTCATCATCATTTAATTGCCTTCAGGTAAAACAGGAAAATGAGGACTATCTAGACAAATATGAAGGGGCCTTTATACATACCCATTCATACAGTTAAAAGTATTAATACAAGCTGCTACATGGTATGTGGATAGTTTATTCTTTTAAGTAACACTAATTATTAATGTTGTGTGTCATAAGAAACAGATGAAATGTTTAGAACTCAGTAATATGCTGGAACATTTGCCTCTAATAGATGTATGCAAAACCGGAGACAGTGACTTTGAAATTTTTTTATATTACTATTTTTAGCAGGGTAATCCTTTCTTTAAACCAGAGCTTACAAGGAAGCCCCGTGCAGAGTCACAGATAAATACAGAGCTCTTGGCTGAAGCAAAGCTGGCATGTTTAAAAACTGGTCTTCTTAGCTCACCCATTCCTCCTGAGGGGCCCCTAAGGCACGTCTGCCAAACTATTAGAATCTTTCATAAGGTTCCAGAGAACCTGGGACCCTAATGTTTCCTCCTGTGTCGTCATAAATGTACCGATTTTAGCTTCCCTGGGAGGACGATTTAGGTGGCCAAGAATTGGGAAGAAGGACCCTTCTTCTGGGAAATGGAAGTGTCCTGAGTTCCAAACTGTACTTCATGCTCTCTAGTCCTTTTAGGACATCTGATTATTGAATAGAAGGGATGGTGTAGGGGTCCTTGGGATTTCCTAATGGGAAGTTCCCACTCATGTTTTACTGCTCCGGTAGCTGTATAAAGTTGACACTGCTATTAGAGTATAAGACATGAGAGATCTTTTCCCCTCATTTTTGTGGGGGGCGGGGGGGGAAGGGTGTGTGCGCACGTGTGCATGTGCTTCATGACCTGAAATTTAAAACCATCCAGTCAGCTTTGAGCCAGTTCCAAGAAGCCCATAGAGGTTAATTAATGTTGCTCTAAAACACTGCTGGTGAAGCCTCTAAAAACAGAGTAGACTGTAGAAATGGAGTGATTGTGCTATTTTGTTCTATTAAGCTAAATTCCTTTAAGCAGAGAAACTAGCCTCCATGGTATATGTAAGAAACCACACAAGACGTGACACAGCCACAGATGCTGTTTTGGCAAACCAGCTACAGACTGTCTGAAACCCCTTCCTCGTATTTCAAGCCACCTAGGGTCTCCTTTTATGCCTTTACTTCAGGTTGTACACACACCTTCACTTTTCCTGGTTTACACCTGGTCTTCTCTAGGATACACTAGGCTTTCTGTACCAACTCTAGACACTTAGATTCTCATGTATGAGAGAGTATTCAGATAGGAAATAGGTGGTGGACTCAACAGGGCCACCAGGAGGGAGAACATGATGGAGCGTAAGAAGGGTCTGCCCAGCTTGACCTGCTGCCTTTGACAAAAGGACAGAGCCAATCAGAGGGCACTCAGCAAGGAGGTGGGAGAATAAATATCTTGAGCTCATTTTTATCCCACTCTTCCTCTAGTGCCTTCCATTGGCCATACCCAGACTAGAGTCTCCTGGGGCACAGAGGAGAGTAAAGGAGGATTGGAAAGTACAGGACAAAATAAAAGAAAAATCTGGTACTCTTGGAAATGCCTTTCCTATCTCAACCTTTTTATCTGGAAATAGCAAATATCATTAACAAAATCTATTATTTACTACATCCCAGTCTCTGTACTAAGCATTCTATAGGCATTATGTTCATGTACACTTTCTAACTCATTTTAAAATATAAGTACTAACATAACATAATAAAAAATAAATCAATCAATCAAAATTTACAAATATATGTAAGTACTATTATTCGTTCCATTTTACCCACAGAGAGAGTGAGGATGAGAGTTTCGGTAACTTTCCAAGACCTTAGAGGCAAGTAAGTATTAGAGTCAAGGCTTGAGCCTAAGTATGACTCTGAAACTCATGCTTCACATCAGTTTTCACGTACTCTTCCACTGATACCCCAGTATCATTCTCAGCCAACTGATCTGGTTTTCTCTGCTGAAATTCTTGAATTTTTAGACTGCATTGGACAACCCCTTCCTTGAAAATAAAACTTTGAATCTATAGAGCTCCGTACTGTCACTTAATTGTGACAACATTGATGAGAAGACCACAAACTTTTATTTGTCTTCAGTGGGAAGATGATATAACATATAGAAGTTTTGGGAGAGGACTAAAAAAGTCTAGTAATACCTGCAGATCTAAGCATTTAGCAGTGAAAATGGTGAATGGGTGACCTTCCAGAAACTGAAAAAAAAAATCTTAATTATTCATGCAGGCAATAATGTGACCAACCCGATATTGCCCCGTTAGTAACCAATCATTTCTCTCTGACTCGGGTACCATAGAGAATGGATTTTGAAGTTAACATTCTTACTTTGAACATTAGTTTATTTTCCCCAGGTCACTCGCAAAACACCATTTATTTATGACAAATTTCTATCATGACATGACCCATGTCATTAGCCTGGCATTTAAGATTCTCAATTCGGGCTTTTTCTATTCAAGTGGCCAGGACTAGATCTATTTAGAAAATTAATATTACTTTTAAACGTGTGTAACTCTTTTCACACAGCAATAATGACTTTCTATTTCAAAAGGGAAAGTTTTGTTATCTGAAGACACTCATTTTTCCATACTAGAACAGACATAATCCTATACCTTAAGCATTTTATTCTTAGTGTTCCAGCTTTCTTTTGAATTATAGTGAAAGGTAGGATGGCTCTGGACAGGACTTCATTTTCTGGAGAGAGTATGTTGACATTGATCTGAATTATTTTGTGTGCTTGGTGAATATGCCATCCAATCTTCAGCAGTGTGTGTGTGCAACGTACAAGTATCCAAGTGAAATGAGGTTACCTTAGTTACCTCCTAACTCCTGGCTTGTAGTCACTCACCTGGAAGCCAGAAAACACAATATAGCATTTCAATTTTCTTATATGTATTGGTCTTGTATTTGGCATCATTTAGAATAACAATCTGGGTACTTAATCTAGTGTGTTCTACTTCTAAATGAATTTATTTGAAATCATGTGTACCTGATTGTCAAAAAAAATACATTTAATTATAAGTGCCTCTAAAAAATTCAGATTAAAACATGTGATAAATATGCAAACGTGAATATTTTAATATTAAAGAACTAACAGAACTAATTGACAGTGGAGGTTTACCAGATGTGATTCATAGAAGGAGACCATGAAATTATTAACATTAAAACAATATATATCTGCAACTTATATACAGTAGACTAAAAGTTGTCAAATTTCTTTTGTCTTTGGGTTTAAACTATTTTGTTTTCATTTTTATATCTGCATATGTAACATTTAGATATTCTAAAAGTTAATTTGGTAAAAGTCTTCTTTCTGAATAGAATTTCCTATTAATTTATCATGTTATAAACCAGAATTTATGTTATCATAAGTGAGATGGGCTACTCACTTATGTATTCCACATATATTTTTTCAGCACCGACAACATACTTGTCATTGTATTAGACAGTGGGAAGGCAAAGATTGGATTTTATTCAACTTGGCAGCTTCCATAATGTTTAAAACATTGCTTTAAAAGCTATTGGTGTTCTGTAAATATTTGTTGAAAGAATGAAGACAAGGTCCTTGACTTTGGGGAATTACACATGTGGATAATAACAGTGTTGGACTACAGGAGGAGAATAGTTCTGATACCTATAGAGCTCAGAAGAACTTCTGGTGGAAGGAACCAGAAGTTCCATGGAGAGGCAGATATTATGATTTGGTGACCCACCTTTTGATAGGTGGATATGGTGATAGGAGGTGGTGTGGCCAAAGGCACATCCTCAGAAAAGAATAAAGTATCCATATCTGAAGAATGAACTATAGACCAATTTGACTGGACATAGTCTGTGTGTAAAGGAAACAAGCTCAGGAAGGTTGTGCATGTTCTCAAATGCAGGCTGAAAAGTTTGAACTTTGGGAGTCACTGGAGGCTTCTGAGCATAAGCATGGTAAGATTGAAACATCCTTCATGAAGATTAATCTAGCTGCAATGTACAGGATGGGTTGTCGCAATGGGAGATGAAAATTGGGAAATCCCCTAAGAGATTAATGTTCACATGGAAGGTAATAATAGTCTGAGTAACCAAATGGTGTCCCTATGTCTAAAACTATTACTCCAAAATGCTTCAAAGGGTTATATGAGATTTCAAGAAGTTTCAAGTTTGCAGCAATCACTGTTACTCTAAAATAGCAACTTTTATGTGAAGCTACCTCACTCTCTCACTTCTTTAGGATATTAGGCTTCCTAAAATATGCAAAACACTGGACTACAGTTGTAAATCTGAACTTCTGCTAGTCTCCACTGGAGACCATCTTAGGCCCTCACTGAGAATCTATTTAAACTTTTAAACACAATTAAATGAAACATATTATATTGATTTCTATAACATAGGGGATTAGAAAAGCTCATCAGAAGGTGACAACAAGCTTAAAAAGTATAGGCCATTCTTGTAGGCACAGCAACAACACCTGAATAAATTCTGATGCTGGTAATGTACTTTGGCAAATAATATTCAGAATGATGGTGGTTATCACAAAAAGTTTAAGCTGTCTCTTGCAATTTCTGTTAAAGGAAGCTAGAATATTCACTTTGGGGAAACCGAAACCGTATACCTTATTTTCGCTTCATAGACCGCACCAGTGCCTGAAAGAGTGAAAATTGAAATTGGAGAGGCAAATAAGACTTCCTCTGAAATCATCACTTTTTTAAAGGTCCAAGTCTTAAAAGTACATTCCAGCTTCCTAGAGAACATATTTCCACAGTAGAATTTAATACCAAGTAACAATGGAAATGTTGTGTCTCCAAAGTCTTAACATAAAATTTGAGATTTAAAAATCAAGGAACTTGACTTCATTCATTGTCATTTAAGCTCCCTGTGTGTGTTGGCATTTTTCTCCGAAGAGCACTTGCTCTGAAGTACAGCCAGTATTTCTTCCATTGTGATCGCTAGTTGCACTTGAACTTTTCATGTCAGCAAAATTTGTTGTGTAGGTGTGCGTGAGTGCACCCGGCCTTCCTTCTCTTCCTCACTTCCCTGGGCGCCCGTTGTCCTTACTCCTCCCGCTGGTTCTTAAACTTTAAAGTGCGTAGGTATCACCAGACACGATTCTTTCAAGTATGTGTTCCTGCTCCTACACTCCTTGGAGATTCCGATTCCGTAGTGGGGGAAGCCTGAGACTCTGCATTTTGATGAGCCCCACTAAGTGGTTCTGAGGCAGGGGTGCCAGGGATCCTACTTTGAGTGGCCAGAACTTAAGCCCTCACTCTTCACTTGTGTTAGAGGTCAGAGTCCTGACTTTAAATAGGTGCTATTAATTGTTTCATTCTGTTGATGAATAAAGCCAAGCAATGTGGAAGGCCAGGAAATGTTTCCGGAAAGACCGAGTAATGGCATGCCCACCTAGAGCCTTAGTAGCCTCATTCCCACATTGAGGAGTGCGGTTTTACACGGTCAATCCTGAGCTGTTGTATTTTAAGTTAAATGACCTAATTTATACTATGTGCTGAGATATTTCCAAAGACAAATCACTTTCAAGGGTAGTACCTTTTCTGCACTTAATTACACTTGGGTTCCCATCCAATTCAAAGCCATGTCTACAAAGGCTGGCATTTAGTCAGCTAAATATTTGAATACTTCTTTGTTCCGACGGAGGAAAGCACAAGACTAATTTCTATACAAGTAATTACAGGTGCAGGTTATGTTTGCAGTCTTAAAAAAGGAAGCGTCTCGGTGAAGGGGAAATTAAATGAGAGGGTTAAGTGCATGACCTGGAAAGGATATTGGAATCACCTGTGATTTTCCATCCTGTTTTAGAATTCATCTTTCCTACAAGGTGGGGCCACATTACCAGCTGTGTTCTTCTTAATAGGAGGAAATGAGGGACTGGGGGAGAGAAAAATAGATACAAAAATGAGCCAAACACAATCACCGGGACATAGAAAGTCTTTTTAAAGCTAGTAGAAAGTAGGTGGAGATCTATACAATAAAGGGGTAAATAAAAACATATTAGGAAAAAAATACTGGAGTCCTTTCCCGTCCACGAAAGACAATCACATTCTGTCTTTAGATCTCTTTGCTAGGTTCACTTTGGAAAGAGCTTTCTCAGCTAAAATTACAGCTGTCAGTTTTGTTGGCAGAAAGTATTTCCAAGTTCTACGGTGTGATAAAGAAGTGTGTTTCTGAGCACTATCAACATTAGTCAGACAGGTAACTTGAGGCCCTTTTTCCTCCAGTGTGGATTCCTTGGCCACCTTGGTCCTTGTAACAAGCTCTCAAGAGGTGCTGATGCTGCCTGTCCATGGCCACACTTTGAGACCACTGATCTAAAATGTACTGCTTACTCCTAGTAAACGTTGTCTGTTGTGTGTAATTCATTTTTTATACTCCTAGTCATTGAGCTGTAGTTTAGACACGGAATACAAAGGAAGAATTTATTCCACAAAATTTTATTGAGAACCTGCTAAGTGCCGGGCACTCTTCTAGACATTGTCAAATCTGTCTCTTAACAACAGAGACAAAGTAGAGTTTACATTCAAATAGGAGAAGGTAGACAATAGAAAATAAATAAGCATCTAACATATCAGGTGGTGGTATATGCTATGAACAAAACCAAGAGAGGGTACATAGCTTAGACAGGGGACAATAGGGAAGGGTAAAGTGGCCAGAGAAGGCCTCTCTGAAGAGGTGATGTTCAATCAGGGCTTTAGAGGCAGTGAGATAGCAGGAAATGCAGATTCAAACGCTCTTTGTGGTAAAAAGCATGGAGTCAGGCCAGAGTTCAAAACTTAAAACTGGCACTCTTCTACTTATTTGACATGGGACAAATTACTTAACCATTCTGTGCCTCAGATTCCCAGTCTATAAAATGGGGATAATAATATCTCCCCCAAAGTATTATTATGACAGTTAAATTAGGTAGTGTATTAGGGGCATCTGGGTGGCTCGGTCGGATAAGCATCTGCCTTCGGCTCAGGTCATGATCTCAGGGTCCTGGGATCGAGCCCTGCATCGGGCTCTCTGCTCAGTGGGGAGTCTGCTTCTCCCTCTCTCTCTCTCCCTCTGTGCTCTCTCTCTCTGTGTCTCTCAAATAAATAAATGTAATCTTTAAAAAAATAAATTAGGTAGTATATTATAGCATTTAGAGCAGTGCATGGCATATAGTGTCATATAAGAGGTGGATTTATTATGAGGATGATGAAGCTAAAAGTTCAGTCCCTCATATATATGGACCTTTCTGAGGCCCTCTATTGAATTTTGTATGCAAAGTGTCATATTCTTTTTTTAAATAGATTCCCAAAATTGTATAAGCCTCCGGCCATGTCTACCCTGGACCTACCCCTGATCTTAGCTACTGTTTATTAGTCTCTGGGATAAATGATGCTAGACAAAGGCAATAAGAAATGCAAAGGCCCAGAGGCTGGGAGAACATCAAGGAGGATACTGTGACCAGAGGAAAGTGAGTGAGAGACTATGAGACCAAGGAGCAGGGTTGAGATCAGAGGGAACCAAGGAGTAGATCCTAGGCCTAGAGCAGGCCTTGGTCAAGTACTTTGTTTTTCTGAGTGAGATAGGGAGACACTGAAGGATTTGAGAAGAGAGGCATGAACTGGTTCACATATTGGTAGAGCCACTCTGACTGATATTTAGAGAATAGACAGTTGGGGAGGCAATATTAGAAGCTGGAAGACCCACGAAGAAGCAACAATCCAGGAAGGAGATAATGGTGCCCAGGACTAAAGTAGAGGTGGTGGATGTTGATAGTTTCTGAACATATTTCAGTGATGGGACAAACAGGATTTGCTGACAGATGGGATGCGTGAGGGAGAGAGCTGTTCCAGATGATTGGAAGGTTTGGGTCTGAGTAACTGACTAATGAGGATCAGGATTGGACATGCACGTGACATGGAAATCAAGAATTTCATTTTGGACATGTTAGTGTGGAGGTGCCTGTTTGACACATAGGATTCTGTGGGGTTTTTTAAATCCCAGGATATATAGCCTCAACGGACACTTTCAGGTTTGCTATAATTAAATTGCTTTATAGTCATATGCCTATTATAAAATTCTATACACCATATAGATCTTTGGAGTTATAACACAGATGACTTTTATGGCAAATTTGTTTTTGAAATAGGATGGAAGCCTAGCTTCCCCCTGATAAAGCCTTTACTACATTTATCATTATCCCTTGACCACCTAACACACCATTCCAAGTCTACCGTCTTGTAAGCTTCAACACATTCTATTTCATTTGAATATAGTTTTTCTGCCTTTCACAGGCTTTAAGGTTTACCATGGGAATGGGACCTTTAAGGATGTTGTGATATGTGAAGGTTTGCTACATCTGAAAAGGCTATGTTTATCATTATTATTTATGAAAACATGTATTAAATGATACCATCATTAATCCCAGAGTTCCAAATGTTATTCTGTTCTCAGAGAAATACCCGTTGAATTTCTTTTATTTGTTCTTTAATTTAAAAAATATTAAATATGTCAAATTTGTAAAAGATGAAAAGAATAGTTTAAAGAATATGCCTGTATTTTCTCATTTCTCTGGGCTTTATCAGTTTACCCTCCATGGCACTGCCACAAGTCTGTGCCTTTTATGTCACATGATGTGCAAGGTTTCTATTTAAACTCTCTTGTCTAACTAGATAACACTATCCATATTATTAAAAATAGTTTGTTCTCTTAGACTATAAGGGCCTAGGGAGAAGGGCCATGTTTATTCATCTTCCTAACCTACTGCCTATGCCTTTGCTTGACCACAGGAGGTGCCAAACATGCTACCTGAATAAAAGTTACAATGATGTACAGGCCGATCAAGTCTTTTGGGTATTTTCTTTTTGTCTAGAAGAGACTTAATATCCATAAGGCACCATCAATAACAGCTTAAGAATGCTATCCACATAAAGGCATGTGACTTCAAATTCCAAGTCCATCGATTTGGGGCTTCATTAATTTGGCAAGTCACTAATTTATCTGAGTATTATTTATAAAATGGAATTCGTAGTATTTTCCTGTTTCATAGGGTCATAGTTAGAACTGAATAAAACAACATATGGATATGTCAAAATTAAGCACCCCTGGATGGAACCCAGAGGCATTGACAGTAGGGTGCACAGAAGATTCAAGACCCAGATAGATCTCAATGCCCAACACTGGTTATGGGAGCAACAAGAAAACAAAGCACACGCTGCCCAGTAGCTTCCAGAAGTTCCTAGTCCACAACGTCAAGGAACTTGAAGTGCCACTGATGTGCAGCAAACCTTACTGTACAGAGATTGCTTATAATGGCTCCTCCGAGAACCACAAAGCCATTGTGGAACGAGCAGCCCAGCTGGCCGTCAGAGTCATCAAACCCAATGCCAGGCTGCGCAGCGAAGAAAATGAATAGACTGCTTGTGTACCCATCATATTTGTGTTAATAAAACCATAAAACTACCAAAAATACAAATGGAAAAACATGATCTGGAAAGTACCAAAAATTGTGTTTGGATCTATCTAATCTGGAAGAATTTTTATTGACCGTGTCTAATCCTTATTCTGAGAATAATGTACTTTGCTACAGTTTCCAAACACGTTGCATAGAATTAGTGAAATGGACTTTCAAAAACTTTATTTCCCTCAGTATAAATTACAAAGGTTTAGTCATTTAACTTCAACTCCCATTAAAAGGTGAAGTTCTTTTTAAGCTAAACTGGCTCTCTTTTGAGATTCATGTGTAGAAAATAATCTGGTACAGGAAGGCTTACTGCAGAAGTCCTCTGACATTTCATTTTGAATTTGACATTTCAATTCAATTATTCTGAATTTAAGGTTTGTTAAGTCAGTGAATAAATTTGGGGGATTAAATGTCCCTGTACCTTTGCATATCTTTCATAACCTCTTATACATTAGCCAGAATTAGAAAAAGAAATAGTCATCTTTCCTGCCGTAAGCTAAAATAGAATAGTTGGCATATTTAAACAATAAATGAGAATAAATGACAATGATAAAGTTTCACTAAGTCATTATGAAGCCCATCATAGCTCCATTAGATGATCATATGCAAATTTCCATAAAATTCAATACTTTATCCTAATTGTACTAATATTTCAAATAATATTATTTCTTTGAATATATTTCCGTATTTTCCCATCATTCAATGAACATTGACTCACCTTTTACCATCTTGCAGACTCTTTGAAAGGATAGCTGAATGGGGCTGACCCAATCAACACAGGTCCCAAAGGGCAGAAGTTGGGAGTACATTTTGCCCATATCTCTAGTCCCATGTTGGCAGAGAGAAAAAATCATGTTTAAAAGAGTTTCAGGCTACAAGGCTAGAAGCTGGCTTTACCCAAATGAATCCGCAAAGCAAGGACAATGTAAAGCAGGACTTACGAGATGTGTCTTGGAAATGGGCCTGAGAACAAGGGAAGAATAAAGTATGATGGTTCTAAATTAGAAATCAAGAGGAAAATTAGAGACAATATCCCTAGAGACCAGTGACTGTTTGTCCTGTTCACTACTGTATTCTCCATGCATAGTGCGTGGAACACAAATATGTATTGGCTGGGAAAATGCTATTGATCATTTGTGTGTGTTTGTGTCCCTGCCAAGGGCTCCTGTGAGCAAACCAGATGCCAGGATGGACTAAAGAAGGGAAAAACAAAGTTTTGGTAACACAAAGGTGAATGAGGTGTGGTTCTTGCCTTCCAACACTAGGCAATTAAGTCTCCCATGGAACTCCGTTTACAGGAAGCAATACTTACATTATTTGGGAGAGAAGAGTCTCTAAAAGGATTATTAGAACCTGACCAGCACAAAAAAAAGGAAAGGAAAGGGAAGGGGAGGGAAGGGAAGGGAAAGGGGAAGGAAGGGGGGGTGGGGAAGGAAGGAGGGAAGGGAAAGAAAAGGAAAGAAGGAAGGAAGGAAGGGAAAGGAAAGGAAAGAAGGAAGGAAAGAGAGAGAAAAAAGGAGGGAAGGAAGGGAGGAAGGGAGGAAGGAAGGAAGGAAGGAAGGAAGGAAGGAAGGAAGGAAGGAAGGAAGGAAGGAAGGAAGGAAGGATGAAAGAAGAAACTGACCAGCAGACAAAACAGGCATGGAATCCCAGAAAGAAACAAAAGTATGTGCAAAGTGTTTGAGCTATAAGAAAGCATGGCTTGTCTGGAAGATGTCTTATAGTTTAATACGAATGACATGACAAATGATATGGAAAATGACATGAATCAGATTAAGAGGTATATTCAGTGACATGCTAAGGAATTTGAACTTTCTTAAGACAGCCTCAAAGAGTTAATTCTAGCATTTTGACATAAAGGTATGGCCCAAATATTTTAATCTTGTTATAGGGAAATTCAGCTTGTTAGTAGAAGTATTCTAGTGATCTAAAAGAGTATACTTAAGTCATGGAAGTGGAGAGCCTTTAGTTCTAAGCAGGAGAGAAAAAGTATATATTGTCAGAAGCCGTGCCAAAACAGGCACCTTTCCCCTCCCTCTCCAACATTATTTACTTAAAAGATCTTTTTCTTATCAGCCTCCAGGAACATTAGGTCCCAGTATGTGTACCTTCTAGTTTTATTACATGAGATTAGTAATAACCTTGTATATGTTTCTGCTTATAGTGAGTATACAAAGTGGATTAAGTCTGTGGTAGCTCACAGTTTGAGTTACTGTTCATACAGTTTTCCATAATGTAGAGCCACCAGTGACATCATTTGTCAGGAACCAACATGACAACTAACATTGTATGTGATGTTAAAGTAGCAGAAGGACCTGGTCATGACACACAAAGAAATACCTTTCTACTTCTGTTAGATTATTTTCAAGGACTGAGAAATACTTCAGATTCTGGCTACATTTGGTGTGAATGATTTCATGACTCTGTGCCATTGAGAAGGATAGGGTCGCAGAGGATGACATCGAAGCCATGCTCTATCTGGCATGGCCCATATTACACGTGCCTGTATTATCTCTCCATTCCAATATACCTGGCATCTTTGTATAAAGAAAAACAATTCCCACATAATTTTTTTTTCCTACCCATCACATCCAAACCATCGAATACAAGCTCTGTTTTCAGTTTGAAGAAAGAAGGGTCACCAGCAAAATTTGGGGGTGTCTGTAGGGAATTAGAGGCAGAAATAGCAAGAGATGGAAAGAGAAATCTTTATGAACATCCCTGACTTTGTAGTACAAGCGAAATTGAACATTTCATGCATAAAACCAAATATCACTTGTTAGGCAGCATGTGATCATACCAAAGGAGTAGCAAATATCACCTGCCGCTTACTGACTGGTAAAAGAGAAATGTGCTCAAGTGGGCCAAGACTCACTTCTCAATGTCCCACAAGCTTGTACTCCCTATTTCTTCGGTAAAAACTCACTGTCATTTTTTTGGCATGCAAGTGCACGCGCACACATACACACACACTCACACACACACACACGCACATTGTATATAGAATTTCCTCCTAGATCCATTCATTGTTTAAAGTCCTCCCTTGCTCCTCCTGTAATGATTATCTGTTGGCTTTGATGTTCACTGTTGGGGAAAAAGAAATCTCACAAATGTTTGCCACATGCTGCTCAAACCTGTGACATTGAACAAGATGTTACTCATTAATAAATGGCAGGGGAGAAACTCAAAGATGAATAAATGTTGTCACAGTTGCTGATGGAATAAGATACAAAAAGAAAAATACCCATAATTTCCCTGTTACTAGTTTAAAGTACAGATATTGAAAAATAATGTATATTTAAGATATTTGGCCTATTACAGTTCTCTTCAGATATAAAATAACCATTATACTGTTAGAGTTTAAAATATTTCAACCCCACAAATTCTTCCAGAATTACCTTTTATGATAAGATAAAAAGATAATCTTCAGATTATATAGGTGTGTGTATATACACACATATATGTGGTAGCTCTAAGTCAGTAATAGATGATGGATGGATGGATGGAGGGACAGATGATAGAGAGGTATAGATAGATGTTCTCTCTTACTGGGTTTAAAGAGGCAGGAAATGAAAGCTAATTCTATTTAAGTGGTTGTCAGATTTTAATCGTATTTACAATGGGTTCCGTTTTTTACTTTTATTTTTAGGTTCTGTATATTTGGGCCCACACTTGTGTTCTCAGCCATGGAGTTGCAAGTTGTCTAAGTGGCCTTAAAGTTCCACACCTTCTTATCTGAATCCCTTCTAGAGCACTTTCTCAGGGTGTCCCCGAATACTTCCCAGAGACTTTTAGGGAGAACATACTACTCTGAACACATTTAAAACTTAGAAATTTATTTACATGAGTCTAAAATCTTCCTCTAGGACACTTGAGTTTATTCTACCTGGAGCTCACCTCAGAAATTGTACATATTTCTGAGGTGACAAATAGGTTTCATCTCTTGAGAAAATTCTGATTAGTAATAGCTGGCTGGAGTGTTTTCAGACTCATCAGGAAAGAGCACAGTGACTTATTAGAGATGCCTGCTATGGGCAGCGTATAGGACTGGCCAATTGGGATTGAGTCTAATTCTTCCCCGTGAAATTCCCTGAAATATATGAATATAGCCGCCATGTCCCTTTTAAGGAATATCTTCTGCCTAAATCTGAAATCTTCCAGCCGCCTCATAGTGCATGGTGTGGTGTCCCCTCCAGCCACCCAGCACAGTGTGGCTTGGTCTGTGACGATCATTCTAGCCATCACCTTAACCATAAAGCACAGACAGAGATGTTCTGTGCTTGTGGAAATTGCATAGGAAAATCTTTCAGGGTCGCAAATGAAGCTTGAACACTTCGTAAAAGTTTCTCTGAATCCATATCTATATGCAATTCCGTGTGCTAAAAGCAAATCATCATCTTGTCATTTGACTACTAAGATAGCTTGCCATAACCATCAAAAATTTGCTTAAAATCGCATTTTTTATTTCTTACTCTGCTTTTAAAGGGCATTGCTGATCAACCACATATTGTTTCTACCTTGAAGATTTTGTGTTCTTCTATGTCTCGGTAGGCATAGACATACCTTAGGGTATCTTGATGACTCCAGTAGTGATGAGACAGCGCGGTGGACACAAAAGCTGCTTACATTTATTAAATGGAAATCCACTTCTGGAAATACCACAGCACAGCCCCTCACCCCTACCCCTGCCAAGAGGCTGTGAAACAAGCACGAATTTGTTTCTTTGTATTTCTTTAGGTGACATTCTTTTACCAGCTAGTGAGACAAAGCGGAATGTTACCACTTTTAGTTCTACTCAAGTCCAGATTCCATGTGCCCTCACATGCTGGACTTCCAGAATAGCCCTGCACCAGTCAGTAGAACATTGTATACTATTCCTTGAGTTACAAACCTATCGATGTGAAATGATTTCAGTTGTGAATATCCTCCCTTCATGCTAATAACTGGTTAAGTAAAACCATGTTGACATTATGATGAACAGTTTCATTCATATTTTATTTTTGATGTACCGGTATATTTAAGATTTTATCTTTCCATTTTGTATGCTGGGTTATCTTGTGTCAACCATGTATATAAAGCTGTTCCCGTTTCCTATTATGACAGCTGCACAAAGTCCATATCCAAGTGGCAAACATAATAATACAACATAGATCTGTTTTGACAGTAATATGGATTTCATGCTTGTTTCACAGCCCTTGGCCAACCGTTCAAAAACAGTGTAGTACCTGGTAAATAACAGGCCAGAAGCAAAATCCAGAGGCTATCTCTACTATTTAAGAGCAAAAATTACAAGATACAAGAATGCACAATCCTTTTCCACATTTGGCATTTCATTTTGTGTCCTGTGTTTTTAGGATTAAAGTAGTTCAGTCCCCAAACTATAACTGCAAGTGAAATAAGCAACTTCTTGAGAGGTTTCTCTTACTTTTAAAATAAAAATATCATTGTTTTGCTATTGATTGTCTTCACTTCTTTTTGATTTACTATGCCAGGCACCTAGTTCTGCATTCTTATAAGAATTAGGTTGTTGAGGTCTTAAAATGACCCGGGTTAGGCAGATTCTATTATTACTCCAAGTCACAGGTGAGGAAACTGAGGCTCAGCGATTAAGTGACAGGCCCAAGATTCCAAAACAGTAATAGTGTGGTCAGGATTTGGACCCAGAAAGTCTGGCTCCAGAGCTCACAGAGTTATCAGCATATCATGCCATCCAGTCTGTAAGAATTAACAGTGAAGGCAAAGGTTTGAGTAGAGTACTCAAGTTTGCTGAGCCCCTGCTATGTGTCAGGAATTATGACAGACAGTCAGCATCAGCAATTGTACTTAATCCTCCTCACAACAGTCCTATTAGTTAGCAGCTGACATTATTCCATGTTGTAAGTACAACTGGAAAGATTAAGCAAGTGGGCAATAAAATCAGAGAAATTAAAAAAACCTTAGTTACACAGAGGGTAAGGGAGAAAAGCTGGATGTGAACTCCCATCTGCCAATATGTGGTGGACTAGACATTCTTTCTACTTTTATATCATCTCTATCCTAAAACAAAATCTAACCTTAATACAGTGGCTGACTAAACTTTCTTACCTATTTCTTACCTCATTTCCTTGATCCTTCTGTATTGAAGGTCCAAGAAAGTGAAGGGCTTTGGGCAAAACAATAGACTACTGTGTTTAAACATCTTCAAGCCAATTGAAATCCTGTTAGTGTCATCTTGTGTTAATATTTTCTTGGAAATTGAGTGGCACTGTTAGTGTTTTGAAAGGCAGCAAATATAACTGCGTATTATGTCATAAGAATAGACAATTATAAAAAGAGTATAAGATGAAGTACCTTTACACGAGCTGTAATTGCAGCTGGTAATTAAACTGAAGTGCTTCATTTTCCCAGTCAGCTCATCAGTGACACCAGAAAATAAACTATTTGAAAGTGAAATCCTTATGGGCAAACAATTGTAATTAATTGCATTTTCCCAGGGAAAAAGCATTGCTAAAGCCTGTTTGGGGTGACTTCTTGTGTAACATACACAGTGATTTACACTGTGAGCAGAAGTGTGAGGTTCAGAACCAGACCTGATTTAATTTGAATATTCATGAAGTCTCCAGGATGATTTATACTTCAGATCCATCTCCATTGTTAAATGTATTGTCTCTTAGGCAAAAAAAGAAAGCAGATTGATATTCTGAATAATTCACATTGCACAATGAGCTGATCAGCATGGAAAGACTTCACCGTGGTGGAAACACATATAGTGGGACTGCTGTTAATTTCTTCCAACTTGGATTCTCCTCAAGGATCACGAGTATTTTTTTAGAGATGCTTGGGAGCTGAAATGAAAATATTTATGCATATAAATTTGGGTCCCTATCTCATAAGCCCATTGGATTAGAAGCATAAAATTTTTGCCATTGTTCCTTTGCACAGAGCTGCATTTGGGATTTGTGCACATCTTTTTGGCAATTCAGATCACATGGAACAGACTGCTGTGACTTTAACTCTGACTTGTGCCACTTGCTCTGGGACCTGCCCTGAAGTGGGCTAACTTCTGTATAATTTCCCATAATTTAATCACGAACTCTAATGCTAATTTCTCTTCTCTTCTTTCTTTTTACTTTGGAATCGAACATGGCCTTTGAATTCAGATAGGCATGGGTACAGAGCCTGGCCCCACAGTTAATACCCTGTATCAGTTAGCTTTTACCATGTAATAAAGAACCCCGGAACAGTGGCTTAAAATAGTAACTATTTATTTAGCTCATAATTCTGCAGGAAGGCAATTTGGTCTGGGCTCACCTAGGTGGTTTTTCTGGTCTAAGCCAGGCTCACCTGATCTCAGCTGGGGCTCACATAATGCATCTGCAAGGAACTGCCAGGTGGGTTGGGGTAGGGTGGTCTAGGGAGGTTACAGCAGGCATGGCTTGTCTCTGCGTCATGTGATCTTCCATTTTCTAGCAGGTTCACCTGAACTTTGTCGAATGATGGTGCTGCAGGGATCCCTAGATTAGTATGAGAGGGTGAGTCCAAACATGCAAGCACTTTTCAGGTCTCTGCTATTGTCCCACTGGCCTAATGCCCAGGCACAGAGATGGAGTGAAGGGTACTACCAAAAACTGAGGATGCTGAGGGGCATGAACAAATTGGGTGCCATTACTGTAAAAATTCAGCACATATACATGTAAGAAACCATGAGCTAGCTTCTTAATCCCTCCGTCCCAGTTTCAGCATCATCTCACAGGGTTTGGGAGGGATTCACATTAACTAACATATGTAAATTAATGGGTAAACTGTGTGCCATATGGAAGGCACTTAATAAATATGGGCTCTTTTTCTCTTTTAGATGTCTATGTAGACTCATTTATTGGTTGTACAAAACAGGTATTTTAAATAGGAAAGCAAACTGTTAGTGACACGTCATGCACTGACCTCTAGAATGGTTCAGTGCTCAGCTAGCAAGGCTAGTGTCTCCTTCTTCATTAGGAAGTTCATGTCAATCTCTGCTAAAGCTATGCATTAACTGGGAGGATAAACTTCTGCAGAGAAGTATATTCCTAAAATTGTGTATGAATGAATGCGTGTATGTAAATGTGTTTCCGTAGAAATTAAACATTTATTGAGCCATTTATTCAGTTCCTCTTGCTTCCTTACGGCCTACTAGTCAGAGGCAAAACTAGGCCAATGCAGTTGATACTTTGCATTGGGGGTTATAGGGTAGAAGAGGTCATAAAAGTTCAGAGTTTTCAAAGTATTGATCATGGCCATTGAAGCTTAAAAGCATTATAAAGTCAGCTTGACATTATAAGGAAATAATCAAAAGAGCCCTTAAACTGAACAAAACTTGGGCCTAATTGTCTTTAAAATCTGGCTCCAATATTAATGCATGGATGTTCACATCTTTAATTTGGAACTAGGCCACCAACACAATAGAGTAGATGAGCTTCCATAATTTCCCAAGTGCACCCATGCTTTTTCCCATTGATCTGCGGACAATAGATCATTCTATTGGCTTCCTTGGAGCATTCAAATATAGTCTTCATAATTCAAAACTGGTCAGTAAATATAACACTAAAGTACCTTGACCTAAAGATAGTATAAATGAAAAGTATAAATCATGACTAAGACCATCTGGGAGTAAAATTCAAAATTTCAATCTACTTGTGTGGACAGAATATGATCTTTATTATATTGTCATGTTTTGCCTGATAGTCTAAAGTCTGTGTATATGCTAAATAACTGTTTAAGGAAAAATATTATCTTTAGTTATTCAAAAAGCTAAGAATGTGTGGTGCTTGGGTGGCTCAGTAGGTTAAGCATCCAACTCTTGGTTTCAGCTCAGGTCATGATCTCGGGGTCTGCTTGAGATTCTCTCTATTCTTTCCTTCCCCCTCTGTCCCTACCAACCCCCCACCCCTGCCACCTTGTGTACTCATGATCTCTCTCTCAAATAAATAAATAAATGAAGTCTTTTTTAAAAAATTTTTTTAAGCTAAGAATGTAAGGATGCCAAAATTCAAGTTTTTGGCTTTATTTGAGTAGATTGTACTTGATTCTGGTTTTACAAGTTGTGCCTCTGATGACAGTTCAACTGAACTAGTATTTACTGAGCAATTATTTAGTTGATCATCACTGTGCTAGAATATAGTGCTACAAAGATGAACAAAGTATGACCCCTGTCCCTGGAGGAAATAAACATATATACAGAAACTGTAATGTATCCTATAAGAGCTCAACAAGTGGTATCAATTGGATTACTTAAAAGAATCGAGGGAGTGAGTCTTCTGGGGTGAGAGGAATGAAAGAGGCTTCACAGAGAAGGTAATGTTGGAGCTGAGAATGCAGAGAGATGTATCTGGGGTCCCCGAGGCCACCCCCAGTTTCAATGATTTACCAGAAGAACTCCTAGGACCTGGCATATAGTTGTACCCATGGCTATGATTTATTATAGCAAGGGGCTAAAAAACAAAATCAGCAGAGAGAGAAGGAGCAGGAGGTAAATTCCAGATAAAACAAGGCACAAGTTTCCAAGAATCCTGTCCCAGACAAGTGACACAGGATGCACTTAATCCTTTCCACGAGGAGTTGTGATGGCACGTGTGAAATGTCTACCAGAGAAGTTCTTTTGAGACTCTGCACCCAGGGATTTTATTGGGGGCTGGTCACATAAGCACCCTCTACATAGCACAAATCAAAATCCCAGACTCCCAAAAGGAAAGCAGATGTTCAGCATTACCATATTGCTTGCACAAGGCACTTAGGTGCCAGCGAGCCACTCTTATCATAGGAACCTTCCTGAAATCTAAGTTCCCAGAGGCAAGCTAAGAGCTAACCCTGTCATCAGACCTTTCTAAGGAGAGCAGTGTCAGGCTTGGTAGGTTAACTCTTCTCTGCACAGGTAAACAGGGTCTGTCCAGATAGAGCTGGCAGAGAAATGAATTCAGGGTGAGGAAATATCAAGAAAGGATTCAGAAGTATGAAAAATGACTCAAAACATTTCATTCTGTGAGATATGAAAGCCCAAATGTTACTGGAACTACTCAGGATGTCAAATCCACATTCCTGAGGCCCTGAGATGGTTCTGGCATTCCCGAACAGGTATCATCTTCTAAAGAGGATTAAAGCAGTGATTGTGGGGGCGCCTGGGTGGCTCAGATGGTTGGGCGTCTGCCTTTCGGCTCAGGTCATGATCCCAGGGTCCTGGGATCGAGTCCCGCATCGGGCTCTCTGCTCCACAGGAAGCCTGCTTCTCCCTCTGCCTCTCTCTCTCTCTGTCTCTCATGAATAAATAAATAAAAAATCTTAAAAAAAAAGCAGTGATTGTGTTAATTCAAAACATTTTGCATCAGTTGTCTACTTCATTTATGTAAAGATGTAGTTCTAGCTTGAAATATCTGGACATTTGTCTCAGTTCAGTGTTTTATTTTCACAGTTTCTGACCATGACACATTTGAAGTCGTATAGTTCAAAGTTCTCTGTTACAGTACAATGGAGAGTTTAATGTTGTCCTGGGGGGAGTGTGTACTATCGGAGATGACATTTCAGAATATTGTACACTTATAAAAGTGATTGACACAAGATGTCATTTTTATCACTAGTACTTACTGCATTAACTTTAAACTGTGGGATTGTGCTCTTTCTTTCTCCCAAACAGATGAAGACATGCTTCAGTGTCTGTCAGATCCTATACCTGTACAGTCTAAAGCAGAACCATTCTTCTACCTCACTAGGAGAGAAATGAAAACTGTTAAGCTTATAAATATTTCACTACAGATTGCTATGTATTAGCTGCTCACTGTTGAATTCAGCTGCTGTGAAATGCTGGTAATTCTCTACGGAGGGCTTGAGGACAACCTCTCTTTCAATAAATATCATAGCTTGGACTGATTTATGAGTTCCATGCATTCACTGACAGACAAGATGGAATATGTTAGCCTTATTAATGCAATTGGTGCAATGTAGTCGAAGCACCAGGCCTCAGTTTGAGAGATTTAGCTGCTCAGGTGTACTCCCACTGTAACATGCGTGGGCCTTAGTGATGTAGAAATCCACTTTTTATAAAATACTGTACAGATGATATTTCTGCTTTAGGTTAGAAATACATCAGCAGATAGGCACATTTTGCTGATCTTCCACTGTGTTGATGCTATTAGGACAGTATAAGTGAGTTTCAAAACTGAAAAAAACCAGCATAAAAACAGAGGATTATCTTTTATTGTTACCTTCTTTATCGAGGATAGGAGAATCCGTTTCCTTGCCTTTTCCCACTTCTGGAAGCTGCCTGCATTCCTTGGCTTGTGACCCCTTCCTCCATCCTCAAAGTCTGCAGCAAAGCACCTTCAGATCTCTTCATACCTCTTTCTTTGACACTGACCCTCCTGCCTTCCTCTAAGAAAGATCCTTGTGGACCACATTGGGCCCACCCAGATAACCCAGGATTATCTCTCCACCTCAAGATCCCCAATTTAATCACATCTGCAAAGTTTTTTGCTGTGTAAGGTAACATAGTCATAGTTTCTGGAGATTAGGATGTGGCATCTCTAGAGGGCCATTATTCTGTCTACCACAAGCCCTATAACTTTGTTTTATACAATCATAAATACTATAAATTACTCAATACCAATCAGTACTATTTAACCAAATTTTGGCCACTTGGTTAATATTTATTGAGCACCTACTATATACCTTATAATGTTCTAGATGCTGAGGAACAGCAGTTAGCCAAGCAAAGTCTTTGCTGTCATGGGGATTACATTCTAGAAGGAGAGACAGATAAATTAATATTTGACACATTCTGACTATTTGGTACTATTAAGAAAAAGAACGCAGGGTTAGGTGGGAGAGTGTGATAGTATATGTACTAAGAGTATTACTATTTTATCACTGAATATGGTCCGTGATGACCTCACTGAAGATGCAATATAATGTGTTGAATGGTGGCCTGCAAAAAAATCTGTCCAAATCCAAACTCCCAGTGCTTGCGAATGTGACCTTGTATGGAAATAGCTTCTTTGCAGATGTAATTAGGTCAAGGATCTTGAGACAGGATCATCCTGGATTTAGAGTGGGCCCAAAAATGCCGTGATGAGTATCCTTATAAATGCAGAACAGGAGAGGATACACTGAGGAGGACCACGTGAAGACAGGCAAAAACTGCAGTGACGCATCTGTAGGCCAAGGAGAACCAACGATTGCCAACAACCGCCAGAGGCCAGGAGTGAGGCATAGAGGGGATTCTTCCAGAAGAAACGAACCCTGCCGATACCTTGATTCTGGATTGCCAGCCTCCAGAGCCATGAGAGAGTACAGTTTGGTTGAGCCATCCAGTTTGTGATAATTTGTTATAGCAGCCTTAGGAAACTAATCCAGGCGATGTTTGAGCAGAGACCTGTTTGAAATGAGAAAGCAAGCCATGCAGTTACTGAAGGAAAAGCAATATAGGGAGAGTGCACAGTAATTGGTGGACAGTGGTATCCAAATAACAAAAAGGGGAGCAGTGTGACTGGAACACAGAAAGCAAGGAGGAAGTGTGTTTGAATATGATTTCACAACCATCATATGGGCCAGATGTGGTAGGGCCATACTGAAGATTTTGGATTTGATTTTTTTTTTTTTAAGATTTTCTTTATTTATTTGTCAGAGAAAGAGAGAGCACAAGCAGGGGGAGCTGCAGGCAGAGGGAGAAGCAGGTTCCCCGCTGAGCAAGGAGCCCGATGCAGGGCTCGATCCCGGGACCCTGGGATCATGACCTGAGCTGAAGGTAGACCCTTAACCGACTGAGCCACCCAGGCATCCCAAGATTTTGGATTTTATTCTGTCTGTACATTAGTATAATTGTGACCTAATAAAATACAGAATTCTTTTTTCTTGTGCATGACAGTTTTTAACTGCCAGAAGGAAGTAATTGTGACATGACTCACTATAATCGCAAAACAAAAGGGTTACATTCTAGTAGGCTCCAGCATATTCCAGTAACTTAACTATCAAACTTCTGCGGATTGTTGGCTGTGGCCTGGACGAAGGACATATGTTGGTCCCTCCACTCCCACCACACATGCATTTATTTCCTTCTCTGTCTGCGTATATAAAGCCTGTTGTGTTCAGCTTCTGGAGCAGCACTGTTCTGTGTATTAGTATCGCGGATACACTCCGATGCTCACACAAGATAACCCCGCCCCGCCCATCAGTGAGAAGAGAGGCCACAGGCTCAGAATGGGAAGCCCGCCCCAAATCTAAAAGCCAAGTAAGCTCTCCAAAGGTGTGAACTAGTAGTAAAATGAGTGAATTTAAGTTTCACGTCCCCTGCTGGTCCCTGCTATCTCTGACTCTAGATAGCCATAAAATATTATCAAGGGGTGGCAGAAGAAGTAGACTCAAAAAATAATGAATGGCTTATTAAAACTTGCAGTAGGGGGCGCCTGGGTGGTGCAGTCGCTTAAGTGTCTGACTCTTGGTTTTGGCTCAGGTGGTGATCTCAGGGTTGTGAGATTGAGCCCTGCATGGGGCTCCAGGCTCAGCACAGCGTCTGCTTAAGACTCTCTCTGCCCCTCCCGCCCCCAATAAATAAAATCTTAAAAAATTTTAAAAAGCTTGCAATACGTGTGCTGACAGTTGCTAGAACTGTGCTAGAAATAGAAAATTGTAATGGGATAGAAAGTTATATTTCTAGGCAGATGTCTCTGTGTTAAGAAATAAAGGTCAAGTCTTGGAAAATGAAAGAAAATATTCTAATGGCTTTGAAACTGTGTAAGCGGTAGGATCCTCTCAAGGAAATCAGTAATGCACAGAAACTACCAATGCAAATTTATTAGGACATGCTTTATTTCTTTAATATTTATCTCTCCCTCTGCTATGTACAATTTAAATATTTACATTGTATATCCATCAATGAAAGTAAAATCATCCTCTGTGTATGTGTGTATATACTCTTAATAATTATATATATAGTGAATCTTAGCTTACATCCCTCTGGGCAGGAAAAAGAACAAAAGACGCATATAGATTTCATCTCTGCTCATTCTCCCATACTCCTTTGTTTTGTTTTTCATCTCACATGCAAATTAAAATGTTTCCAAATGACAAAAGAAAATTTCAGTTGTGAGAAATTAAACATCAAATGTGAACTAAATCTTGATTTGGGATTCTCAGCTGTTAAAATAAAACATTTCACACCTCTTTCAAGGAAGCACCTGCTAAATTCATTTGATTCCAATGTAGAAATCTCTATAATACTTTGAGTAGATCACAATAATCTAGAAATATGAACATAAGCAGAGGAATGATCCAAGTTCCTTGGACTCATAAGTTTGAAATATGCTTACAGAAAACATGGCTTTAATAAGGGCTATTGTAATCCAGAACAAATATATACACAGCCCACTAAATTATCCTCAGAGAGGTGGTCACCATAGTGTGGTTGTAGTGACGTAGAATGCCCGGGTTGGCCTCAGAAGGCCAGGATTCTAGTTCTGCCTTTATTGCTACTGATGTGACTGACTTCACACGAGTCACTTAGCCTCACTCTAATTCAGGTTCCTTAAATTTAAACGGAGCTGGGTGAACATAGGCAATATAACCACAGTGTCATTTTTTTAAAAAGATGTTTATTTATTTATTTGTCAGAGAGAGAGACAGAGAGACAGCACAAGCAGGGAGAGCTGCAGGCAGAGGGAGAAGCAGACTCCCTGCTGAGCAAGGAGCCCAATGAGGGACTCGATCCCAGGACCCTGGAATCATGACCTGAGCCGAAGGTAGATGCTTAACTGACTGAGCCACCCAGGCATCCGAACCACATTGTCATTTTAGGCCATATAAAACGTGGAAAATGTTTCGTTTTAAAATATCATCAGTGTTATCAAAACCATATTATCTAGATACCTACAAGTGATCTAAGCATAACTTATTCATATAGAAGTTCATACATAGAATTCATACATAGACTACTTATGTTCTTTATTTTGAATGTGAAAGAATTACTCACAGTTGTAAATTCTGTCACTGAAAAAAGTTAAATACCTTGAAAGAAAATATAAATCAGTCTTTCCACTTATAATTTGATATCTAAATCTGCTTTATCTTTGGTTTGACGTAGTTAAGAGTTTTATCCTATACATGAAATAAAAGCCTTATGATCTACAGACATTTTTTGGTTTCTTCCCCCGTGCTTTTTTATTTTATAGTTATAGTTTAATATACAAATAAAATGTTTTAGAAAAATTATTGCCAAATTTATATATTTTGAAGTTTTATTATGCAAACATGATCCATTCTGCTCAGTCTTTTCAAATACTACATATTTGTATTTAAAATAATCTAGGGGCACCTGGGTGGCTCAGTCAGTTAAGCATCTGCCTTTGGCTCAGGTCATGATCCCAGGGTCTGGGGATCGAGCCCCGCATTGGGCTCCTTGCTCAGCGGGGAGCCTGCTTCTCCCTCTCCCTCTGGCCCCACCCCTGCTTGTGCTCTCTCGTGCTTGCTATCTCTCTCTCACTCCCTCTCTCTCTGTCAAATAAATAAATAAAATATTTTAAATAAATAAGACTGATGAATCACAGACGTGTACCCCTGAAACAAATAATACATTATATGTTAATAACATTAATTAATTAATTAATTAATTAATTAAAGTAATGTAATATAATGGAAAAGAAGAGCAGATGCATGTTCTTACCCAGTAGACACAATTCTTCAATGGAAGAATTCAGACCTTCATGGATGATCACAAATATGTTTCACTGAAAAAATGTGAAACTTAAAAAGTCACAAATTTTCAGATGATGACAACTAACAGCAACAGAGACTCTTGTAGGAGAATGTACACCTCTAGGAAGTAGGCTATAGGAGAATGAGCACCTGTTATCACACTCGTAAATGAAAATTGTGGACTCAGCCTGGTAATTTATAAGATCTATGTAGGCTATTTTTTTTTCTCCTCTTGGGTTATCTCCAGTTTAATTATTTTCTGTCATGAATTTTCATTGGGACTAATATATGCTACTGATTCCTTCCTCATCTTCTATGGCTAAACTTGCTATGCACTGTGTGGAAAAATGCATCAAGTCACCTCATATGTGAGTTCGAGATTTTTTTTTTCTTTTTTTCCAAAATAGAGCAAGAATGTATTTCATTATTTCAATCCAAAAGGAGTAACCTTTTTGAGACATGTGCAGATCTACTGCTCTCAGGGGTTTCAAAAAGTGACACATAGGACGTAGGTGACGCAGACTTTACATAAAAGGCCAAAGCAACTAGGTCATTCTGTTTCTGTTTGTATTTAATATTATTTTGTTTCTGATGCTTCAGTAAAGTTGGATGGAAGTTTGGATGGAATGTAGACTGGGCCAGTGTCAAGAGAGCTGTGCTCTGGTCTGTACTACACTGACTTACCATGTGCCTTGTAGTTGTCCTGTCTGAAAAATAAGAAACAACGGAACTTGTTTTTATCGACCTCATGGGGATAAGTGCAAGAAAAAGCTGCTGGAAAAGCTTTTATTTTTAGTAAGAAATGCAATTTGAAATTCTCCTTCATGTTTTGACTGAAAATAAACCTTAAAAAATGTAAATGGATATTGCCAGTCTGCCTTGAGGCCTGTTTCTGATACCAGAAACTTGAAAGATTGACTCAATTATACAACCTCCATTTTCTGGGATGTCATATGAGACAGGAACTCCTGAGATGCTGGGATACCTGGTGACCAAGACAAACTAGTCCCCCTCAAAGTTTGTGTTCTGTGGAGTAGACAGACTCTATACAGTTAAATAAATATTTTCTCAGGTCTTGATAAATGCTACAAAGAAAAGAAAGCTGGATATTGAATACAAAATATTAGAGTGAAGGGGACACTTCCATACAGTGATGAGAGAAGACCTCACTGAAGTGGTGACATGTGAGTTGAGGACGACCGAGCCATCCAAAGGTCTTAGAGTTACACATTCCAGGCAGAGGGAACAAAAGGGTATGGGCCTCCTGAGGCCAGAAGGAGCTTGGCAAGATGGAGGAATTTGAGGGTTACTGGACTGGACAGAAATGAAGTGGGGAGAAAACACGGGATCAGGTTGAAGAGGCAGCCAGGGGCCAGATCGGACAAGCCTTGCAAGCCAGGACAAGGGGTTAGCACTTTATTCTCAGTACAAAGGGAAGCCACTGGGAAAATAAGCAGATTGTTAAAACGCATTTCCTCAACATGACAGAATTGGGGCGGGGAGTTAGTTTACTCAGCATATTACCCAGAAAACTTTGCCCCAATTCCTCTGTAGATTTCTCTTCACCTCCCCAAAGTTTTCTACTCTTGAGTAGCTAATCTCTCTCTTTCTCTCCCCCAACAAGAAGAAAACTGTTCCCCTTTTAACACCTTCCACTTTGGCATTCGGAGCACCTGCCTTCAGCCCCCCTTGCTGAGTATAGTCCCTTGGGGATATAGTTTTTCTTCTCTACTCCTCCTCTTCCAATGAGAACCGTTGCACTCTTTAAAGAAAAAATCAGGCGAGTAAAATTATGCTATTCTGCACACTACCTACCTACTTAAACATTTATAGTCATCTGCCCGGGGGAGCACAATATTTATTTGTACATCCAGGAGTACTTGTTATTCAAAGCCATGTGGCCCTCCTCCTTTGGATTTTTCAAGGGCTTTGAGAGATGCTTCCAGATTAGGCATGGCCATGTACTTCAAAATTCGGTCTATCAGTTCTAGGACCTAGCACATGAGAAACTGTCTATGCCTAATCTCATTTGGGTTTAGTCAGGACCCCTCGAAGGTCTTTTCAAAGAGGAAGAAAATGTGATTAATGGATAAAAGGACTCACGGTATAAGAGTGCCACAAATAAGGTGATGTCTGCGGGAGTCTGCACGGTGGCCCAGGACGGGTGGCCACTGAGGGGGTCAGGGCAGGAATACACGTACCTTCCAGAGAGAGTGCACATGATCATTGCTTGCAGGGGCCGTGCTGGTTTGGGGTTCTCTGGCTTCAAGTAGCTGAGGCCCAGCTGCTTCCCTACAGAGTCGGCAGTCAAATCTGCAGCCTCTTTCTCTTTTTCAGTCTTTGCAGGCAATGCGAACG
The DNA here is from genome assembly GCF_011800145.1 of Mirounga leonina. Classification (NCBI taxonomy): domain Eukaryota; kingdom Metazoa; phylum Chordata; class Mammalia; order Carnivora; family Phocidae; genus Mirounga; species Mirounga leonina. The sequence continues at coordinate 14,876,276 of NW_023270158.1, forward strand.
CAGCCCTCATTCCTTCATTCAATGAAGTCTAAGATTGTTTGGTAATACTTAACTAGTCGTTGCTCTGATAATCACTTAATGAGGTTAGGAATTTTATATCTGAGTCCCAATATCTGTCTACATCGCTCCGCTCTCCTGCTTTAAGTTGGTAAGAAAATGTGCCACCAAATCTGTATTTTTATTAATTTCTTGTGGGAAAGGTGGAGAGGTTGCCTAAAGAAAAATCCTGAACACTCTCACCTAGTCATTTCTCAGTAATTCTCCCTTTAAAATCATCTTGAGCCATCTTTCTGTATCTCTCTGGTTGTGTTTTCAAAATCATCAGGACCCCTGTCTGATTTACTGTGCCCCTTTATATCTTAAGTCGTGAGTTAAGTCAGCCATGATGAAAATACACAAATAGCTCAGTTGTTGCCAAATGGTGACTGCAAGTAGTCCTAAAGATCACCTGTTTAGATAGTAGTGCCCTAAAAAGCCTGTTCATGCACCCACAAAAACAAAAGGCCATAATTCCAGTTCCAGAAAGCCAATGAAATATTATAGACTCCTAAAAAGAGATTTTATGGAGCATTTTGATTAGTGTATCATACCAAAATTCTCTTAAGAATCCTTCTTTAGATCATTTATTACTTTAGATCATTTATTACTCTCCCCATAGTTTCCTATTTAGGGAAGTCAAAAGATTTCTTGCCTTCTCTGTCATCCATACCCCTCCATGTTTCCCCTACCTTGTCTCCACCCAGTCAACCTCAGTCATGCCTTGATCTGCCCATAGGTCACCCTCTGACATGCTTCTACCCATGGAAACTCTGGGTCCTTTTCTCTTCTCATTGCTTTTCTTGTGAGCTTGGTCTCCTTTTCCCTTGCCCCATCCCACCCCCACAATTCTGGTAAAGAAAAAATAATAATAATAACATGAAGCCATTGTTGGCTGTGGCTTATGGCTAACAAAAGATTCAGTTTAATTCAACAAATATGGGGGTGCCTGGGTGGCTCAGTCGTTAAGCGTCTGCCTTCGGCTCAGGTCCTGATCCCAGGGTCCTGGGATCAAGCCCCGCATCGGGCTCCCTGCTCCGCGGGAAGCCTGCTTCTCCCTCTCCCACTCCCCCTGCTATGTTCCCTCTCTCACTGTGTCTCTCTCTGTCAAATAAATAAATAAAATCTTAAAAAAAAAAATTCAACAAATATGTCTAGACTGCCTACTGGGTATTATGGACTGCAATAATCAGAATTGCAAGTTATTCTGAAAACACAGTTAAGCTCTTGAAATATTTTAGCATGGGTGGTCTGCCTCGACTCATACACACACAGGGACTGCTCTTGAAATTTTTCTCATAGGTTCAGCGGCCACTCCTCAGATTCACAGCAATGAAAACGTAAATGAATCTGCTCACTTAGGGGTGACCAAGCTGTGGAAAAGTGATGAATGCCAAGCCAGCTTGCCAGAAACTGATTTATAAACCAGAATGCTGATTCATTAAATGAAACGGGAGATGAATTTGGTAAGATAACTGGCATCAATCATTTGAACAGGGCACTCCCTCTTAATGAATAAGTTCATCGAGGAGGACAAAATTGCAGATCAGAAGGATTCTTGGTACAAGGAATTAGAAGAAAGAGTGTTAAAGGGCATTCCTTCAAACTTGGGTTGCTCCAACAGTTTGTTCGTCACCACTCTGGGGGTCGTATAGTCAGCCAGTAGCTGCCGCTGCCAGTTCTTACCCTTCAGCTGGCTCTTCACTCTTCTCCATTCACACTACCACCCTTGTCTTGGGGCGGCAGAGCCCCAGCGTTGGGAAAAAGATTTAGGTCAGAGTTTATTTTGCATTCACGCCATTTAACTCCTGTGGTTTTAAGAGAGAAACCAGAGAATTCAGTAAAGATATTTGGGAAGCACCTTAAACTCATCAGTCACCTTTAGAAGTCATTTTTTATAATGAGTTATTTCAACAGATGAATAACCATGTCAGTTTCAGCCTAATGCTCATTAGCTGTAATTTTCAAGAGGTGACAGTTTTTCCCAATCAACTTTGCAACTACTTTCTGAGTTCTTCAAGAGCAAGAAAACTCTCCAGAGGGAAGAGAAAAGAGCAAGATAGTCCTCGACAGAAGCGTACAGAAAGGTTCAAGCAACAAGAACAAATGGTACAAATAATGATGGTAGAGAATTAGGAAATCGTTTGAGAGAGTCAGTTCCAGAAAATGAGGCGATCACATGCCCAAATGTAAGAATAAGTGGCTTTCGAGCTGGACCTTGGACCTTCTAGGGCTCACGGGGTTTTGCCAAGAGAGCTGGGAAATAGTCTGCTCTGCACTGTTGAAGAGATCTTGGAAAGCTTCAGTAAGAACAGCCCCAGGCGCATTCAGAGAAAATGATGGCTGGACCCTATTAGAAGACTGCAAACAGCACACATAAAAGACCTAACAAGCAAACAAATGAAACAAATGAAAAACACACGCGAAAACCCTGTCCCTAATCGTAACCACAACTGATCAAGGTAGCTGCGGTATTTTGCTCTATTTTTCTGGGTAACACTCGAATTTGAAAAGCCAGGATAATTAAAAGGCAGTAGGCAGGGACGCCTGGGTGGCTCAGTCGTTAAGCGTCTGCCTTCGGCTCAGGTCATGATCCCAGGGTCCTGGGATCGAGCCCCGCATCGGGCTCCCTGCTCCGCGGGAAGCCTGCTTCTCCCTCTCCCTCCCTCTGCTTGTGCTCTCTCTCTCTCTCTGACAAATAAATAAAATCTTAAAAAAAAAAAAAAAAAAAAGGCAGTAGGCATCACATTTAATGATTAAATATGTTTGGAGCAACTGGATCATAATCGGTCATCAGTTGCTGGTCCACAGTTAACCATTTGTTCCTGACAGTGCATTCTTAGTAAAAGGAAACATGCAGAATTAATATACAACCTTTAATTCCTGAACTTTTGGTAGTCCAGTTTAGCTCCGGAGTGCCTGGTTGTATGTCCTTTTCTGTTATCTGATTTCACTCAGAAGTGCTATCATTTTTGGTACCTTAATTGCTGAGAAGTCAATAGTTAATAAGAAGATAGTTCAAACCAAATGACAAGATTGTTTTTACTTTTCATCTGTCCCATGTAAATACTGGAAAGGAATCTCGCTATATCTAATGTGACTTTTTTTTTTTAATCTTCTCTCATCCTCCTTCCAAATTTTTGAGGTATAAAAGATGACTTTCTGGCTTCACAGAAATTGCCCTGAAATATTTCTATAGTTAGTGGCAGCAGTTTTCCACTTACTTCCAGGAGAAGGATTCTATTCACACACTCTGCAGTCTTTCAGTGGCTTGAGCCGCCTACAACAGGGAGAAGAATGTGACATTATCAAAGACTTTCTTCTGGCTTTTACTTTATGCTGTCTTTGAATAGCACATACTAGTTAGTACCTAAGTGCCGAGGGGCATGGAGATGGAGTGAACAGACGTGAGTGAATTTAACCCTGGAGACAGGGCTTTCTGAGATGAAATAGGAAAGGCATTGTCGAGGTAAGAGCCACTTTAGGAATAAATGTTTCAGAGGATATATTTTTTTATTTTAATTCATTCTTGGGTCAGCTCAAAGTACAGAAATATTGGAACAATATTATGCCACCTGGTCATTAGAATTGGCAAGCCACCCAGGGGCAGGATTGTGGGCTGGTCAGGTTCTGAAATCAGATGGCCTCCGTTGAGCCCCGCCTTCCTTTTACTAACCTTGGCTTTGGGTGAGTGACTTACTTCTGTACCATTAGATTAATTTTCTCACTTATCCAGTGGAAATATACTTTCCTGGTATTACAGTAATGATTAAATTAATGCTATGTGTAAAACGCTAGCAGATTCCCTGGCACAGAGTAATTAAGCAATAAATGCCAACTATTAGTAAAAATAAGAGGCCCCATTTCTTTATAGCACCTCCTTATTTGGTGTGGGTCTTTGTATGCCTCTTCTCAAAAATCCATCTACATAGAGACGTAGAAGACACCCATGGCTGCTACGGGACCACAATTTAAATACACTTTGCCACGCCCAGGGAAGAAATAGAGGAATTTCGGGACTGGTGTATCCAAACCAGTGAATCCTGAAGACAGTTTTGGTATAGAAATTTCCATCCAGTGCATTTCTCTCTGTGGGAAGAGTGTCCTTCCATGTCACCGTAGGAGAAGGTTCATTACCCGTAATTGTTTAACCAGACAAACGGTAAACATCTACTGGAATTCACCTGTGGAAATACAGATAGTATGTTTGTGTACATGCACACAAATACAGCGCCTAAATGTACATTCATACACACGCAAAAAGGAAGAGGGTTTATTCTTAATATCTTTAAATATACGCCTTTTTTTCCCTCAGGTCACACTTACTCAGTGGGAATTTGAGAGTTATTTTAGGGGTGTTTAAGAGTATCTATAATTGGCTAAATCTGTGTAAAGATGCGGGGGCTACAAGCCAACCGAGCTTTCTGATACGAATTGGTTATTTATACCAGGATATTAGAGAGAAGGCAAAGTCCTAAGATTTAAGTTTTTAAAGCCCCTTTTCACAAGGGTAATGAATGCTGGAACTGTATGGGGATGGAGGTAGGGTAGGAGATGAGCTCTTAAAGTAGTTAATATCTCCTGAGCCCAGATTTCTGTTTTCAGCACATATTTGAATACCCAAATGTTAAGATATTAGATTATTTCCACAGCCACCATATTATTCACTTAGGCTCCTTGTGAATGGGAAGATCAAAGCACATAGTACCATGTCTGCCCCGTAGAATTGCTCAGAAAGTGGCAGCTATTATTATTTTAACTGCCTGGACAGTACCTGGGTCCCTCAGTTTCCCACCATCAGTGTTATTTTCTTCTTGCCACTATCTCCTGAGGCAGTTTGCAACCATTTCTGGTTCACTTCTTGGGGAATTTGGTGCAAGTGATGGATCCATTCTTCAAGAAGAGTGCGTAGACCTACATGGGTAAAACAGGCAGTTTCCATACCTGTGTTAACATGCATGGAGAGTTTCAGAACACCGCATTAAGAACTCTGGTGCTGGTTTGGAAACAGCTCTTTCCTTTTTTAAAAAAATATATTCTGTTGGCAAAGCTGTGGAAAAAAGGGAACCCTTAGTGCTGTTGGTGGGAATGTAAATTGGAATGGCCACTGTGGAAAACAGTATGAAGGTTCCTCAAAAAACTAAAAATAGAACTACGAGACGATCCAGCAATCCTATTTCTAGGTATGTATCTGAAAGAAATGTAGTCACTATCTTGAAGAATTCTCTGCACCCCCATGTTCATTGCAGCATTATTCACAATAGCCAAGACAGGAAAACAACCTAACTGTCCATCCATGGAAGAATGGATAAAGAAAATGTGATATATACACACAATGGAATATGGTCCAGCCACAAAAATTAAGGAGATCCTACCTTTTGTGACAACATGATGGACCTTGAAGGCATCGTGCTAAATAAAATAGAGAAAGACAAATACTGTGTGTTCTCACTTATATGTGGAATCAAAAAGGCTGACCTCATATAAACAGAGAGTAGAATCGTGGTTTCCAGGGGATACTGGGTGGTAGAAATGGGGAGATGTTGCTCAAAGGGTGCATGCTTCTGGCTATTAGGTGAATACATTCTGGAAATCTAATGCCATAGTGTCTATAATTAACAATATTATATAATATACTTCAAAGTTTTTAAGAGAAGAGATCTTACAAGTTATCACCACAAAAGATGAAAATTATGTGAGGGGACGGAGGTGTTAACTACCCTTATTGTGGTAATCACCTCACAATATATATGTGTATCATATTACCACATGGTATGCCTTACGTATGTTATATGTCAATAATATCTCAATAAAGCTGGAAAAAAAGATGACAACAATTATATATACTTTTTTTTTCACATGCCCTAGATTTGATTTTATAAAATACTAGTCAACACACTCCAAGCTACTCCCTTGAATCCTTTCACTTGGCTCTTGAGATAAAGCCCAGAGTCCTTGATCCTCTAGTAACTGTTCACATAATCCTGAGAGTACTTTGCAAAGGGAAGGAGACAGGGTGAAGTCTGTCAGCTCCTCCTGAGGGGCTGGGACATGATGTGTGGCTCTGACTTCAAAATTATTCAGAATGTGGTAATATAATACGGAGGATCTATTACCATGTATTACCTACCATCTCAAGCAAGTTCAGGGGCAGTACCCCATAATCAGAGTAATAATATCTGCAGCAAAACATATGAATACTCACACTAAGCGATAAATAAAGACTATAAGCTGTCTTTTAGCAGCTTCAAGGAAAGTTTTGCCACCAAATGAGTTACATTACCAAAAAGCTTTCAGTTTTCAGAGCTTTTAGGAATTTCAAATTGTAAGTAAGGAATTGGAGATCTAAGGCTGGATTTGGGTATCCAGGAAATTGGTAAAAGATTCACATTCCTTTCTCTTTCTACACTGCACCTAAGGGATTGTAAATTGGTCTTAGAAACAGCCCTAGATATCCTTTACTTATCAAGATGCATAGTCCGTGAATTACATAATCACAAAGCACAAATAAATTCATGTATATGTACATACATTACATCGCATTTATCATTCTATATAATTCTTCTTTTAGCAGCATTTAGCAATGCATCCCAATAGCTCCACTTGAACTAATATAAATTGCTTGCCTGGCCCAATACGAACATAGAAATCATTGAAAAAGGCTTGAAAACCACAGCTGGAAATTAGAAACCTATCTGCAATGAGATATTTTTATGCAAAGAGAAAATGAATTGAGTACTTGAATCCGGAGCCCCTCTCAGCTTCACTTGAAATAATTTTGCCCAAAAATTGCAGGGCATGAGTTCACTGATAAGAAAAGCAATGAGTTTTAATAAAATAAGTATGTCTAAATTTAAACTACCTTTCAGATTTCAAATGGTGCAAGGGAAAAACTTCCTCAAAGGTTTAAAACCTACTGAAAACATGAAAGGAAATGCATAATAAAAATAGTGAAAGTAAGCCAAATCTCTGTGTCTGTATCCTCATATTTATCCATCCACCTATCTGTTTATCTGTCTGGCTAGCTATCTAGCTATCATATTGTATTCAAGCCATTACTAAAATAAAGTATTACCGATGTAAAGATGTTAAAGACTGTTGCTGTCTTTCAAGGACAGTCTAGCTTTCATGTATGGAGAACACCTTTTTATGCCTCCTTCATCTTCCATCTATCAAGAATCGATTGTATACCTACTGGTGCCCCAAATGTGGCTTTTTAAAGTTTTGAATCTAGGAGTGCCAGAAATACCCTTCTACTAGAAGAATTTACAGTCTAGTTAGAAAAAAATGCCACTGGGGTCCTATGGATAAAAATGGCACAAAATATGCCAGAAAGTGTTTTGCGCATGATAAGGGTTGCTTGATTATCATAAATCACATTCACAGCTAGTACCTCCAAACTCTTATTTTTCAATTTGGACTCCATTAAGATCTCAGAACCACACGTGCCTTGGTGGAAAAAGAAATTATTACACTAAAACATACGAAATTGCCATTCTGTAGATCTGAAATGGCCAAATGTCAGAAATTTCATGCAGTTCACTGTAATATAAGATGACTTGATCTAGGATTTACTGCGCTAGGTCAGTGATCCATTTGCTCCCCTGCTAACCTTGACCTTGGACATTTTGTCTTAGAGCAGCAGGCACTCCCCACCATGAATTTGTATCTAAAGTCTGTGCGCCTCCAGACCTCCCTAGGGCTAACTGCTTGACCTGGAGCTTGGACGTCGCCTGGGCATTTGGCTGATGGGTTTATAACTGCCTCCTCTCTCCAGACTTGAAGGACCATAAGAATGAGGGCTTCCTTAAATTTTGTTCCCAGAGCACCTTGTTTGCGTCATCCTAATTCCACTCCTGCATGACATCACACTTGGTCATCAACCCAGAGCTGTCGGAATTCAACCATCAAAATTCAGTTGAAAGGTTCTCACTCCCCAGTAGATATTTTTCATCCTATTCACGTTACCCCGTCTGCTGCATTTGACACTACAAGTCTCTCTACCCTCCCCAAGGCTCTTTCCTTTTATAAGCTATCATGAAGTAGCTGTCTTGGTTCTCTGTACACCTGTGCTACTCAAACCAAGCAGTGGCCACTCACCTCTTAGAGCTCCCCAAGGCTTGGTCTCCTATCTTCTCATTTGCAGTTCTCTCAGGGCAGCCTCATTCCAGAATGGCTCTGACCACCAACTATGTGCTGATGGCTCTCTTAAGTTCCCCCTCTAGCTCAGATTTTACTTTCTGCCGACCTCTCAAGTGGGAGGTGCCACAGCGTCACAGACTCAACTGTTACTCCTCCTCTGGTATTTTCTTTTTCACTTGGTGACCCCATACAGTCACCTAAATTTGAACTTTGGAATTCACATCTGATCCCTCCCTTTCTCTTGCTTCCCTGTGGCCAATCCACCAACCTGTCCTTTCTTTCTCTTTTAGCTAGAGGCTTCTTTTTTTAAGATTTTATTTATTTATTTAAGAGAGAGAGCATGAGAGAGATCAGGAGCAGGGCGGAGGGGTAGAGGGAGAAGCCAACTCCCCACTGAGCAGGGAGCCAACGTGGGACGTGATCCCAGGACTCTGGGATCGCAACCTGAGCTGAAGGCAGGCGCTTAACCAACTGAGCCACCCAGGTGCCCTAGCTAGAGGCTTCTTAAAACTATTTCTTGCCAGGGCGCCTGGGTGGCTCAGTCATTAAGCGTCTGCCTTCGGCTCAGGTCATGATCCTAGGGTCCTGGGATCGAGCCCCGCATCCAGCTCCCTGCTCGGTGGGAAGCCTGCTTCTCCCTCTCCCACTCCCCCTGCTTGTGTTCCCTCTCTCACTGTGTCTCTCTCTGTCAAACAAATAAAAATGTTAAAAAAAAAAAAAAAAAAGAACTTAAAAAAAAAAAAAAACCAACTACTTCTTGCCTACTCATCTTTTCTGCACTTGCAGGGCAGATCATCAAGGCTACCCAGAGTCGTCCTCCTATAATACCTCTGAATGCAGGGGCACCTGGGTGGCTCAGTCAGTTAAGCGTCCAACTCTTGATTTTGGCTCAGGTCATCATCTCAGGGTCATGAGATCAAGCCCCACGTCAGGCTCCGGAGAGCCTGTCTAAGAATCCCTCTCCTCCTCCCTCTGCCCCTCCACCTAAACGTAAGCTCATACTCTCACCCTCTCTAAAACAAAACAAAACAAAACAAAACAAAACACCTCTAAATGAAGTCCTTTCCCCTTCATCTGAGACTGGCAAGAGAAACACCTAGAAACTAATGCTGTGATAGATAGCATGAATGATTTTTGTACAGCTTCTTTATAAATAATTTCCATGTAAGAAAAGATTTCCTATGTTGATTTTTATTACACATGTTTAAAGTTGAGATAAAATACTTGTGCTTAAAAAAATTTTTGAACAGTGTTTCTAGAAGAGCTAAAGCTATGCCATACACAATGAATACAGTTGCCATTTGTTTTTACTATAAAACACTCCTGATGAAATAAATGCTAACACTTCTGATGAAATAAATGCTAATGCTGGAATCAAATGTTTATATAGAAAAAATCTTCAAAAAGATAAAGTGCTATTTAATATCTTCTAAAATTTATATTTAAAAATGAGATACATTTGATGCACTTTTATTTATTTTATTTTTTTATTTTATTATGTTAGTCACCATACATCATTAGATTTTGATGTAGTGATTCATGATTCATTGTTTTCATAGAACACCCAGTGCTCCATGCAATACATGCCCTCCTTAATACCCAATCACTGGGTTAACCCATCCCCCCACCCCCCTCCCTTCTAAAACCCTCAGTTTGGTTCTCAGAGTCCATAGTCTCTCCTGGTTCATCTCTCCCTCCGATTTCCCCCCCTTCATTTTTCCCTTCCTTCTCCTAATGTCCTCCATGCTACTCATGTTCCACAAATAAGTGAAACCATATGATAATTGACTTTCTCTGCTTGACTTATTTCACTTAGCATAATTTCCTCTAGTCCCATCCATGTTGATGTAAAAGTTGGGTATTCATCCTTTCTGATGGCTGAGTAATAGTCCATTGTATATATGGACCACATCTTTTTTATCCATTCATTTGTTGAAGGGCATCTCAGCTCTTTCCACAGTTTGGCTATTGCGGACATTGCTGCTATGAACATTGGGGTGCATATGGCCCTTCTTTTCACTACATCTGTGTTGATGCACTTTTAAAATAGACTTAACTTTTTGATCAGTTTCAGGTCCATGACAAAATTGGGCAGCAAATATAGAGTTCACATATGCTCCCGGCACCCCCCATAACCATAGCCTCCCCCCCATTATTAAGATCCCCCACCAGAGTGATAGACTTGTAACAATTGATGAACCTATATTGGAACGTGATTACCCAAGTCCATAGTTTACATCAGGGTTCATTCTTGGTGTTGTACATTCTGTGGGTTTGGAGAAATGTATAATAACATCTATCAACATTATATTACTATATAGAGTAGTTCCACTGCCCTAAAAATCCTCTGCGATCTGCCAATTCATCCTTCCTTCCCCCAGTCCCTGACAACCACTAATCTTGTTACTGTCTATGTAGTTTTGCCTTTTCCAGAATGTCATATAGTTAGAGTTGTACAATAAATAGCCCTTACAAATTAGCTTCTTTCACTTAGTAACATGCATGTAAGTTCCCTCCAAGGCTTTTTATGGCTTGATAGCACATTTCTTTTTAGTGCTGAATAATATTCCATTGTCTGGATGTACTACTATCTCTGTATCTATTCACCTACTGAAGGATGTCTTGGTGGCTTCCAAGTTTGAGCAATTATGAATAAAGCTGTAATAAACATTCATGTGTAGTTTTTTGGGTGGGCATAAGTTTACAACTCCTTTGTGTAAATGCCGAAGAAAATGACTGCTGGATCATATGATAAGAGTATATTTAGTTTTGTAGGAAACTCCCAAACTATTTTCCAAAGTGGCTGTACCATTTTGTATTTCTGACATCAGTGAATGAGAGTTCCTGTACCTCCACATCCTCAACAACATTTGGTGTTGTCACTGCTCTGGAATTTGGCCATTCTCATAGATGTGTAGTGCATCTAATTTTTGTTCAATTTGCATTTCCCTGATGACATATGATGTGGAACATCTTTTCATATGCTTATTTGCCACCTGTGTATCTTCTTTGGTATGGTGTCGGTTAAGGTCTTTGGCCCATTTTTTAGTTGAGTTTTTTGTTTTCTTATTGTTGAACTTTAAGAGTTCTTTATCAGATGTATCATCTGTAAACATGTTCTGCCTATCTTTGGCTTATCTTTTCATTCTCTTGACAGTGTCTTTCACAAAACAGAAATTTTTAATTTTAATGAATTCTAGCTCATCAATTCTTTTTTTCGTGAGTTGTGCCTCTGATATTGTATCTAAAAAGTCATTGCTGGGGCACCTGGGTGGCTCAGACAGATAGGCGTTGGATTCTTGATTTCAGCTTGGGCCGTGATCTCGGGGTCATGAAATTGAGCCCCATGTTGGGTTCAGCGCTCAGCACAGAGTCTGCTTGAGATATTGTCTCCCTCTGCCCCTCCCCCTGCTTGTGCTCTAAATTAATTAATTAATTAAAAATAAAACATAAAAAAAGCCATTGCCAAGTCCAAATCATCTAAATTTTTTTCCTGTATTTATCTTCTAGGAGTTTTATAGTTTTGTGTTTTACATTTAGGTCTGTGATCCATTTTGAGTTAATTTTTGAGATGAGTTTAAGGTCTGTGTCTAGATTCGATTTCTTTGTATATGGATGTCCAGTTGTTACAAAGACTATAGTAGCTCCATTGTATTACCTTTTCTCCCTTGTTGAAGATCAGTTGACTGTGCTTATGTGGATCTCAGTTGACTGTGCTTACGTGGATCTCTTTCCAGGTCCTCTGTTCTACTATTTTGATCTATCTGTCTATTATTTTTCCAGTGCTATACTGTCTTGATTACTGTAGCTTTATAGTAAGTCTTGATAACAGGCAGTATTAATCCTCCAACTTCGTTCTTCTCCAGTATTTTGTTGGCTAATCTGGGTCTTTTGCATCTGCATGCATAAACATTATAAACACTTTGTTGATAGCTACACAATAACTTGCTGGAATTCTGATTGGGATTGCACTGAGTCTGTAGAACAAGTTGTGAAGAACTGACATCTTGACAATAGTGAGTCTTCCAATCCATGAACATGGAATGAATACCTATTTATTTAGTTCTTTGATTTCTTTCATCAGAGTTTTGTAATTTATTCCTGTGGGTCTTGTACATATTTTGTTACATTTATACCTAAGCATTTCATTTTTGGAGGTGCTGATATAAATGTTAAATTTCAGATTCCACATATTCACACTGGTATATAGGAAAGCGATTGGCTTCTGTGTACTACCCTTGTATCCTGCAACCTTGCTATAATCGCTTATTAGTTCCAGGGGTTTTGGGTCAATTCTTTCAGATTTTCTACATAAATAATTATGTCATCTGTGAACAAGAACAGTTTTATTTCTTTCTTCCAGATATGTATATCTTTTATTTCCTTTTCTTGACTTACTGCATTAGCTAGGACTTCCACTACCACGTTGAAAAGCAGTGGCAACAGGAGACATACTTCTCCTGTTCCTGATCTTATTAGGATAGCTTTGAGTTTCATACCATCAAGTGTAATGTTAGCTGTAGGTCTTTGTAGTTGATCTTTATCAAAACGAGGAAGCTCCTTTTAATTCCTAGCTTACTGAGTGTTTTTATCACCAATGAGTGTTAAATTTTGTCAAATGCTTTTTCTGCATCTATTGACATGATCATGTAGATTTTTTTTAGCCTATTGAGGTGATGGATTACATCAGTTGATTTTCAGTATTGAACCAGCTTTGCATACCTGGTATAAATCCACTTGGTCATGGTGTATAATTCTTTTTATCATTTAGTGCAATTTTAATAGCTTTAAGAGTTAAAAGACCTTTTGTAAAAATGAGCAGAAACTGGGGTGCCTGGGTGACTTAGTTGCTTAAGCATCCAACTCTTGATTTTGGCTCAGGTCATGATCTCAGAATCATGAGATTGAGCCCTGTGTGGGGCTCCATGCTGGGTGGGGACCCTGCTAAAGATTCTCTCTCTCCCTCTCCTCCTACTCCTCCCCCCCCCCCGCACTCTCTCTCTCTCTCTCTAAAATATTAAAAATAAAAATATATAAAAATAAAAATGGACAAAAATAAGAGTATGAGTATGTGAGGGATGAGGACTGAAAAATGGTACAAGGTAGGTGGAAATCTCAGTATTGGTGCCATTTTTTGAACCTACTAGAAAGAGTGCTATGTAAAGTAACCCAAGGCACAATACATTGTTCTTATTCCAAAAGAGTTTATAATTTGCTAGTGTAAATAAAACATATAAATAACTATGATACTCTAGCTGCGTATTTTATGGGTTGTACAAAGCGGTCACAGGGAGTTAGGTGAAATGACTTGGAGAAAATCAGAGTCTCATTTTAGCACTTCTTTCTTTTACTTGCTTTTGGAAATCTCTTTTGAAAACCCTTTCTAAATTCCTGTTCAAAAAAATATTGTAGGGAAAAGGAGTATAAAGAAGAGGAGTAGGAAAGGAGCAAGTAATGAACTGTGATTAAAGATTAAAGCTTTTGTGTGGGGATGAGTGGTACATGGAAAAATCTCTGTACCTTCCTCTCAATTTTCCTGTGAATCTAAAACTGCTGTAAAAAAATAAAGTCAAAAAAAGATTAGAGCTTTTTCAGAAGAACACTTTATTATAAAGGTTTCTAGAGAGCTCAGGGGTTACCGTGGACCCAGTGCTGTATTTTTAAGGTGACAATGGATGGAAATGATCTCTGGAAAGTACTCTTTTATTTTCCTTAAGAGTGGAAAAAAAATCACTCCTCTAAGTGAATAAAAAAGAGTGTTATACTCAAATATTAAGGATATGAGGTGAAAACAAGGACAAGAAATACTGTAGAATTAAGGGACTTTGTTCTCTTTTCCTTTGCTTTTTCTTTATTCTAGGAAGAGGTTCTCAATATTCAAATCAAATGTGGGAAATTTTTTAAAAATCCCGATTCTTGAGCTTCACCCAGAGAAATTAAATCTGAATCTCTGGAGGTAGAACTCAGGCATCTTTTAATAAACTCCCCAGGCAATTCGAATATGCCATCACAATGGTGAACCATGCCCCAATAGATCTGGAAGCGAGGTGCCAATGAAGAGTTTAACAAAGAATTTGAGAGGACGTATATATATCACCTTCAGCTAATGTCACCTAACCAGCTGATCCCAGTAAGATTGGTAGGAATATAGCAGCCTAAATAAGCAAGGAGGGTCTCCTATCTTTACCATTAAAAATTAGAAGGTTGGGGGATGCCTGGGTGGCTCAGTCAGTTAAGCGTCTCCCTTCAGCTCGGGTCATGATCTCAGGGTCCTGGGATGGAGTTCCATGTCAGGCTCCCTGCTCAGTGGGAAGTCTGCTTCTCCCTCTCCCTCTGCCCCTCCCCCCATCCATGCTCGATATCTCTCTCTCTCTCTCTCTCTCTCTCTCAAATAAATAAGTAAAATCTTAAAAAAAAATGAGAGGGTTGGATTTGATGATATTAAAAATTACCATTTACCATAGCATCTTGAACTAACTAAAGCTACAGAAGTATACTGAGGGGGGAAGAAAGGTTTCCCTAGCTATTAAATCCCTGATAGGAGATTCCTTCTTCTGGCCTGCATCTAAATGTTGGGTCTTGGTCCACTAATAAGCATACACTCACAGAAATACACATTAAATGATCTAAGCATTTGGGAAGATGATAATATGGAAAGTCAAGTGTGAGGTTGGTATGTGGGTGGATGATTTCAAAAGCTCTTAGCTCTTGATACCAGTAAATGTATTATATTTTTCCTCCCTTATAACATTCATGTATTGTTTATTGCTTGCATGGTACTTGTGGGTGTGTAAAGGCACCTCTCACTTATTCTCACTCTGAAAATGTGCCAATTCCTTGGTGTATAAGAAGGAAAGCTACAGTTGGTTATAAAAACATGATAGATGACTTAGGTGATTGTATTCAGCTGTAAGCAATAAACGCTGAGCTCGGCAGAAAGTACTATAGGCAAAACACAAGTGATTTACTAGCTATCCAAAGCACATGAGATTTGTAATGCATGAGACCCTCAGGCCCATCACTTCTCTTCAGCAATGGGAAACAATATTTTGGTGAACAATGACATGTTTAATTTCAATTTTGTGTTATAAAACAAAAAGGCAGCCTGATTTTCATTTTATTATGTTTTTTCTTTCATAAAGTTTCTTTGCATCTTATTGGAAGTACACATGGTTTCTTACAATGCAGAAACAGTAGAGCATGTTAGAAACAATATCTATTGGTCGACATTTATTATTGGCTGTGTGTTCGCACATGGTTGGTGAGATCAAAATGAGAAACCCAGAGTGCTGTGACGGTTGCATTGCATTCTGATAGCCTCTCCAGGGAACTGATTCTAATAGCTGAGTGCTTTTTAGGACAGATGTATAGCCAGGTGCTTGCCATGGTTACATATGGACACTAAAAACAGTCTTGACATCCTCAAAAAAAAAAAAAAAAAAAAAAACAGAAAAATAGTAAGAGAAGAAATGTTATCCACAAAACTGAGAGTAAAAAATGTAGTTACCAAAGACCATGAACTCAAGTCCCAACTCTGTTAATGATATATAGTGTGAATGCCATAAACTTTCTGCATCTCATTGTTTCAGCCTGTGAAATACTGACCTATTTTGCAATTTCAATGTGAGAGATAAATAAAACCTCTGCCAAGACACTTTGAAAATAGATTGTGCATTTCCGAATAAATGTTAAGCAATAATGATGATGATGGAATAGCTGACACAGTGCAAATTTTAAATAGAGCAGAGTAACTTTCTAATTACGGGCTAAGTTTTATTCTTTGTAAGTGTAATTAGAAAGCGACCATGTTCCTTTAATTAGAAAGTTAATTAGATTGTGACCTCTTTTCCTGTCTTATTGTCTTGGACTGCAGACCAGAAGTAAATTACAAATCTCACTACTTATGTGGCAATAGCCCCCCAAAATAAGACTGGTGAAACATGAATGTGATTATATGACTAACAGATTACAAATCAGATAGGACCTTCATAGGCTATGGAATGGATATCTCACTAGAAAAAAGTTTAGCTGCATAAGTGAAGAAGATACTCCTCTAGATAAAGCTTATATAATAAAGCCCCTAAATTGTATCCTTCAGAATGCTTGTTCTCTTACTTTAGTATGCATGCATGAGAATCACCTGAAGGACTTGTTAAAACACAGATTGATGTGTTCTTCACACACAGAGCTTCTAATTCAGCAAATCTGGGGCAGGACTTAAGAATTCACATTTCGGGGGTTCCTGGGTGGCTCCGTCCATTGGGCATCTGCCTTCACCTCAGGTCATGATCCCCGGGTCCTAGGATTGAGCCCCGCATCGGGCTCCTTGCTCCGTGGGGAGTCTGCTTCTCGCTCTTCCTCTCCCTCTGACCCTCTCCCCCCACTCATGTTCTCTCTGTCTCAAATAAATAAAATACAAAATCTTGGGGGAAAAAAAAGATTTTACATTTCTAATGGGTTTATAGTTGATGCTGATGCTGCTGGTTTAAGGACCACACTTTGAAAACCATTGCCTGGGGGCGCCTAGGTGGCTCAGTCTGTTAAGTCACTGCCTTCAGCCTAGGTCATGATCCCAGGGTCCTGGGATCAAGCCCCCGCATCGGGCTCCTTGCTCAGCAGGGAGCCTGCTTCTCCCTCTCATGCTCTCTCTTGCTATCTCTCTCTCTCTCTCAAATAAATAAATAAAATCTTTTAAAAAAAAACACTGCCTTAAAATATGAATAGCACTAGGCTTAGGTATTGTCTATTATCAAATAAGTTTGAGAGTTCTTAAAGCTGAACAAAATTAAGCTAGTTTCTTTACTGTGTGATATCTCAGAGGCTTTTATATGTTAGTATGCTTTGTGAATCTTCAAGAAGGCTAAAGTATGCATTGCTCCTCAGATGTATTTGCTCTGCCCACCTGTGGGAATGCCTATAATTCATTTTCAAGTCCTTCAGCGTTAACAACATGACAGGCTCTGTGTACTAATTAGTGTAAGCTAAAGTATAGAGGTGGTGAGTTGCCCTCATAGTACTCATTTCCAAAGGTGGACCCCATGAGCACTTGAGCTCTCCTTCCTCAGAGCTATGCCAGAGGTTTTACTGTTTCACATACTGCTATTTGAATGGGTTGTTAGAATGGTTTGTTAATTAGCATTAACAGGGGATGTGAGAGTTTTCACTGGTGTAATTAGTGATTTTCCCATGTGGGTACTGGTTAAAGGATTGTAGAGACATCCCCTTGTATGAACAGGGTATACAAATCTAGTACGGCTTCGTCCTTTAATGTGAGAAATGACGTTCTAAATTTGATTCCTAACTCTGGAAACCTCTTGATTGCCTGGCTCCTACCAGCCTAATTAGCTGAATTCGTTCTCTAATATTATCATATTTGCCTTTGGGTGAAGTTTCCATGCAAAATGATGTTGGATCAGTTTAAAAGACATTTGTGGCTTCATAGAGTTGGCTGGCTGTTTTGTGCTTGCTTGTTAATAAATGTCTAAAGAAAATTTTGCTCCTAGGTGGCTCAAATTATAATCAAGGAGCAAAGCTCCTAAAGGAAGAGGCTCACCCTTCTCCACATCTAGCCAGTGGCGGCCATGATCTGCAGAAAAGGACATAATAGCTGTGTGCTCTAAGATTGCCTTAGGTCAGATCACAACACTACCTCTGTTCCTCCTTCTAGTCTTGAGTCTTTGTGAAGCATTTCATACCACCAGTGCTGTTCAAAAACACATGGGAGAAAGGCTGTGTGATTATTTTCAACCTTTTAGAACAAAGGAGCCCTATGTCACAGGAAACCAAACAGCATTAGTAAACTGGTCTGTAGAGTCTCTATTGTGTTCGACGTGAAAATTCCATGCAGAGCGAAACAGAAGCACAAGAATCACAAAGAAGCAAACAAACAGAAAAGAGGTAATGATTTCGTGTTTACATCCTTAGTGGCAGTTTCCTAGGGAAATAATAATTTAGGATAAATAGTCAATTTTCCTTACTTGGTGGTATAAATTGTATTTTGTCTAGAACAAGAGTGCTCTGGAGCAGGGGGGTTTTAGCTAAAAAACTGTGTACATGAATGATACCGGCAAATTCAAAGATATTCTTTGGTCTGTTCCTACTTGGCGTTATTGAAAACAAGATACTCATATGGAAATAATGTCAGTATTGAGTGAAATTAAGAAATCTCATGCTCAATATAATGTTATGTGTAAAATAAAAGTTCAGTAGATGTCTCTGTTTGCTTTGAGGTCATTTCTGTTCATGCACTGTTGTCATTTCAATTTCAAGTAATTATATGGGCTTAGAATATATAGAAATAGTAGGTATTTTTAAAAGATATTTATATAATTTGTCAGAGAGAGAGAGCGAGCACAGGGTGGGAGCAAAGGGAGAGGGAGAAGCAGGCTCCCTGCTGAGCAGGGAGCCCAATGTGGGGTTCAGTCCCAGGACCCTGGGATCATGTCCTGAGCCGACCTGAGCTGAAGGCAGACACTTAACCAACTGAGCCACCCAGGCGTCCCAAAATAGCAAGTATTTTGATGGTACAGTGGCCCTGATTTACACTGGACCTTGTGTGAATGCCATTTTAGGCCAGAATTAATAGAAAGCACTCTACTTTGGAGTTAGATTTGAGTTCATTTGTTGGCCATATCACTTACCAGCTCATTTGGGGGAACGATACCCTGGAAAATTCTGATTTGTTTGAGTTGCAATTCAAAATTCCCAAAATGTGAGTAATAAAACCTTACCTCAGAGGATGACTCATTATTCATTCTACAAATATTTATTGACTGTCTGCATGTGAGGGGCACTGCTGCAAGACCAGGGGGACAGCACTGAACAAGCTTATTCATTACTGTCATGGAGTCCTCAGCTAGTCACACAGGACAGCAAGGACCACCAGCAGATATGCAGTATAATACCCGGGGATTATGAGCTTTATGAAAAAAAATAAGTTAGGATAAGAGGGCAAGAGAGAATTACAAGAGTGCTATTTTGGGGCACCTGGGTGGCTAAGTCAGTTAAGCATCCAATTCTTGATTTCCGCTCACGTTATGATCTCAGGGTCATGGTTCAGCAGGGCATCTGCTTCTCTCCCTCTGCCCCTCCCCCTGCTCTCTCTCTCTCTCTCTCTCTCAAAATAAATAAATCTTCAAAAAAGTGCTATTTTATTAGGAATCAAACAGCCTTTATGATAAATGGACATTTGACAGACTTGGAGGAAGTGAATGAGGTCTTCTGTGCTGCAAGATAAAGCAAGGCAGAGCGTATGTAAAGTACACTGTAAAATGTCTGACACAGAGTAGGAATGTAGCAAATGGTATCTTCTGCTCTATTATGATTACTACTGACAACATTATCACTGATGTTGATGCGTTTTCATAAACACTTAACTCATGCACATGTTTGGCAGACAAACTTGAGGAAATAATTCCTAACTAATAAAAGGCTCTCACAAATGAATTATCACTTAAGAAAGGGACCAGACGGGACGCCTGGGTGGCTCAGTCGGTTAAGCGTCTGCCTTCGGCTCAGGTCATGATCCTGGAGTCCCTGGATCGAGTCCCGCATTGGGCTCCCTGCTCGGCAGGAAGTCTGCTTCTCCCTCTCCCACTCCCCCTGCTTGTGTTCCCTCTGTCACTATGTCTCTCTCTGTCAAATAAATAAAATCTTTAAAAAAATAAAAAATAAATAAAAATGAAATCTTGTGGGGCGCCTGGGTGGCTCAGTTGGTTAAGCGACTGCTTTCGGCTCAGGTCATGATCCTGGAGTCCCGGGATCGAGTCTCGCATCGGGCTCCTTGCTCAGCAGGGAGTCTGCTTCTCCCTCTGACCCTCCCCCCTCTCATGCTCTCTCTCTCTGTCTCATTCTCTCTCTCAAATAAATAAATAAAATCTTTAAAAAAAAAAAAAAGAAAGAAAGAAAGGGACCAGACTTCTTGATACCTCTGCAACAGAAGTCTGAACTCTGACCACTGCTTTTGGCAAGAGCCTTATTATGATCATTGCAATAGTTTGTACTCTCAGGATATTGATAAGGGAAAGTGTGTGAGAGTGGCTATTAAAAATAATGTCAGCCACCACTGTCAGCTACTGATTACTTTTTATTCATCATGCAATGTGCTAAGTGTTTTACACTCACTATTGCTTTGAATTCTCTCATCAGTCCTGTAAGGCTGATATTGTTAGGATGTTCTAAAGTTACCTGAGCTAGTTTCCCAGGATTGGAGCCTGGAATGGTGTGAAAATAAGGCCGATGCCCTTATTTACCATATTCACAATGTAAAATATATTGGCAAAAAAAGAAAATCATAACACTCTTAAAACTGTACCTATTTCAGTTAATACTGTGGAATATACAACTAAACTTTTGCTCCTGCCTTTGGAACCCAGACTTCTGTGTGCTTTTTTGTTTTTAAATGGAAACTGTATTTTTAATACCAAATAACAAACATGAAAATAAGCTTTTGGAGAACAATATTTATGCACCGAGAACTTTCTAGAAATAACGATTCTTGGAATTTTAAGCACAAAGAGAGCAAATGGTGCATTTTGACTTTTTAAAATAGTGCACCCTCCCCTCAATTCCATATGTATCCAGCATCTCTCTACAGTGTTGTAGATCACAATCAAATGCCTGAGTAGAATCATTCATGCAATTCTAAATCACTACTAAGGCCTGCTTAAGACATGGAGTTTTTATAATTTAGGTGTTGTTTGAGAAACCAAATACCTAAGACAGCTTATTAGATTTTTGAACTTTATTTAGTGGAATGACCTGTGCCGCAACAAATGCTGTGAATTGGTTTTGAATTATTATTCAGAGAAGCCTGTGGCTGGCCACGAATAGACAGACAATTAGGAAGTGAATTTACTACAGAGTAAATCCCTAGTGACCTACTGTTTTTCTTTTCTAGTGAAGTTCCTCAAAGTACAATCCTATCACTTTTGACTCAGTTGAACTAGTCAGTGTCTCCCAAGTTGAACTACAGCGTCACATGGAAGTTTAATTTTTATCTTACTTAATTTGACCTTGAGGAGGCTGGATCATAAATAGGCAGTATTATCTCCAGTTCTCCACACTTTAAGCATCTTACACTTTCTCCACCCAGAATGATTCCCAAGAGACCTAGTAAATTTTAAAAAAGAAATTGGTCAAATTGGCCACCTCTAATTTGTTCTCCAAGATCTTTTGGCATCTCTTCCTTTTTATCAGTGCCTCTCACACTTCCGTGCATGCATGCAATACTATTGCAGAAAGTGGCAATAGTAAATCCCAGACATCATCCTCTCTGGCTAGGCCCCCTGCTCTAACGCTTAGTTGGCACCCACAGTGTTAGTTGTTCGAACCACTAACTCAGTGAATTAAAGAATAGATCACTCATCCAACGAACAGACGACAGAAAGCTCACTTTCAACTTCCATTTGTTTGGAGTTCAATTCAGGGCCAGAGAACCAACTGGAAAGAGTATGGTATATAGGTATAATAGCAAATGATTAATGATTTACATTTCCTGGAAACATATTGATATCTTACTTTGACTTTCTGAAAACATCAAACTAAAGGAATGGTTAACTGGAAATTCTAAATTCTCATGGGATAAAATCATGAGGGAGATACTGTGGGGATGTGACTGCATACATTTTTGGTATCTTTCTCAACATCCGACATCCCAGGAGTGCAAAATATGGGCTAGATTTCTACTCAACCTGTTGGAATTTCAGATTACCCAAACCATGTCCCCTTTATTTCCTCTTTAGACTTTCATCTGCAGATACATAATTCATTTGGAAAGCATAAAACGAGCACCACTTTTAAGTAGAGGATGGACAGGACAAGGGAAGTTTTTGAAAACCATCTTTTGAAATGTTAATTCCTTAGTCTGTGCACCAGCACCCAGGAGTTTATATGACCTAAAATTTTAAAGCAGTAATTATAGTGTGACAAAACAATATTAAGTACTAAGATACACTTCAGAATTCTAAAGCACACTTCAGATACATCAAGGCACATTATTTGATAACTGTGAGATTAATGTGCAACCAGAAATGTCCCTGGCATTTGAGAGTTATGGAGTGTCAAATACTTACTGCAGATTTGAACATCAATGGCCCCACATTCCCACCTCTTATTGTAGGGAGACGTCACGAAGGGCAGGCACTGCCCCTAAGCTTCTTGGAAGGTCTGGTGATGGTCAATGCTGTCCATAAACAGCAGAATAGAAGTCACCAGATGGAGCTGCATAAGCTGGGGTGAGACAAGGAACCCTGAGCCAAGCCTTGTGAGCTATGAGTCTCCAGCAGAAGCTGCGAGTCTCATCACAGAACTCTTATACGGAACTGGACTGACTCAAGCAAGAATCAGGGTAGTAACATGAGCTTCTTGCTATAGTCCACTCCCTACTGTTAAAATGTGTTTGACATCAAGGAGGGATACAACAACAACTGCTATTCTCTGTATAACCGGGGTGAAAACTCTACCTTACCTGTCAATTACTGTGAACTATTTGAGAATTGTTAAGTTAGTTGAACTTGGGGGGAAAAAATAGAACAGGAGGGTCTCCTTGGCGTGGTCTTGAAGAAGCTGCTTTGGCAGAAATGGAAAATTAGGATGGAGGATGGGCTACCCTAAGTACAATTGAGAGTGCTAGCAAAAGAGTTGGAGCATTATGAATAGGGTCATAGTAGATTAGTGTGACTTCTTTGGCTTGATTATGGAAATGTGATAGAAAACTACTGTGGGAATAAAAGACAGTAGTGACATAAAGAAGGAGTGAATGACAAGATGACAGCTACTCGGGAAATCTGCCTTAGAAGGTGGCCAGTCAGGAGCAATTCTGGAAAAGGACTGGTGGAAGATACTTGGCATGTTGAATGGATGCGGCGTGGTGGTAGATTGGATAATGAGAGCGAAAGATACGGGGGTGTAAAACATCATTCAAAGTCAAGGAATCTGACTATTGCCAGTGACAGAGAGACAGATGAATAAGAGGGAAAGTATGAGAGGGAGGAAAAGAATTTTTAAATGATTACTTTCAGTAACTGCACTATTTTTTCTGCTTTGGAGTCTCCCAGCTCCCTGCAGCTGGGGAGCAGAGATGGTCCCACCTAAGGGATCCTGACTGAGGGCAAGGATACCTACACTGCTCCCATTCAGTGGAAAGCTTACCGTTAGTTATGAGACAGAGGATGCAGATGCTAAACTGATAATCCTACTCTCCCTCTCAAGGCCTCCCAAATCCCAGCTCCTGGGGGTCTGTGTGTTCCACCTCCCAGGAAACCTTGTCCACCTCACTTCTGGTTATCCTGATTTGCATTCCTCATAATGCTCTGCAGACAGAGCCCCTCCTCCTTGCATTCTGATGCTGGTGCTACTTGATGGATTGCTCTTCTAACGACAACCTTCTGCTTGCCTGGTTCGAATCATAGCAAGGATTTTTCCAGCACTCTGTCTCACTCACCTGGTCAGAACCCACTACCTCATTTTGGACTCTGACCATTGATCAGTGCCAAGCCTAGGACCAAGTTGTGGTTTTATATAAGTGTGCTTCTTAGAAACTGTGCCTTGCCTTCCGTCTATATGTGTACAATTCTGCCTCAGTCTCCAAGCCATTTTCCCCAGTGTCTGCCTCATCCTAGAGAGCTGCCATTGTTTCAAAATAGTTACAAACTACTATGTGTAAAACACATGTACAGGATTCCCTGCTATGTGCTTGGCATATGTTATCTCATTTAGTCTTTTTTTTTTTTTAAGATTTATTTTTTATTTATTTATTTTTTTTTGAGAGAGAGAGAGAGCTCGAGCCAGGGTGGGGCGGGGTCAGAGGAAGGGACAAGCAGATTCCCCGCTGAGTACGGAGCCTGATGTGGGGCTCAATCCCATGACTCTGAGATCATGACCTGAGCCAAAGTCAGATATTTAACTGACTGAGCCACATAGGTGCCCCTATCTCAGAGTCCTTAGTTATTCATTATGATTAGAACTTAATCATAATAAAGATCCTGAAAAAAAGATACTATTACTGATTTTTACAGATGACAAAACTGAGTTTCACAAATATTTTAAGTATTTAAGTTGTATTTTAATACAACACAGGAGGTATGTAACAGAGAGGACTGAAAGCGGGCTGTTTGAATTTAAAACTTGCCTTTTTCTGGTGTGCTATAGCAAAACATGGGTAGGGACACATACTAGAGGAGACAGCTTTCTGCCTGTCACCCCCTATCCTGTTTACCGTGCTGAACCATGAGAACTCATAGCTCACGTTCAGGATAGTTATATTATCCTTTTTTTTTTTTTTTAAGATTTTATTTATTTATTTGGCAGAGAGAGACACAGCGAGAGAGGGAACACAAGCAGGGGGAGTGGGAGAGGGAGAAGCAGGCTCCCCGCAGAGCAGGGAGCCCAATGCGGGACTCGATCCCAGGACCCTGGGATCATGACCTGAGCTGAAGGCAGTCACTTAACCAACTGAGCCACCCAGGCACCCGTTATATTATCCTTTTTAATTGAGAAGTTACTAAGAGATATCTATAGCTTGATATTCTCTAATTAAGATGAAATTGAGAAAAGAGCAGTTGCAACCAGAAAACTAGAAATATGGACTGGAGATTTATCATCACACAGATTGTTTTAGATTCCTCTTGCTGCTGTAAAAAATGACCACAAGCTTAGTGGCTTAACACAGATTTATTATCTTACAGTTCAATGGGTCAGAAGTGTGACACAGGATAAAATCGAACTGTCAGCAGGGCTGAATTCCCTTCCAGAAACTCTAGGGGAGACTCAGTTTCCTTGCCTTTTCCAGCTTCTGGAGGTTGCCCACATTCTTTGGCTGGTGGCCTATTTTCTCCATCTTCAAAGCCAGCAAGGTCTCATTTCTGTAACCCTTCTCCCATCATGGCATCTCTCTCTGACGCCAGCAAAAAAGACTCTCTGCTTTTTAAGGACTCATGTGATTAGAAGGGGCACACTGAGATAATCTCCATTGCAAGGCCCATGACCTTCACTACATCTGCAAAGTGCCCTTTCTCATGTGAGGTAGCACAAGTTTTGGGAGTTAGGAGGTAAGCATCTTTGGGGGGCCATGATCTGCTTTCCTCAAAGATGTTTTCTGAACCAGTGAGAATAGATGAGCGTCTCATATTCAGTATCAACTAGAGCCATTTTGATAAACAACACAGCCACCCAAATGACAAGGAAATCCTCTGAAGCAGGGTAGACAGTGTTACTTTATCCTTAATTCTACAGAACTATAAGACTTTTCCTGTGTGGTGGCAATGTGTCTTGCCTTAAAGTGACAGTGGCTCCCACACCTTGCTAGATGATGCCACGTATTCCCACATACTCCCAATTCAGCCCACCTAACCATAGAAGGGGAACCCTTTTGCTTAACCAGAGCAAAGGGATTCCTGTCATTTTCTTTTGTCCTTTCCATAGGTATCTGATTTTGTGATAATTTGAAATCTAGACCTTTTTCTAAGTTATTCAAGTTGACATCTTTTCTTCCTTGCCAATTTCTTCCTATTTGGGCAACGAAAGGCTAGAAGAAGGACACATACCATGCACTGAATCTCCTACTAGTTGGGTCTCTCCACAAATGAGTATCAGTAGTGTCTTCTATCCCCTTCATCAGCTTCTCTGAGGTGCTTGTTACCAAAATTCATTCCCTAGCATGCTACAGATTTACCAAGCCAAAGTCTCTGAGGGTGAAGCTGGGAAAGGAAGTCTGCCCTGGTGATTTACATGCACAGTAAAAAGCACTGAAGGAAATGTGATCAGATAGTATGAATATGAGTATGATCTGACACTTTTATTACCTCGAGAAAGAGGGGAATGATAGAGGAAGCATACCCTGACCAACTCCAGTTCAGAGCTGTTATGCCCTCTTTGGCTATGCAACTATATGACTTGGACAAGTTACATGACTTTGCTGGTCAAAATGTCAATGACTATATATATTGCATTGTGGGCTATTTTATATATCTATATCTCTGTATCTCTATATCTATATCTATATATCTATCTATATCTATATGTCTATATATAGATATATCTTGGGGGTTTTGTGAAGATTAAGTGACCAATGTAATGTTCCCAGCACAGTAGTAGACATGGAGGTGGACCTCCGCATATTACTTTTACATTTCTTCTTGTTTGCTATCACTACTACTCAAAAGGGAGACCGTCTCCCTAAAACTTCGAGGGACGTCTATTGGCAGTCTAAAGTTTCTTTAGGCCATGTCCGTAGGTCGTACGGAGATGCAGTGTGTTTGCCAGAAAATGTAGTCTCTTGCACAATTCAAGAAATGAACACCAATATGCTTTATCAAATAGCGACAACGATAGTCTAATATTTGCAGACCTTGGGATGGGGCTCCTCTTAAAGGTTCCCAAGAGTCCTTCTCCACATAAATGAAGAAGTGTGTGCTCTGCACCTGAGAAGATTGCACGTAAGGAGTAAGCTGCACAGAGAAGACTCTCTGAGGAGGAGAAATAGGGTTGAGGTCTCGTAGAGTCCCCATGGTAAGAGAAAAGAGTAAGAGAGAGAGGAGTGAACAGGCCTGGAAACTGGCAGTAAGGGAGAGAAAACAGGGCAAAAGAGACATAAAATAAATAGAGCACAGAGAAGCTGAGTAGGCTGACAACTCATGATAAATGGTCCTTAGGTTTTGACTCCTGATTCCTGAATCAGAATCCTGCACTAACAAACTACTAAACAGATCAGCCCAAATATGTTTCAGCACCTTCTAGAAACAGCACAGTGTACCAGACAGAATGACCCAGAAATAAAAAAGGCCCATCGCTGTCTTCCAGTATTTTGCAGAATAATAGCAGGAAACCTCAACACATTTGGCACAGGGAACGGGTAGCTAATCAGAAAAAATGAAGCTTATTTCAATGTAGTTAGGCTAAGAAGAAAAAGCCCCATACTTCTTGTTAAAAATAAATGGGGTTTAGTTGCTCAAAGTGATCCCAGTCCACAGATTATCACAGTAAATAATTGCACACCCATCTCTTTTGCAAATCACAAAGCAACCTGCTCCATGCACCTCAGATACCTTTCAAAGCACCACAGAGGGAGATTTTTAATCATTTCAGCAACCAGAGCACCAGCTTTGTTCTCAAATAATGCCAGAAGGTTTCTAACGTCTGTGCTATCCATAGCACTATACCTTTCTGACTTAATGTAGACAGGGGTATGGTTTTGTTTGTTTGTTGCTCAGTTGGTGTTGTCGTATTCCAGAAACAGAACAAGCTGGCAAATCAATGCCACAGGTACAGCTATGTATCTATCCTCCTCCTCTGATTCCTCTTTGCTCGGTTGGGACGGCACGGATGCTGGAGGTATGGCCTGCGTCTGCCGTGCATTCTTAATTTGGGTGAAATGAGTGGAGACGGACTCTAACACATGCTTTTTAAAATTGAAGATCTAAAAATGAGTCCCAGCTGTACCACTAATAGCATGGCACCACTTGGTGAGCATCATCCTGAAGGGTCAGAATCCCATCTTGTTTATCCCTGGGAGAGATGACAAATTATGAACAAATGGCATCAAGATGAACTGTTTAGACTGGCCAAAATAGAAATACAAAATACAAGAACCACAGAAGTGCATCTTTTTAATAACTGCATTTTCAACAATAGTCTAGTGAAAAAATAAGTAAATTATTACATTAACCCCAAAAAAGGACATAATCACTGTATCATCACTAAGAAGACATTAGATACAAGTAAACAAGCAGGTGTTTGCCTGTTGACACACACATATTCTTATCTCAGGAATCTGATTCATTAACCCATAAAGTGAGTAAGACATAAGCTAATTGGAGAGTTCTTACAGTGATAAATGTCTAATGTGAGTGCAAGTTAACTCTGATTTTTGAAATTATTTAAACAGATGGCAAAACTATTTTTAATAACTTGTGAATAAATTTCTGTACCTTATAGAGTTTTGGTTTAAGGCTTAGACCAGACTTCCATGGAAAACACACAAGTGCCTAGCACTGAATCACTTTGACTTATATGGGAATGTCAGGTCCAAGAGGACAGACATTTTTGTCTATTTTTGATCACTGGTGTAGCCACAGTGCCTAGAAGAATGCCTAGTGCATTGTGGGCTATTAACGAATTTTTACAAAACAAAGAAACCAGTAATACTTAACCATTTCATTACAGTTTCTCTGTCAGAATTACCATCATTGGCCAAGCCCAGTAGTAGGCATGGACATCTTTCTTGGGGAATAATATCCACAGGAAGATATGGGACTGAGTGCTAGCCCACAGAAGGTATAGAGCAAGGTGTCTCATGGATGACCTGTCTAATAATGGGCTCTACACTGCCTGAAGCTCAAACAAACTAGCAAATCCAGACAATTATCTCTCCCTCTCTCTCCCTCTGTCTAGCAGCTTTCACCCTCTGTTGCCTTCCAGACACAACTCAAGGAGCTGTCCTTCTTATTTTTCCTGCCCTTTACTTTCTGTGTTAGGAACTATCTGCCCTTCAGTTCTCCCCCACTGTGTTTATATGCATTTAAGAGGATTATTTTTGTTGTACTTGTAACCTCATTTTGCCGTTGATGCAAGACTAGAAATTTGAGGCATTGACATGAGCATTGACATGAAGAAAAATGGGACCAATTGTCTGAATTCACTCTCTCTTTACCAGTTCATTCTTTGGCTTTTCACATTGCTAATGAGGACATAGGAGATTCCAAACATCTTTGTTACTAACCATGAGGAAAACTCTGAAATAACCATCCATGGTTTTGTGTTACCTACAACCATAATCCTTTTTATTAGCTAAATAATGAGGGGAAATATTTTTCTCTTCTCTCTGAATGAAAGGCAACTATGTTGTTCTCTGTCAGTTTCTAGAATTTCACTTCTAAGAAATGGCTTTAAGATGTGTCCGTTACAGAAGAGAACTTTTGATTGCCCTTTGGTATTTTATCAGTGCTTTAATATTTAAAATATCATATTGTATCTCTTATACAGTTAAACATACACTTACAATTTGACCCAGCAATCCCACTCTGGAGTATTTACCACAGAAAAGTGAAAACTTGTGTTCACACAAAAACCTGTACACAAATATTTATAGCAGCATTATTTATAATAGCCCCAAACGGGCAGCAGCCTAAATGGCCTTCCTCGAGTGATCGGATAAATCAACTGTGGTACATCCATACCATAGATACTATACAACAGTAAAAAGGAATAAGCTACTAATATACAAAATAACTTGGATGGATGTCACAGACATTATACTGGGGCACCTGGGTGGCTCAGTCGGTTAAGCGTCTGCCTTTGGCTCAGGTTATAATCCCAGGTCCTGGGATCGAGCCCCGCATTGGGCTGCCTGCTTGGCTGGGAGCCTGCATCTCCCTCCCCTCCCCTCTTGTGCTCTGTCTCCCTATCTCTGTTGCTATCTCTCTCTCTCAAATAAATAAATAAAAGACGTTTAAAAATTAAAAAAAAAAAACACCATTATACTGAGTGAAAGAATCTGGTCTCAAAAGGTCACTACTGGGCGCCTGGGTGGCTCAGTTGGTTAAGCGACTGCCTTCGGCTCAGGTCATGATCCTGGAGTCCCAGGATCGAGTCCCGCATCAGGCTCCCTCCTCGGCAGGGAGTCTGCTTCTCCCTCTGACCCTCCTCCCTCTCATGCTCTCTGTCTCTCATTCTCTCTCTCGCAAATAAATAAAATCTTTAAAAAAAAAAAAGGTCACTACTATTTGATTCCATTTATATGACATTCTGGAAAAGCTAAAACTTTAGTGATGAGGACAGAACAGAGGTTGCCTGGAATTAGGAAAAAGAGGAAGAATGACACTCCAAAAGAATAGTACAAAGGAGATTGGGGGGGTAAGGGAACTGTTCTGTAACCTAACCGTGGTGGTGGTTACATGCATCCCTATATTTGTTAACACATATAGCACTGTACACCAAGAGAAAACAGGTCAGTTTCACTGTGTGAGAACTTAAAAAGTAAAATTGTAAAAATTAAAAAAAAAACTCGTAATATTCTGTAATGAATCTATACCATAGAGAGATGCATGGAAGGGTATTCTCTGAAATGGTATCATCTGCATGGAGGGAGTTCAGAGTGAGAAGACATTTATTTGAAAATAGCTATTTCCTTTCTGAAATATTGTGAAGTAGGTTTATTTTTATTTAGAAATGACCAAGTTACTTCTTTTATTTAACTCATTCTCTTATAACTTTTAGTTACTACTAAGACCCAAATCATTAATGACTATTTTTGTGCAGTATTTTTCTGGCAAGATTAACACTGTTTGTGAATGATGAGTGTTGTTATATTCCTTCGTGCCAAGCTTGGAATCCAAAATGACAAGTGCCATAAGCATTAAAAAAAATATGTAAAATTAATAGTTTCATGCCTAAGAGCCTGTCTTTGCACATGAGATTAGTACACCATTCTTAGTTTCATTTTGTAGTGTAATTTGCCTCTTCGAAGAGTTCACTTTATTCCTTTCAATTGCAAAGCTGGAATGGTCAATATGCCTATAATAAGTTTAGAGAATTAAGTTATTACTACAAGGAAGTTTTCAAAACTCCATCGACTCACAAATATTTTACCCATACTCTTCATAATAGAGCAGATGGAAAGACAGGTACTTTCCCTATTTCTCTTCCTTCCCTGAACTCATCCTCTAATGCCTTTAAAAAGGAAAGCCTGATAGGATAGCACATGTGCAAACAGATGTGCATGTGAAAGAAAAGTGAACGATTGCATACCTTTGTAGCCATATCTTTTTGCTCTACACTTTTTTTTTTTCTAAGATTTTATTTTTTTGACAGAGAGAGAGCACAAGCAGGTGGAGCTGGAGAGGGAGAAGCAGGCTCCACGCTGAGCAGGGAGCCCGATGCAGGGCTCGATCCCAGGACCCCAGGATTGTGACCTGAGCCAAAGGCGGACACCCAACTGACTGAGCCACCCAGGCACCCCGCTCTACACTTTCATTTCAGAATATAGCTACCTTTTCCTATGGTAGCATTTCAGCAAAAGAAAATTAAATAGCCTGTATAATTAATGCTTCCCTTTTATCCCAGGATAGGTTCTTTCCTGTGTTTTGCATATAAAGTAACACAAGGTCTTGGGGGTTTTTTCATCGAGATATTTGAAAAGAAATCCTTGAAATGGCCATGAAGCATGATCTCTAGAAGAACTATGTGCAATATGCTACTCAAACTAAACAAGAATAATAAAATGAGATAATTCAAGTGGATAGTGAGAGGTGAATGAATCATTATGTTCATTTTATGACAACAACTAAATATTTCATGTTTCCATTTTATGTCAGAGGTTAAGCTTTAACTGGAATAAAAAATTTCCTTTCTTGGTAAAATCAGTTGATTTAGCAGTTTTATGCATGAATTGAAGCTTTCAATCAACATTTTTTTCTGTTAAATTTCCCTTTTTATGGGAAATTCTGTGCCTTATTCTTTTTTTTTAAACTTCACTGAAAAGAATCATAAAAGAGCACCAAATGTCTCTTTTTGTTGAAAGAGTTTTTTTTTTAAAGAGACACCACAAAAACCCTTTATTGTCTTGTTTGGAAACTATCTTTTAAAAAAGGCTAATTTTATACTGGAAACTACTATTAAAACTATGTGACTAACATTTCAGTATGAATCATGGTCACAAACAGGGTCACTGTGAATGGCAGAGCTGAGAGCTGCTTGTCAACAACCATTCAAAACCAGATACTTGCATGAGTTCTGTTTTAATTTCCTCTATTTTCCTGTGAAAGGTAGTCTTCCTTTCTTTCATCTCCAAGAGTTCCCCTGAACCTTCCTCTGGCTCTTCTCACATCTGAGCTCCCCCTCTTCTCATAGACAGTGACATTCTCCAGGGTCAATGACCTGTGAATTTAGAGGGTTGCTTGAGGCACTGCCAAAATTCCAGTTGTTGGATACTCATGACAGCCCACAGCCTAAGGCAGAACAAAAGTGAGAGTTAACTGATCATCAGCTAGGCTCAGACCACTGGGAGAAGCTGTCAGGAGCCAGGCCACTGAGTTGATGAACTTCCACAGAGAAGTCATAGGGGATGTGTGGAGCCACAGGGAGGCTGCCTAAGTTTGGAGTCATCAGCGGAGGGCTAAGGAAAGAATTTTCTGGGAATTCCGCTCTATCAAGACAGAGGTTAGGCTTTGAGAAGAAAAAAGAACACTGATTTCACCATAACAAGACTTTCAGCAGTTGCTTTGCCTTTTGCTAAAACCCTTGCCTGCTTCCTTCTCTCTGATTCTGTTCCAGTCTCATTCTTGACCTTCCGAAATTGCTGGCCCGTGTTATTAACGACTTCGTAATATTTATTGATAGAATTTAACATTTGAATAACTTACTCTTTTTTATATATGCAAGACAGTGATTGGGCAGGAAGAGATCTGGGTCCAAATGTTTACTGTGGCACCAGCTGCTTGGTGACTCGGTAAAGTAATGTGAACCTTAGGGATCCCAGCTCTGAAATACCTCCATACTCTATACTGTGAGAGATGAGTGATTCCATAGAGGGGAACCCTTGCAAAAGTTATATGTGCTCTACTAATATATCATATATGTAGTAGAACTGATGCTAGATAGTTCCATTTACATAGCATTGATGGCAGGTGGACTTAATTTTTTCTATGAGCAGTTGAAGTTGCTTACCAAGAAATAGTCTGTCTATATCCATCGCATTTCCTTGAAGCTGAGTAATGAAATAATGAAATTATAATGAATAATTACTAGGTATATCTACGATGATTCTGTTTTTCTGAACACAAGTTTTCTCTACACTGTGACACTCACATTACTTCTGCTAACATGATGACCTTCAGACATTTTTGTGAGACATTGCATGCTGTAGTTAGGATCATAAGTTTGGGAACTAGTCCTGGACTCAAATTTTGGGTCTGTTACTTTTCTGTCTTATAATCTCAGGCCATTTATTTAATTCCCCCAAGCTTCAGTTACTCTTCTTCCACAAACTGGGATAAGACTAGTACTAACATCAAGGGTTGAGAAGAGAATAATCTACAGTAAGTGTCAACAAACATTTTCTGTAACAGACCAGATAGCAAATATTCGAGGCTGTACAGCCCACATCACACAGTGTCTTTCACAACCACTCAGGTCTGTCTTTGTGTTGCAAAAGCAGACCTAGGTAATATGTAAATGAATGGGCATGGCTCTGATAAAATTTTTTTACCAAAATAAGCAGCAAGCCATGGTAGCCCACTGACCCTAGATTGCTGACCACTGATCTACATGAATGCGTAGCACAGTTTTAAACATTAATTTTAATGTAAATTAAATTATATTAATCCTGTGACATAAATTTAAATTTACACCATGATTCCAGAATATGTCACAATCATATGGGACTATCCTACATTACCTCAGAAACTGAAATCGCTAGATCCTGAAGGAAACTACCATGGTATGAAGATTTGTGTGTGAGCAATTCTGCAGTAGAATCTGCTGATCTGAGAGGGAAATAATAATCATGAAACATTTTGCAGTACTTTCAAATCAACTACATCAACAGGCAGTGCTAAAATATTGGAACAAAAGTCAGATGAAATTTTCAGTAAGGTAGGGCCCCATATTTATTCGTGTTTCAAAGTATTCTGTCATCGCCTTCCTAAATGTTGCTAAACATACGCACCTAGTCGAAGCCTAATGTGCTGAACTTGTAACATTACATTCCTGTTCCTTGTCTTCCTAATATAATGAAGCTGATTATGGTCCTTGTTTTAGAATGTTCATCCTATTAGGACAGGCGAATTCATTGGCTACCGAGCACAGCCTTATGTTCACGTTCTTATCATTAGCACTCCTCTAGCTCTGGAGCTGTCGGCGTTTTCAGCCGAAATGCTTGCTTTCAGGGCTTTGCAATTCAGTCATAAAAATTAGCTGCAGGCAGAAACTTGACATATAAAGTCCAGACCCAAGAGAAAAATTTTATTACATTTTTAACAGGGAGAGGGAAGTACATTTGGCCTTTAAAAAAAGCATAAAAATCCTTGTAGTGGACTTGCTCTCCATCCCTTTCTGTCCTGCCATCATTTCAGACTGCATTTGTTCTCTGCCTCCTCCGCTCTCCATATACCCATGGAGGAACCCTACGGACCCCCATGTTCGACAGCTTTACAACAAGGTCCCTTAAGGCTACTGTTCCATTTCAGATTGGACCAAAGCAGCTATTTGAATACCATTTGTCAATGGGAAAAGGAAATTTCAGCCTCTTGCTATATAGCCTTCTATGAATTCAAAATGTGAATCATTATTCTGCCATAATATCGGAACACAGGGTCTGACCTGCATCAAAATGCATGTTTTATGCTTGAGCTCTAGAACTAGCTTGTGTGTGTGAAGACATTTCTTGGGTGCAAGACTGAATTGAGGAAGCTTAACTAACATTTTCTAATTAACTACTGCATAGTGAACTCAATCACGTTGTACTCTGCAACTTTGGTGAGATTACTCATCTTTATTTAAATAAACAAGATGGGTTATAGGATTGAAAGCTTGGACAATAACCATCCCTGCCCTTCCTCAAGTTGACACCCCTGATTTTCAAGAAATATGGTTAGCCACTCATCTAATTGCAGGAATCTGGTAGAAACACATTTCTCAGAAAGGCTCAAGGATATTAAAAATAATGCCTGATCTCATGATTGATAAGAGTAGTGTTCTACCTATTTAATGCCCAATTCAAGGTTATTCTATCCGTTAGAGACAAAGCCTATTTTTATTCCCTTTTAGTTTATTTTCTGTATGGAATATATGATGTAGGACATGTGTCATGCCATACATAATATTATGATTTCCACTGACCTCCATGTTCTTGATTTTAATGGCCGGGCACCGTCCTCATCTCCTGTGGCCTGAGAATAGTGCTCACCCCCTTCTGTGATATTCCTTTTCCCCTGGCTTCCATGACACCTCACACCTGGGTCTCTCCTACCTCTCCAGTCACTCTCTCTCACTTCGCTTTGCTGGTTACTCCTATTCCTCTTACCCCCTAACATTGCAAAGCGCCAGGTCTTCTCTGCTCTTCTTCCAGGCATGATCTCATCCCATCTATATGCCAGTGGCTCCTAAGTGTATATACCCAGCCCTGGTATTTCTCTAAAGTCGCATATCTGACCACCTACCCTCTCCACTGGGATAGACACCCCAAACCCCACATCTTTACAACCAAGTCCTGATCTTTCCCTACAGATCTGTACCACCACAGCCTCCTCTGCCTCAGGAATAGTAGCTCCCTTCCTCAGCTACTCAGGCCAAAAACTTCAGAATCATTCTTGACCTTTTTTCCCTCTCACTCTTCATATCCACTGTGCCAGGGAATTCTGATGGCTCTGACTTTAAACCAATTTATAATCTGACCACTTCTCGCTTCCTCTACGGTTACTGTTGTAACACGAGGAACTTTTCACTACTCAACCGTTCAAAAGCTCCAGATTTCCCATTGTGAGTGGCAGTTCTTACAGTGGCCCATACAGTCCTACCCAGGTGAGTTCTCCATCCCCTGTATGACCACACGGCTGCCCCTGTCTGACCGCCTCACTCCATACCAGCCCCTGGGCCTCCTTTCTGTTCTTCTAACATCACCACATACTCTCCCTTCTTGGGAATTTGTGCTCGCTGCTCCTCTGCCTGCAATACTCCCCTGTAACACATCTACCTGGCTAACACCCCTGCCTCCTTCAAGCCTTTGCTCAAATGTCACCATTTCCGTGTGCCCTGTTTTGACCCCCTATTTAAAATTGCAGACTCACCAGACTCACCCGACTGCTGGCGTTCCTGGCCTGTACTTTTTCTCCTTTTCCCATATATTTAATCACCTTTGAACACACTGTATCATTTTTGCCCATTCTCTATCACCCTGCAGGAGGACAAAAGTCCCATGGGAGCTGAAGGTTTTGCTTTGTTCTCTTACATATCCCAAGCACCAAGAGCAGTGCCTGGCACATAGAAGTAACTCAATAAATATCTAAAGTGCTAAATGCATGCATAACCACTGAAAAAAATTGTAACATATAACAATCGAAAGTCAAGCATTCACAATAAACAGCACAATGCCAAATGATCTGTTAAATATTTTAATTTAGGGGAGATGATTTTTTACAAGTAATATTTGTTTTAAATTATTCTTATTAGCATTTTAAAAGATTGATTTTTATATCATTAAGGATGGATGGTGACATTCTGTATTAAGCAAGTTTTTTATTTAAAGTCAATGTAATTAACATATACTGTATTATTAGTTTCAGAGGTAGAATTTAGTGATTCATTGGTTGCATTCAATATTAAGCAAGTGTTAAAGAAATAATAGTTACATTGTCATAGAGTTCTAAATAAAATTTTTGCGTGGAAAATTAGGCAGCCTCTTGATTTAGGTAATAAACTGTCCAAAAGAGATAAGCTCAGTTACAGATTTAACTAAGTGGCTCACAGCAAAAACCATTTTGTACATTGGCAACAAAAGCAAAAACATGGGAAGATTTTTCCTCAAAGTTTTCGATGTTGTTATTTCTTCCTAAAACACCGTAATTGATTTACCTATGCATGCTGACTGGAAACAAGCACTCAGCAGTCCTTTTAATCTCTGGTTTATAGAACCTCTTGCACTGTGGGTTCGTTTTGCCTCATGTTCTGCTTTCTCCACTCCAGAGGTTTTGATCATATCCAGTTTCTCTTAATGAAGGTGATTAGAGGGTGAAAACTAGCAATAACTTTGGTGGGGGAAAGTAGAAGGTTCCATTAGGCATTGAATTCTATCCAATTTAGTTAAAGCTATTATTGATACTGATTCAGAATTTTATATTAACTCATTGAAAATCTTGAAGAATAATGATGGTGGCATCAATGCTTATAACTTAATGATAATAGAATATGTTAAGTGCTCAAAAATAATAAAATAGATCTAGATTACAACTCCTCACTCAAATCACTACAATTTTTCAATTCTTACCATTCCCAGAATACAATTTTAGGTAGAAATAAAAACAAGAGTTAGATGCAATATGCAGTAGACCTAATAGGACCTAGAAGCCAGAGTTAAGTTGAAAATTATGGTCCCTAATGTAATTGTGTTGCAGAGCCTTTCAGGAAAAATACAAACCATGAAATAAAACTTGTATGAAGCCCTTACTGAAACCTTATTTTTATACACTTGCTTTTTGGATGATTTGCATTTCTAATTTTACATCTTTAGTTGAGTGTGCCGTAAGCAAAATTATGAAAACATATTTCTCATTAGAGTAGGTGGAATCCCCTGCATATAATTGAGCCTAATCAATGAATAGGAATTTCCTTTCTGCAATGAATGTTGTTGCTGTCCCATAATCTGTATTTTACTTACCTGTTAACAGTGCCTTAGCACAGGGGCGCCTGGGTGGCTCAGTCGTTAAGCGTCTGCCTTCGGCTCAGGTCATGATCCCAGGATCCTGGGATCGAGCCCCACATCAGGCTCCCCACTCCGCGGGAAGCCTGCTTCTCCCTCTGCCATTACCCCTGCTTGTGTTCCCTCTCTCGCTGTGTCTCTCTCTGTCAAATAAATAAATAAAATCTTAAAAAACAAAACAAAACAAAACAATGCTTTAGCACAAAGAGGGAAGGAATTATTAATTTTTTAGCTACTAAAATAGCCTAATCAAGTCTCACAACTCCCACTCATAAAAACAAAAATTTTTTAATTAGAGTAAAATCATGACAGATTATCTCCTCAAATTATATGAACAGGAAAATTGTAAATTTTCAGCAAAATATATTTTAATATCATTCAGCTGTTTTGCATAAAGCATTTAATGTTATGAAAAAATTAAAAGTTGAACTATGTGCATAATAACTTATACTGCTAAAGATACTTATGGCTGTATCTCTTGAACTTTCCAGACCAGCACACCTAACGGTGGAGCCAGTTTAAGTTCTTTATGCTTATTTCAGTGCCAAAACTATTTTGAAAATAATCTATCATCGGAAGCTTATTGTTGCATTAGTTAACAAGTGAGATCCAGTTACACTGAATCTCTCGATTTAAAAACAAAATTGGGTTGACACGTTTCAGGGCTTCTCTGATGAGTTGTCATGATATTTTGATTCAACAGACATTTGTAGAACTATGAAGGTACAAATAGCAAGGGATTGGTTTTGTTTTTCAATTGTTTTGAGCTCGGTCAGGAAGACTTCTAAACATAGATACCCAATATGAAGCCACGAGGTAGAAAAGAGCAAGATTTTTCAGGCTATTGGTGGACGTTTTTGTAAGTTCATCCTCTTTTAAGAGGTCCAGTCACCTGTGTCCAGGGATGGATGTGAATGGTCTCTGATACACAGGTTAGTCTTCCTTATTGTCTCAGGGAAGAATAAAAGGGCTTTACCGTTACGAAAAAGATGACTGGAAGAGTTCTATATTTACAACTAATGGTGTAATTTTGAAGTAAGAATCCCAAACAACTCATAATCCCTGTGAACTCTGTATACAACACTCAATATCTATTCTTACTATAGTGATCTTATTATGAATAATAAAAATATTCATAACTTTGCCTTCCGGTTGTCGATAAGGGGCTCAGTTGGGGGGGGGGGGAATACATCCCGATTTCTCCTCTTTCTCACTGTGTTGGTTAAGATAATGACAACTGTTCTAATGAAGAGGAAAAAGAAAATCTTAAGAGCTTAATAGAATAGAAGTTTATTTTTGGATCACATGAAATGAAGTCCATTGGTGCCACAGATTGTTGATGGAGGGTTCTGTTCCATGCAATCATTTAGGAATCCTGTCACATTCAACAAATGGCCAAAGTCACCATGGGTATTGAAATCCAGACCGGACATTAGAGAAATGAGTGAGTTTTTTAGGGAAGAGGAACAGAATTAATAGATCAGGCCTGGAAGTTTCATTTATCATTTTTGCCCCCCCGCCACTGGCCAGAACTCAGTCATATGGCTAACTTAACTGCAAGGGAGGCTGGAAATGTTACTTGGCTGTCTGCCTAGAAGGAAAGGAATACACATTTGGTGAATGACTAGCTGGTCTCTGCCACAGTCATGTTTTGTTTGTTTGTTTGTTTGCTGTTTGTCTCCATGATGACAACTAACAATTCTGCATAGAGTTGGAAAATTCTTCCCTGCACTACATTTCATATATACATGCAATAAAGAGATTTTTAAGGTCTTCCCATTTTGATACAAGTATGTCTAAAGAATGGAAATTTCAACCACTGTTGTTTACAAAATTTATGATTTTCACCACTGTGTTAAGCTCCTTAAAAAAATGAAAAAGGTGAACTCTTGGAGACAGTGTCTTTGGTGAATGATGCAGCAGCCGGGGAATTGGGGGTGAAAAGTAGCCCCAATGAAGGCTACCATACTTCAGCTCTGTCTTCTGTGATGTGACCCCTTCAGTGTATATATCCTTCCGGTTACTTTTCCAATCAATTTCACACTCACTAAAAAATGCTTTCTTGAAAAATTCCTCTGCAACTATTTTCCATTAAACAGTTGTTCAGAGGTCTTCACAGGGCTCACTTTTTAAATACTGAGAATCAAAGACAAACATCAAGTCATCTAGAGGTTTGATACAGTCCTTTATGTAAGCTTTAATAAAACTATAAGATAAATAATAGAAGTAACCTGAACCTAACAACCAGTTGTTCTACAATGTTTTTGAGCACTTTAAAAGATGTCCCTTGTTAGTGTCGGTAAACAAAGGCACATTTTTTACAGCTCGCCGACCTCCTTTTGGCTCAAAACAGATTCTAGCATATTTACAATCCAAGTTTTCAACCACATATTCTCTTAAAAGAAACATCACCTTCCAAAATTCTGCTTCCAAGATGAACTTTTTTGTTTGCGTTTTTTTTTTCCTCCACTAGCCAGAGTTTTCTTTTTAAAATTGTAAAAAAAAAAAAAAGCTCAGTTTTAAAATGCCAATGAAGAACGATGGTTTCATGGAGCATAGCTTCATGCTTCTTTATGAGCCAGATGCTAAAATAAATGTAGGCTCATTTACATCACCAAATTAAAAATTGTATTTGAAATAAGAAACTAAGGGTGGCCTATACAGTTGAGATTCACTGCTGTTTATTCCTGACTGGCAGCATCTGGGCATTAAGTTTCATGTCTGTGACAGTCTTTCAGTGTTTCAGATTGTTCATTCTCATTTATCTTAGTATTTTCACTGGTGTCAAATTTGCACTTCAAAATAACTATTTTTATCCGTGACCCATTTCAAAATATGATTTTTACACTTTACTGTAAGGATATCTATTCACAGAGGTTTAGTACAGCCCTTTCTGTAATAATAAATGCAAAATGAAACATAAAAATGTTCATGAGTATGAATTGGTGAAATAAGCAAGGATCCACGTATTACAACACTCTATAGCTATCAGAATGACAGAGTAGAGCTATTTGTACTGATGTAATCTAACTCGTACTCTGTAAGGCATATGTTTGTGTACATATATATATATATATATATATATATATATATATACATTTACATGTACCTACGCATATGTTTGTATATGCATATTAGCTGAGAAATGTATAGAAAGAACTGTTTCTATGGTTACCTGTGGAGGAGTGAAGCCACAGCATGGAATGTGGATGGAAGCTTTTTATTTTTCATCTTATACCTTTCTTAACTGTTTGAATTTTTTTTACCATGACTGTCTGATCTCCCATGTCATTCATTTTATATATGTGTGTGTATACATATATACATACATATGGTATATATACATATATGTAGATGTCATATATATACACAACCTGGTAGTACCTGTCTCTAAAGAAGTTTTACTATAACTAAGGAATAAGAATGTTAAAGATGGAGAAAACCTCAAGCCCCAAATAACTTCGTAGTGTTTAAATTCTGCTTTTCATTTCTACCGTGCTCTGTCTGTTCCACTTATCAGCTAAGCTCATTTCCACCTGAGAGTTAAGGGCAACAGCTTCTCTGATCAGAGCTGGGAAACTTGTAACTGGGAGCCAGGCCATAGCTTTAAACCAGCAGCATCCATGGAAACTAAATACCAGAAATTAGCAGCGGTTGCAAAATGTAGTCCCAGCCCACTCCCCCTCCTGTCTAATTACTCACTAACTGTTTCCTAACTATGTGCAGCCAGGCTGCAGTGATTGGGGTAGGAAGAGCGCAGACCTTTCTGAATAAGGCAAGGCTTACTCTGGAATAAGGTGAGGCTACCCAAAACCTAACTGCCGTTAAAGTGAGGTAAGAGTTCCTATTACTTCCATCAAATTCATTCTGCCCCAGGAAAAAGATGATTTGATCCTAATGATGCTAACAGCATTTCAAGAGCCTCCAGAGAAAATGCCTCTTTTCCAAAATGCAGATCACTAAATCATACTGTACCATTTAACAATGCCTGCCACGCAGATTTTGAGGCTTCATCCCAACTTACCTTGTTTTAGCCATCTTAGGATTCCAGTCCATCGTTTTCTCCAAATTCGCCCTTTAGTGCCTAGGACACAATCTCTAGGCATACGGGTCTTCAAACCCTCATGACTCCTCTTAGCCATTCAAGAGAGCCCAGGCTCCAGCTGCGGTCTGGCCTGACACTCCCTCTGAAGGCCTACATTGCCTTCTTTGGCAACAGGCAAAACCCACAGGTACCCGAACCTGCTCTGCACCTAAGTCAACAGAAAAGCTTGTGACATAAATAGGTTCTTGATTTTCGGGGGATGCTGATACACAGACAGGTCTGAAATCCCTTCTCTGGGTTCACTGCTTCTGAGTCCCGTGTCCTGGAGCACCACCAGTGTTGCTTCATCCCTTCTGGGGATGGGATGAAGGGGTCCCTATACTCCATCACGCCTAAGCACCCTTTTCGTATGTAACCTGTCTTCAGTTTCTTTAACTCCCAGTTGCCTTATGAACTATTCAGCTCTTTCTGTTGGTGCTGGCAGCTTTTATACCAACAGAGTAATAGTCATTCCTTCGCTTTAGGCCACAGTTCCCTCTGTTGCTCTGCTCCCTGAAGGCCTATGCTTCCAGACTCTTTCTTGATTCACGATGAGTGTCCTGCTTTCCCAAGTGGCCATTAACGGGGACCCAAGGGGAGTCACCATTAGTATCCACTGAGAGGCTTTTTAGCCCAAGGTGGGAGACATGGCTTTTGGGCCCCCAATCCTCCTTATAGGCTCTGAGGCTCAGGACTCCATGAGCCTCCTCTGGTAGGTCTCATTCCGAGGGATGTATTGGTGATGTCATTCATTGATGGACATTGTTATTGTCGTGTAGGTTTTAGAAAGGGGGCTTCTGTTACTAAGAACTGCTCAAAAGATTATTATACATACTC
Organism: Mirounga leonina; assembly: GCF_011800145.1. NCBI lineage: Eukaryota > Metazoa > Chordata > Mammalia > Carnivora > Phocidae > Mirounga > Mirounga leonina. Next base: position 14,918,782 of record NW_023270158.1, read on the forward strand.
TTAGCAATGAGTAAGAGACCGGATTAAAATGAAAATCTTCACTTAAGAGATTTGAGTTTGATGGTTTGATTTACGGTGTGAGTTGCAATGCCTATAAAAATCTTCTGCAGTTATCTTAAAGTTTACATGGGAGGAAACACTTTTTTTTAAGTAAAAAGGAGATGAATACAATTCCAGTGTAATTTATCTTAAGAGACTTTAGCCTGTAGTCAAGGAAGATTGGGGAAATTTTTCATTGATCGTGCATGACTGAGTAATACCATTTCAAAGGACTTGCTGGACATAGAAAGCCATTGTTAAATAATTTTACACACACCCCATACTCATAGATTTGAAACACAATGTTGGGAGATAGTCCATAAGACAAAGTATGAATTTTTATGCTGATAGGCATAGTTGCTCATAGGTTCCAGAAGTGTTAAATACAATATTGTGGCTTTGATTACATAACACATTTTCTATTCCCACTCAAATGTGGTTTAACATAGTTGCCTGGATTTGGATTCTAATTTATCTGCCTTAGACTCTCACATAGGTATGCAATTACTTCTTTCAGTTTTGAGAAGAATACGTTACTATGAGCAGTTCCTGAAAATAGGACAGTATTTCAGAGTTCTCTGGAATTGAAGGTTTATTGTTTATTTGTTATCTTGTTTGCTTGTTTGTGAATGACCATAAAGTAAATCCTCTATGGGACAAGGAAAAATATCTTATGTTTCCTTATGGATTTAATCTCTGAAACTTTTACACTATCACTAATGATGTCCTGGGAGTCCTTGGAGCTAAAATAACAGGGTGTACCGTTCATAAATTTTTATTTAGATGCAACCCTTGCTTGCAAATAAGTTTACAGTCTGGTAAAGAAGCAAAGTCATAATGAACCTGAAGAAATGGACTGAATTTAGACAGTATCTAGAGAATATAACAAGGGCTTGTATGGCCACTTGGGAAGATGATGGGAGAAATTGATGGGAATATTTGATAAAGGCTTTCTGGATGGGCTGGATCAAGTCTAAGTTCTAAAAGACAGCCCTGGAATGGTAGGTAAGACAGCAACTTCAAGTGAAATTGGAGATGGGAAAACAATTGAGAATGGAAGGTGGCAAGAGAGGGTGTGTCTCATACTGAAATTCATCAGAACAATACAGCAGTGAAGAGCCTTCACTTCAGCACTTGCTCTTTTATCTTTTGGATCGGTTAACCTTGAGTTCAGTGCTTATGGAGACTAATACAGAATGAAGGGAAACATGGCATGATCTATTAACTCAAAAAGCCTGGAAACGTTGGGTGTGTGGAAAGAAAGCATGGCAATACGAAAATCAAGTAGCGGAACTCTTGTTAGGAGAAAACTAGTTCTGTTTTATCAAGAGATACTTTGTATCTTGGTACCTAGTAGGCACTGGATTTGTTAGGGCTGTGTATCATCGTTTTTACCAGTACTAACACTCCCTACTTACTGAGCGATGACTATCTGTGCTAATTTACAATGTGCTTACATGCTCTGTATACCTTATTCACACATTTAATCCTCATAATAAACTCAGGAGTTAAATATTCTTACACTCAGTTTTGCAAATGAGAAAGTTAAAGTTATTAGAGAGGTTAAGTGACATAACTTGGTTAAGGTCAAAAGAGACAGTATGTGGTTGAGTTTTATTTGGACATAGATTTAGCTGACTCGGGGACCTGGATTCCAAACACTACCCTGATGCTTTAGAATAGGGATTACAAATTGATGACCAGAGCACAAAATCAACCAGGGGGTCTGCTTTGTTCAGCCCACATTGTGTGTTTTCAGAGACTTTGTGCATTTTTATAAAGAGTGTTAACTGGTATCACTGTGCATCATTGCCTTAAACCATCTTGGCATATAAGATTTCAGTCACTTGTTTAACAAGGTTATAGGTTGAATATTCCCCTAGTTTATCTAAAATTTATTTATATTTAAACTAAAAAGTATAAACATATATATAATTTTATTTATTTTATATACATACATATAAACAAACTAGTACAACACATATTTAAAGAAAGTTCCATCATTTATGCTGAAGAATACAAAGGGGAAACATCATTTGGGGAAAATAGTACATTCTTAAAGTGTCCAGGGGCATTGATTTTGCAATCTTGAGGTGACAAGTTTTCAAAGATTCCTTTTTTCTATTCTCATTTCACATCTTGCTTTCCATGAGTGCACACAGCCAGAGGGATTCTCTTCTGTAATCCCCATCCATATGCCTCTGCCAGCCAATTAATTGCTCATTAATGCATCAACCTAGGTGTTAATTTGTTGACAGACAGACAGACACATTTAAGAAAGAGGTAGGAGAAACCATAATCACAGTGAATTTATTGTCGAATTTCTTGTCCCAAGTATGTATTTTCAGCTACTGTGATAATTTCTCATTGATGTTCTATTATAACTATAGTTTGCTTTTGTTTTATATCATCTTCCATTATGAAGCTGTATTTTGTTTTCAGAATAAGGACATTCTGAGGGAGCGGCTATTCTTTAAAAATTCATTTTTGACTTTCCCACAAGCTGGTGAACCAGTTAATATTCAAATGTTTGTAAAATTATGTCATACTCCTAAAGGTCTATAATAAGTCCATTAACTAGAGAAAGAATGGTTGAAAATTTAGATGATGTAACCAGTGATTTTAATACAGAAGTGGTTTTCACATTTTTAACACATAAAAATAATTTTAAGATGGATTTATGAAATTCCAGGTAAACATTATGATAATAAAGCCTCACAAATGATATCTTAATATCTTAAACGGAATAGCTTATTTTTTTAAACTTTTAGCCTCTTTATTGTCATTGGATAAATCATCAGTGTTTCAGTTATTTCTTTTCAAAGGTTCCAGCAGGACAAACATGTTTGTTTTGATAAACAACTGTAGGTTTTCATTTCTGTTCACTCAAATAGACAAAAAAAAGATACCTAAAAGCAGCATGAATCCCCCAACACCTTCCTGTGAGATTATAACACATATATAAAATAATTAGTATTTTCTAATGTCATATTTTAAGCAGATCACAGATTCTTAACCCAGGATTCTTGGGTGTATGAATGAATTTCAAGGGGCTTTAAAATTGTAAACATACAAAATATTTTCAGGGCTGGGCAAGGACTTTTTCTTTCATCATCAGTTCTTTCAAGAAAATGGAATGCCAAAAAATTTAAGGCTGACTTGGAGGAAGGAATTAGAGGTTACTGGGATGAGGCTTTCTTATTGAACTGTCTCTTTTGCATAATTTGAATAAGAGCTAGTTGTGTGAGTTAGGCTGCTATTATTCACTCTCAGCACCTAATAGTGGCAAAATGTCTTTCCTGAGCGTGGTTATTTATTCATTAACTTTCCAATAAGGATTTATTGAATGCCTACTACATGTTAGGTAATGTTTACCAAAATAGGGATATCAGAAAGATGACCAATTTTGAGAGTCAGATGTCAAGTCAGATGTCAAGTCAAACTGCTGACATGTCAAGTGGGAGATGCTTTTGGGAGATCCAAGCGGATTCAGTCCATGCAGAAGAGAAGGACAAGCAAAGGACTTAGATTTGGAGATCAGTAGAATGTGGGTGGTAAAGACATTCAAGTCCTTGATATATATGAACCTATCCATGTATCCATAGTGTGAGAAGAGGGTTAAAGGAAGAAACAGCCAAACATAAAATACATATACATACATATATATGTTTATAAGTATAAATTTATTTATTTATTTATTATTTATTTATTTATTTGCAGAGAATTCGTTCACACAATTATGGGGACCAAGTAGTCTCTACTTGACTATCTTTGCATTTAATGCTGAAGCCTCAAGTTCACTGGTGGGTTGTCAGGAAGAGAAGATGATAAGCCAGATAGAAGCCCTTGAGCATGAACTGGGCTCGCAGTTTATAGGACATGGAGTCAAGTGAGAAGATTATGAGCAGGCATGAACTCTACTGAAGAGACAAACACATATCAGTTCTTACTCCCTCTGACCTTACCAACAAGAATGAGCTAGGGCCCTTCATCATAGAACTAAACATACACATGTCCTGCCCAGAAGTCAGAGACACTGAAGGAAGATACAGGGGAAAAGAGAGCAATTTCAGGCCCAACTGCTACTTCATGTCAATAAAGTGAGTTGGCATATCAGCGAGAATGTGCATGCATGCACACGCACGTGCAAACACACACACACATACACACACACACCCCAAAATGGCTGCTGCTTCCCTTACATCCTTTCATTAGTATGAGAGACTCTCTCTCATAGCTTACCCTGAAGGACACATATGAGAAAATGGAATTCTGAGAAATGCAGGTTAGCCTAGCCAAATCAGGACATTATAAAGCTATCACATTGTGGACTCTCAAAGATGGCAGGCCTTGGTGGGTGTTAGAGTAAGGGGTCTCTGTAATCATTGTGCTTCATGAAAATGTTGGCACTTGGGGGATAATGAAGGAAGTAATGTAGAAATCAGAGGGTGGGACCATAGAATCAGCTTGTTTATCGTCACAGCGGTTCCAAGAGCATTGCTCACATGTATGTATGCAAATTAGATAAACAAGGGGATTAGGATATAATGAATTTACTCAATTTGCCTCTCTATTATCAGCCATCCCGAGCAGCCATTCCTAATATTGAAAGGAAATGTCCACTTTCCACCTTTTTTTTCAGGCAATGTTTTTCTAAGATGAATAGTCTTGATTATTACAGTGAGAATGGAAGGTTCTCTGAAAACTTTAAGAGTAGTTGAACAAACAGAAGTGACTGTGTTGGCTTAAATAAAGGAGAGAGCAAAAATACTGTTCACATCTCTTCTCTGGCTCTTCAAAAAGAGCACATATGATATAACCTTATTTATTGTCATGAAAAGCTCTAAGTGGAAGGGTTTCATTCATACTGTACCAAAACCCTGTTTTTGGAGTAAGATGTTGATGGAAAGAAAGATGTTGATGGGAGCTAGTTTAAAAATAAGCACAGGGCGCCTGGGTGGCTCAGTTGGTTAAGCGACTGCCTTCGGCTCAGGTCATGATCCTGGAGTCCCTGGATAGAGTCCCACATCGGGCTCCCTGCTCTGCAGGGAGTCTGCTTCTCCCTCCGACCCTCACCCCTCTCATATGCTCTCTCTCATTCTCTCTCTCTCAAATAAATAAATAAAGTCTTTAAAAAAAAATAAGCACAGATTTGGGGCACCTGGGTGGCTCAGTCGGTTAAATGTCTGCCTTCGACTTAGGTCATGATCCCAGGGTCCTGGGATTGAGCCCCAGGTCGGGCTCCCTGCTCAGCAGAGAGCCTGCTTCTCCCTCCCCCTCTGTCTGATGCTCTGCCTACTTGTGCTCTCTCTCTCTATCAAATAAATAAATAAAATATTTTTTAAAATAAAAATAGGCACAGATTCAACAGAGCTGATCTAAAATTTTCACTTGTATTGAGGAAACCCACATAGTCCCTAACTATGGATGAGGAAGGTGTCTCTTCCAATACTTACATTTTGTTAATAATATGTTTCCAACGAGTATCACTAATCAATAGTATATACAATGATATTTTTCTCAGCATATTTAGAGTCACAGAGCTGATCTTGACTGATAGAGAGCTGTTTCTCCAAGAGCCCTCTGTGACTGTTGACTGCTGGAGAAAAGAGATAGTAGAGGAAGATAGTGCATGATCTGTGGTGCTACCTTGAAGTAGAATATATGGTGACATTTTAATGCTATAATTTATTTTTTCTAAATTATAAAAGCAACATTTTCACATTGTATACATTTAGGAAAATAAAGACAGATATAAAGAAGACAAGAAAGAAATAACCAAGGGGCACCTGGGTGGCTCAGTTGGTTGGGCGGCTGCCTTCAGCTCAGGTCATGATTCCTGCGTTGTCCTGGGATCAAGCCCTGCATCGGGCTCCCTGCTCAACAGGGAGTCTGCTTCTCCCTCCCTCTGCTGTTGTGCTCTCACTTTCTCTCTCTCTCTCTCTCTCTCTCTCTCTCTCTCTCTCTCCCTCTCAAATAAAAAAATAAAAGCTTAAAAGAAAGAAATAACTAAGATGCGTCAAAAAGTGCTTTAAAACTTTATCCATGGAATCTTAAGAGTCTCTTTGCTATTTCAAATGAGAAAGTCAAGAAGCATAAATTTGACTAAATAGTGGTAGAAAAAAGTACTAATTAAGTAATGTTTCAGAATCGCAATTTTCTGCTCATAAGAACTGGTTATGTTTAATAACTTTATTAATTTTGTCTTAATTTTTGTTATCACAGTCTTTTTACTATGTGTTGCACATGGTCATGGTAAATTAAAGTATTGGATCAATTAACTTAATCAGATCAATGAGTATTTTCATTAATCTGAGATAGTGTTTGATTCAGAATGCACATCCAGTCAGCAAAACTTGCCATTAAGTTTTCAATGCAGGGTATTCCAACAGCCAGCACCAAGGAGTTAAAATGCTATGAAACATCATCCAGATATGAACAAATGGCTTTAGCCTTTCCTTTATCTTGGACTTTGTGAAAATCGCCAAAGTTTTACCTCTTTCAATATTTTATCTGTGTCAATTAGATACACTAAAGAGCATTGCCCACAAGATTCAAGTGTTAAGGGAAAAAGCAAGCTTATTAATATAATGACAGAACACCAATAATGTAAATTAGTCTGTAAATATGTTCGAGAAAGTATTCATCTTTATGAAATGATGTAATTGGTCATTTTTCTATAGACAAGAAGACTCCGTTGTTTTATCTATAACTTTCCACACAGAGAGTTGCTAATATTAGAACATAAATTTAAAAATCACTCTATAATAGTGATGGGCACAAAAACAGACTTCAGAAAATCATATACTTCTTTAGATAAGAAAGCTGTAAAGATAGGGCGCCTGGGTGGCTCAGTTGGTTAAGCGACTGCCTTCAGCTCAGGTCATGATCCTGGAGTCCCGGGATCGAGTCCCACATCGGGCTCCCTGCTCAGCGGGGGGTCTGCTTCTCCCTCTGCCCTCTGCCCTCTTCCCTCTCGTGCTCTCTGTCTCTCATTCTCTCTCTCTCAAATAAATAAATAAAATCTTAAAAAAAAAAAAAGAAAGCTGTAAAGATATTCTCAAGTGATAACCTTTATTAGATTCTGACAAGTCTCAGATGCTACTTTACAATCCCTTTTATTAAAGACATCTTAAGGGTATAAACCTTCTAGATCAGTGTCTCATAAGCCTTGCATAAGGCACTTGTGATTAAAAGCCACATGAAAAACCTCCCAATAGCTCACAAAAGAGTAACCAGGCTGTCTATCATTGGGTTGTGTGTGCAAGTTGTAAAAAGATACACCATGAGAGAGGATGAAATTATAGAAAGTGAGATTGGGAACCCCAAAAGAATGGAAAAATTTAAGAAAAATGTCACAGCTTCTCAAGATATTGCAGGTTTAGAGTCAATAAAAATACTTTTCAACATGGGGGGGAGATGTCTCTTGAACGTGAGGTTCTATGATCAGGAAAGAGGGATGAAAGTTCGAATAGCAGGGTTACTTTCAAGTGACTTTAAAGATGCCAATAGTAGAGTGGATTGCAAAGGAAGATACAAGATTCTAAAGAGAAATAACTTATCTTTCTCAAGAATGAAAATAACTGAAAGAAGTAGCTTTGGTCGTAGTCTAGAAATGAAAATAACTGCATTTTTTTTAAGTATTGAAAATATCTATGAATGCAATCGACTTCTGCAACTTCCTGATCACCTCAGCACAGAAAATTCCCTCCCCTTCTCAGGTTCAGTTGTTTAAACTGTTTCTGTGGCGTCTCAAACTGCTACCATTTCTCCTTTTGTGGAATGTGGACCTAAAAATCAAGCCTCATAGTGTATCTTAGGTTTAGAAGCTTTCCGAAGTATTTCGCTAAGCCACTATGGAGGGGAGACAAGCAGACTGTATGAAAACACCAGCAGTTACACTGAATACTTTTAATATAATGCTGACTAACAAAACGCCTTCTAGGCAGGAATGAAGAAAACACAAAACAGTGAGTTCACTGAATGTTCATTCGCATTTTAAATAATAAACATCCTGCATGAGCTATCATTATGTCCTACATGAACCATGTTTTACAAGCTTATGAAGCTTCCTAAAGAATATTTCATTAATCTTGAAAGCCACATAAACCTAAAAATTATGGTTTATATTTTTAAAACATAAGAAAAGAAGGCTTTGTGCATATCTAAATTACACCCTTTTAAGACCTTGAGTGTTAGAGGGGCGCCTGAGTGGCTCAGTCGGTTAAGTGTCTAACTCTTGATTTCGGCTCAGGTCATGATCTCAGGGTCATGAGATCAAGCCCTGTGTTGGGCTTTATTAATTAATAAATAAATAAATCTTTTTAAAAAAGACCTTGAGTATTAGGATACTTGGAGGGAGGTGTCTCATTAAAACTCACAGATATAGCAAAATGCAATTTGAATTGGAACTTTCACAGTATACATAAAAAACCGCAAAACAACCCCCCTTTTTTAAGATTTATTTATTTATCTGAGAGAGAGAGATCACACACAGGGGGGGGGGGGGGGGGAGAGCAGAGGAAGAGGGAGAGACTCTCAAGCAGACTCCCCACTAAGCACAGAGCCTGATGCAGCCTATAGGAAAGGGAAAAATTAAGTCCAGGGCATGAGGCTTCATCATAAAGGAGACAACCAGAAAATTGCACACATTACTTCTTCCTGCATCTCATTAGCCCAGTCTCAGTCATGTGGCCATACCTACCTGCAAGGCAGGAGTAGAAATGTCATCTATAGCTGGGTAGCCGTGGGGGTTATATTACTAAAAGGAAGAGGGATAACAGACACTGGGAGGCACTTAGTGATCTCTGCCTTAATAGATATCAGCCAGGGTTTTGAGAAAACAGATTAAGCACATTAAAAAAAAAAAAAAAGGGAAACCAAGGCAGTGTCAGGACATGGTCTGTTCAAGAGGATGACAGCAACCTATATATGTAACAGTTACATTTGAATAAGCTGTTGGGGACATTTCAGTATCCTTCACCACCACCACTAACATCCCTTTCTTTCCTCCTCCTTTCATTTTTTTCCCTCTCAGTCCTTCTTTCATATTCCTAATCTATAGCCCCCTGTTTCCTTTTTTCTTATGTCAACTGCTTGTGATACTGAGGTCTAAAGAATTTGCTGATCACTGACCACAGATAAATTCTTTCTCTCTGTTTGTTAATGGTTGATTGAAGTATATGTGGAGACTGGAAATGGAATACTTTCCTTTAAAAATGTGAGACTCTAGGGGCACCTAGGTGGCTCAGATGGTTAAGCGTCTGCCTTCGGCTCGGGTCATGATCCCAGGGTCCTGGGAACAAGCCCCACATAGGGCTCCTGGCTCGGTGGGAAGCCTGCTTCTCCCTCTCCCTCTACCTCTCCCCCTGCCCATGCTCTCTCTCTCTCTCTGTATCTCTGTGTCTCAAATGAATAAATAAAAAATCTTAAGAAAAAAATAAATAAATAAAAATGTGAGACTCTAGAAGGATGGGAAAGTACCACAAGAGTTAAAAGAAGCATTGAAGGATTTAATATGGAGACTGTGTAGTTAATGGAGCAAAAGTAAAAGAGTTGTCTAATCAAGATGCAGTCCCAAGAATATGAGATTGATAAAGGGCTCTGCAATAAAAACCTAAAAATGTCTGCATTATGAAAAAAAAGGAAGTCTACTTTGTGAATGACTCAAAACAATTTTAGAAATGCACAAAATCATGAGTAGTTCTGATGTCTTTGTCAGAAAGCAAACCACAAGTCACTTCTCATATCCACTCTTCCACTGATGGGCAAAAATGACCCTACTTCCTTGTACGCTTAAAATTGGCTAAGATGGTAAATTTTACATTATGTATAATTTAACTCAATTTTTGGACTATCCAAAAAATGGCCCTACTTCCTCTCTTTTATCATCACCAGGAGTTTCTGAATAATCTTTTTGAGCACATCCATTTCCTGGCAGTTGAACATTTTCCACTGAGCATTCATCAGCATCCTCCTTCTTTTATCTAATACTTACCTTCTCAACACTCAGTTGCAACATCACACTTCCCAGGGTGAGGTCATCAGAGGGCACCAGAGGTTAACTGACGCTTAATGAATTCCTATCTTCAGCCTGGTGTCCCCTGATTGTTCTAGATGCCATAAACGTTTGTATTGCGCAGATAGAAGACAACCATCAGGAGCTACAGTGTGAGTCTTTACAATCATCTTTGAACTATCAAAACATGATGCAGTAATAATATTTCCATTTGTACACCCTTTCCTTTCAAATGCATGAGATTTTCCTCTCCATTCTGGAGGGGTTTTGCCACTGTCCCACTTCATCTTATTAGTTTAGGAAATATCCTCATCTATTTATCCGAATCCCTGTATGGAGCCCTCAGATTCCTGAAAGTCGTAATTTGGTCTACCTGGATGCATGAACTACAAGTCATCACTTACAGAGAAGTTTAAGTCCCACAATAATAGTTATACTAGTAATAGTAATAATTGGTAACAATTTGTGAGCACTCACTTACATGTGTACTATGGATGTATATTAATTAATTTCAAACTGTTTGTGGTTACTTAGATCCTCTTGTAATCTATTGCCAGCCAAATAAGTTCTTTTGTTCTTAAAAGCTACAGAAATATGTTGTAAGACAGTATAAAAAAATGTTCATAAAGAAACCTGACACTACAGCTGAAATATGGTTAGTAAATTTAAAAGTGTATGACTTGTTTTTCTGTGATTTTGTTCTCTTGAAATTTGAGCAGACATTGTTACATCTTACAGGAATAACATTCTCAACTACAATCTTGTTACAATCTACCCCTTGCATTTCTTTCCTTTCTTTTGGAATCCTAAGAGAAATCTCTGATTTCCAAAGAAGTCTTTGTGGCAACTATTGTATACCATAGGTCCTGATACTTATTTGGGTAAAATGTCTTGAGGAGGTTCCAAAGGAACTTTCTCTCTGTGTGTGTGTGTGTGTGTGTGTGTGTGTGTGTGTGTAAGTGGCAGTAACAGGCAGGGGAAGAGTCTTCATTTCTAAATACAGCTTTCTGGAAGAGGAGCCATTCAGTGTAACCAATGATAAAAGATAAATATGATCTGTAAACTGCTTTGCTTTTATCTTAAATGGAGAATCTGGCAAAACATTTATCTTTACCATGACCATGCAATAATTTTAATATGCATGATTACTGGTGCAAATGAAATTAAAATTCCCCTACCATTCAACATCTTATTTAAGAACAAAATGCTCATGAGAGGAGGGTTCAAGATGGGGGCATAGGAAGATCCTGAACTCAGCTTCTCCCATGGGTACCACAAATTTACAGCTACGTATGAAATAATTTCCTCCAAAAAAAAGTGAAAACTATATGAACATATCTTCCACAACAAAGGATAAAGGTCAGCATCAAAACAGATAAGAAGAGCAAAGACAGGTTTCACAAAAAAAACACTACGCACAGCAGCAGTCTACAATCAAAAGAGATCTCCAAAATATGGAACATTTTCCCTGAGAAGCAAGGGGTCTGTGTTCTACATCAGGCACCCTAACTTCTAGATCCTGCACAAGAGAGACGAGCCCCCAAAACACATGGCTTTGAAAACCAGTGGGGATTACATTGAGGAAAATCATAGAACTTTAGGGAGTGGGAAATCTGCTCTTAAAGGGCTCACACACAGACTCACCTGCCATGAGACCCAGGCAAAAACACCAACTTGAAAAGTACCTAGACCATATGTGAAGAAGACCCACTTACTAATCTTAAAGTATCTGCCAGAAAGAAAACAGAGACACTGGCAAGTGTCATTTTGGATCACTGGGCATCATTTTTGTGATCTCATTCTAACTTGTTAATGCCGGTGCTAGCAAGTGTCATATTGGAACTCTCCCCACTGACTTGTTAGCACCAAAGTTCATGCCCCACTGAGGGCCCAGCCCACCCCTGAATCACAGTCATGTGTTACAGCTGGGCTGGGGAAGAGTCCCTTTCACCCTTGCACCACAGCAGGTGGGCACATGCAGCTCACATAGGGGACACCCCTTGAGCACCTGGCTGTGGTGGCCAGGGAGGATACCACTTCTGAGCCATGGGACATCTCCTACATAAGACCACTCCTTCAAGACTGGGAGAGGTAGCTGATTTGCATAATACATAGAAATAAACACAGAGACACAGGCAAAATGAGGAGACAGAGGAATATATTCCAAATAAAAGATCGAGAAAAAGACCTAAATGAAACAGAGATAAGCAACCTACCTGATAAAGAGTTCAAAGTAATGGTCATAAAAATGCTGACCAAATTGAGGAGAGTGGATGAATACAGTCAGAACTTCAACAGAGATAGAAAATATAATAAAGTACCAAATAGAAGTTACAGAACTGAACAATGCAATAACTGAATTGAAAAATACACTAGCGGGGTTGGACATAATCTGGTTGAAGCAGAAGAATGGATCATCAAAGCTGGAAGACAAAAGAGTGGAATTCACTCAGGCAGAGAAGGAAAAACAAAAAAGAATTTTAAAAAGTGAAGATAGCTTAAAGGGACCATTGGAGCAACATCATGCAAAATATTACTCACATTTTGGTGTCCCTGAAAGAGAAAAGAGAGAGAAAGGGCCAGAAAACTTCTTTGAGGAAATAATGGCTGAAAATTTCCCTCATCTGGGGAAGGACAGAGACATCCATGTGCAGGAAGCCCAGAGAGTTCCCAAAAAATGTGAACCCAAAGAAAGCCACACCAAGACACAGTATAATTAAAATGCTGAAATTAAAGAGAAAATTTTAAAAGTGGCAAGAGAACAAATTGTTATGTACAAAGGAAATCCCAGAAGGCTATCAGTGGATTTTTCAGCAGAAACTTTGCAGGCCAGAAAAAAGTGGCATGAAATATTTCAAGTGCTGAAAGAAAAAAACTTTCAACCAAGAATTCTCTACCCAGCAAGGTTATTATTCAGAATTGAAGGGGAGATTAAGAGTTTTCCAGATAGAGGCAACTGGATGGCCGTTAAGAATCAGTTAACTGTCTGCCTCTTCATTTCAGCTCAGGTCATGATCTTGGGGTCATGAGATGGAGCCCCATGCCGGGCTCCCTGCTCAGTGCAGAGTCTGCTTGAGATTCTCTCTCTCCTCTCCCCCTGTCCCTACTCTCGCTCTCGCTCTCTCTATAAATAAATAAATAAATAAATAAATAAATAAATAAATAAATAAATAAAACCTTAAAAAAAAAAAGAGTTTTCCAGGTAAACAAAATCTGAAGGACTTCATCACCACTAAACTGGCCTTACAAGAAATGTTAAAGGGACTTTTTTAAGCTGAAAAGAAGTGGCACTAATTAAGAACAAGAAGAAATACAAATGTAAAACCCTCACTGGAAAAGATAAATATATAGTACAGATAGTGGGTCAATGACTTATGAAACCAGTATGAGGATTAGAAGGCAAAAACAGCAAAAGAAACTGAAACTACAATAATTTGTTCAGGGATTCATAAAATAAAAATATGCAAAAGGTGGGGCATTAAAAATGTAAAGTTTTGGAATGTATTCAGTTTTTAAGTTCCTATCAACATAAAACTGACCATTATATATATATATATATATATATATATATATATACATATATATATATATATATATAGGATGTTACATGCAAATGTCACAGTAACCACAAAGTAAAAACTTACAGTAAAAACACAAAAGAAAATGAGAAAAGAATTGAAATGTAACACTAAAGAAAGCTATCACACCACAAGGGTGAGAGAGAAGGGGAGAAGAAAGGAACAGAGAGGAACTATAAAAACAGCCAGAAAACAATTAACCAAATGGCAATAAGTACGTACCTATCAGTAATTACTTTCAATGTAAATGGACTGAATTCTCCAATCAAAAGACATGGAGGGGCTAAATGGATTTAAAAAACAAGACCCATCCCTATGCTGCCAACACAAGACTCACTTCAGAAGGACATACATGGACTGAAAGGGAAGAGATGGAAAAAGATATTTCATACAAATGGAAACAATAGTAAAGTGCTATAGATACACTCATATCAGACAAAATAGACTTTAAAACAAAAATTAATAAAAAACAAGGAAGGTCATTACTAATGATAAAGAAGGTCAATCTAACAAGAGAATATAACCTTTATAAATATATGTGTACCCAACATAGGAGCACCAAAATTTTTTTTTTTTTTAAGATTTTATTTATTTATTTGACAGAGAGAGACACAGCGAGAGAGGGAACACAAGCAGGGGAAGTGGGAGAGGGAGCAGCAGGCTTCCTGCAGAGCAGGGAGCCCGATGTGGGGCTCGATCCCAGGACCCTGGGATCATGACCCAAGCCGAAGGCAGACACGCTTAACCGACTGAGCCACCCAGGCGCCCAGGAGCACCAAAATATTTAAAGCAAATGGTAATGTACCTAATGGGAGATACAGCAATACAATAAAAGGAGGGGACTTTAACACCCCACTTGCATCATATCACTGGATAGATCATCTGGACAGAAAATCAATGAGAAGGGGTGCCTGGGTGGTTCAGTCATTGGGCGTCGGCCCCAGGGTCCTGGGATCGAGCCCCACATCAGGCTCCCTGCTCTGCAGGAAGCCTCCTTCTCCCTCTCCCACTCCCCCTGCTTGTGTTCTCTCTCTTGCTGTGTCTCTCTCTGTCAAATGAATAAATAAAATCTTTAAAAAAAAAAATCAATGAGGGAACACTGGCTTTAAAGGACACATTAGATGAGATGGACTTAATAGATACAGCATTCCATCCAAAGACAGCAGAATATGCATTCTTCTCAAGTGCACGTGGAACATTCTCCAGTGTAGATCACATGTTAGGCCACAAAAAAAGTCTCAGTAAATTTAAGAAGATTCAATGTCCACCTATGGATGAATGGATAAAGGGGTTATTATATATAATAAATATATATACACCCATATATATAATAAAATACTAAACAGCTATAAAGATGAATGAAATCTTGCTATTTTCAAGAACATGGATGAAACTTGAGAGTATTATGCTAGGTGAGTTAAGTCAGATGGACAAAAGCAAGTACTGTATCATTTCACTCATATGTGAAATCTAAAAAAGCAAAACAAATGAACAAAGAAAATAATACACAAATTTATAGAGACAGAGAACAAATTGGTGGTCATCAGAGGGGAAGGAGGTTGGGGATGGGCTTAATGGATAAAGGGAATTCATTGCACAGTGATGGATGGTAACTCAACTTTTGGTGGTGATCACTTTGTAGTGTATACAGATGTCCAGTGGTCTTGTGCCTCCTATTGAAATAGGGAAGGATTCTGATTGGTGGCATTTGGGTCACATACCAACAGCTGTAGCCAACCACTGGCTACACTAATGTCAGTCACTATAACCAAGAGGATAGGGTACTATGATTGCCTGAGGCTTAGAAAAGCAGTTCTCTCAGATGAGGAGGGTGGGATTTTGTTTACCAGAAAAAGGGACATTGGGCTAGCAAAAACAAACAAAAACCCACACAGATCACAACTTGATGTATATAAAATATAAAAGAATATCTGGTTATGTTCTATGTACCTCCCAGAAAATTTGATAAATCCATTGGCTAAATCTCTTATTCCTGTCCACAGAATTTTCTGTCAATATGGGAGACTGTAAACAGTTCACTCTCAACTAAGTCCGGATATATTAATTTCCCTGGAATCAAGAGGTGTTCATGATTAAATGAGAAAATAAATGGTGTTTGACAGATGGCAAAGAAAAAAAAAACAAAATGCCCACCATTTCCTAATTCTGAGTAAGATCTCTGGATATTGATACTTTTTAATTAGAGAAGAAATTTTCTTTTAATTAAAAAGGAGAGTTTATTATTTTTCAGTGTTAGAGAGTGTCCTCTAGTGGAGAGTCTCTGCTCTCAGCAGTATTAGAAATGGCCAAATGATACCTAATAAGAAGGTTACCCTGAATAAGAAGTGTCCCTGCTGCCTATTGGAATCCACTGGTTGAAGGGAAAATGTATTATTTTCCCTCTAAGTCCCCTTCACACTGGCCTGCTTGAAAGCCTACCCTATGACAAGCATTGTTTTCATTTTAGATAGCAAATGATTTTTTATGAACAATTTTCGAATGCTTCCTTCTGAACCTGGTAAGATTGAGCTCATAGTGCACCTTTTTACCAAAAAGGCAACAGAAGCATTTAGTGCATTTTACTGTAGCTTTTACGGATATCAACTTGAGGCAGCAAGAATACCATTATCTTCAGAATTCCAGCCCTGGCTGACTGATACATTTGATGTGTGTGGCTCCCTAGGCCATAGCTTAAATTTTTCTGTTATTATTTGAAGGAAAACAAAGAAACAAAATTGAGAGGAAAATTAATGTGTCTCTCTCTTCTCTGTAACTTGGGAAATTCTGATGATAATTTCCTGTATTTCTGGATAAGTGTAGTAAATAGTATTAGCTCTATCCCTTGGGTATCAGAGATGAGACTGAAGGTGTTTTTTTCAATATCTAAATGGAAGAGGAAAAGGAAGAGCTGTGGTGCTTGACCCTCTGAATCACATGCTAGGAAGAGATTATCAGAAATTTCATGTTACAGCAAATTAGAGACCAAAAGACAGAAAAGATGGAGTTTCTATTGATAATAAGTGAAATACTCTGAACTTAGAGTAAAGATAAATTTACATTGCTGATTCTTATATTGGAAAAAAGGATAAGGAGAATGTTCATAAAATCCTTCAGTAATCAAACAAATGTCAAAGATATATAATGTGTATATATATATATATATATATATATCATGTGTCATTATTTTAATGGCAGTGATAAGCAATGTATTGTATTCCTGTTGACAGATAACTTTCAGAAATATATATAATCATGACTTTCATACATGTTAGAGAAATTCTGTTCATATTATATGAAGAAGACGCCAGGCAGATGTTACGACCAGTTCAAAGGTAAAGTCAGAACAACAGATATATGCAGAATAAAGGAATGTTGAGATGAATTCCAAGTAGAGAAAAAAATTGATTTTTCCCTGGTTTGGGGGTGGGAAGGAGAGCAGAGGGAAAATGAAGTCAAATCATATCAGTTACCAACAATTTACAGAGTCGAAAAACAGTTCAAAGGCAGTAAAGAAACAGTCAACAAAACAAAGAGGCAACCCACAGAAAGGGAGAAGATATTTGCAGATGAAACTACAGATAAAGGGCTGGTATCCAAGATCTATAAAGAACTTCTCAAACTCAACACCCAAAAAACAAATAATCAAGTCAAAAAATGGGCAGAAGGTATGAAAAGACACTTCTCTGAAGAAGACATACAAATGGCTAACAGACACATGAAAAAATGTTCATCATCATTAGCCATCAGGGAAATCCAAATCAAAACCACATTGAGATACCATGTTACACCAGTTAGAATGGCAAAAATGGACAGGGAAAGAACAAATGTTGGAGAGGTTGTGGAGAAAGGGGAACTCTCTTACACTGTTGGTGGGAATGCAAGTTGGTACAGCCACTTTGGAAAACAGTGTGGAGGTTCCTCAAAAATTTAAAAATACAGCTACCCTATGACCCAGCAATTGCACTCCTGGGTATTTACCCCAAAGACACAGATGTAGTGAGAAAAAGGGCCATATGCACCCCAATGTTCATAGCAGCAATGTCTGCAATAGCCAAACTGTGGGAAGAGCCGAGATGCCCTTCAACCGATGAATGGATAAAGAAGATGTGGTCCATATATACAATGGAATATTACTCAGCCATCAGAAAGGATGAATACCCAACTTTTACATCAGCATGGATGGGACTGGAGAAGATTATGCTAAGTGAACTAAGTCAAGCAGAGAAAGTCAATTATCATATGGTTTCACTTATTTGTGGAACATAAGGAATAGCATGGAGGACATTAGGAGAAAGAAGGGAAAAATGAAGGGAGGGAAATCAGAGGGAGAGATGAACCATGAGAGACTATGGACTCTGAGAAACAAACAGGGTTTTAGAGGGGAGGGGTGTGGGGGGTTGGGTTAGCCCGGTGATGGGTATTAAGGAGGGCACGTATTGCATGGAGCACTGGGCATTATACGAAAACAATGGATCGTGGACCACTACATCAAAAACTAATGATGTATGGTGACTAACATAATAAAATTTAAAAAAAAAAAGGCAGTAAAGAGCTGGAATCTGATAACTCAGAAAGGTGTGCAGTTAATAAATGAGTAGTTTTCCACTGAAACACAATTTTTTTCCTACATTCCTCAGGAAAGAGAATGTATTTCTGTACCTTGGATCCAGTCATCAGTGACCCAGTTGTACTTCCTTTTTGTCTACACCAGCTACCTCTCTACCCACCACTGTCATTATTATGAACCTACCTATCCTCTTCCCTAGCCTCCCTGTCCTTTCTTCCTGCTTGAGGGCCCTGCCTAAATGTTTTTCAATCTTGTTGCTTTCCTGAGCCCCAATTCCACTTAACAAAGTCCAAGGTAAAAAGAAATTTTTCCAGTTAACTGTAACCACTTGGAAGACAATCACCTGGGAGTGCTTGTTAAAAATGAAAATCCCTATAACCCTCCACAGTTGTGGAGTCAAAATCTGGTGTGGGGGGCAGGTGGGGGGGGGTAAGATTTTTGGCAATAAGTTTGAAACTCACTGGCTTAACTAAAGTAATAAAAAAAAATGTAAAATCTGGAGCCATATTTGTCTAAGTGAAATGATATTGTAGAAGATCTGGGAGTATAACATAAAACTTGGTATGAAACTTAGTGGAAATTTACAAAAATAGATAAGGTTAATGTTTTCCAGGCTGATCCATGTGGTTGCAAATGACAGGATCTCCTTTCTTAAGGCTGAATAAATTCCATATAATAACCTTTCCTCTAGTTTCCATCAAAATCTGGCTTTCTGGTTTCAAGTTGAGTATCTGGAATAGTAATCTATTAATGACCTTTGTAGGTACTGTTAAAGGCTCTATATTATTTTTTGTTTTTAATTGAAAACATACTCAGTCACACGTTAGATAGCAAACACAATAAAGAAAAATTTATAATCATTCTCTGTTTTCTTAATTTTCTATTATTTTCTATTCTACTGAAATTTTACTAATTATATATTCAAATAGGTCAATCTTGAACTTGCTTGTAATTTCTAGACTGATTCTAAGAAATTATTTTTCCTCCACAGATTTATAAAATAATAAGTTTTCTCCTTTTTATTTGTTTTACAGTAATATTTAACTATTTAATAAATCCCAATTTTTTGTTGTATCTTGAAATTAATTTTTGTTTCCAGATCATAATTCAATCCTGATAACTCATTGCCCGTCATTAAGTCCGGTACCATTTCTGAGCATTACAATTCATTCCAAAGAGCTATGTGTCTGCCAGAGGGACAAAATCTTGTTACTTTTATTGTTGTTTTAACGTACATTTTGCAATAAACCAGGGAGTACAGATATCTCTTCCAGGTAGTGATTTTATTTCCTTTGGGAATATACCCAGAAGAGGGATTGCTGGATTATAATTCTGTTTTTGATTTTTTAAGGAGAATCCATACTGTTCTTCCATAAAGGCTGTACCAATTTACATTCCCACCAACAGCGTAAAAGGGTTCCCTTTTATCCCCATCCTTGTCAACATTTGTTATCTTTTATATATGTCAACATTTGTTATCATATAATGCCATCCTAAAAGCTGTGGGGTAATACCTCATTGTGGTTTTGATTTGCATTTCCCTGATGATTAGTGATGTTGAGTACCTTTTCATGTACCTATTAACCATTCACAATAGCCAAGATGTGGAAACAACCTAAGTGCCCATTGATGGATGAATGGATTAAGTAATTGTGAGAGTATATATATATGAGGTAGAATTTATTCAGCCTTAAAAAAGGAGATCCTGGCAGGTGCTTGGGTGGCTCAGTTGGTTAAGCGACTGCCTTCGGCTCAGGTCATGATCCCGGAGTCCCTGGATCGAGTCCCACATCGGGCTCCCTGCTCGGCAGGGAGTCTGCTTCTCCCTCTGACCCTCCCCCCTCTCATGTGCTCTCTCTCATTCTCTCTCACACAAATAAATAAATAAAATCTTTAAAAAAAAAAAAAAAGGAGATCCTGGCATTTGCAACCACATGGATCAACCTGGAAAACATTATGCTAAGTAAAATAAACTAGATACAGAAAGAAGAAAACTGCATTATCTCACTGATATGTGGAATCCAAAAAAGCCATGTACATAAAAGGAAAGAGCAGAACAGTGGTTACCAGGGGTGGGGAGGTGCTCAAAGGATACAAAGTTACCATTATTTAAGATGAACAAGTCTAGAGATTTAATGTACAGTATGATGACTATAGTTAAAAATACTATACTGAATGCTGGACATTTGCTAGGAAAATAGATTCCAGGTGCTCTCGCCACAAAAAATAAAAAAGTAACTGTGAGGAGATGATATGTTAATTAGCCGGACTATAGTAATCATTTCACTATATGTGTGTATATGTGTGTATATATATCATGTTATACATGTTATACACCTTAAATGTATCCAATTTTTATTTTTAAAAGAATATACAAAAATCAATACATTTTGATGAACCATGAGAGACGATGGACTCTGAAAAACAAACTGAGGGTTCTAGAGGGGAGGGGGGTGGGAGGATGGGTTAGCCTGGTGGTGGGTATTGAGGAGGGCACATTCTGCATGGAGCACTGGGTGTTATGCACAAACAATGAATCATGGAACACTTCATCTAAAACTAATGATGTAATGTATGGGGATTAACATAAGAATAAAAAAATAATAATAAAAATAAATCAATACATTTTGCTCTTTGTTTGGACCATCCACATGCTGTACCCTGCTACTATCATTATGCTTTCTTTTAAGGATAGTTATAGACAATGGCTATCTACTTAAATTTATAAATGAATATAGAATCATTTTGTTGAATTCTACAACTTACTAGATTTTTATTAGCAGTAACATTAAATCTAACACGGACTTTAAAAATACTCAGTTTTTCCAACCAAGAATTTGCAAATTTTATGTATATATATATTCATAAAACTTTAATCTGACTTGATATGATTTTGTGGTTCATTTATTCACAACCATTTCTCATTGTAATTTATTTGTTTATTGCTCATGTAAATCAGATTTTTATTATTTTCTATTTCATTACTATGGAAATTATGTATGATATTCATTTTTAGATATCATAGACCATAGCTAAGCATAGGGTTTTCTTCTTAAGGCTGACAAAAGCATTATAAAAATCAGTAACTCCTAGAGAATAAGATAAAAGAAAAAATAATTTAAAATCACATTAACTAGCTAAAATAAAAGTACATTAATTTCTTACAAATCATCTACTTAAAAAAAAACTCAAATGTGTCAGACTTCCAAATTTATCCTGTAACGAAAACTTTTTTCTCCTGTATTGCTTTCTTCAACTGTTTATTGCCACAGGGTCCCAATACACTGAATTAGATCATCCTACAATTTCATATTAGGCAGACTTTGTCTCATTTTAAAATTTCATAAGCTTTTAATGATTTTAGAATTAATGCTCTTTAAACCTGCATTCTCTGTTGTTTTTATTTTGCATATTCTGGCTCTTGAGTTTCTTCTTAAGTGTATTTTTTTCTTCTGGATATAAAGTTCTGTCCAAATTTATCGAGAGGATGGATAGCCCCCTCACTAAACATTACCACATGCACTCCATTTGTTCTATAGGGATGATGAGTCATATTTTTGACATGATATTGACATGTTTTTTATATGATTCTGTTTAAAATAACTCAGACTGGCTGCCTGGGTGGCTCAGATGGTTAAGCGTCTGCCTTCGGCTCAGGTCATGATCCCAGGGTCCTGGGATCAAGTCCCGCATCGGGCTCTCTGCTCCTTGGGAGCCTGCTTCTCCCTCTGCCTCTCTCGCTCTGTCTCTCATGAATAAATAAATAAAATCTTTAAAAATAATAATAAAATAAATAAAAATAAAATAAAATAACTCAGACTGCATCTAGAATAACTCAAAGTGTATAGATGTTTACATTTTGTAATACAAATACAAAAGTCTGTTATATCAAAAGGCCAAATTTTAAAACTTTGCTGGTGAGAGATATTTTTTATATTTGGACATTTGAAAGAAAGAACTCTTCCAAGAAAGTAAAAATGTAAGTCCTTCTGAGGAGCGCCTGGGTGGCTCAGTCGTTGGGTGTCTGCCTTTGGCTCAGGTCATGATCCCGGAGTCCTGGGATCAAGCCCCGCATCGGGCTCCCTGCTCCGCGGGAAGCCTCCTTCTCCCTCTCCGACTCCCCCTGCTTGTGTTCCCTCTCTCACTGTGTCTCTCTCTGTCAAATAAATAAATAAAACCTTTAGAAAAAAAAAGTCCTTCTGAATTGGTTAAGTATGCAATTATAATATCTTCAAGTAATACTTTTATCATCCTTTTAAAGCATCTTACTATTGTTTCATGTCTTATTACTTTGGCAAAACTACAAAGAAATTATCGTATAAAAATGATGCCGATAGGTGTCCTTGTATTGAATTTAAAGGAGATGATCCTGTGGGTCCCCTTTATATTAATCTCTTGTTTAAAATTTGTCTACTTTCAAACATTTGGAAGTAACTTTTCTTGGTTTTACTTAAAGACTGTAAGCCTTTGATAATTTCTTCTGATTGTATAAATTCTCAGCTAAAACGATAAACCCATCAGAGGATCTACAACACAACAGTGGGGAAATAAGCATTTTAGGTATGATGGTGACAATTACATTCTGTGGTCTCATAAAAGCCCTTTTATTCTGATATTGTTTTTATAATTTTGAACAACTTTGGTTATTAATAAAATAATGATGCGTAATAAGAAACTTTTCATATAATAAACTTTTGTTTAATATGAATGGTAAGAACCATAAAGACACAATACTTCACACTCGCTAGAAAGGCTGTAATCAAAAAGACAGATAACAAGTTTTGGTGAGCATGTGGGAAAATTGAAACCCTCATGCATTGCTGGTGAGAATGTACAATGGTATAGCCACTTTGGAAATCCAGGTTGGCAATTCCTCAAAGATTTAAACGTAGAATTATTTTATGACCCAGCAATTCCACTTTTAGATAGAAATTCTACTTCTAGATTCCACTCAAGAGAAATGATACCATTTACGTTCACACAAAAATTTGTACAGGAGTGTTCAAAGCATCTTTATTCATTACAGCCAAAGAGAACTCAAGTGTCCATCAACTGATGAATGGATAAACAAAATATAGTATATCCATACAATGGAATATTATTTAGCCACAAAGAAGAATGAAGTACTGATATATGCTGTAACATGGATGAACCTTGAAAACATTAAGCTAAGCAAAAGAAGCCAGACACAAAAGGCTACATACTGTGTGATTCCATTTAGACAAGATGTCCAAAATAGGCAAGTCCATAGAGAAGTAGATTAGTGGTTGTCAAAGGCTGGGGACGATTGGGGTGAAATGACTAGTGACTAATTGATTCAGGATTTCTTTTTGGAGTGATGAAAGTATCCTAGAGTTGATTGTGCTGCTGGTTCTGTAAATATACTAAAAACCATTTACATGGATAAATTGATTATGTGAATTATATCTCAATGTAGCTATTAAAATATGCATGCAGTTTCTTTGAGAGAATAGTTTAAGATTTTATTTATTTATTTACTTACTTGAGAAAGAGAGAGAGAGAGAGAGCAAGCAGATAGGTAAAGAATCTTGAGCAGACTACTGAGAGAGGAGCCCAGTGTGGGACTCAATCTCACGACCCTGAGATCATGACCCTGAGATCATGACCTGAGCCAAAACCAAGAGTCGGATGCTTAACCAACTGAGCCACCCAGGCACCCCTCTGAGAGAACAGTTTTAAAGGGAGTGGTGTGCTGATAAATGTTTAACAATTGGTTCTCCAAGTATAATTCTGACATCTAAGTGGTTTTGATACTTTAATTTACATTGGCAAATAAGAGTGAGACATTGGAGACATATGTCAGAACTTTATTCATCAATGATGTAAACAACTTTTTTTGCTGAATCAAATTATAGATTTTGGATATTAGAGGAATTTTTGTGTTTGTGCTTTTACCAATCTAACAGCTGTAGACATGACACTTGGAAGTTTAATCTACATTATTAACATTTTCTACATGTTGTCTTAAGTATAGACAGATAACAAAATAATAAATCATAGGTTGATTTGTAGCATTTGGCAACTTATGGGGTAAAAACTCCCATCATGGCTGATAGCAAGCTGCCAGCATAATCTCACTAAATGTGCAGCTGGGAAAAGATGTGCAGTGGCAAACTGTTAGAGAGTATTTCTGCCATACAGTTACTATAGATGAATAATGTAGGAAAAATAATTAGGAATTTTTGAGTTTTGAATGTCTAATACCTTTGTTTTTAATACAGTGTAAGTAGGGGGCACCTTTGTTTTTAATACAGTATAATTAGGGGGCACCTGAGTGGCACAGTTAAGCATCTGCCTTCAGCTCAGGTCATGATCTCAGTGTCCTGGGATCAAGCCAAGCCAGGTCCCTGCTCAGCAGGGAGTCTGTTCCTCCCCCTGATCACGCTCTCTCTCTCTCTCTTTCTCTCTCTCTCAAATAAATAAAATCTTTTTAAAAAATACAGTATAGGGCGCCTGGGTGCTCAGTTGGTTAAGCGACTGCCTTCGGCTCAGGTCATGATCCTGGAGTCCCAGGATCGAGTCCCACATCGGGCTCCCTGCTCAGCAGGGGGTCTGCTTCTCCCTCTGCCCTCTTCCCTCTCGTGCTCTCTGTCTCTCATTCTCTCTCTCTCAAATAAATAAATAAAATCTTTTAAAAAAAATACAGTATAGTTCATTGTAAGTCTCTATAATTTGCTTTTTAATAATGACTGTGTTTAACAACCTGCTTACAGAATTTCTGAAAACTGTAGTAATTGACTCCTATAAGCTGGTATGAACCGGCTCCAGCCTACAAGTGAAATAACATCTGAATGAGACTCTGCATTTGCAATGTTGAAAGCTAGTTTACGAGACAGACTTGGCCTGTTGAGATAGGCTGTAGACATGTAACCTTTAATTAATGAAGCTTTGAAAAAAAGGAACCAAGGGAAAATGCAAGTACAAGAGATAATAAGCAGGTTATTTTTGAAAGTATTTATTGAGTTCCTAACACATTCAAGCCACTGTAATGGGTCCTAGTAATATACAAAGGTAAATACACATATAATTTCTGCCTCTGGGGAATAAATACTCTAGTTGCTGGGTTAGGCATGCAAACAAACCATATATTGTAAGGAATATATTATGATAAAATACAGATATGTCGGAGGGCTGTGGGAGGAGAAAAGACAGAATGACTATTTCTTTAGAAAAGCCAAGTCATTTTTTTGGAAGAAATGGAAATGAGAAAAATTTAAAGCAAAGAATATAACGTTAAAAAGCATGAGAATGTGAAATGAGTCATGGATGGACTGCTCCTAGAACTCAGATGCTAAAAACCTGTTATGTAACTGACATGTCCTGCTTCATCAGCCCAAGGTATAAACACAGTCATATCATTTTGAATTTCTTAATTCCTATTTCCTAACTGCCTAATTCCCTAAATAAAATCTCCCCATTCTGTTTTCCTAATTTTCTTATCTGCCCTTATTAATTTCCATCTGCCCTTATTGGGTGGAAGCGCATCCTCTCTACCCAGGTCCCACCCTGCCCCAGGAATTTCCATCACCTCTCAGTTCTTCTTTGACCTGACAGTAAGGGATGATAGTTCTTCATTCCTGCTTTCAAACACAGGTAATACACACTTGGGGTCCAAAGTCACAGTTCCCTGACACTCATGTGATTAGCCAGTACTTACTGGGTAGACACAGCTTTCCTCCCCAACACTTAGGCACTTGGGTAGCTCAGGTGTGAGCCAGACTTTACCTGGCACTTCTCTCAGGACTGACTCCACTGGGTTTCTGCTGTCTTTTCCTGCTAGCATGCCTGTGCTTAAGAAGGGGCATGGTCTCCTTTTGTGCAGCCACACAAGTAGGTATAATTGAGAGAAACCACTCAAAAATCTCTTCATAGAACAGAGCTCTGCTCAAGTTGACTTTCTATCCTGATTACATTGAGAGGCAGCTGACAACTCCCCAACCTAACCCTCTCTCTGTCTCTCACTCTCTGTCTCTCTCTCTCCATCTCTCTCACTCTTCCCCCTACACACATACTGATGCATGTAAATTATAAAAGTAAAAAATATGTTTTCCACCTTATCAGGCTTTCTATTTAATCTCCGCCTTGAAAGGTTTCCTATCATATTGATAAAGAGCATAGTGATCTATAGTCACTGCTATCACCTTTTAAGAAATTATGTGGAAATAATCCAAGCTTCGCAGTGACTATTCCTTACGTGATCCCAAGGTATTGTCACTAACTCCCACCTAAAAACTAAAACTTGATCTCTTAAAAGACAGATTATGTGAATTATTGAGATATAAAAATTTAAAACTCTGTAATGTGTGTTCATTCTGTTGGTATGTGATGTTAATAATCATCACACCAGCTAGTATTTTGAGATTTACTGTTGAATACATGACTCCCTTGACACTGCAACAGGTAGTTCAGTTGCATAAAAGCTGGCCCTCTTATAAAAAGGTAAAAGCAAAGAATATTAGATTTAAAATTGTTTTGTAACATTGGGTTGACACTTCCCATAGAAATCCACAGTTAATTTCCACTCAATAAGATTGGCATTCAGTTTATCTGTTTTGTAATGCAAATAGTCTCCCAGGAAGGGGGAGATTACATATTAAAATATTTAGAAAATATTTATATACAAAAAATAATAATAAAGGAACCTACTTAGAGCTCAATTTTGCCTCGTAAAAGCTTGTAGACATTTTCTGGATTTTGCATATCTTGTCACTAATGATGACTATTGTATATAGGACCAAAATCCATGAGGAATCACTTACTTGGAGAACATGCAGACATAAACAGAGATAAAAGGAGAAAGCTATATCATGCCATCTTAGAAATATTAGATGAGCGAGAATTCATGAATTGTTTTTACGCAATGGATATAGTTAAGATAATGATATTAATTTTATCCGATAAAATGTTCTTATTGTAGAACTTGGAGAATAGAATTTATTTTTTTTAAGTTTTTATTTGAATTCCAGTTCAAATACAGTGTTATATTAGTATCAGGTGTACAATATAGTGATTCAGCACCCCCATACATCACCCGGTGCTCATCACAAGTGCCCTCCTTAATCCTCATCACCTGTTTCACCCAACCCCCCACTCCCTCCCCTCTGGTAACCATCAGTTTGTTCTCTAGAGTTAAGAGTCTGTTTCTTGGTTTACCACTGTCTTTTTCCCCCCATGATTGTTTGTTTCCTTTCTTAAATTCCACATATGAGTGAAATCATATGGTACTTGTGTTTCTCTGACTGACTTATTTTGCTTAGCATAATACTCTAACTCCGTCCATGTGATTGCAAATGGCAAGATGTCATTCTTTTATAGCTGAGTAATACTCTTATATATATATATGCGCTACATATTCTTTATCCATTCATCAGTCAGTGGCAACACTGGGGTGCATGTATCCCTTCGAGTTAGTATTTTGTATTCTTTGGGTAAACACCTAGTGGTGCAATTGCTGGTATTTCTATTTTTAACTTTGTGAGGAACCTCCAGACTGTTTTCCACAGTGGCTGCATCAGTTTGCATTCCCAACGACAGTGCAAGACGGTTCCCCTTTCTCCACATCCATGCCAATAACTCTTGTTTCTTGTGTTGTTAATTTTAGCCGTTCTGACAGGTGTGAGGGGATATCTCATTGTAGTTTTGATTTGTATTTCCCTGATGATGAGTGATGTTGAGCATCTTTTCATGTGTCTGTTGGCCATCTGGATGTCTTCTTTGAAAAAATGTCTATTCATGTCTTCTGCCCATTTTTTAATTGGATTATTTGTTTTGGGGTACTGAGTTTTATAAGTTCTTTATATATTTTGGATATAACCCTTTATCAGATATGTCATTGTAAGTAGGTATACTCATGCAATCACTCATAAGCACAATTTCAGGAGATACTCACTATTAACTCATAGCTTAGCTCTGAGGTTTCCAGTCTTTAGGACGCTCCTTCTTTGCACCTTAAGGTCATTTAGTTGTCGGGTCCTTTAGAATCTTCTCAAGAATTTGTGAAATTGAGAAAATCTGCTTGCTTCAGATGCCAACAAAGGTGTCACTGGGGCTCAGTTTTCAGCCCCTCTTAAAGTACCTGAGGGGAAGGAAAAATTCTTCCTCTACCACTCAAAGTCTTCCTGCAGGACTAGGAATTGGCATGAGACAGATTTATAGGAGAAAAAACCCAAAGTTTTATTATGCACTCATGGAGGCCCAATAATGAAATTGATTCCTAAAGAAATGACCAAGGCAGGCAGTTTTTAGGCTTTTTAGACAAAGATGCAATAAATCTGTGAGAAATTGACAGGACAAAGAAAACTTAATTCTGAGAGCTTCAGTTAGGAATTCTAAACAGATTCGGGCTGCAGTCAAACATTGGTAAAAAGTAAACAAGGGTTGTTTTTACAGCCTTCTCAGCTCTAAATTCTCTGTCTCTGATGATAAGGGTGTCTTCTTTACTTTCTGGTACAGGGAGGGTACCTTTGACATGGGAGATTCATTTTGTGCTTTCACGGAGACAGAGGAGGGTCTGAATCTCCTTCTTGTATGGGCTGTCTTTTAAGTAATTTTTATTTAAAATAATCAGTATGCCAAAGTTGCCCATCTTGGGGCAGCTTGCCCTTGGCACGCTACATACCCTAAGAGTTTCCTTGCCCCAGTCCAAGCTGGAGTAGGCCCTTACGGCTCCCCATCTCATCGTCCATTTTCTGACTCCACTTGGAGGCACCAGGATCCTAAAACTAGATTGTACTGGAGTATTTCAGTTCTCTAATGCTGGCTAAGGCTTGGGGAAACCAGGTGTTTGCAAAATGGCCTAACTGTCCAGAAATAAACCTTACTTTCGCAGGCATTAAATTAACTTCTGCCTTTTAGTCAGGGACTCCACTTACCTTATTAAGTAATCGACCAATCTGTCTTCATCATTACAGTGGTCTCTCCTGAGGAGCCTGCTGAAAGAAACTAATCTCCACAGTAGCATCATTGATTTTACATCTAATAAAAATCCCAAATATTTATTCTCATGAGTTCTTCATTTGTTTTTTTAAAATGTGCGTTTCTACCTGAGCATATGTTGGTTTCCTTAATTAGAACATTATTCCATATACAGTGAAAATGTTTTAATAACATTTTTAGGGGCTCCTGGATTTACAGTTCCTTCTGTTTCCCATCCAAAGATTTTGTTTCCTTTCAATTTCCCACATTCAGGACTGAGAAACATCTTCTACCTGCCCTGTGAAATCTTGTAATTACTAACATCATGTACCCTCTGATATCATACTTTGAGAAGGGCACATCACCTCTGTGGTATCATTCCCAGTAATTCATAACCTAAATCTAATCGCGTAAACACATGAGGCAAGCATAACTGGAAGAACCTTCTCTAAAATAGCTGACCAGTCTTCTTCAAAATCTTATAAGTAACTCCTATTTCATTAAACAAGCTGTCAAAAGCACAGTCTATAAATTTGACAGAGATTAAAAATAGCTGAAAAAACATTTTAGGTAAATGTTTTATTAAATCAATGAAGTGATTAAAATGTTACCTGCCAGTTTGCCTAAAAGAAGAGCGTACAAGTAGTTTTATAACACATTTCCATCACTTCTCTCTGTAGGCGACTCAGCTAATCTAACCTGCAGAGCTTTCTTTGGGTACAGTGGAGATGTCAGTCCTTTAATTTACTGGATGAAAGGAGAGAAGTTTATTGAAGATCTGGATGAAAATCGAGTTTGGGAAAGTGACATTAGGTAAAATAATTTTTTTTCTTTTAACTTGTACAGTCAAGTTAACATTTGCTGTGTTAGTGAACGGAAAGTAAGCTAAAGGAAAATAAAGGGTTTTTTCTTGTTTTTTGGGGGGGGTTATTATTATAATAAAAATATCTCAACATTGAATCGCCGAGAAGCAAAACACTGTTAAGAGACTGACTATGGAATTGCAAAACATGAATGCCATTTGCAAAGAATTTAAGGGAAATAGAAAGGAGTTTTTCACTAAGCAATAAACTGAGTATGAGACAGACCAAAATACCATCAAATGTGGAAAATGTGATATTGTGCCTTTTGTTTATAAGAGCTCTTTTTTAGAAAATTGTCAAGAAGAGGGGCGCCTGGGTGGCTCAGTCGTTAGGCGTCTGCCTTCGGCTCGGGTCATGATCCCAGGGTCCTGGGATCGAGCCCCACATCGGGCTCTCTGCTCAGCGGGAAGCCTGCTTCTCCCTCTCCCACTCCCCCTGCTTGTGTTCCCTCTCTTGCTGTCTCTCTCTCTGTCACAAATAAATAAAATCTTTAAAAAAGAAAAAAAAGAAAGAAAATTGTCAAGAAGTATTAGCAAGGTACTAGGACTCAACCAAACACAATCTCTGTCTTTTCCTTTTATATGTTTTTACATGTTTGAGCCATCAAGTAGACTATAAAGCACTTGATAGGAATGATAAAGATACACAAAATGTTTTCATTGTCTTTTTTAGTCCTACTTTAAGGTCTAAATATTAATATTGTGGGAATGATAAAGAATAACCATTAAAAAATACCATCTGTTTTGAGGGCATAATGTTTAAACCTCTTTTTAAAAAAAACTTATTCAGGGGCACCTGGGTGGCTCAGTCATTAAGCGTCTGCCTTCGGCTCAGGTCATGATCCCAGGGTCCTGGGATCGAGCCCCGCATCGGGCTCCCTGCTCTGCGGGAAGCCTGCTTCTCCCTCTCCTACTCCCCCTGCTTGTGTTCCCTCTCTCACTATGTCTCTCTCTGTCAAATAATAAATAAAATCTTAAAAAAAAAAAAATAAAATAAAATAAAAATAAAATAAAATAAACTTATTCATTTACTTTTAAGTACTGAGGTATTCAATTATAACTGAACTTATGCTTGGACAGAGATACTCATCTTTAATCATAGTATAAGTAAGCAAGCACATAAATAATAATTAAGTTGTAATTGAATCAAAATGCTGATCATGTGTAAACATTCTCCTATCTAAAGGTCACATCTTCTGGGTATATATGAGCATTTAAGCTAAAGTTCCTCTTCCTAAATGTGAGGACTTTTAAAACCTGATCAAAGGTACAAGTGAAAAAGTTTTGCAATAGCAAATAAAAACATATAAAACTGTCATATAAGGTTATTTCTATTGGGATCTTCTTCCTGGCAACAAATACACAAGAATATTGCACTCCAGTTGGGTTCAGAAATGCCCAGATGGACAATTCTCCAATATGTACTAAAACGTTCCTGTACCATTTTTCATATTTATAACTTCACTATTATCTTTAAAAAAAAAAAAAAGATTTTATTTATTTATTTGACAGAGACACAGTGAGAGAGGAAACACAAGCAGGGGGAGTGGGAGAGGGAGAAGCAGGCTTCCCGTGGAGCAGGGAGCCCAATGCGGGGCTCGAATTCAGGACCCCGAAGGCAGACACTTAACGACTGAGCCACCCAGGCGCCCCTCACTGTTATCTTTTAACCATATACTTTAAGATGTTAAAGTTAAAAGAGGACAATAAACTTCCTAACTTTCCCCCTCTTTTTGTGGGTGCTGAAGAAAGGGTCTAGAAAGGTGTATTTCTTTAATTCTACATTAGGAAGTATTGTGCAGACATGAGTTACCAAACAGATGGAAGGGTGGAGGTGGGAAGCAGGGAAAGAGAGACTCACTTCGAGGTTTTCCATTTGCTCTAAAAGATTACAAAAACCTTTGACAGTGAGGTTAGTGTTTACCATTCATTTTAATGTCAGAATTAAACACTTCATCAAAATATTTAGTCTATGGGTTTATAATTTCATATTTCTTTTAAAATAGACACTTGATTTGTATCATTAAAAAAAAATGGGCTGGAGCTTTCAACTGAAATGTCAAAATTGCTCCGAAATTTTCTATTTTTCCTTAAAAAAAAAAAAAGAACAAAAAACTAACCTGATCTATATAATTAGTCTCCCAGCTTAAGACATTAGGATTTCTTCTCTCTCACCTTTACTATATCATATTCCTTAAAGGGAAAGCAGTTTGTAAACTTTTCTTCAAGGTCTTTCTCATCTCTTTATTATGACAGTGTGATTGTCCTGCTGAGAGAGATAATTAACTGCAACTTCATTAGCATCTCCAAAAACAAGCTTCCTCATTAGAAATGAAGAGGAAAAGGGCATGATATAATTTAATTAAGATAGCACCAATCCATAGCCAAATTTTAAGCACAGATGCTGTAGGTATTTTCACCTCAGATTCAGATTCATCTAATTTCTTTTTTTCTTTTTCATGTCTGTGTGTGTTTGTGTGGGGTTTTTTGTTTCGTTTTGGTTTATATTTTAGAATTCTCAAGGAGCATCTCGGGGAACAGGAAGTTTCCATCTCATTAATTGTGGACTCTGTAGAAGAAGGTGACTTGGGAAATTACTCCTGTTACGTTGAAAATGGAAATGGACGTCGGCATGCCAGCGTTCTCCTTCACAAACGGGGTGAGTGTCACCTTCTAAGCTTGAGTAGTCATGAACCTGTAATGGATGGGAAGGAACTGGGAACCAAAAAAAAGTTGTGTTTTTCTACATCAGTTTACCCTAAACAAAATAAGCACAATAGCGTTAGGGCCATCACGGTGGATAACATGGTGCATGCGTGACTAGCTCAGGCTCTAGAGTAAAATATGGATCCCTTGTTGGGCTTTCCCCCAAATCTTGGGGGTGGCATCTCACTTCCCTAAGCTTCAGTTTCCTGATACTAGCCAATGGGGGAACAATGGTGGCAACTCTTCAGTGTGTTTTAAGGATGAAAGAAGACAAGAAATGTGAAGAGCTTGGCACAGAGCCTGTATGCAAGAGAAAGGAAGTTAAATGCTATTTATTATTGTTGGAAATTGACAAACCAATAAAAAATTACAGGAAATTTTAAGTCAGAGATTGTGTTCTTTATTTGAAGGTTCTTCCTTTAGTGTAAGAATTATGTCTGAGGAATTCCCCATGGCAGTACTTCTTGACAGTTTTTTCTGCCTTGGATAACTTTTACATGTGTAGTATCTTCCCAAGATTAACAGTGATTTATTAATTAGTCATTAACAAACTATCATTCAATTATTATTCATTAGTAATAATTCAAGGAAGATAGATTGTTGTTGAGTACCATATCTGCTGCACTAAATGATTCCACAGCAACCCCAACATGGTAGGCACAGGGTTAAAACATGTATAAATATATATATTGAATTGTTTCAAATTAGAGACTATCAAAAAAATTCGACTGAGTAAATTTGAAAATCTAATTGGCTTTAGTAAATGACTCATGAATCAGGCAGCTCTGAGCAGTTGCTCAAAATGGAAGGTTTTTATGGGAAAGAGGGTGGGGCAAGAAGTTATTAACAAAAGAAAGGATTCAAGCCTGGACACTTTGTTTGGGGGTGGAAGACACGAAAAGGCAGGTTTTTTGTTTGTTTTTTTTTATCATGCAGATGAACTCACTTGTGCTGATGGGGGAAATTTCAGATTGACTTTTTAAAAGGTCACATTCCTGAGATAGGTCAAAACTGTAATTAAGTCTTGGTTTGCTGTTGCGGAGGGGAGGCAAATGACTCCAGCTTGGGCTTGTTTTTCTTTTTTAACAAGACAGTTGTGAACTTGGAACCATGCATTCATTGCAGAAATTTTTCATGTACATTACAAAGAAAAGTGTTTTTTTACCTACATTATGCTAAGTGAAAACTTTCCAGCTTTGGGAACAAGTATATTTGGTGTTCTCTTACTCAGCAAATTTATAATGATTTCAATTTCAAAGCACATGTTTAATCCTAGACGCTTTGAGTTTGAAAAAGAAAGAGAACATTGAAGACTGCCCCCCCCCCCCCACTTTATTGGGCAATAGATTCCCTTTGAATAATGCTACTGAAAGCTATTAAAACAGACACCTCTGTTGTCAGGAGACTACAATATTAAAATAGTCTACCTTTGGGAAGGGGAAAAGTAAGGACAGGTAGCAATGATTGTTTCTTTCTGTAGCTTAACATATATAGTCAATGAAGGAATTGAGAATAGAAATATTATGAAAGGACAGAAATAGCTTGCCAGGGTTGGAAGCAACTTAATGCTGTGTAATTGAACCCTTCCATAACGTGTTCCTAAGTGATCCTTACACTGGATCATATTCCCTCTCAAGGAAGCTAGTTCTATCTCTGGAAAAACCTAACTGTTAGAAAGCATCCCTGTTTCACTGTCTACCCCTTGACCCCAGTTCTACACTTTTAATCTCTGTTTCCCAAAACCGCCCATCAAAAGTTTGTTGACCATCACCATGGTCTTTCTGAGTCTTTATTTCCCTAGATTCAACTTGCCTAGCTTCTTTTATTCCTTCTTCCTTTCTGAGGATAGAGTACTTCCACCATCCTGGTCACTCTTTTGAATATGCTCTAATTAAAGAGTCTGAATTATTTCTCAAGAAGGGAAAGAGTGCGGAGAAGATACAGGGCACATATAAAAATCTGTTCACTTGGACAACACTTATTTCTTTTTAGGACAGGGAGGAGTAACAGTTAAGTATTGCTTGCAGGGAGCAAGAATTCCTGTCCCCTTAAGGGTCTTTCTACCTGAGTTAAGAATCAAATTGACATGAGACAGATTAACAGGAGAAAATCAAATTTAATAGTGTCCATGTGGGGAATCCACACAGACATGGAAATTCCAAAGACAGTCAGGCAAAATGAGGCATATATGTCATCCTGAACTAAGGAGAAGGGGGTAGGGGTCTGGCTCTTTAGAGGCAAAGAATGTAATTCACAAGATGATAAGAACAGATGTTTGGTAATTAGATGTTTACCCTGCCACTCTGCTAATAACCCTTATTCTGGATAAGACCCTCAATTTCGAGTCTTATATGTAGTTAAGGGAAGGGCAAAAGTTTCTCTTGAGCCCATAGGGTCTCAGTTGCCTTCAGCTCAGAATAATCTTCATGACAAAGTGGCCTGTCTTGGGGTGGCCTGCCCTTGGCCCCTATACCATCATAAAGAGAAAAGAAGGAAAATGAATTGTATCTAAGGAGGATAAACTACTAAACTCTGTTCTTACAGATAGGCACACAGCCAGGAAGGGTCAAACACCCCCAGGCTATTTTTAGTATGCATGGCCTAAGGTTAAGTTGCCCATAGCTACAGAAGCCTCCAGTACTACAAAAATAAATGATTGAAGAATAAAGGAAATTGTTTGAAAAACTTTCCCAGTACTGTCGAATTCCATAAACATGAAGAAGAAAATTGTGGCCAGTGTTGGAGCAGTCATTAATGCTTAAATCCACAATGGTTTTTAAATATGTATTTCTACTGAGAGAGCATTTTGTTTTTAGTAAAATAAAAGCATTAAGAAGCCAAAAAGTGTTCTTCAAGGTCATGTACTCCAAAAGTCCCTTTTAAAGTCAGTGTGTGCCTTCCTTCCAAGGGAGCTTCAGGAAATGAGTGAGTCATCAACTCACAAAAGCAACAAGGCATGCAATCTCCTGCCCTTGAGAAGCTTATAATCCTGGGGAATGGTCTATCCCAATCATCTTAGGGAAAAAGAAAGGACTTGGGTTAACAGGTGGCATAACTGCAAGCTCCCCAGGCCTGCATGGTTGAGAAGGTCAAGGCACAGCACATGGTAGGCTTATAGTTATGGTCTTTGATCATAGAGTTCCTGAAAGAGTCAAGTTATTGTCATGTTAGCAATTATGTAATTATCAGATGAACAGCTCTATCACTCAGAAGAGTAAAGCTCAGAGAAGGAACTGGGAGATGTCACATCTAATCATATTTTTCTGCCATTTATTCATAAATCCCTTATCTTACAGGCCTTCAAAGTCTTTCATTTTTAAAACCTCCTGAAAGACCTGTGTTAAAGTATTTGATGCATACAGACCTTGCAGACCACAATTATCAGTTCTTCGACGAGTAGACTTGCCAGGATACACCTTTGTGCAAGTTAAGCACTTACTTAAGCACTTTTTCCTCCACCGTTACCTTTTGCTCATACTGTTGGTGTAATAAAAATGATGTCCGAGCCCTCCAATGGGTGGTATGTGTTAGGGTAGAAAATCTTTCCTTTCTTCCTTTCTGGGTTCTTCGGCTGGTCTAATAATTAAATTGACATAAGACAGATTAACAGGAGAAAAACATTTAATTTCATACATACAGGAGCCCCAGAGATACGAGATTCAAGGACAGGTCAGGCAGTTGAGGCTTATGTGCTGTCCAGAGCTAAGGAATGGCACAGGGACCTGGGGTTTCAAAGGGGAGGCGGGTCATTCACAGGACAGTAAGAAGAGCCCATGTTTGGTAATTAGTTGTTTGCTCTACCATATAGTCAGGACTTTCAGATGCAGAGTTATCTCAAGTAATAGATTTCTTTCTGGGCCAGGGCCCCTACCTAAATTCATTTAGGTAGTGAAGGGAGAGGTAAAAGTCTTTTCTTGAGTTTGCTGTGTCTTGATGGCCTTTAGCTCAAAATAACCCTCATGCCCAAGTGGCATATTTTGGGATGGCAAAACCTGCTCCCCTTCTTATGGATTCTTTGAGATATCACTCACATGTATTAAATGAGTCTTCCTTAATGCTAAGAGGATACTACAGTAAATAATTCAGCTAGGATCAAACTAGGCTAGATTTTGGACCAGGCTTTATCTTAAAAAACAAAAAAAACAACCAACCTACTTCCACAAACACTGGCTGAAAATTTCCTAGGAAATTGATCATAAAAAAAGTTTCTATGGCTGGCTCAGTAGGTGGAGTGTGCGACTCTCGATCAAAGATCTTGGGGCTGTGGGTTCAAGCCCCATGTTTGGTATGGAGATTACTTAAAAAGAAATGAAGTCTTTAAAAAAAGAAGAAAAGAAAAGGTTTATATGAGAATGTTCAAAATTGTTGGTTCCTGCAGCCAGGGAAGGTACTTGGACAGTTAAGATCATGTCATATATGCAACACAGATGTATTTCACATACTCTACAGAGAACTAGATTATGCAATGAATGAGAGCTGAAGAATGAATGGGCAAGGGCCATGGGGCTTTATAGTCCTCACTCTAGTCCCTGGCCTGACAAGCTTGCTTGGAAAAGAACCAAAGCACAGAGCTAACACATTCACTTCTGTGTTATTTCTCGTTCCCGCTGTTGCCCATATGTGATTGAATTTCATGTTTCAGTCTCTGAATCCTTTACCCAAATGCTTTTGCTTAGGTTTCTCATCGCTGCTGCCTGACTTGACATGTATCCAACACTGACCTTCACCTTCAGTTTCCCTCCAAAATCCTGACGTTTCCTGTTCCCTCCTTTTTTTATGTTTTCCCTTGTCTTCAGATCAATACCCAGCCAGCAGTGTGCTCTAGCCTCAGGCCTAACCACTCTTGCACCCATCAGGCAGTCCTAAATTTCTTCTTCACTGTGTGTTTTGTCCAGTCTCTCACTCTGGATGGCCTCCCAGTGTACACATGTTTACTGTATGGAGCAAAGCAGCTTAATGGTTAGGGGTGTGGACTCTAGCAATGCTATGTATTCAAAACCCAATTCTCTGTGTACTGAATGTGTTATTGTTACCAAATTTAAACTAGTCTGTGCACCCAATGTGCAGTAAGCAGATGTCTGAGACACTGATTTTGAAGTGAAGAAAACTTTATTATCAGAAGGACAGCCGATCAAGAAGGCCAGGATCATTCCCCAAACTACCTTGCCCTGTTGAGCCTTGTGACAGCATTCTTCCAGACAGTGAAGCTCTATTTGGGACCTGGTATGATCAGATATCTCAAAACAAATGTTACCATCCATTCCCCATTAGGTTTCCACAATCAAAGAGTAGGGATAAAAAAAGGCAAAGTGAATGATTGCTTGTGCATGAGGTTAAGAGGTGCATAAAACATAATTGAGTAGGGAACAAAACAGAACGTGGAGCTAAGTTAATAATACAACTAATACCAACTACAGTCCTGCCTATATTTTCAAAACAGGTTCAGGAACCAAGTGTCCAGCCCCACTCTCTTGGGCAAACCACCTAATCTCTATGACCCTCAAATTTCTCTTCTATAAAATGGGAATAATAATAGTACCTACCATATAGAATAGTTATGAAGATTAAATAAACTAAATTAGTGTCAATATGTGTCGCAATGTCTGACACATATTTATCACCCACTAAATGTTAGCAGCCATTACATGATTTCTCTGCTCCAACTACATGATATTCTGGGTAATTTAGGATGTGATAATAATGTGTTCTATTAAAAATTCCTGCGAATCTCATTTTAAGTCTAATTTATCTTGTATTAAAATGGCCAGCTTTAGCTCCAGCTCCATTGAGTCCATATTTTACCTTATAATAGATTTACTTTAGTTAGAATGTGCTGTCCTAAAGGAGAGCTTCATACATTTATTCTTGCATTTAATGATAATCATTAAGAACCTACTATGTGTCTGGCACTCATAAAATTAAATGAACAGGAAATAAAACCAATATAATTTGAAATGCCACCATCTACTCTTTAAATTGCATTGATATTAAGCATTCCTAATATAGAATTGTGCTTCTAGGAAATGTTTAGCTTTGAAACTGTCACATTAAGGGAAAGTTCATTAACAATCCTGTTCTGAATGGTTATGTTTAGATATATTGATTACAATAATATGGCAATCCATTCATCATGAAGTAGTTTGGGAACTAGCAAAGTATCTATCTCAGAGACCAGCACTAGTTAATAATGATAAACATCTAGGTTTTCTCCATTCCCTCTCAAACCCATTTTATTTCTTGCACACACACACACTTTCTCTCTCCAAAGAATGTAATCAATAGAAATTAGACTTGCTCAATAAACTCCCTAGTCCCCAGAATATCTTTAGTAATGTAATTAACATGTACATCATTTAGGATGCACTGTTTTAAAGCTGGATGAATTTAGACCCAGTGGACTCCTTATCCCTTTTTGTAATGAATCATTTTTGGAGTATATGCCCCTATCCTAGTTAGTATTTACCTAGTGTATTTATTTACTGAGAGATACAGTGAGATCACAGAACTGTTTAAGCCTCTCTGAGGGCTCAACATCTGACATCTTTGATCACTGACTTCAAAATATGGAAAAGCCAAACTTTGCCCAGATATCAAAACCTCCTACCTATGTGGTGGCATCTCCCTTGAAAGACAATGACTCATTAAAAACTGAATAGGCATTCACTAAAGAGTCACTTTTTTTGAGTTATTGCTCTGGGGAGGAAAAAAAAATTTTCCCTTTACCCTTCTAGGTTCTTGGCTGAGACCTCCCTGTAATAACAAACCAGATTAACAGGAAAAAAACAAACAAGTTTAATAACTTGTATACCCCCTTATGCAAGGGAGATACCCAGAAAAACAGTAACTGCCTGAAATGGCCTAAGCTACCACCTTAAATACCATCTCCAGCTACAGACAAAAGAAAATGCTGGGGGTGGGAGAGCCAGTTATGGGAGATTTCCAAGAGAAACACAGTAATCAAGGGTGTGGTTGTTACGCAGATTTAAGTCGTTGCTTTCTCCATTGATAAGAGAAGAGTTTTTAGAGAGTTTGAGTCCAGGGCTCTTCCAGGTTAAGAAAGGGAGACACCCTTACAAATGGATAGTCCCCCTATAAATGTAAATATCTTTAACAAAAGGGTAACTTCTCAGTTTTCAAAAATTCCTCCTGTGTCTGCAGTTTCTTAAAAATAATCAGCCTTGGGGAGCCTGGGTGGCTTGCTTAGTTAAGCAACTGCCTTCCGCTCAGGTCATGATCCTGGAGTCACAGGATCGAATCCCGCATCAGGCTCCCTGCTCAGCAGGGAGTCTGCTTCTCCCTCTGACCCTCCCCCCTCTCATGCTCTCTCTCTCTCAAATAAATAAATAAAATCTTTTTAAAAAAATAATCAGCCTCTGGGGTGCCCGGGCAGCTCATTTGGTTAAGGGTCTGTGGCTCAGGTCATGATCCCAGGGTCCTGCTTGTGGGGAGCCTGCTTCTCCCTCTCCTCCCCACTAATATTCTCGCTCGCTCTCACTCTCAAATAAATAAATAAAATCTCAAAAAAAATTTAAAAAATAAATGCTTTTAAAAAATAATAATAATCAACCTAAAATAATCTGTATGCCAAAAAAAGCATGTTTTGGGGTATATATTCTGCTCCCCTTCATTGCCTGTGCAATTCCCAAATATTAAGGAACTTTAGTTATGTTGCTACAGCATCTCCAAATCAGAGCCATCAAGTTTAACAAATTCTCTCCTTGGATAAGATCTGACATTTTGCAGTCAAAATTTTTTCTAGCCTGTAACATTTTTCTTGCTTCTCTGCTCTTCAGTTGTGTAAGACATCTAAACAGCTGACCTCAATTCTTTCTTTTTTTTCTTCTTGATAACTAATGCCAAAACAAAAAATACACTTGGTGGCTATTATGCCAGGAGCACAAATTGTCCAATACTAGTAATTTTATACCTTTGAGTCTCTTGATACGGACATTTCAACAAGGTTATTCGATTGCCACCAAAATTACTGGCATTAGAGCTAACGTTTTTTGTTTTTTTTTTTACAAAAGTTTATTCTTAAATGTACAACAGGATCTAAGACAACACTTCATTCCAGCTATAGGTAGCAACAGACGCTATGACAGGGAATCCAGATGTTTAAACAGGAATGGAATTAAGGATCATCATTGCCTCGGGCACAAGGAACAGCTTACTTTTTGCCAGATTTCTTAATTCCACCTGTGGCCAGGGGGCCCTTCCCCGCGGCCTTCGATTTTAGCTCCTCGAGTTTCTCTGCTCCTCTTTCTGTTTCTGCTTGAATGCCTTATCTTCCTCGTCCATCTCCTTGGCCTGCTTCTTGGGCTGCTTCAGGGGCTTCTTCTTGCCACCTTCACGGCCGGACATGGCGCCTGCCGCCCCTTCTCCAGACCCTGCCGCCGGAAGCCGAGAGCCAACCTTTTGAGCTATTTCCTTAGACATAAAATATATGATGTAAGTGAGGTTAAATTCAACTTATTTTTGCCTCAGACCTGGAATGTCTTTTCAAAAGTCTCTTGATCCCAGTTTTTCCTGATCAGCATAGCTTTGCCTTTTAGTCATTTTGGTCATTCAGTTTGCTTCAGTGTGAACTAGACTATCCAGGCAGTGTCTTTGTTAGGAAAGAAAAGGACCACTGTTTGAGGATGATTAACTTTTTCCTCAATTAGTAAATATCAACGAGATGATCCTGGACAAAGCGGGTATTGGGACCACGAAGGATAAAACCTTTTATCATTCATGTTGAACTAATCATGTGGGCCAAAGCTCTTAGTATTTAAGTATATACGTGGGCATCTCAATGGAAGTCCTTTATTTGTCTTATTGAATTTTTCACTTGTTTTCCAACTAAATGTTAATTTCTTGATAAAGATCTTTAACTTGTACTTCTGTGTTGTATTACTCAGCATACGTAACCCACTTTGTAAATGTGATGAATGGGATGATTAAATGTATTCTGAGTAATATAAACTTTGTCTGCAGCAGGGTTTCTTAATCTCACCACTATTGACATTTTGAAGAGGTAGACCAGACAGAGTGGTGGGCTGCACAGCAAGGCTTATTGGGCAATAGCAAAGTGTTAGTACAAAGCTCCCCAGGAGGGAGGGGACCCAAGAGGGCTGCCATCGGAGTTTCTAAGTCTAGGGGTTTTTATGGGCTTG
Organism: Mirounga leonina; assembly: GCF_011800145.1. Classification (NCBI taxonomy): domain Eukaryota; kingdom Metazoa; phylum Chordata; class Mammalia; order Carnivora; family Phocidae; genus Mirounga; species Mirounga leonina. The sequence goes on from NW_023270158.1 coordinate 14,960,642, forward strand.
TGAGCAGGCTGTTTTAATCTAATTAACCCTCCCTGCACCTGTCATCCAATCAGGTTGTTGTCACCTATCTATCACATGGGAAAGAGTGGAGGGCTCTTTCCTGGGTGGTGTAAAGTCCTTTTAAGGGTGATTTCCTCTTAGGGTAGGGGCCCCTTGCCCTGCCTGCCTGCCTTCCAACTATCCTTCATCAATTCTTTGTTGTGGGGGGGCTGTCATATGCATTGTAGAATGCTTAGCAGCATTCCCAGTCTCTACCCATTAGATGCCAATAGTACCTTCCCTGGTTCTGACAACCAAAAATGTTTCCAAATATTGCCAAACATCCCCAGGGGGCAAAATTGCCACCAGTTACTGGCAGAAAGACAGGTATTTTCATCTTGAAAATCCTCCAAGATTAAAACCGGTGTGTTTGTGTTACCAAACTTAAGGGGTTTGCTACTTGGGGTTCATCAAATTGAACACAACCCAAGGAAATGTCTAATGCAAACAACTTTTTATTACTTGTTACAAGTGAGGAGACAGGGAGATCGCTCTCAAAGCACTGTCTCCTGGTGGAGTTAGTACAGAAAGCTTTTATTCAGTGTATTAGGGGGCGGGGGTGGGAGGCTTCCATAGGCACTTTTTGGTTCACTTGTGCACACCTAGCATGTCAACATGATAGTGCATATAGCGTATGTTCAAAGTTCAAAAAATGGCAAAAAACTGCCCATAGGGGGAGACCTTAGTATTATAATGAGCTAAAGTTAACTTCAGGTCAGCTTAGGGGGGCTTCTGCCCACATCCTCAGCTCCAGTCTGGCTCAGACTGGCTCACATAAGGGGCCATCAAGTGAGACACCTGGCAAGGCATTATCAGGTGAAACATCTGATGTTGGGTGTCTCCTTGCAAAGCAAAACGCATTCCTTCCCTGCTTTTGTCCCTTGTCCTCCCTTCTGCTGAGGGCTTTTAGCTCTCTTATTTGAGCAACTTCCTGTTGCATCCCAGCTAACAATTGGGTGTTTCTTATATCATTGGAATTCGCAAAAATTAGGTTCCTTCTGTTTCCACTCTTGGAGAGCCAACTAGAAGGCTGTAGAGCAGGGCTTCACAATCATTTTTTATTGTTATTGTGTTACTAATTGATCTATCATAGCCACTGACTCAGGAAATGAATGGGTGAGCCCCGGGGGCACTGCCCAGGCCAACTGCTCCATCCTAGGGAATCCCAAGGGGGCTGGACCAATTCAAAGCTTGGCTCCTGGCTGAGTTTGCCAACACTGTTGTGGAACAAACTTGGATAAACTCATCTCAAGAGAAGCCAATAACTCAAGAGATGAGGGTTTGGAAAAAAGAAAAGGAGAAATTTATTTCAGGTGCTGGCAGTCCGGGGAGGTGGCAGGCTCAAGCCTGAACAAATGACCTCTCCACCAGCAAGATGGACACCTAGAGTTTTATAGGGAGAATTTAGGGGGGTGCAGGCAGAGAGCACACGTTCATGGGGGGGGGTTGGTATGTGTTGAGCCACAGGGAAGAGGACTTCTGGGTTGTGGTCTTCTCTGCATTTTGTTGCTATCAGGGCTTTTCTGGCCTGGTCGTTGCAATGTTCCGATCATTGGAAAACACCTTCATCAGTGCCTCTGGAAAGTGTGATAATAAGAAGAGCGGGCTGGGCGCCTGGGTGGCTCAGTCAGTTGAGTGTCTGACTCTTGATTTCTGCTCAGGTCATGATCTCAGGGTCATGAGATCCAGCCCTGCATTGGGCTCCCCGCTCAGCAGGGAGTCTGCTTGGGACTCTCTTTCCCTCTGCCCCTCTCCCCTGCTCACACACGCAAGCGGCTCTTTCTGTCTCTCTCACTCTCACTCTCTCTCTAAAATAAATAAATAAATCTTTAAAAAAAAGAAATAAGGACAATGGGCTTCAGTTAGAGCAGGACGCAAGCAGTCTTGTCTATTTTAGGTTTTAACTTTTAAGGTCTAGAGTTGAGCAAAAGGGCTTGCTGACAGTTGCAGTCTTTACAGTGCAAACAAATCACCTGGAGAGTTTGTTAAAAAATGATTGGAATTCATTAGTCCAGGGTGGGACTCAAGGTTTGAATTTCAAACAAGTGCCTTATTGATAGTGATGCTGCTGGTCTGTGGACTACAGTTGGCATACCGAGGTCTTTGCCTAGACAATAGATCCTCTGATAAACTTGGTAGCTTCTAATAGGTGAAGAGCAACTAGCTCTCTTGAGTTCACTGTTTCCATGAGAGAGAAATGAAAATGGAATATAGCTAGTCAGTGGGATTAAATCCAACTAATTGCCTCATTCTTCTTGCATGGTCAAAACCTTTGAACCTATTTGAACATTAGTACATTGCCCTCACACTCTACTCTTAATGAGGTTACTTGCCTCATGTATTCAATGAAATTGTGTTTTATAGAACACATTTGCTACTCAGAGAGATGTCTGAGAGGGCACTCTCTTCGAGTATTAAATAATTACCTCTTAAATCAGGAGGACCCTCACTGTTGGACAGAATTCTTTTTTTTTTTTTAAAGATTTTATTTCTTTATTTGAGAGAGAAAGAATGAGACAGAGAGAGAGCATGAGAGGGGGGAGAGTCAGAGGGAGAAGCAGACTCCCCGCTGAGCAGGGAGCCTGATGCGGGACTCGATCCAGGGACTCCAGGATCATGACCTGAGCCGAAGGCAGTTGCTTAACCAACTGAGCCACCCAGGCGCCCAGACAGAATTCTTATATAGCCCTTTTTTATAAAAGGAAATCCACTTAGGAATGTGTCTCCACAACATGTCTATGGATATATATGTGTATTTCATCCTGTGCAAATAGGCTATATACAGTGTTCGGTCTATGCAAATAGCAATTACCAAGGAGGAACAAGATACATGATGGGTAGTAAATACCACTAATTTCCTGTTTTGAATACTCATATTAAACTAAATCTCAATTATGTGTAGTAAGGAAGGCCAGGCATAGTAGAAGAATTGAACCTCCACATATGATTGGTCAGTGATAGGATTGCAAAACAGGCAAAGACAAAAGTCTGTAATGCAACCTGGATAAACAGTACCTACATGTTCAAAAGTTCGATTCATTTTAGCAGGCATCTGTCTCTAGCTGCTAACAGAAGTTATAAATCACACATAAGCCTAAGGTCAGAGCAGAGGGAATGCACTGGAACTCAGATCTTTGTGTTAGAAAATCTTTACAGTACACACAAACAGCCAGCTTAAAAAATAATAATTCTATTTAAGGTATTCTCAAGAAGCCCACAGTATCATCTAGTGCACATATAGCACAATTTCACATATGTGATCAGAGATCACAATCGGGATAACATATTCACAGTCAGCACCCACCAACACACCACTCTCTTCCTTCTCAGAACCACCTTGATATTCTCATTATTTCTAGGTTGGAACAACCTATTAATTGACGACGTTTCATATCCTGATCAAAATCTCACTCCACTGCAGGCTGCCTAAAGATGATTCATATAGTGCTGCTGTATGAAAAAGGAACAAATCATTCCCATTCCCCAAATATGTATTGAGTGCCAGCTATGGGCAAAGCACTGGGCTAGGTGTCTTTCTTTAGTAGTTGAGTCACTGCTGCCAGAGCAATGTCTACCACCATCCTGGGGTATTAGAGTAACATTGCTGGGAAGAGGGAGATGGCTGTGCATTGTTATGGCTGTGAATTCCTGCACTCAAATGAGAAATGGCACAACTGGGTTATAAAATGCAAGGTATAACTTTTAACAAGCAGTTCCTGTATATCGAACTTTGACAACCAGGTCAGTACAGTGAGAAATTAGACATGACATGTAAAAAATGCTAACTACTCTCTCAGGTCATATAATAGGAAAAAATGTGTTGATTTCCAATAAATTACCATGGAAACTAATATTAGATTTTAGTGTTGAGGACTACATTTACTATCTATAAGAAATATGTTAGCTGTTTCTCTCTACTTTTAGGGCACATACACTATTTTTAGTGTGTATTCTTTGAAGATTAATGTATCTGGAGGTTGATTTCTCTAAATTAAAAATGGACATTTACATGCTATTGTTAGGGAGGAAGAATTTCCTCTACCCTTGAAGGTCCTTCTGGCTGGACTAAGAATCAAAGTGACATGAGACAGATTAATAGAAGAAAATCAAATTTAATATTTACTAGCCTACATATGGGGAATCCACACAGACATGGAAGATTCCAAAGGCAGTGAGGCAACATGACATTTATATGTGCTAAAGAGAAGGATAGGTGCCTGAGGATACAAAGGGGAGAAAGGCCATTAGCAGGAAGGTAAAAGGAGATGTTTAGAAAACAAAGGTTGCCCTGTTACACAGATAAGTTTCTTAAAGAGAAATCTCTGGTACCAGCAGGCAGCTGAGGGGGAGGTAAACAGCTTTTCCTGAATCTGCTGTGTTTGGATTGCTTTTAACTCAAAATAATGTTCATACCAAGGTGGCCCATATTGGGGCAGCCTGCCCTTGGCCGCTACTCTATTAAAACAGATTTTATTTTTACTTCACACACAAAAAATCCAGTGGTATATTTAAGAAAGCACAAAAATATCATTTTAAAAACCACCCAAGAATCATTGCCATGAATTGCAATTATATATGAATAAGAATTTACTGAAAAGAAATTGTAAACTGTGGTGAAAAAACAGACTTTTTTAAAAGATTTTATTTATTTATTTGACAGAGAGAGCACAAGCAGGGGGAGTGGCAGGCAAAGGGAGAGGGAGAAGCAGGCTCCCCACCATGTAGGGAGCCTGACATAGGGCTTGATCCCAGGACCCTGAGATCATGACCTGAGCTGAAGGCAGACGCTTAACCACCCAAGCACCCAAAAACAGACTGTTTCTTGAGAATGTTTTGGTTCTGACTCTTTACTTGTATGCAACCTAAAGCAAGTCTCTTTGTGTCATTATTCTTCATTTTTATGGTTTGTAAACTACTTGCCCTTAAGCCCCTGTGCAGGAATCTTGTAAGAACATATGAAACCCTGGGTAAGGCTGATGGTATATATATTAGCCCATTTGTCAGATTTTATAGATTCTTTGAGTTTTGAGTCATTGTACCTCATTTTGCAAATCTTGAGAGTGAAATGAAGTGGTTGCTCTTCCTAGGGATGTTTTCGTGGTTTTAAGTGTTTGTGAAGTTGACTCATACCTTTAAATGACAAGTTCCTGTAACTGCAGAATAGAAATGACAATTCCTTAAGATATGCACCCGCAGTCCAGAGTACTGACCAGTAATGGTTGCCAAGTTCATGGAAACTAAAATGGAAGAAGCTGTTATCAAAGTCTAAAAGAATGAGACATCAATTGCCTCACTTAAATCAGTTTTGAATTCTAATTCTAGTATGTCATGTAAAGTGAGTATGATTTAAAAACTCATATCATCCCACAGTTTCAGGGTGATGACTCACAACTACTTGGATATCAGAAAAGTTTTCCCCTCTTCCTTTCTAGGTTCTTTGGCTGGCCTAATAATTAAATTGATGTAAAATGGCCTAAAAAGAGAGAAATCATTTCGTGCATACAAGAACCCCATAAAACATGAGACCCAAAGGCAATCAGGCCGTTGAGGCTTTTATGCCAACCTGAGGAATGATATAGGGGCCTGGGGCTTCAAAGGGGAGGAGGGCAAGTCACAGGAAGAGAAGAAGAGCAGATAGTTGGTAGTCATATGTTTGCCAGGCCATGCCTATTAAGTCTTTCAGTTAAAAAGTTACCTCTGAGGGCGCCTGGTGGCTCAGTCGGTTAAGCGTCTGCTTTCGGTTTAGGTCATGGTCTCTGGATCCTGGGATCGAGCCCCACGTCAACTCTCTCTCTCTCAAAAATAAATAAATGAAAAATCTTTAAAAAAAGTTAAGGAAAAGTTATCTCTGGTAAGAGCTCTCTTTCTGGGCTAGCCCCCCTACTTCAATTCTTTTAGACGGTTAAGGGAAGGGTAGAAGTTTTTCCTGAGTTTGCTGGGTCTTAATGGCCTTCAACTCAAAATAATCTACATGGCCAAGTGGCATATTTTGGGATGGCATGTTCTTTTCCTCTTCTACTAATTAGAAGTACGCTTCTAATTCTCCCCAGATGAACTAGTTATGTGTATATTATTTAAATACGTCAGTATTGAAAGTAGCTTAATGGACTACATTAAAGCTATCACAACAAAATTCTACATTGGCTATCTTCTTGTGTAGACTCCTGTCAGTGGCAACTCAATAGTCACATAAAAACTGGTAATATTCAAATGTATTTTCAACTGTTAACTACTCACATACCAGTTTTAGTTTTCTCATCTTTAGAAGAGTGCAGTTAGAGTAAATGAAATTTCAAATCCATATCTTCTCTAATATGGGACTGTGTTTTAACCTACTTTTGACTGAATATTTATAAACTGCTGCCCAAAATATTATTTATATAAAGAAAAGCTCAATAACGCTGTTAAATAATTCCTGCCAGACTTGCCTTGCTGAACTGGGCATCTATAAATGGTAGTTGAATAAATAGGTATGTGAATAAAAATTAGGCTAAAGAGTTTACCATGAAGACTCTTACTAGAACACAGATCATAAACCACCTTGGGCAACTCCATTCTAAACCATCTAGATTCAAAGGCAAAATAAAAGCTACTTTGGACTATTAGCATTTAAAGGTTTCAGCTACATGAAAACCTAATACACTAGAAAGAGATGCATAAAAATTTTTTTAACTGAAGTAGTAGTAGTGGTTATCTCAGGGTGTTGTGATCCTATGTGACCTTTCATGTCTTCTCAGTATTCTTCTGTGATTTTTCAAAGTCTCTACATTGAGCATGTTTCATAGAGTCAGAAAATAAAAAGAGAAAAAATAAATCTATTTTGGTACAGCCACTGAAAAATTTTAAAATGCTTACAGGAAACCTATCATTCATCTTTTTGCTGTCAAATCAAGTTATTTACACATTTTAAAAATGTATTAAAACCTATTTGCTTCAATGTACCCTCTCACTCCCATTTTGTCTGTCTGTATTAGAAAACATGTTTGGGGGGACACCTTTACTTCTACATTATTTTCTCAAACCATTGCTAATTTTCATGCACCAAAAATCAATACATAGAACAAGACGCCAAGATAATGCCTTGGTCTTAATGAAGCAGGTCCACGTTATTGCCATTTTGGTAAAAGAAAATGCATTCCTGAGGACAGGCCCTTCCTATATCCCAACTACACAAGCCATTAAACTCTACAGGCCACCCACTTTATTCTCAACTTTGTCATGGTTTAAGCAGCTGTGGGGGAACCAAGGAATGCTAGATTCTGCTACCAGTCGTTCCCAAACCATGCCTATTTCTTTGAAGAATATTAATGGGAGAAGAAAAAAATGTAAACAAGTGTTAATACATTCTTGACACTCTCTCTTTACAAAATGAGAAAGGAAAGCAAACTTACCACTATTTGTCTTAGCACTCTTATGTTTTCAGGAAACAGCTATCAAAAAGATTCAAGAGAGATAAGAAATGGAATTTTCTGTTACTTCCATTGAGGGAAATAAACCAGCATATGGTTTGATTATTGTTTTTGCCTTAATAGTCTCTAGCTCTGTGGAATCACCAAGATTTTGAGTGAAACTTGTCTCATGAGAGAAACAAACAGCTTTTGCCGAACACGTTTTATTCTAATGCTTTCAATAATTAGGAAATATATTAAAACCCTAAAGGGAGAAAATTGTAATAAATAACATAAAATTCGGAAGTTGATCAAAGCATCCCATTTTGTGTATTGCAACGCAATCAGTTCTTACATATGTATAATATTTTATAAATCTACCTCCAACAGTTAAATATACTACAAACCATAATTTTTTTAGAAGGGTTAAGTGTTTCTGTAGAAAACATGGCTCGTTCTAAGGTTATCTAAGTAGTCCAGATGTTCTGGTTCTTTGGCCATTCCAAAGCATTCCCAGTGGAAGACCAAACTGTTCTAACTGTGACAGGATATCCTCTGGTGGAGGATTGCTTTCAGGATAAACACCACAGCCCTTAACAAAAAGGAGTAAAATGGCAATGCCACCTTCATTCTGATAATTTTCTCTCAAGAGACGTTTTGTAACATTCCATCTGTGCCTGTCTATTTGTATGACATGTTGAGAAGTAAATTCCTAGTAGAGGGAAAGCAAATACTTTTTCTTCTAAGAGATTTTCTTTTAGGCATCTGTGAAATTTGACACCTTGGTAAACAGTAGCCCTATCTTCTAAGCTGATCACCTGAGGCCCGTTTTGCTCTTTATTATAGCAGAGTCTCTTCCTTCTTTGTCTGGTTTCTCCTCATTATACTCAATCTTATGAGACCTAAGATGAAGGAGTCCCCATCTGAATACTTTGTATGTTTGTATGTGTGTAGATACATAACTGTTCTGGGTACATCCCACATTATGGTCTTTAGATAAGCCGATTTCAAACACCATTTTTATAATCCAACGGGGAAATGTTTTCAGCACTAAAGCTCAGTGTTAGTGATGCCACATTGTGCTTTTGGACAATATGTCAGTTTTTCATGAGGGAGGATCGCTGCCCTGTTTTTCTGACCTAATTTTGGGAAACCTGGTTTAATTGATACCACAAATCCTTCAAACAAATGTATCGACAAGGTGCAAGTTAGTTGCTTTGCAAAGGAAAAAAAAGATAAACAACATGTTCTAGCGGAGAAATCAAAACAGTTAGTTGGCTACCACCATCCATCACGCCATACATTTGCTTTCTCTGTACTCCGCACCACACTTCTTGCCAAAAATCTCTGCAGGCACCGTCCCAGACTGTGCCACGGTGTCTGATCCCTAGCCCTAAAATCTCCCAGTAGAAAAACAAACACCCTGCACTCAGTTGGTCACCTGACCTGTGGTCATGCTACTTAGAGTAAAGCATTTCTTTCACTTAAGAGTGAAACTTAAGTGCACAATAGACATTAGCTTTCAATACTGTGTTATTAAATAATCTACTTATATGCCAGACTCTTCAACTAGGCATGAACCCCTTTAAGACAAGAAGCTTATTTTATTCATCATCTTATCGCTAGAACTCTAAGTACTACACCCGTTACATTTAAGGCATTTATTAAACAGAGAGTGAATGAATGAATGGACGGATGGATGGATGGATGTGATGTGGTTTTTGGAATATAGGTGAGGTTTGGTGGGGTGGGGTCTGGAGCCAACGGCCAAGAAAGAATTCTTGAGACGTCTTTGGTGCAAAAAGGTGTTTTTTTTGTTTTTTTTTTTTAAGATTTTATTTATTTATTTGAGACTGAGAGAATGAGAGACAGAGAGCATGAGAGGGAGGAGGGTCAGAGGGAGAAGCAGACTCCCTGCCGAGCAGGGAGCCCGATGCAGGACTCGATCCCGGGACTCCAGGACCATGACCTGGGCTGAAGGCAGTCGCTTAACCAACTGAGCCACCCAGGCACCCAAAAGGTGGTTTTATTAAAGCACGGGGATAGGACCCGTGGGCAGACAGAGCTGCACTGGGGTTGTGAGGAGCAATTGATTATATTATCGTGTTGGGGGAGGTAAGGAAAAAGGGAGGTTTTCAAAAGAACTTTCATATGCTAAAGAGGACAGACAAGATACCTGAGGCCTTGCCATTCTCAAGTTAAAGTTGTTTTTCTCTCTAGTAAAGCAATAACATTAAGATAGTTGGGAGCTTCCTGGAAGAAAATCACACATATCCCACCCAGGAGTTGGGGGGTGGGGGCAGGTTGCAGGGTGTCAGCTTATGCTTTGTCTTCAGCTAGCCTTCTGCTCCCTCATCAAATGAAAAGAAAAAACTGAATAACATTATCAAAGATGTAAACAATATATGATTGATTTCTAAATGCCAAGTGAATACAAAGTTTCCTAGTTCTGTAAGTCTATACTACACTATATGGTCATTAGATTTATGAATGAGAGAACATTTCTGTATTTGTATAGTTAAGCTGACCATTTTTCTATAGAATGATGTTTTATTACCAAATTAACAGACTGCATATTAATAATTACACCTCATCAGTTGCTTGAACCTCATGACACGTTGGCTGGCTGGGAAAATGGCTTACAGAGATATTCTTGGAATTTTAGAGTGGGAATGCATAAAAAACTAACTTTTTATTAGAAAATTGAGTTCTTAGGGGCGCCTGGGTGGCTCGGTTGGTTAAGCGACTGCCTTCGGCTCAGGTCATGATCCTGGAGTCCCTGGATCGAGTCCCGCATCGGGCTCCCTGCTCGGCAGGGAGCCTGCCTCTCCCTCTGACCCTCCCCCCTCTCATGTGCGCTCTCTCTCTCTCATTCTCTCTGTCTCAAATAAATAAATAAAATCTTTATAAAAAAAAAGAAAACTGAGTTCTTAGTCATCCAGTCATTGATTTATTCAACAGCTATTCATTGAGCACCTACTATGTGTCCGATAGTTTCCAAGGCACTTGAGATAGATCAGTAAAAAAAAATATGGATAAGATAGACCAAAAAAAAAAAAATGCTTAATCTTGATGGAATTTAAATTCCAGTGGGAGACAGATAATAAACAATAATAAATTTATTAATAAGCAAATTAAATGCTGTGTTATATCATGAGTAATATAAGAAAGAAAGAAAGAAAGAAAGAAAGAAAGAAAGAAAGAAAAGAAAGAAAGAAAGAAAGAAAGAAAGAAAGAAAGAAAGAAAGAAAGAAAGGAAAGAAAGAAAGAAAGAAAGAAAGAAAGAAAGAAAGAAAGAAAGAAAGAAAGAAAGAAAGAAAGAGAGAGAGAAAGAAGAAGGGCGCCTGGGTGGCTCAGTCGTTGGGCATCTGCCTTCGGCTCAGGTCGTGATCCCAGGGTCCTGGGATCAAGTCCCAAGTTGGGCTCTTTGCTCAGCGGGAAGCCTGCTTCTCCCTCTGCCTGCAGCTTCCCCTGCTTGTGCGCACGCTCTCTCTCTCTCTCTCTCTCTCTCTCTGACAAATAAATAAATAAAATCTTTAAAAAAAAGAAAAAGAAAGAAAGAAAAATGGATGCAAAGTGCAGCCACAGGTTTGTGAGTTGGAATGAGCACTCAGTGGACCAAACTGAGAAGGTGTTATATGAGCAAAGATAAAGAAGCAAAGAGGGAGGCATACAGAAATCTGGTGGAGGAATATTCCAGTCAGAGGGAACAGCCACAGCAAAGGTCCTAAGGTAAAGCAATTGTCTATAATGTAAAACTAAAAACAAAAGTAAATTACATAATGCAATATAGTAAGTCACCAAGAAAGCTACAGAATATACATTTTCTTTTTTTTTTTTTAAGATTTTATTTATTTGACAGAGAGAGACACAGCGAGAGAGGGAACACAAGCAGGGGGAGTGGGAGAGGGAGAAGCAGGCTTCCCGCCGAGCAGGGAGCCCGACGCGGGACTCGATCCCAGGACCCTGGGATCATGACCTGAGCCGAAGGCAGACGCTTAACAACTGAGCCACCCAGGCACCCCCAGAATATACATTTTCTAAGGAGATGAATCACTTTTGGAAAAGCTTCATTGAAAGCGTCGGTCTTAGCCTTGCCTCGCAGTACTGGTAGGGTTTTGATAAATGAAAAGGGGAAGTTCTACGTCAGTCTAGAATTGGGAAAACACATGTCAAGTTCAGTTCACATTGGAGGGATGATTCTGGGCTGGAGCTTAATTAGCTGCTTCAATTAAAGGAGTGAAGGACTGTGAATGCCACCATAAGGGTTTTGGTCTTTTTTCCATAAGCATTGTAGATGGGCTAACAGTTACTGAAGAAAATTCCAAGGCAAGGACTGCATGTTTTTGGAAGATTAAACTGAAGGTTTTAGACAGATTACATCAGAGTGACTGTAAATAATAAAATTTTAAGTCAAAACTAATCAATACAAAACACACTCTAATTACAATAGCACTTGCAATAATACGATCTTACCATTTGACTTGTCTTTTATTTTTTAACTTTTTATTTTGAAAAAAAAAAAAACAAAAACCTGGAGACCTTACAGAAAAAATGCAAGAATAGTACAATAAGTTTCCATATATCCCCTTCAACTAGATTCACCAATTATTAACATTTTGCCACACTTGCCTTACCTCTCTTAATGTGGGTAGGTAAATAAAAAGAGCAACAGCATGTATACAAGCACGTAACATATTATTGATGTTGTGTGAGAGTAAATTGCAGACATCATGGCTAAACTCTTTGGTGTGAATCTTCTGAAAACAGGGATGTTTTCTTACCTAACCAGAGTATATTTATCAAATTCAGGAAAATTGATAATGGTAGAATGCTGTTATCTAACATACCATCTATATTCACTTTTAAAAGATCGTCCCAATAATACTCCTTCTACTGTATTTCCCATCCAGGATTATACATTGCATTTAGTTGTCAAGTCTTAGTGTCCTTTAATCTGGGATGGTTCCTCAGCCTTTCTTTGTCTTTCACGGTGTTGGGAAGAAATTTTCTCTGTCCATCAAGGTCCTTGTAACTAAGCATGAGACAGACTAACGGGAGAATATCAAATTTAGTAGGAGGAATTCACACAGTCAGGCAACAAGAGGTTTATCTGACCCTCCTGAGCTGCTAAGGGGAGGAGCTTGGGAAACAAAGGTTGGAAAACAAAGGGGTTTAGAAAAGAAAGATTGCCCTGTTATGCAAATAAATTTCTTAGGTGAAGATGAATCTCTGTTAATAGCTCTCTTCCTGGACAGGCTCTCCTTTCCAATGTAAATTTAGACAGTTGTGGAGGCAAAGGGCTTTTCCTGCATCTGCTGGGTGTGGATTGCTTTTAACTCAAAATAATCTTCACGCCAAAGGAACTGCTCTTGATCCCTACAATGGTTTGGACGTTCCTAAAGACTAGAAGCCAGATTTTATTTTTTATACAATGTCTCTTAGTTTGAGTTTGCCTGATATGCCCTCCTTTTTTGGATATTTGCCTGTTTCTGCTGGAATACTACATAAATGATATTGTGCCTTGTTAATGCATCACATCAGGAGGTGCATGATGTCGATTTGTCCCATTACTGGTGATGTTAATCTTGATTACTTCCTTGAAATGGTGTCCATTTTTCCCTTAATCGTTAATAAATAATCAGTGCGGAGGTACTTTAAAACAGTGTGAATATCCTGCCTCATCGATCTTTCACCCAATAATTTTAGCATCTGTTGATAATTCTTACGTGAATCAATTATTATTAGGATGGCTGAAACATGATGATTTCTAATTCTATCATTTCTTCCATTTTTACCAAGTGACATCTTTCTGCTGTGGCTAAGGGAGAGCTTTTAATTTATTTGTTCGTGGAATCATGTTTTTTCAATTACTGCCATTGTTCATCTTAACCTTGTCTTTTAATACATACGAGTTATGAATATTCCTTTCATTTCATAGGAAAAAGCAAAACCAAACTTAGTACCCTTCTTCTCTGGTTGGGAAGAAGAAAAGCACGTTTAAGGGTAGGCTCTAGCTAACTGTAGAAAGAATGATGTATTTTTTTCCTCTAGTCTTTCATTTTATTTTTAAATTTTTAACAGTTTGTTAACATGTAACTCTTCAATTCCTATGGCTTCTGGGAGCTGAGGCTAACTACGCCCTAATGATGGGTCCTAGCCAACAACCATATTTGCATTCTTGATTGACAATAAGTAAAAGTTAATTCGATACTTTTGCTGAAAGCCTCTTTCTGAAATGACAAAATATACCACTTTGAAGGTAATCTTTTGCCCAGATGTTTGGTTGCACAGATCAAGCTGCCACATTCAGAGACCATTTTCATTTTCCTTTTTATTATTATTGTTATTATTACTATATTATTATTTTGTATATCCTGCCTTGTTCCAAAAAGCACTTTTGCAAAAGCAAAACTGCTATCTTTACATACTAGTTTATACCTTCCCAAAACGTTTTCTTGCTATTATGTGAGTAGCAATTCAGCTTCTTAATGTGTTACCCAAAAAAAAAAAAAAAAAAAATTATAACTGCTTCTAAATTGCATTGATGTATTGTAGAATTGAGTTGAATATCTTTGTAGGCTGAACATAATTATCCTCCTGCCAGGAACAAATAAGTTATACTGCTGCAGAGAAATAAATATGCATATGAATTTATGTGGATGGATAAATCCTTATAAAGTTTAGCTCTTTATAACACAATGAGAGAAGAGGAAATGTACTTGGTGAGGCTAATGAATAAACTGGGATCATTAGATTGTCTATCATGCATTTCCCCCACAAAGTTGCACTTTACTGCATATAAATCAGGGCAGAGCATTTCAAAGGACTTTATAAAATGAATGAGGCAATTTTCAGCTGAACCATATAAGAAAAAGCCACCTGAAATCTTCAGTTCTCCTAGAAACAAGATTATATACAGAAATACATATAAACAAAATGAAAACTCCAAGTGAAGAGTTCAAAAGTACATATCAACTTCGATTTACTTTGTTAACATCTTTACCTCTTCAGAGACATCTAGCAGAGAAAGTTTGCCCGACAATAAGACCAGGTACAGGCCAGTAGAAAAAATAGGACCCCAAACTACAGTAGGTAATTGCAGCAAGATTAGTGTAAACCGAATGCATTTATTATTTGCAATGTAATCCAATATACTAAGAGATGGCACGCGCTTTATTTTAATTAGCTGTTTCTTTTAAAGGGTTGCTTGGTCCAACTGTCCTGATAAGAAAAAATTGTAGTCATTGCTCAAAATGCTTGTAGCAAATCTAGTTTTAAATTGAAGCAATTTATTCCGAAAATAGTCTACTACCGCAGCAATAATCAATGTGTTTTTCCTTAGCCCAAACTGGAGCTTTCCAAAGACTATTGTTAATTGCCAGTAACTAAATGACTGCTGGTGCCCTTAAATGTAACTCTTTGGCACTTGTTCATTTGTTGTGTTTAACCAAATGCCAGTTTCCCTTAGGTTTTGCTGAGCGATTTTGCTTTACAATTTTCAATATTCAGTCTCAGTCCCTTAAAGGGAGTAGAGTCTATCATTTTAACCAAATAACACAAAGGCTAACCAGATTTTTAAAAGGTCTGCATTTTCTCTTTCCATCTTTTGATGTTGAATTGTGCTGAAATGGAATCTTTTTATTTTTTAAATGCTGCCACTCCAGGCAACTTGAACTTGAGCTAAAAAGCAGATCCCATTTCAAAGGGAAAATGACATTTGCTGGGGCAACACCTTTCACATTGTAATGTAAAGAGAAAATACAGCAGTGGGCCCCAAATCATTTCTTTTAAGTGTTACAGAATTTAACCCCTAGTAATTTTGTCCTGACCCAATGTATAAGCAATAATGGGTAGCACTCATATTAACGAATGTGTCCAGCTTGGAGCAAAAGAATGTGGAAACTAAATCTAATACACCATTTTCTTTGGGAGAGTTTACACCATGGTTTATAAACCAATGTGAAAAACTTACATGGGAAATTTTTTAACCTCCCACATTTATAATATGAAGGCATGTAGATTACTCTTGCATAGAAATAATGTGGTAACTGAGGAGCAGGCACTGGTGTGTGGACTGTGGGGAAAGACACATTTCTTTTCTGACTTACAAGAACACTGTAAGAACAGTAGGCTTCTGCATGTAATACTACAGAAGTATCTGGGGAAACTTTGAGATACTGTCTGGATCTCAGGATAAATTAGCTCCTTGAAAATGCCGTTTCTTTGGACCTGGTCTTGGTCTCCATCTTATTAGTAAATGACTATCCTGTGGCTCAAGAAGACTTACTCTTGCTTATTGCCCATACTCTAGGTATATATAACTTTTCCATTTGTTTGTACCTTGAAGGATATATTCATGGGACACTAGACCATTTCTCTCTTTTTTTTTTTTTTGATTTTTTTTTTTTTAAAGATTTTATTTATCCATTCATGAGAGACAGAGAGAGAGAGATGCAGAGGCAGAGGGAGAAGCAAGCTCCCCGTGGAGCAGGGAGCCCGATGCGGGACTTGATCCCAGGACCCTGGGATCATGACCTGAGCTGAAGGCAGACGCTTAACCGACTGAGCCACCCAGGCGTCCCTAGACCATTTCTCTAGTTGCTAAGCCACATCAACCCTGCTGTCTTTTTCTCATTACATTTCAGACAGTACTATTTATTGGCCTACTATATAGTGTATTTGAGGTAGTGTATATAATTATTTCAGTAGCTCATGACTTCTAGCAATAGGGATAATTCACATTTGGGCAATGACTTCTCTAAAAATAAGAAGGACTTACTTTCATATCATTTTTCTCTAACTTTTGCATATTCAGTGTTTAAAAGTGTGTAGAGAACAGTCTTATAAATGCCATCTGAAGGAAATGAGAATTCTGCTTATTACATTAATAGGATTATGTCTCGGGCACAGTTTTGGGTTGTTTCAAAAGCTCTTCCACTAGACACGGACATGGGAAGGATGCCACTTGTGTCCAGGCCTGGTGCCACGTCTCCAGAATCCAGGGGTGTGCTTGGCGCCAACACAGAACCATTCCCAGCCTGGGGAGATATCTACAGTAGACCAGCTGTCCTGACTCCAGCTTTCTCTACAGCTTCTTCCCACATAAGCCTCGAGTTAGAATTTATAGTGTCTATTTTCTTTTAAATCCAAGTTTTAAAGAATTGAAGTGTGATTAACATAAGGTAAAATGCACAGATGGTAAGTGTTCAGTTCGTTGAGTTTTGACAACGTATAGACTTGTATATCCATACCTTAAAAATGATACAGAATATTTCTTTTACCCCAGCAAGTTTCCTCTTGCCCCTTTCCAATAAATTTTCCGATCACTCATCTACAAAACATCCATTTTGTGATTTCTATCACTATGGTTTCTTTTGGCCTGCTCTTGTACTTCATTTAGACAGAATTATACAGAAGATATTACTTTGTCTGGTTTCCTTCACCTAACATAATTTTGTGAGATTCATGCATGTTGCTTGTATCAGTAGTTTATTCTTTTTACTGCTGAGTATATTCTGTCATATGGACATACAGCAGCTTGTTCAGTATCTCCTGTTAATGAACGTTCAGGTTGTTTTCAGTTGTGGCTACTATGAATAAGACTACTCTGAACATTCTTGAACAGGTCTTCCCGTGGACATCTGCTTCTATTTCCTTGCGTAAATACTTAGGAATACAATTGCTAGTCATAGGGTAGATTCACAGTTAACCTCATCAGAAACTACCCCAAATTGTCTAATATAGTGGTACCATTGGGCTCTTCCACTAGCAAAGTTTGAGAGTACAAATTAAGCATTGTCCATTTTTTCCCAATTCTTTTCTTATGCAAGAAATATTAGGGTGATAAATTCCAAGTGTTCAATGCATTAAATTAGAAAACACAATGAATCTGAAAAGAAACCACAATCCAAATGTTTCTCTCTCCCATCATATCCAGTATAATTTAAATCAGATGATTTGGGTGTATAAATTAGCCTATGGGCGTAAGTTAGTTTTATGCAGGTTTCTCTGTGTGGTGGAGTTAACTCATATACTGAGAAAACCAGGCCCAGTGCACCCTACAGAATTATCTACCCACTTACCCTTTCTGTTCACATGGGAATGGGAAAACATTACATTGAGGAACTTTTTTTTTTTTAAAGATTTTATTTATTTATTTGACAGAGAGAGAGATAGCGAGAGCAGGAACACAAGCAGGGGGAATGGGAGAGGGAGAAGCAGGCTTCCTGCCGAGCAGGGAGCCCGATGTGGGACTTGATCCCAGGACCCTGGGATCATGACCTGAGCCGAAGGCAGACGCTTAACGACTGAGCCACCCAGGCACCCTTGAGGAACTATTTGTATTTCACTCCTGGAACTTTTGTAGTACCATCTTGTATAGGCCCTCAACAAGATTCAACAGTTAATGCTGTCTGATATTTGTAAATACAAAATGTAAAAATTTCCAGGAGGTGCTTTTCAGTATTTTACTTTCCATATTAATTCACTTAGACTCTAAAAGATCTAATAACTCATTTTATTTTCTTTCTTAAATTCATAAAATCCAAGCACTTTTAATAAGATTTTCTTCTCTTTCCCATCTAATTTTAGTAAGAGCATAAAATACACTCGGTTAACCGGTAGTTATATATGTTTTTTGATAAAACTGTTGAAATAAAAATGAAGGAGTAGACAATGAAAAATATGGCTGAGTTTTGTTCTGTAATTATCACGGGAAAATAGGTGTAGCAACCTGCCTAGTAAAGGGGGGGAAACAAATGAAAAATGTCTAAGCAGCTTGGCAAAAGGAAAATACTACCAATGTAGTCTGCTGTGATATCCACTAGGGGGCCTACTTTTTAAGCCCAGTAGACCTCACACGCAAACACACACACACGCACACACGCACACACGCACAAACACAAAATGTTCTTGTGAGGAAATGATGTCCATGCTTTTCAAATTATTTGTCACTGATACTGCATCATACCCATGATGATTTCACCCCATTTTTGAGATCTCAGGAGTGATCTTGTAACACAAGAGTAGTTATTACTGCAAAACCATAGATTATTTAAAGTTTTCAGTATAAGCATAATTTCCTTTTGTGATTTTTTTTTTCCCCTAGAGCTAATGTACACAGTTGAACTTGCTGGAGGGCTTGGTGCTATCCTTCTGCTGCTTGTTTGCTTGGTGACGATCTACAAGTGTTACAAGATAGAAATCATGCTCTTCTACAGGAATCATTTTGGGGCCGAGGAGCTGGATGGAGGTAAGATGAGTTCCCTCTTTTTGATGTTCTCTCTGAATATTCTTACTTGTTTCTCGCCTTTGTTTTATTGAGGGCCAAGAAAAGTTCCCTGCCTTACCACTAACAGCAGCTCTTATCATCTTTCCACGTTCAGTTTGTAAATTCATCTTTTGCACGGAACTGTACGTGTGGTGCTTGAGAGCCAATAGGTAATTTCCTCTGACAATTGTAAAGCGACACCTACCCTTTTTAGAATCCTACGCCAAGTAGCACTTGGGAATTACAAAGGCTGATTGCAGCGCTAGCAGAATGTTCGCTTTCTCTCACCTTGTAATCAGTCCTGAAAGGCCAGCTTTACTTCTCGATAGGTGAGGAGGGCCTCTTTTAATTGTGTTCCCTAGATCAGACGAGATCGGGCACGCTTAGGGTGGGATAGCCCCGCAGTTTGAAGTGAATCTGTTTCCAGCTCTAATAAACTGTGCTGGATATTTTAGAATTCATAGCAGTCTTTTCAAGCTTGTTTATGTAGCTATTTTTAGACAGGTGAATTTTTATTCCAAGTGTGGACCAACAGATAATACAGTGCCCAAGCACATTGTTTTCATAATAATACATCTACTATTTTTCCTCGAATTGGATGAGTAAATGTTGTTTTCATGGAAATCGTAATAAGGATTCGCCCCCTCTGGTCAGTCGAGAATCTGTGTGCACTCTAAGAGGAATTTGGGGTCCTTAAAATGGAGGTCCATGAACCACCCATTAGATGACTTAAGTTTTGTTTTTTGGTTTTTGTGGGTTTTTTTTCATTTTGGTCATTTGAAAGTGATCCGTACGTAAGGTAAATTCGCAGTAGAGGAAGCATCTGCAAACTCACGTACACAGTGCAGATGGCAATGATTTCTTGATCATATTTATACATTTTTTTTTCTCATGACTGTCACTTTTGCACTAAGTGGCACGAAGGAAAATGAAGGGATCGGCCATGTTCCCACCTTTCCCGGATCCTCTGGACTAAATCCACAGGTAGCACTATGGGTTGTCAGGCTTGTGAAGAGGAGTCGTTGACCCAGGCTGTGTAACCTCCTGCCTGTCCCATGAGGGTGAAGTCCATGCCGCAGCACGTCTGGGGCTTTTTACATTTTTAAGTGTTGATTTGCACTTGTTTCTAACTTTCTTGCCTGCGTGTGCAGAGTATTACATTTTTTGGCTACTCCTTCAAAGAGATATGAGAAAATTGTCAATGTCAGGGCTATTGTTGAATGAGTACCAAGCAAAGTGCTTGGCATTCTTAATCATTCTTGCTAAGGCTCAAAAACTTTTGACGTCAATATTATAATCTCCATTTTACTGATAAGGCAGCTGGGGCTCCCAGAGGTTAGATAATGTACTGATGAAAATAACACGAGCATTACTGTAAGTGGCCAAGATGAAATTTGAAAAGAGGTCTATGTCCAAAGCATCTATTTTATTGAACCCTGAGTCCCTACTGTTTTGGGCCTTTTAAAAATTTAATATGTTCAGTATAATCTAAAGATGTGATGTTGTTTGGACAGTTCGCACATTAGAAGATGTTTGAAAAAGCAGATTACCCGAACATCTCACTTGATCTATTAACCCTGTTTGGAATATGTTTAGTTTGTGTTCTGAATGAGATGAACGATTTCCCCCAAACTATCTGTTTCCAGTGCAGTTTTTCTTTTCTTTTCTTTTTTTTTTTTAAAGATTTTATTTATTTATTTGACAGAGAGAGACACAGCGAGAGAGGGAACACGAACAGGGGCAGAAGGAGAGGGAGAAGCAGGCTCCCCGCTGAGCAGGGAGCCCGATGCAGGACTTGATCCCAGGACCCTGGGATCATGACCTGAGCCGAAGGCAGATGCTTAACGACTAAGCCACCCAGGTGCCCCGCATTGCAGTTCTTTGTCATGTTTTGAATGGTGGAAGATTCTGGAGAGTTTACATGCCTCTAAACCTTAGTCATATCCCCTTAGATCTTTCTACACATGCTATTATGGTTGAATAATTATCTACTCTTCCATTGGAAAATTTCTCTGACATCATCACATTCCCATTCTTCATAGCTCTCCCACAGTCCTTTCTTCTTCCCCAAAGAAAAAGTAACTGTTAAGAAGAGACCCCAGGCTTTTCATATTCTTGACTTGGCTTAAAAAAATGGAATTCAGAAGTCAAAATTTGAGTGTTGCCTTCTTGATTCTTGGCCACCACATTAGCTCCCCTAAAAGGGGAGTACATAAAATACTCTTGGATGTAAGGAAAGGCAAAGAGTATGAAGAAGAATAGGGAAAGTTTAGTTAATATTTTGAAGCAATGTCTTACTCTGGTGATATGATAATAATAGATTCATTGACTATTTGTTGACTATTAAATAGCAAGTGCGGTGTTGGCTACTTGGTTGATACTCAGAGAATCACACAACTAGAAAGACAGAATTTAAGCCCAGGTCCAAATAACTCCAAATTCCAAGAATTTCAGCCCTTGTATCAGACTGGGAGATGAAGTATTTGGTGTCAGGAACACATCCATGCAATTCCTTTTGGATCATTACGATAGGCATTCCCTGACTATATCAGTTCTGTATCAGGATTCTATTCTTCCAAGATAGAACATACTGATGCTTGGCTCTCTTGGTTTGTTCACCTCACTCCTTGCCCCCCTCTACATAACTTTACATTTCATTGTTTCCTCTGGATCCAGGTCTTAGCACTTCTCATTCTACAATACTCACTTTTTTGGATCACACTTACAACCCTATCTTCAATTGCATTAGCCGGTAAATAGCCCCTAAATCTAAATGTCCTTCTCCCAGTTCTCTTGTTTTATTATCACCTAATTGTACCTCTTGAAAATAGACTGTTTCCTCAATCAATTGCAGCTCCTTGTCCAAGCCTCCTACACTACCTTCTTGGTCTTCATTCTCTACCCTTCCATTTTATCCTCCACACTCAGCCAGACTTCTCTTTTTAAGTACACATTTACTGTGATTTTTAGCAAAAACAAAAAAAGATAGGCATGCCTGTATCGCGCCTGCCAGAGCAAGTCCAGGCTTTTTTAGCTCAGAAAGCAACTGCCATTGCAGGGTGACTCAACTTATAATTGTAGCCTTGCCTCCTCTGTGGAATCTGACCCTGCAGAGTTCCAGTTAGAATGAGATGGTGGTCTTTGGAAAAACAGAACTGTTGAGAACTGACCCAAGACAATGCAGTAATGCATAATTCCAAGATCTTTTTAGGTAAATGAGGTAACTATAATGGTTAGGGGCAGGAGAAGGTTAACTACTCTCCTACCACCTTGGCTCCATTACATACTGGAAGAAAATTTGGACAAATTCTGTTGCATATGCCTTTATTAACAAACAAACATAGAACCCATCCTGTAAACTGGAAGACGTTCCAACTCTCTGTTGTGTGTCTGTGTCTTCCCAAAAAACTTACAGGAAAGTTTCCCCTGAGGCAAATGTGACAATATACCAGTGGCAGGATTAGGCTCATTATGTAATGACATCTAAGAATATTCTTCATCTGAACACAGGACTATTTGGGAATCATGTCTGGAAAAGTTTCCCTAAGGGGACAGGTGAGTGGCTCTACTAGATACTTGTAGGGGTATGATGTGTCTCTGCATTAAGTTAAGTTAGTCCCAGTGTCTGGAATAGCACTGATTTTACCGTGCAGAGTCCATTTCCAAGATCCATTATATTTAGCAAAAAGCCACTAATTTTAGCAGTCAAATCTGATTTCTAACATCTGTTGTGCTAATTAACAAAGTGTCTACTTTTGATCAGAAATAGAGATAGTCGGAGTGCTTGTAGAGGCTGCCTCTGGAGTGTTGCCTTAGTCTAATTAAATACTAACTGACCATCCTGCTAAAGGCAACCCTCTGTCTCTAAGCAGAACTTACATTAACACAGTGTACCAATATCTGTGCTGAAGTAAGTACAAAGAAAATACAGTTATCGTGACAACATCTGAGTCCTTTGCTTCTCTATGCCTCTGCCTGGGATTTCCCTTACACTTTTGTTTAAAGCTTATATAAAGGTAGTCCGTCCTGCCTCCCTTCCTTCCTTCCTTCCTTCCGTCCGTCCTTCCTTCCTTCCTTCCTTCCTTCCTTCCTTCCTTCCCGTCTCTCCTTCTCTCTCTCTCATACACAGTTCATATTTTACCTCTGGCTTCTAAAGATTTCCCTTATCATCCCAAGGTCCAGTTATTTTCTCCTTCATCTTTACAAAAATCGCACTTTAGACACATCTTAAATAGTCCTTTTTCTTTTGAGTAATGAGTGCTCACTAGTGAATGCTTACTACTTGCAGAGAACTGTGATTTCAAGATTCCTTACGTCATGTATTTATTTCCATTTAAGGAAGGCTCAAAGACCAAGTCATGAAGTAAAGAATTATTACTTCAAAATTTTGAAAGATTGTCTAGATTTTGGAACTGGCTCTGTAAATAAAAAACGTAATAGATATATAAAGAAAAACAAGGTTGTAAAGTCAGAGGTAATCCACTAATAGGAGAAAACAGAAAACACCGGCTCTCCTACATGATGATTATCATATCGGTAGATGTCGGTAAGGTAGTGTGTAAGTTTTCACTAGGAAGTAACTTAGTGAAGAAATTTAACGTTTCATTTTGCGGGGAGGATCTAGTGCTAGACAAGGTGAATCTGCTTTATGTTTGTTTTTCTCAGACTACTAACTGTTTCAGTTTTGGTTTTATCTCCTGACCATGGGGTATGAGGTGCAAGCTTACTCATAATCATGGCAGGGCAGGCTTATAAGAAAACTGTAGCCACTATTTTATTTATTTATTTTTTTTAAAGATTTTATTTATTTATTTGACACAGGGAGAGAGAGAGAGCACAAGCAGGAACACAAGCAGGGGGAGCAGGAGAGGGAGAAGCAGGCTTCCCGCCGAGCAGGGAGCCCGATGCGGGGCTCGATCCCAGGACCCTGGGATCATGACCTGAGCCGAAGGCAGATGCTTAATGACTGAGCCACCCAGGCGCCCCTGTAATCACTATCTTAAAGATGAAAAAGAGAACTCTTCTAGTTCTACTTTAGGAATTATTACAGGTATTGGACAAAATGAGTTAGAGCAAGCAATCTTTTATAATCTTCACCCCTTGACCCTTGAAAAATGTGACCATCTGTTCCATTTCACGCATATGAAACAAATTGGTATTTACATCATCTTAGGTCATAGAATTTATTTTTCTATCTCCTTCAGTTACAGGGTTACTGACTATTAATAGCTCCAGGAACTATTGTCCTCATGTCCATCAGCGAAACAGTACTTTTGTAAATCATTTAGAAACCCTGTAGGGGTTTTTTGCTTTTGTTTTGTTTGTTTGGTTGGTTGGTTGGTTGGTACTGATTAGATAATTCGCACACACATAAACAATCTAGAATGTGTTTTTGGGTTCCAGAAGGAGAGACCTGTAGTTGTTTTTGGTATACAATTTGCCCAAATTCATAAACTGTTAAGTAGGAAACAAGCCTTCTCGTCTCCAACCCTTTGTTCCCTATATACCACTCTGCTAACTCTTACCCTCTTAAGATTTCTAACATCTACATCTGCCTACTGCCCCCTCAAGGATGCAAGGGAAGAAAATTAATATCTACTGAAGACCTCCTTTGGGCCAGGCATTTTGCTATATGGCAGGGACCCATTTCATGCTGAGTATCTACCTTAAGAAGGTGCTGTTTTATAGATCAGGGAACATAGTCTCAAATGAGTGAAATTAAAATTAATGACAGTCAAGATTTGACCTCAGCTGCTGGGGCTTTTTTTGATTCACTATATCATGAGATATATATTTTTTAATTAGTATCACATTTCAGTGTTTGAGACCCTATGGATTCAAATAGTCCAGAAAAGTACCAAGTAACAAAACAAGTAAACTAGAACAATATTGCAAAAATTACAAAGTGTAAAACTCAAGCAGTTTTATTTTATTTTAGAATTCGGTTGCCAGATGTTGACATGGCAGGACTGAAATGCAAAGTGAAATTTATTAAAACAAAGATATTTGATAATCACAAAATCAAAATATAAAGATTATATGACTAATGTTTATTTATTCAATTATATATCATCCATTTCTACAGTTTTTTACTGAAAATTTCTATCTTGGGTATGTAAGAAAACATGAAGGCAAATCTGAGACACAATAAAGAAATGTGGCTTAATTAAAAAAAACCCTCATTTATTCAAATTATATCAATGCTAATTTTTTTTTAAAGATTTTATTTATTTGCCAGAGAGATAGAGAGCACAAGTAGGCACAGTGGCAGGCAGAGGGAGAGAGAGAAGCAGACTGTCCGCTGAGCAGGGAGCCAGATGCGGGGTTCGATCCCAGGACTCCAGGATCATGACCTGAGCTGAAGGCAGACGCTTAACGACTGAGCCACCCGGGTGCCCCAATGCTAATTTTTAATGATCACATATTTCTATGCTAATATGCCACATGAAAACATAGAAAGTCATCTTTTAAAATGATTTTACGATTGGGGCGCCTGGGTGGCTCAGTTGGTTAAGCGACTGCCTTCGGCTCAGGTCATAGTCCCAGGGTCCTGGGATCAAGTCCTGCATCGGGCTCCTTGCTCGGCGGGGAGTCTGCTTCTCCCTCTCCCCCTGCTTGTGTTCCTGCTCTCGCTGTCTCTGTCTCTGTCAAATAAATAAATAAAATCTTTAAAAAATAAATAAATAAATAAATAAAATGATTTTAAGATTTTATTTATTCATTTATTTTGGAGTGAGAGCGAGAGAGAGCATGCATGTGGGGGAGGGGCAGAGGGGGAGGGAGAAGGAGAGAGAGAGGGATAGAATCCCAAGCAGATTCCGCACTGAGCTCGGAGGTGGTTGCAGGGCTGGATCTCATGACCCTGAGATCATGAGCTGAGCCAAAACCACGAGTCAGATCCTTAATCAGCTGAGCCACCCAGGCACTCCAAAAATCACCTTTTAGCATAAAACACATTATTCATCATTGAGCCCTCCTCAAGCCTCATTTTGGTAACCCATGTGCTGAATGATGGCCTCTGTCACTAGTCAGTTTGACGCACGAAAGTAAAAAATATTTGAGAATATTTTTTTTTAAATGGCCAGCTGCCAATAACATCTGACAACTGTTCAGTAGATGTTTAAAGGTTAAAAACTCCCAAAGACCCAAATGTCAGTCTCAAGCCATTTATATTATCAGTAACTCGCTTTCCTAGCCCATATCAAATATAGCCACCACCTTCATCTTGAGAATGGAATCTCTAATCTACATTTTCTTTTTTTTAAGATTTTATTTATTTATTTATTTACTAATTTATTTATTTGAGTGAGAGAGAGTGTGTGCAAGCACATGAGCAGGGAGAGGGGCAGAGGAAGAGGAGAGAGAGAATCCCAAGCAGGATCCATGCTGAGTATAGAGCCTGAGGCAGGGCTCTGTATCAGGACCTTGAGATCATGACCTGAGTCAAAACAAAGAGTGGGACACTTAACCGAGCCACCCAGGCATCCCTCCAATCTACATTTTCTTAGAAGTTTCATTGTTCTAAAAAATCCGTGTATCCTTTGGCTTCTCAGTCCCCCTAAGGAGCATTGACTAATATTCTCTCATATGTCAAAGAGAAAAATATTTATCATTTTTCCAAACTACTTTTTCATTACTGATAGTTTCATATTTTCCTTCTCTCATCAGGGTTTTCATAAATAGTATTTTAAATTCATAGTTTTATTTCCTAACTCTCCAGAGTCCAAACTTCTTTTCCCCCCCTCAGATATTTTTTTTTAAATAAAAATATCGTGGTTAATTCAGTCAATGGAAGGAGAAAATTCTAGTGGACCAGTTGGTTGACTTCAAGTAACAAAGTAACTAGCTGATTGATAGGTCTTGCTGTTTTTTTGTTTATTCTCCCTGTTTTTTTGTTTATTCTCCCTCCCCCAGATTTATTGAGTTATAATTGAAATTGTGTAAGTTTAAGGTACATAGTGTGATGTATAGATACAGGTATAGAGAGAGAGATGTGTATAGTGTGTAATGATTGCTACAATGTTAGTTAACACACCTATCACCTCACATAACTGCTATTTTTTTGTAGCAACATTTAAGACATAATCTCTCAGCAACTTTTGAGTATATAAAATATAGTATTATTAACTATAGTCACTGTTCTGTATATTTTATCCCCAGAATTATCTATCTTTTTTTATAAATTGTTTTTATTGAAGTGTAACTTACATACAATAAAGTATACTAACCTTAGAGGTACAACTTAATGACTGTTAACATATATATTTGTGTGAACACCATGTGGGTCAAGATGTAGACCATTTTCAATGTCCTACAAGAACTCTTTGTGCCCCTGCTCAGATAGCAACTTTCCCACCTCTGACATAACTACTACAGAATTATCTATCTTATACCTGGAAGTTTATACCCCTTGACCAACATCACTCTCTCCCCTACTCCCCAGCCCCTGGCAACCACCATTCTACACTGTTTCTGAGTTCAGCTGTTTTCATTCCGCATGTAGGTGAGGTCATACAGTATTTGTCTTTCTTTGTCTGACTTATTTCAGTTAGCATAATGCCTTCAAAGTCTATCTAAGTTGTTGCAAATGACAAAATCCCCTTCATTTTTATGGCGGAATTATATTCTGTTGTATATATCAACCACATTTTCTTTATCCATTTGTCCATTGATGGACACTTAGGTTGTTTCCATGTCTTAGCTATTGTGAATAATACTGCAATGAGCATTGGGGTACAGATATCCTTTTGTGGTAGTGATTTTATTTCCTTTATACATATACCCAGAAGTATAATTGTTGGATCATATGGTAGTTCTATTTCTAATTTTTTGAGGAAACTTCATACTGTTTTCCATAGTACCTGCACCAATTTACATCCTCACCAGCATGGTACAAGAGTTCCTTTTTTTTCTACATCCTTGCCAACACTTGTTATCTCTTGTCTTTTTGATAATAGCTATCCTAACAAGTGTGAGGTGAGATCTCATTGTGGTTTTGATTTGCATTTCCCTGATGGTTAGTGATGTTGAGCATCTTTTCATGTACCTATTGGCCATTTGTATGTCTTTGGAAAAATGTTTGTTTGGGTCTTCTGCCCATTTTTATTGGATTATTAATCTTTTTGATGTTGAGTTGTATGAGTTCCTTCTATATTTTGAATATTAACCCTCCCCTTATCTGATAACTGGTTTGCAGATATTTTCTCCCATTCCATAGGTTGCCTCTTTATTTTCTTGATTGTTTCATTGGCTGTGCAGAAGCTTTTTTGTTCAAGGTAGTCCCACTTACTTATTTTTGCTTTTGTTGCTTGTGCTTCTTGTAGCATCTCCAAAGAATCGTTGCTAGGGCCAGTGTCAAAGAGCTTTTCCCTGTGTTTTCTTGTAGGAGTTTTATGATTGCAGGTCTTACATTTTAAGTCTTAAATCCATTTTAAGTTAAAATTTGTGGATGGTAGGGGCACCTGGGTGGCTCTGTCATTAGGTGTCTGCCTTCAGCTCATCGGGGGTCCTGCTTCTACCTCTCCTTCTGCTCCTCTCCCTGCTTGTGCTCACTCTCTCTCAAATAAATAAAATCCTAAAAAAATTATGCAAGGTATAAGACAGGTCCAACTTCATTCTTTGTCATGTGGATATCCAGTTTTCCCAACATCTTTTATTAAAAAGATTATCCTTTTCCCAATGATTATTCTTGGCCCCCTTGTAAAATACTAGTTTTCTATATATGCATGGGTCTATTTATGGACTCTCAGTTTGGTTCTAATGGTCTATGTATCTGTTTTTATGCTACCACCATAATACTGGTTTTTCTTACTATAACTTTGCAGTATAGTTTGCAATCAGGAAGTGTGATGCCGCCAGCTGGGCTCCTCTCTTTCAAGATTGCTTTCACTATTCGGGGTCTTTTTTTTAGTTTCAGAGGTAGAGTTTAGTGATTCATCAGTTGCATATAACATCCAGTGCCCTCCTTAATGCCCATCACCCAGGTAGCCCATCCCCCCACCGACCTCCCCTCCAGCAACCCTCAGTTTGTTTCCTATAGTTAAGAGTCTCTTATGGTTTTTTCCCCCTCTGATTTTGTCTTATTTTATTTTCCCTCCCTTCTCCTATGTTCATGTGTTTTGTTTCTTAAATTCCACATATGAGTGAAATCATACGATATTTTTCTTTGACTGACTTATTTCACTTAGCGTAATACTCTTGTTTCACCCATGTCATTGCAAATGGTAAGATGTCATTCTTTTTGATGGCTAAGTAATATTCCGTTACACACACACACACACCCCACATCTTCTTTATCCATTCATCTGTCAGTGGACATCTGGGCTCTTTCCATAGTTTGGCTATTGTGGACATTGCTGCTATAAACATTGGGGTGTGTGTGCCCCTTCAAATCACTATGTTTGTATCCTTTGGATAAATACCTAGTAGTGCAATTGCTGGGTCATAGGGTAGCTCTATTTTTAACTTTTTGAGGAACCTCCGTACTGTTTTCCAGAGTGGCCATACCAGTTTGCATTCACACCAGTAGTGTAAGAGGGTTCCCCTTTCTCCACATCCTCACCAACATCTGTTATTTCCTGACTTGTTAATTTTAGTATTCAGGGTCTTTTTTAGTTCCATTTGAATTTTAGGATGGTTTCTTCTATATCTCTGAAAAATCCCCTTAGAATTTTGAGAGGGGTTATATTGAATCTATAGGTGGCTTTGAGTAGTATGGACATTTTAATAATATTAATTATTCTGATCCATGAACATGGGATGTCTTTTCATTTATGTCTTCAGTTTTATTTCATTAATGTCTTATAGTTTTCAATGTATAGATCTTTCACCTCTTTGGTTAAATTTATTCCTCAGTATTTTATTATTTTTGATGCTATTTAAATGGGATTATTTTCTTTCTTTTTTTCTTAGATGGATGACTTGTTGTTATTGTATAAAAATGCTACAGATTTTTATATGTTGGCTTTGAATCCTGAAACTTTACTGAGTTTGTTGAGTAGCTCTAACAGATACTTGGTGGAATCTTTAGGTTTTATTATATGTAAAATCATGTCATCTGCAAAGAAAAAATTTTACTTCTTTCTTTCCTACTTAAGTGCCTTTTATTTCTTTGCTTAATTGCTCTAGCTAGAACTGCCAGTCCTATGTTGAATGGGAGTGGAGAGAGTGTGCACCCTTACCTTGTTCTTGAATTTAGAAGGAAATCCTTCAGCTTTTCATTGAGTATGATCTGTGGGTTTGTCATATATGGCCTTTATTGTGTTGAGGTATGGTTCTTCTATACCCAATTTGCTGAGAGCTCTTATAATGAAATTATAAATTTTTGTCAAACTTTTTCTGAATCTATTTATAAGATTATATGATTTGTGTCCATCATTCTATTACTGTGGAATGTCATGTTTATTGATTTGCATATATTGATCTATCCTTGCATCCCAGGGATAAATCTCATTGACCATGCTGTATTATCCTTTTAATTTGCTGTTTAATTTGGTTTGCTAGTATTTTGTTGAGAATTTTTGTATCTATATTCATCAGAAGTATTGGCTTGGGGCGCCTGGGTGGCTTAGTCAGTTAAACTTCTGTCTTCGGCTCAGGTCATGATCCCAGGGTCCTGGGATCAAGCCCCACATCTGGCTCTCTGCTCAGCGGGGCGCCTGCTTCTCCCTCTCTCTGCCTGCCACTCCCCCTGCTTGTGTTCTCTTTCTTTGTCAAATAAATAAATAAAATCTTTAGAAAAAAAAGTATTGGCTTGTAGTTTTCTTTCCTTGTAGTATTCTTTTTTTTTTTTTTAAGATTTGATTTATTTATTTGACAGAGAGAGAGACAGCAAGAGAGGGAACACAAGCAGCGGGAGTGGAAGAGGGAGAAGCAGGCTTCCCGCTGAGCAGGGAACCTGAGGCAGGGCTGGATCCCAGAACCCTGGGATCATGACCCGAGCTGAAGGCAGCCTCTTAATGACTGAGCCACCCAGGTGCCCCTCCTTGTAGTATTCTTTTTTTTTTTTTTTAGATTTTATTTATTTATTTGAGAGAAAGAGAATGAGAGAGAGAGAACACATGAGAGGGGATAGGGTCAGAGGGCAAAGCAGACTCCCCGCCGAGCAGGGAGCCCGATGCGGGACTCGATCTAGGGACTCCAGGACCATGACCCAAGCCGAAGGCAGTCGCTTAACCAACTGAGCCACCCAGGCACCCCCTCCTTGTAGTATTCTTATCTGGCTTTGGTATCAAGGTAATGCTGTCCTCATAAAATGAGTTTGGGAATGCTTCCTTCTCTTAAATATTTTAGAAGAGTTTGAGAGGGAGGCATTATTTCTTCTTTAAATATTTGGTAGAATTTACCAGTGAAACCATCTAGTCCTAGCCTTGTCTTTGTTGACAGTTTTTTGATTAATGCTCTAATCTCCTTAGTTATTGGTCTGTTCAGATTTTCTATTTCTTCACAGTTCAGTCTTGGGAGATTGTTTTTAGAAGTTTATCTGTGTCTTCTAGGCTATCCAGTTTATTGGCATATAATTGTTCATAGTCACCTCTTACGATCCTTTGTATTTCTGTGGTGCCAGTTGTTATGTCTCCTCTCTCATTTATAATTGTGTTTATTTAATTTTTCTTTTTTTTTTTTTTTTGGTTAGTCTAGCTAAAGGTCATCAATTTTGTTTATCTTTTTAAAAGCCCAACTTTTCATTTCATTGATTTTTTTCTATTGTCTCTGTATTCTGTATTTCATTTATTTTGTTCTAATCTTTATGATTTCTGTCTTCTACTAACTTGGAGCTCAGATTGTTTTTCTTTTTCTAATTCCTTGAGGTATAAAGTTAGATTATTTATTTGAGATCTTTCTTTTCTCTCAGATTCAGGCATTTATCACTATAAATTTTCCTCTTGGAACTGCTTTGTTTCATCTCAGTTTTTGTTGTGTTGTGTTTCCATTTTTGTTTGTCTCAAGATATTTTCTGATTTCCCTTTTGCTTTCTTCTTTGACCCATCACTTGTTCAAGAGTGTGTCATGTGATATCCACATATTTGTGTATTTTTCCATATTCTTCCAAACCATTGTGGTCAGAAAAAGATACTTGATAATGACTTTGTGGCCCAACATACGATCTAGCCTAAAGAATGTTCATACATGCTTGAGAAGAGTGTGTGTTTTGCTACTTTTGCCTGGATGTTCTGTATATGTCTGTTAGGTCCATTTGGTCTATAGTATTCTTTAAATCTACTGTTTCCTTATTAATTTTTTTATCTCCGTGATCTATCCAGTATTGAAAGTAGGTTACTGAAACCTGCTAATATTATTATATTGCTGTCTATTTTCCCCTCAGTTCTGTTAATATTTGCATATTTAAGTACTCCAATATTGGCTGCACATATATTACAGTTATTATATCCTCTTGATGAATTGACCCCTTTATCACAATATAGTATGGAGTGACCTTCTTTGTCCCTTGTGACCAGTTTTCATTGCAAATCTATTTTATCTGATATAAATATAGCCACTCCTGTTTTCTTTTAGTTGCCATCTGTAGGAATATCTTTTTCCATTCTTTCACTTTCAGCCTGTGTGTGTCTTTAAAGATAAAGTGAAACTTTTGTAAGCAGCATATTGTTGAATCTTATTTTTTGATCTATTCAGCCACTCTTTGTTGTTTGATTGGAGAATTTAGTCCATTTATGTTTAAAGTGATTATTGATAGGTAAGTACTTAGTATTGTCACTAAGTTTGTTTTTTGTTGTTGTTGTTGTTGTTGTTGTTCCTTTTTCCCCTTCTTCCTCTCTTGCTGTCCTCCTTTGTGATTTCTTTTTTTAACTTGTATACTTTAAGGAAAGGAATTCTTTTTAGGCTCTGTGTATCTACTATAGGTTTCTTCTTTGTGGATACCGTGAGGTTTACATGAAACATCTAACAGATATAACAGACTATTTTAAGTTGATGACAACTTACCTTCAATTGCATAAAGAATTCTACACTTTTACCTTCCTCCCCCCACAATTTAAGCAATTGTTGTCATCATTTACATCTTTTTATATTGTGCATCCATTAAGAAATTACTGTAACTATAGTTATTATTTTTAATTTTAATTTATTCCAGTGTAGTTAACATACAGTGTTATATTAGTCAGGCATACAATATACTGATTCAACAGTTTCACATATTGCTCATTGCTCATCAAGATAAGTGTACTTTGAATCTCCTTCATCCATCACCCCATCCACTTCCCCTCTGGTAACCATCTGTTTGTTCTCTATAGTTAAGAGTCTGTTTTATGGTTTGTCTTGTAGTTTTTTTATTAAATTTTTTATTTTAATTCCAGTATAGTTAACATACAATGTTATATTAGTTTCAGGTGTACAGTATCCTGGTTCAACAATTCTATATATCACTCAGTGCTCATCATAAGTGTATTCTTTAATCCCCATCACCTAGGTCACCCATTCCCCCCACTCACCTTCCTTCTGGTAACCATCAATTTGTTCTATGTAGTTAAGCACCTGTTTCTTGGTTTGTCTCTCCTCTCTCTCTTTTCTTTTCTTTTCCCATTGTTCATTTGTTTTGTTTCTTATGTTCCACATATGAGTGAAATCATATGGTATTTGTCTTTCTCTGACTAACTTATTTTGCTTAGCATTATATTCTCTAGCTCCATCCATGTTGTTGCAAATGACAAGATTTCATTCTTTTTTATGGCTAAACAATATTCCATTGTATATACATACCACGTCTTCTTTATCCATTCATCTACCGATGGACACTTGGACTGCTTCCATAATTTCATTATTGTAAATAATGCTTCGGTAAACATGGAGGTGCATATATCCTTTCAAATTAGTGTTTCTGTATTCTTTGGGTAAATACCCAGTAGTGCAATTACTAGATCATAGAGTAGTTATATTTAGAAATTTTTGAGGAACCTCCATACTGTTTTCCACAGTGGCTGCACCATTTCACATTCCCACCAACAGTGCATGGAGGTTCCTTTTTCTCCACTTCTTCCCCAACACTTGTTGTTTCTTGTGTTGCTGATTTTAGCCATTCTGACAGGTGTGAGGTGATATCTCATTGTGGTTTTGATTTGCATTTCCTTGATGATGAGTAATGTGCATCTTGTCATGTGCTGTTGGCCATCTGGATGTCTTCTTCAGGGAAATGTCTGTTCGTGTCTTCTGCCCATTTTTAATTGGATTATTTGTTTTTTGGGGTGTTGAGCTGTATATGTTCTTTATATATTTTGAATACTGACCCTCTATTGGATTTGTCATTTGCAAATATCTTCTCCCACTCTGTAGGTTGTCTTTTAGTTTTGTTGATTCTTTCCTCTCCTGTGCAGAAGCTGTTTATTTTAGTGTAGTCCCAATAGTGTATTTTTGCTTTTATTTCCCTTGCCTCAGGAGACCTATATAAAAAAATGTTGCTATAGCTGATATCAGTCAGATGCCTGCCTGTGCTGTCTAACCAGGATTTTTATGGTTTCAGGTCTCACATTTAGGTCTTTAATCCATTTTGAGTTTATTCTTGTGTTTGGTATAAGAAAATTGTCCAGTTTCAGTCTTTTGCATGTAGCTGTCTGGTTTTTCCAGCACCATTTATTGAAGAGATTGTCTTTTTCCCATTGCATATTCTTGCCTCTTTTGTCAAAGATTGATTGACCATATAATGGGTTTGTTTCTGGGCTTTCTATCCTGTTCCATTGATCTATGTGTCTATTTTTGTCAGTACCATAGTGTTTTGAATACTACAGCTTTGTAGTATAACTTAAAATCTGGAATTTTGATACCTCCAGCTTTGTTTTTCTTTTTCAAGATTCTTTTGGCTATTTGGTGATCTTTTGTGGTTCCATTCAAACTTTAGGATAATTGTTCTATCGCATTTCTATACAACAGTAATGAAGCAACAGAAAGAGAAATTAAGAAAGCAGTCCCATTTACAAACTCACCAAAAATATTATAATACCTAGGAATAAACTCAACCAAGGAGGTGAAAGCCCTGTACTCTGAAAACTATAAAAGATTGATGAAAGAAGTTTAAGACAACACAAACAAATGGAAAGACATTCCATGCTCATGGATTGGAAGAACAAATATTGTTAAATTGTCCACACTACCCAAAGCAATCTATAGAATTAATGCAATGCCTGTCAAAATACCAATAGTTATTTTCACAGAACTAACACAAATAATTGTAGTTATTTTAAGTATTATTTTTATGAATTTTTATACTAGAGATATAAGTGATTTATACCACCATTACAGTATTAGGGTATTCTGAACTTGACTGTATATTTACCTTTACCATTGAGTTTTATATTTTTATGTTTTCATGTTCTTACTTAATGTCCTGTCATTTCAACTTGACAAACTTCCTTTAGCATTTCTTGTAAGGCAGATCTAGTGGTGGTGAACCCCCTTAGCTTTTGTTTGTCTGGGAATGACTTTATCTCTCCTTAGTTTTGAAGGACTGCTTTTCTGAGTATAGTATTCTTGTATTCTTGGCTGACATTTTTTTCTTTCATCAGTTTGAATGTTTTATCCCATTCCCCTCCTGGCCTGCAAGGTTTCTACAGTTCAGTTTCTATAGTTTGTTTAAGATGATTATTTTGAATTCTCTGTCAAACAAATTGTAGATCTCCATTTCTTTGGGGTTCATTACTGGAAGTTCGTTAGTTTCCTTTGGTGTTGTCATGTTTGCCTGATTCTTCATGATCTACGTACCTTTGCATTGATGTCTGTGCACTTGAAAGAACAAACACGTCTTGTAGTCTTTACAGAATGATTTCAGCAGGTAAAGTCCTTCTCCTGTCTATTCTCCAAGCCAATGGGATTACCTCCAGAGTTGCAGTCATTCTGGGTTTGAGCCAGATTTGCAGCTATTTCTGGGTCTGCAATGAGGTCTGTGTTTGGCAGGTTTGTTGCCAGGGGCTCAGGTGGGCAAGGATCTCCTCTGGTACCTGGGTGTATGGACCTACCGCTAGTACCTTGCTCAGTAGGATAGTACCTCTATAATTGTCCATTTCAGGGTCCACAGTTGGGTCTTTAGTCAGCGGGCTTTTATCAGGTGTGTGGACAGATATGGCTCCAAACAGGTCCCTGGTTGAGCTTCTGCCTGGTCACTGTATGGGACCCTGGGTGGCCAGGACTTGCTCTGGACCAAGGCTGAGAGGATTTACGCACAGATGTCTTATTTGGCCATTTTGCTGACATCATTCCCATTTTTCATTTTTTGTTGAACATTGCAATCAGAATCACTTGAAAGTCATGGGAAGAGTAAATCAATGACTGTATTCGAATTTGTGCAAACTATTGCAAAGAACATATACACCAGCTGTTTTCCATCTCTTCAATGAACAGAATTATAGTTGAAGGTTTAAATTACAGAAAATAAAATTTAAAGAATAAAGTTTAGAATAAAATATTCTGTGGTACTACCATGTTATGATTAACCACTTTTAAGTTGTTTATAAACTTAAGTTGAATTGAAAAGATCACAGACCTATTCTTTAAAAACCTTAGCATAGTTTTGTTTTTTCTATGGTTATAAAAAAATGTTAATTTTTCAAAGTTTCTCCAGTCATATAAAGCTCAGACATTAAGATATTAAGTCAATATATGTTCTTGTAGATACTAAATCAATATATGTTCTTACAGATATTAAACAGAATTGAAGAGATTTTACCCAAGATTCATATTTATCTGGTAATTGGGAAAATAGAAGAAACCTTAAAATCCATATGATTTTGAGTCAGAGAACATTGCTAAATTTAGTATGGTATCTGGCATGATGTTTGCAGTCTGATAACTTTTAAATCAGGAGTTTCCTTCTGGTAGTAAATAAATGCCAAGCCCATTACTGCTCTGACATAGACTCTAGGGAAAGAGGAATTAGATACCAGTCAAGTGTTCCATTGATTTGAGGATGCTGCTGCAGATGCTCACAAGGGGCTTTTGAGCCACATTTACTACCAAGATAATCTGCATGTGTGCAACTCCTTTTTATCCAAGAGATACCAGTTTAACTACTATAAATTTGTCCTGATGATACAAAGAGATAGAGAACTGACTGAGGCCTTAGCACCAATTCCTGAGGCGCATTTAAGCTTAATACAGTTAATGTACATATTACTCTAGGCAAGAATCTATTTCCTTTTTGATGAAAGTGTGGATTTTCAGCTTTTTTGTTTAGAGTACATCCCCTGTAAGTATCAGCACCACTTATCATGGATCTGATGCTGCAATGTTTAGTTTTGTTGTTCTCTGGTCAGTTACCTAGCAACCACCTGCAGTTCTTTGATGCCTTTGAGCCCTCTGGATGCCTATACAGTGTCCTAGAGCAGAGTTCCTCAAAGTGTAGTCCCTGGACCAGCAGCAGCATCACCCGAGACCTTGCTGTAAATGCAAATTCTTGGGGCTCGTGGGTGGTGCAGTTGGTTAAGTGTCTGACTTTTGGTTTCAGTAAGGAAACTTGATAAACCCTGACCCCATAGCTCCTAGTAATTCCTTGAGGAGTCCAGGCAGCATGGAGTGTATATCTCCAAAGACATCTCTCCTAGAAAATAGCCCAGGTCTTGAGAAAATCCCCACCCTTGTTGTAAAATATAAGTCGTGTGATATGCAAATGAAAGATTATTCATTTATTTAATCAACAGATCTGTTTGATCATCTACTAAGCCCTGGTGAGATAGCTGAGTCAAGGATATTGTAGTCAAAGAAAAAAGATAAGATGTGAGCACAATAATACCGTACTTGGGAAAAGAGATCATCTCCAAGTCAAAGATATCAGACTCAAATTCAAAAGAAATCAAAAACAGATCTAGTTGCTGGTTTTTTGACAATGGGTAACCATAATTATTTTCCAGGATACCATGAACATAATCAGTGGTAAGATTTGGAAAGATAAATTTTCAGCTCTATGTGGAATGGGCCAGAAGGAGAAAGAAACAGAGAGGAAGACCTACTAAAATAGAATTATAACAGCTAAGAAATGAGTAGGGCCTGACCCAGGATGATGGAAGTAGAATCCAAAGGACTTTTACCAATGAATGCCTATGAGATTATCAGTAATTAAAAAGGATAAGTGGAACATACATCTGACATTTGGAGATTAAAGAAGTGAGATTGTAATGTTATTGAAGTGAAATAAAAGGTGAAGAACAGAGCTTGAGACGGAAAGCTTGCTATGTTGTGAGCATGTTGAATGTGAGGTGCATGCCGAACATCCAAATTAAGGGGCCGAGGTTACAGGTAAAAGTGGGGTATGGTTGGTAGTTCATGAAAAGGAAGACAGAACTGCACATCTAAATTAGGGAGTTAGCTACATAGAAGTGATTATTGACATCAGGGGAGGAAAGGAGATTTTTAAGGGAAAGTGGGCTGAGAGAAAAATGAAGCAGGTCACAAAAAACATCTTGAGAAATAACAGCATTTATGAGTTGGAAGAGAGATGCCCATGGAAGAAATCAGAGGAAGAGACAGTGTCATGTGAGCAATAGTGATACCAAGCTGGATCTTACCAGGATCAGCGGACCAGTGGTTTACATCTCTTTTGAGTCATATGTGCTCTGTTGTAATTGGTGTTCATTATTGATCTGCTTTTCAAATATTTTTAAGCTTAGAGAAGACAGAGGGCTAAGAATGAGGATCTAGCCATTACACTTCCCAGATCTGGGCAAACTTCAACATATTATAGTACTTTGTAGCAAACTGGGAGAAAACAACTTCCAAGAAAGAAAACAGTATATGCATGAAATCATTCTACAATGCACAGTCTGGCTTAAGGAGTCCTTCCTTGGCCCATGACCCATGTACTAGTCTTTGCAACATGTTTGTCCCCTAGAAATAAACTGTTGACTTGTCTACATCTCCTACTAGATTGGAAGCTACTGACCGGTATTGTAAAGGAAGTCTTATATCTCATAGATATGGCATGTGAATATCTAATGAATGGACATTTTAATTAAATATTAACTGGTATTACATCCTAGCTTTATTATGTACTATTTTCTATGATTTCTGACTCAACTGAAGTGTTTACATCAATAAAATGGTACCACTATAGACTGCTGGCACATGTGCATGACCTGCTCTAGCAAATGTAATTCTCATTTTTGATGAAAATTGAATTTTATTTATAATATGTACAACTATTTCCTGTTTGAAGAATAAGGAAAATAACAAATACCAGAGTATGGCACCTTTGGGATGATTGCTATTTTTCTAAACCTTTTTTTTTTTTACCCTGAAACGTGTTTGGTTTTTTTTTTTTTTAAATCCTCTATACGTAAAAGTTTTTTTTCAGGCATCCTATAGCAGAGTTGTTAATTTCTTTTTTTTTTTAGATTTGAGTTTGAATTCTTTTTTTTTTCTTTTTTTTTGAGTTATTAGTTTCCTATATACCTGTGTTAACTTCAGATACAGTTAATAGTTTTCTGAGTTTGCCCTAGCAAGTTTTAATTATAGAATAACTTCTAGATGGCTCAGGACTATCAGACTACTGAAATGAACACACCCATATGGATCTGCAAAAGTGAGCTATAGTGTCCCTGTAGTCAAAAGGAGTGCCCCAAAGCCACCGAGAGCAACAGTTAAGGATGTCCCTTGATCTTTGATGTTTTATAACCCCAAAGTTTTAAATTTTCTGTGCCAAATACAAAGCTCATTTTGTCCTGAAATTTAGGGATGTTTCAGTCTGACTTGATCTGATAATTGAGTAATACTCTGACAATCATCAGGGAAGTAGAAAAGAGAGCTAAAGATACTGATATTTGGTAAACTCAGTATATTGGTAATATTTAGATTTGAGGTGAATTATGAATCCTGATAATACATTCTGAAAAGGCAATGGATGAATGAGAGACTATCCAGAAGATACATGACTTATTTCCATTAGAAACAACAAATAGGAAATTTGGGATGTTTAATGTTAAAATATTAAGGTAAAGATAATGCATGAGAGTAGTCATCAAATATTTGAAGAGTTTCCATGTAAAAAGGGGAAAGAATGAGAAAAGAAACAGATTTTAGAACAAAGTTTCATTCATTTATATTGTAATTTTTTATTCTCATGGTCGAACCGATAAACATGATAAGAAAATATTTGGCAGTATTTTATGTGTGAGATAAATGGAGACCAGCAAAACAATATGGTTTTCTAAAATAATTCAGTGGAATAATATTCTAAGTCCCCAAATCCAAGAACTGGCTCCCAGTAGAAAAGTAATTATTCCATGCTTGATTTTGTTTTCTCTCCCAACAGAAAATCAGTACAGTGCCCACAATCAAAATATCATTCCTCCATGGTCAAGCCAGGTGCAGTTTTCTTTTTTTTCAACAGAGTAAAATGGCCAAATGCAGGATTAGTTGAATGTACAGTTATTTAGAGTAAGAGCATACTACCCAACCAAGTGCCTTTTATAAGCAGTCAAAATTCTCCATGACCTGTGCCTCAGAAATGTTGAAAGTTAACATTCCATTGCTTTTTTTGTTAATTTTCTTGCTACTGTCTTCACAACAACAAAAACAACAAATAAAAATGTGATCCTTTATACCTCCAAATTAGTTCCAGAATATTTGACATCATTGAATTCTTACTGAAAATTAGTAAAGGCTTCTTTCTTTGGTCTCCCCAAAGGAGGGCATTTAGAGATGTTTTTGGAAAGAGTTGAATGTTTTCATGTCCTAATATTTTCTTTGGAGAGCAGTGACTTCAACTTTACTCTGTAATCTTTTTGACAGACAATAAAGATTATGATGCGTACTTATCATACACCAAAGTGGATCCTGACCAATGGAATCAAGAGACAGGGGAAGAAGAACGCTTTGCTCTCGAAATCCTACCTGACATGCTTGAAAAGCATTATGGATATAAGTTGTTCATACCAGATAGAGATTTAATCCCAACTGGAAGTAAGTTAATGTTTTCGTCTGAGAGTGTGCATACTCTTTGTCTGTGTGTCATCATTATTTTTAGGCAGAATTTTAACTTGTGGTTCTCTACATCAAAAATGGTATCTATCAGTGTCTCAAGAAAGAAAAGTCATATGTGTTCATATGAAACTTAATTTTTGATGGCCCTGAGAAGCTAGTTCCATTATTCTGTAAAGCATCTCCTTTTATGAGTCTTGACATTTGAAAAAACAAACGGGAGATTGGTACCTGGGAAAAATATTTCTAGCATTGAGAAAAGAGAAGCCCATACTCTATTCATTGTGGTCACTGGCTGTCTTCATCTTCTAAGGTATGACCTATCAAGCAACAGTTCTCACGTAACGTGTGCAAGAGAAGCTGTTGGGGCTTTCTGGAGCAGATCTTTGATCTGGTCATTCTGATAAACTCTTTTCTCTTTTCTAGCATACATTGAAGATGTGGCAAGGTGTGTAGATCAAAGCAAGAGGCTGATTATTGTCATGACCCCAAATTATGTAGTCAGAAGGGGCTGGAGCATCTTTGAGCTGGAGACCAGACTTCGAAACATGCTGGTCACTGGAGAAATCAAAGTGATACTGATTGAATGCAGTGAACTCCGAGGCATCATGAACTACCAGGAGGTGGAAGCCCTCAAGCACACCATCAAGCTCCTGACGGTTATTAAATGGCACGGACCGAAATGCAACAAGTTGAACTCTAAGTTCTGGAAACGTTTACAATATGAAATGCCTTTTAAGAGGATAGAACCCATTACG
Organism: Mirounga leonina; assembly: GCF_011800145.1. Lineage (NCBI taxonomy): Eukaryota > Metazoa > Chordata > Mammalia > Carnivora > Phocidae > Mirounga > Mirounga leonina. The sequence goes on from NW_023270158.1 coordinate 15,002,014, forward strand.
CACGAGCAGGCTTTAGATGTTAGTGAGCAGGGGCCTTTTGGGGAGCTGCAGACTGTCTCGGCCATCTCCATGGCCGCGGCCACCTCTACAGCTCTAGCCACTGCCCATCCAGATCTCCGTTCCACCTTTCACAACACGTACCATTCACAGATGCGTCAGAAACACTACTACCGAAGCTATGAGTACGACGTACCTCCTCCCGGCACCCTGCCCCTTACCTCCATAGGAAATCAGCATACCTATTGTAACATCCCCATGACACTCATCAACGGGCAGCGGCCACAGACAAAATCGAGCAGGGAGCAGAATCCAGACGAGGCCCACACAAACAGTGCCATCCTGCCGCTGTTGCCAAGGGAGACCAGTATATCCAGTGTGATTTGGTGACAGAAAAGCAAGGGACATCCCATCCCTGGGAGCTTGAGTGGAGTGTGCAGTCCAGTGCCTGGAACTAAATCCTCGACTGCTGCTGTTAAAAACATGCATTACAATCTCTAGAACACGAGGAAAAACAGGGTCTTGTACATATGTTTTCGGCAATTTCTTTGTAGCATCAGTGTCTTCCTGTTTTACCATGTCTCTTACCATTACATTTTTTGACTTTGTTTTATATGTCATTGGAATTTGTAAATTTACATTTTTTAAAGAAGAGACTTAATGTATAGATAGAAAACCCTTTTTTGCTTCATTAGTTTAGTTTTAGAATGGGTTTTATTTTCTTTTCTTGATTTTGTTTTGCTTTTAACATTTCCTTGGGGTGCTTGGACAAATCTATCCGATGGGACAAGGAGCACCGGATCCTCTCTTGGGTTCTGCCTGGGATCAGCAGGGCCACGGGGGCCTTCAGAGAGCAGTGCTGCACATGCCAGCGTTGCCATTTGGGAGGAGGAAAAAAAAAAAGATGAGAAGAACACTTGTTCATAGGAGGGCCCCGTCAATCAGAGCCCTGAATCTCTTCCTTGTCCCACCTCATTCCCCACCTCTACCCTTCTAATGGCGGCATGATGTGTAAACTCTGAGGGGGGGGGTCTAACTGTCTTAACATTTAATTCACTGCTCGTCAGAATACACTCCAGACCCAGAAGTGTGCTAGTCGCTTGACAGTGACCGCTACAGAGTGCTAAGAAGAGAAGATCGAGGGCCTGCAAATGGGGGAGAGAGTGTTGTTTCTGTTTTTTAAATGAGTTGATGTACCCTTATATAAATATATATATATATATATATAAAACACACACACAACAAAACAAAAGAAACAAAAAACAAAAAAACAAAACAAAAAACACACAAAAAACCAAAAAAAAAAAAAATCAAGCCCTATATTTGATCACTTCCTGGAAAGGCATGAATGTGTTTGTGGCTGTTTTTGTTTAATATTCTACTTCCTCTTTTCCCTCTATAATTTTTCTGCAAATGAGATTATGTGCAAATGCCAGGCAGGTTAACTCAAAAGGGTGAATCAACACAAGTCGAAATGAAATTCACGTTGAAGGCTTCCAAACCAAAGGGAAGGACAGGATGTGTCATCAAATATGTTTTGTCACCTTGTATTATACGAAGTGTTACTTTCTAAAGAGTCAGAACAAATCTGTGGAACTTACTATGGGATCCCCTTGTATTTAAATGTTAATTCACTGTATTTAATTTTCAATGCTCCATTCAGAATCAAGGGTTCGGTTTCAGTTTGTGAACATAAGCAACACTTATTAATATTGAAGTGTTTATATGAGAACTCAGGAGGTCAAACATAAGAGTACCAACAGAAATCACTATTTTCAAAATAAACATTATTTACACAAACTAGTTTTTAAGTTAGATGAGAAAGTGTTTAAAATAATTTTACTGTATAAATAATTCATTTTATTTTAACTGTGTGATTCTATCTTTCAGAAACAGAAAGCTGATGCTCCCAGGAAATTCATCCCTTACCATTTAGCTTTATGTTTGAAATCAGTGGCATAAGCAGCTAACACATATTCATGTTGAAGATGATGCAAAATCAGTCATCAAGGAACTTACAGAGGGTGGAATTGTTAAAGGGAAATACTACCTACGTAGCTTTTAGTTAAAAAAAAAAAAACCAATGTGATGAAATCACTGATAAAGAACTTATACATTCCTGTAGTGATTCCTTGTAGGAATTTCCATGCCAGTCATCGCCTGTGGGCTCGTGTCGTGACTATCGTATGTTCGGTTTATTCCTACCACCATATAATGAGAAAACAATTCTACAGTTCGGTGTGAGTTGGCCACACACACACCAAAGTGTAAACTTCCAAAGAGTTCATTTGGGAGGGTAAGATTACATTGCAAATGTACGAGATGAGCATAAGAATTTTGCAACAATGCGAAGGTCTCAGTATTTGTGTGACAAGGTAAAGGAGCCTTGGGATGTGCAGTGATTTTTATTTGCTTACAAAGTGTTCATTTCCCTGACAAGCCACCTGGGGTCCTTCTCTACGATCTGTTCCTTATTCCCATGCTCCCCCCGGACCTGTGTCACATTTTCCCAAACCAGAACTGAAGCTGCAAGGACACAAACTTTGTCAGCTTTGCACGTTGCGTTATTTTCAGAACCCGAGAAGGCCATTGTTTGCTTTGTACTATGGACACCTGTCAGCGAACCTCACTGGACTGGATTCCAGACTCCCCAGTGCTCAGAAAACTGTAAACATGGCCATGGCCTGGTTTATTTCTTTTTTTTAATTTTTTAATTTTGTTTTAAGTGCACGATGGAAGTGTGTAGAGGAAGTGATCAGACCACAGTCATATTTTAGGCATCCATAGGTGTTAATTTAGCTGCATTGGGAGTACATTTTTTGTTCTATTTTTAGTGTAGATTTAAGCACTTTGAATAGCATGATTCAGGGATTGATGGGTAATATTTGATATTCTCACAACTTAAGAAACTTTTTTTCCTCTAATGCTTTGTCATATTTTTTAAAAAAAGAAAATAAATGGAGAAGAAGCTAGCTATGGCTTTAGAAACATTCCTCCCAAGTATTCCTCTATCAGCTCCATGTGAGAACAAATGAAGGCAACTGTCATGTGTTCACGTGCTCTGTGTTTAATAAAAGTTACGTTAGAACTCACAATAAAAAGAGAAAAAATGTATTTTCCCTAGTGCTTAGGTTTCATCCTTCTCTTTTTTCGGTGGGGGCTGTGGGGGATGAGAATATTCTAGCTGTAGAAACACAGTTGGAAGTGTGAATATGGTAGCCAGGCCGAGGGAGAGAATGGGCTTCTGGACTTGGACGCATGTGATGTTTGGTATCGCCTGTCGTTCATCATTCACTGCTTGGGCTCCGAGTGACACGTTATGGATTCAAAGTCCATCTGGCTCTTTAATGTAACCTCTACTTGCTGCCTAAGCGTCCTACCCTGTATACTGGTGCTCAGTTCCTTGATTATTTAATTTGTATTTCATTCCTTAGGTTTCCTATGAGCAGAGAAGAAATCTGTATCTCATGCAGCCAGCTGATTTAAGTTAAATCAATTCCGTGAAATAAATCTCAAACACACAATGAGTTAAGAGACCTGAACCTACTATATTTCTGTAGTTGAACACCTGATTGTTCAAGCCGTCAACCATTTTGTGTTTATTACTTTCTTCATAACCTGTGTATTTGAACCCTATCGGCTTAATCTTAAATACGTAGACACTGGCTTCTTCCTTATTTCATTACTACTCAGCATTTTGTAACAAGAGCAATTATTAACTCAGAGCCAACCCCTAAACTCCGAGTTTTGTTTGTCCTAGAATAGTCATTAACTTTGACAGATACCATTTATGTAAATTAAGATCGCCATTTCTAGGAAAACATGAATTCGTACATTTGTAAATTATGCTCTGGTTCTGGAATGATACCCTAGTTCTCCTTTTTCCAAGAAGTATTTTTTTTATCTTGTGCTTCATTTCTTTCTCTTCTCTATTTAGTTTGTGTCATTAGTCTCAGAAGAAAGCTTAGTGAGATTCAAAGGGGACCATCGGTGTGCAAGTGACATGAGTGCAAGGACTAAGAGAATGCACAGGCACGGAAGAGGAAAATCCCTTACTGTTTCTGATCTGAATGTGCTTGGTCATTGTTCCCATCATTGTCGTAGTTGATCAGGAGAGGTGAAATATTACTAAATGTGTCAGAATTCCTATCTACAGGCACATATTCCCCATCACTGAACACATTCTTTAACAATATATACAAAGACCTGATGTTGCAACTGACTTCCCTAAGAGGAGGAGCTTGTCAGTAGATGCAGAGCTATTCCTTGCCTTCTCCTGAACCCTTCCCGCTTGACTGTTCCGAGCAAAGAAAGCAGTTAACAGTCAAATTTTGATTATCCTTAACAATGGACCTTAAACTTGGGTTCAAGGACACTTTGAGTCTATAAAAAGGACTGAAGGAAATAAAGAAGTCCTTGAAATTCCAGGCCACATTGTGAATGTGTGCAAAACTGGTGTTTTCCTGGATGTGAGTCTCAAAGACATCCATCACCTGAAAAGCTACTGATGTTTGGATTTAGGTCATATTCTCAGAAGCTGACATTCACATAAAGCGCCTATCTTGCCAGCATTGTTAGGCCTATGATTCCTTACCCGTCGTTCATGAAAATTCAGGGAATGATTATCACTCTTTTAACAAGCAGAGGCAATTCCTCTTCCAACATGACCGGACATTGTGGGAGACTTGGTTGATAGTGAGGAGAAATGTGGTATGGTGGCAAGTCATTCAGACCCAGAGAAATGAGAATTGACTCTTACTACTCTGCTAGTTTACTCATTTCTTAGTTTACTCAAAAGATAGTTTTGGAAGAGTGTGTATGCCTTGGCATGATGCCTTATTTCATGAAACTTCTTTATGATTTGGGTTTAATCATGTTTCCCACCACAAAACTAAACAGAAGTAGAAGAAACAACCACTTGACATATTTTTCCCAAGAGACTTCATTTTCTTGTGCCAAGATTTAGGATTGCTCAGATGCTTGATTTTCCACCATTGTGCTTTTGCCAGTTTCGGGATTTATGATACAACTTTGGAGCAATATGAAGAATTTTAAGGAATCAACTGAAGTGAGATGGTGGTTATTTAGTTTTATTTTTTACTCATGACCAGCAGCAAGGGGAAAGTTTGTGCTATGTTAATAATTAAGATACTGTCACAAGGAGCTATAAGGCTTGACTGAGTTTGAGTAAAGAGAAGGATGATGATGATGATGATGATGAGTGTGCATCCCTGTCCTAATCTCACGTGTCTTTTCATCTTCCAACTTCGGTCACATCCATAGAAAGTGCCCAGACTAAGAAGAACGTTCTCATCTTCCATCAGGTATCCTTTCTTTCTTCCAGGCTCAGAATACAAAACATGCAAGATACAAAGGAAATTTTCCTCCTGCCCGTTAGTAACTATTCCTCTAAGTAGTCTCTGAGTCCACTGACAAACTCCTATTTCATTCAATTTAGTAAAGTAAGGCACTGTTTTTCTACCATTCACTACCTTCACTGATGCATCCCCCAGGGTCCACGAGCCTGAAAAAGTACTCTCTTTCTTAACAAACAGGCAATCGCTCGAAATCATTACACTGTTCCCTCCACTACAAAATGAATAGAAACTGAAGAACTGCACATGAACTTGAGACTCTTATGTGTAATATTGATGTTGTGTAAATTTCAATCTTCATAGTCCAGATAACCTTAAGTTTCAAAGGGCATGCTGGTCATTAAAAAAAAAAAAAAGATTTAATGTAAAATGACATATTACATAGTGCATGAACATGTGGCAAAGTAATTTGGATCTATCCTTACTAGTCAATGAGAGACTAAATTTGGGGAGATCAGATGTGAGTGTTTTAGGTTAATTCTCACCTGGGATGAAGACATCTTTATGTTAGGATACATGGACAGTTGTCCAAATTCCTTGCAGCATATGCTCCTGGTAACTAGAATTTTTAGTCTGTTCTTTCCACCAAAGTTGTGGAGATATGTTCATATAATCTGCTATTGAATTGTAAAAACTTTTTCATTTTCAGAGTTTGAGGGAACCCAAGTAGGAAAGTGAATTTAGTCATTTTCCTCTGCTGGTGTTCAAGTCAAATTTTAAACTCAGACACTCTCAGATATGTTCAACAGTCAGTAAAAAGTGCATTTTACATAGTGTTTCCCTTTAGTTTTGCCTACCCTCTTTGATTTTGTACAATCTAGAATGTATGTAACTCACGCGTAGGTGATGGAGGCGCTTTTTTTTTTCTTAGAATACTTACAATTATATATTTGGTTTTGCTTTGACTAGCAATAGGAAAATAGACAAATACAAGTGTAAAAATGAGAAATTTTAAACTTGAATTATAATTTGTGTTTTATAGTCGTTTCATAAGTCTGTTGCTCTCTATGAGTATGCTCTCTATATATCCTGTAAAAATAAATTTATATGTTACATAGAAATTCAAGAAATTAAATTATTTATTAAGCTACAAATGTTTCTTCTGGTTTCTAACTGATTATAGATGAAAATAAATTAAATAATGTGTTGTTGAAACAGATGTAAGTACCTTTGTTAATTTGATAACTGTTGTTAAACTTTTCTTTCCCTCTCTGTTTATGTCTCTATAAGTATATAATTCTTAGACTTAATTCCTATTATGATTATGAAGAAGGGATTTAAGAAATGGCTGATTGGCTGAACAAAAAGAAAACCTTGCTAAAAAATCAAGCTCACTTAGAATCCCTCTTCTGTTCTTCACTCCTGGATTATGGAGAGGTTTGAATCACAAATTTGATCACTTAAAAGTCATTATCACATCAATGATTGTTTCGAGGTTAAATTCTGCATCTTTCCTTCATGTATTTCATAACATTCTTGGAGAAACAGAAAGGAAAGGAATTATAGCACGTGAGTCCTCTTTGCTGTTTCTCTTCCTTACTTCTTGCTCCCCAGGTATTTTATTCCTTTCTTTTTAAGGTACTACTCACATAATGACCTTAAAATAAAGTCCCCTCAGGTAATATTTTAAAGTGACCAAGATCTTTAATCATCTTGTTTTTCTACTTTGTCTGCACCTACTTACAGTGCACAGTCATTCCTAAAGAGAAATGTTTTTGGCCTTACTTTTCATTTTATGGTAAAGATAAGTAAACCTAAAATTTATTTATTTGGGGGGAGGGGAAAGTGGTAAATCTTTCCATCACAAGCTTAACAAAAGAACAACCAGAAGCCTCTTAGAATGAATGAGCTGTTTAGGCAGAACTCCTATCTTAGGACAGCCTTTCAAGAAACACTTATCAAAGATGAAGCCAAGATAAATCATTATGAAAACAGAAAGTAATATTTATAAAAACTCCGTAAGATTATTTCAGGTTGGACTTCAAAGTAATTAATATATTTAAAATTTCATAAAGTCATTTCTACCTCAGTAGGGTTTTTCAATGTGAAAAATAACTTCTACTGAAAAAGTAAAATGTTATATGGATTATGACTCAGTGTATAATTCCCATATTGTATTTCAAATTGTGAATCCTAGGGCCTGACCCATTATTAAAAGTATGGGGAGAGAAAACTCTGTAGTTGAAGAATATTTGGGACTATTTGTGCACCTTACACATACGCATTTAAATTCTCAGGAATTTTCAATTTCACCCATACTATTGACGAGTGGTTAAAAGACTGATACCCATGGAACACCTTAACTTATTTTAGAAGATTCCTAATTGATATCAGGTCTACATTTACAGGAAAAATAGAGATTGAGGCAAATATTCAGAGAATTAAAATAGTTGTGACCCACTTACTGCTGTGGGATTTTAGCATTTATGTATGGCCTCTAAGAGTAATTCGAAAAAGTCCTTGATCAATTAATGTTTAATGCCCAGTGATACTGATGTGTGGGAGGGGAGGGCAGGGTGAAGTTCTGAAGAATAGAGAACATCTAAATCTGACCAATAGTTTAGCCAATGTTTGCTTAAATTAGGAGTTTTTATCACCGTGAGGTGTCATTGGTTTTAGATGGTACACAGGGGGAGGTTTTTATTGGAATAGTTATGTATGTGAACATGTGTTAGGATTTGAAGAAAACTTATGTAAGTACATCAAACTTGACTTTATGGGTACTATTTCTAGTTCTGTTTATATGGCAGAATGATATATAACTACATGATTTAAATAAAAACATAGGTAAATAATAATCTGGGAAAGATGATAAATGGCAAAAGTCATCAAGACGCTTCATGAATGACTGGATTAGGAAAAATTGCTAAGATAGTCAAATATATAACTTCTGAGGAAAAAAACTAATAAAAGGTGAAACATCTCTCAAAACAGCAGAAGAATATGTGAAAAACCTACCAAAATGACCGTCAGAACCATAAGATTAGGACACTCAATAGCTGGTTTAAATTAAGTGATGAAATATCTCAGTTCTTTAATTGTCCTTGGCAATAAAGAACGATTTATACAATTATGAACTTGAAAGGAAAACTGACACCTGAATAAAAATCCTTTCTTAAATGGTCTCAGCATGCTTTTCCTAAGTGAAAGGTGAACTTGATTGCTAAACATTATAAGGTATGAATGGAAATTATGATTTTGGTATGCTTGATACCGCAACAGAAAGGCTTGGCGAAGGGTGAAATTGTTCGTTCAGAGCATTCTTCCAATGGGCCCGCTGTCATAGTTCTCAGACCTGGATGCAGTTACAATCACCTGGGAAGATTTAGAGTCCCAGAGATTCAAATTAAACCAGTCAGGAGTTTGTCCCCATTGTCAGTTGCTAAGGGTTTTTTGTTTTTGTTTTATTTTGTTTTGCTTTGTTTTGTTTTGTTTTTAACAAACTTTCCAGGTGATTCTATAAAAAAAAAAAAAAAATCAGAGTTGAAAACTAAAAGAGCCAAACTGCTGGGTCTCAAATTTTACGCTTCAGAAGAATTGCCTGGAAAGCTTGTTAAAAATGGTTATTCACATTTAAGTCTGATAGTGCTGGAGTGGGGTCCAGAATCTCTTTATTTAACAAGCTTCCCAGGTGATTCTAATGTGAAGGCCTACAGACAACTCTTTGAGAAACACAGGCGTAGGATTTGTTATTTCTGTCATTACAACTGCTGTCACTCTTTGGAATACAAGATTAAAGTCTGCAGCGGATGAATGTCACCATAAACTGGGTCTTCCTTTTTTAACAATTTCTCCCAATTTGTTCATCAGAGCTCACAATGAAGATGTCCTGAGGAAAAAACTGAACTATGTATAGACAATTATACTTCATTTGAAAATATCTCAAAAAGAAGGGAGAAAAAAAGAACTAGGAAAAAAATTGAGTCCAACTTTTTCATGAAATACATGACTTCAAAAAATGCCCCATCATAGAAGAAAAGTAGACTAATAGTTAAGTGTTAATTTAAAAAATAGTTAAGTGTTAATAAAAAATAAGATTCTTAGAGAATTCATGCCTGTCACTTCTGTTTCTATTAAGGAAGAAAAAAAAACAAAATTAGGGATACCAAAGATATTGATTGTGCAAATAAAGATATCAACATCAAATTTGTTAAATTAGTTGGACTTACTGAACAATTATTTTCCCTCATGTTAAAAATGAGTTCATTGAAAGATGAACTCTAATGAAGACTTTTCCAAACATCCTTTAGCATAAGAATCGCTTGTAGCATTTGTTAAAAGCATAGATAACTGGCTCACCCTCCAAAACAATCGAACCCTGGGAAATTTTTAAGATCATGTTATTTTGTGAACCTTATTCTATTGAATAATGTAAAGTCTAAGACTATATTCATGCAGTGCATAATTTAGTTAATCCTTTGTGAGATGATAAGTTAAATACACCATCTTGCATTATTTCAGCAAAATGACAACCTACACAACAATGACAAACCAGTCGGTCCTTAATTTCACACCTCAACCATTTATACTTACAATGTATTTTCAGCCATATATATTTATCTCACTGGGCTAACATTGACCTTTATGTCCCTCGTTATACCAAGACTGACGACCAGTGATGACATTTGCAGCTTCTGTTTCTTAAGAATGTCCTATTTGATGATGTCTGATTCTCATGAACTAATCGTGTCACTGATCCTAAGTGCATATGTCAAGGACATGGCTCCTGTTAGTTAAGAGAAAATATTCTTATACATTACTTGTGGAGTACCCACATCAGAGAATTTCTAGAGAATTCATTTAACTTTTTCCACCCATATCCTAGTGACTTCCACAGCCACTATAGGATCTCCTACCATTTATGGTTTTATAAAACTAGAATATCCAAAAAATAATATTCAGTGGTAGAATTCTACTGAGTGCCATATAGCCTTTTTAAATTTCTACACTAAACCGAAAGAGACAGTATACCAAGTGAGCTTGATTTATTTTCAGAGCACAATCTGGACAACAGCTCAAAACAGTCAACTTTGGAAACACGAAGCATTTAGTGTGCTAAATTAATGTACATGTGTGCATGCATGTAATGCATGTACATGCATGCATGTGTAATGTCTGCACACTCCAATGAAAAACACACACCAACCAAACTTAATCAATATATGCACCACATTAAATAAACAGTTATATGAGTTCTCAAGATAATGCCCTCCATCAGAAAATTACTCAGTGAATCATTTTTGCACAGGCTAAATATAAACACCCTGGTTTCTGTTCAACTAACTTTTCTTGAAGGACATGCATTTTATCTCAAAGGAGAGAGTCAGCTCATCCTTGCTTTTTGCAGAAAAATTCTGTGATTGTTTCCATTTCCTACTTTTCCATTACATGGTAGCCCTGAATTATTTATTTGTAAAAAATGGGGGAGGTATTGCACTCAGCAGCTATCCTAAGAAAAGTCTGTGAAAGCATCGAAGTTATTACCATGGGTTTCCTATCTTTTAGTCGATTTTATTTTTCCAGGGCTGTGAAATAACTTATTTTTTCAGATTCCATTTAACTTTTGTCCTTAGCAAATAACATGTCTTCAGCAAAACCTAACTTGAGAAATACAGTTACAGATAAACATTTTTTTTTTAGTTTTCTTTTACTTTCCAGAATCCATGCCATCACTGAAGTGAGTTAGAAACACAATAGAATTAAGTAAATTTACAACTGACGAGTTTCTGAGTACTACACCTTAGGTATTCACAGTCATCTTCAAAATGGGCATTTGAATAACTTGCTGTGTATCTTCATGAGAAAACTGGACATGTGGTAAGATATTAAAGGAGGGGGTAGCAGAGATTCCTGCTGGTGTAGCATTAGAGAAGGATACATTTATGCTGATATCTCTAAAGATTTTAACTATGGCTTATAGGTAAGATCACATAACCGACTGTAGCAAGTATAACATACTTAGTGTTTTGTACTTTCATTTTAAGAGGGAAGGAGATCACTCACTAAATATGAATGCTGCATATGTTAGCAATAGAGATAGTGATTTTGTAATTTTGATTGCACTTGCCTTAAATTTTTTCCAAAAAGAAATTATATATATAAATAAATATAGATGAGGATGGTTAAAGAACATTGTTTAAAAATAGGCAAGTTCTGCACTGATTATACTTTTTTACATAATTTAATGCATAATGGCAAAGTATATTTGCCAGATCCATGTAATGAGTATATGAGCACATGATAACAGCAGTTTGTATAAGCACAAAGTGTTCTATGTTTAGATGAAAAATTAACAATGATAACTTTTGGTGTTACTGCTTTAAATTTCAAAAAGTTGGATGTTTAAAGATAAATTTATTACTTGCCTAAGAATATTTTTGTATAATATTGGGAAAGGTTTAAAAATGGACTTGCTTTATGGTGTGCAATTTTCAGAGAAAATAAACAGGGTATGTGTCCAGTTTGTAAATGTTTTCTTTCCAGATTACTCTTTTGCTGGTTAAATGCAAGGATATGATGACTTGAAATACTTTTTTTTTGTGAACTGAATAATACCAACAACAATAACAAAAATAAAGCAATGTGAATAAGTTGCGTATGCAAACTTCTTTTAATCAATGCCAGTAGATCCCGAAAACGATAGTGAAGATCCATTTCTGTGAGTATAATGCTAGAAATATTTACAATTGTGTTTTGCCATTTGATGTATGAACATATATCCCTTATAAGAAAAATATTAAAAATGTTTTGTTTTTAGGAGAATTTTTATTCTTCATGCTTCAGTCGAAAATTATATTTATTTTCTAAAATTAAGAATAAGAAGTTAATAGCACCCCATACTTATAAAATATCTCCAACATCAGAACTAATATATGACAAAAGTTCTTGAATTTGTCAAAAGTTCTTTTTGTAGAATGCATGTCTTGAGCTAAAAATGTTACAAGCTTTATGAGAAAGAATATATTTATGAAAATGGTGTGCTGGTTAATATTTATATATATGATAATATATATCTCTTTATATGTACCTGTATTTAGTTAGATAACTCTGCTTTGAAATTGAGAAATAAGATTGTGAGTTGGTTTGGGGACCAAGAAGTATCTCTAAGGCTAAAAATGTCTCTTGAAGATTAAAATCAGAGGCTAGATCATGTAAGAAGATAATAGGCCCAGATAAGATGTGTGATTTTTCATATATGCTTTTCTAAGTATTATCCAATAAGTGGTTTTATGGAGGTTCCATAAACTCCTCCTAAATAAGACAAAAACGTAGAAACTGAAAATGAGCCTTCTTTATAGGTAACAAGAAAACCAAACAAAGAATCACATTTTTGAGACATAACATATCATATCCACAAGTGCTATAGGGTCTGGAGAAACTGCTGGGCTAATACAGAATTTTGTTTAAGTTTGTAAAGTACTTCTTCCAAGAGGCTAACAGCATTAAAATGAAAATCTAATTTCTGGTTTATCACAGATGTCCCTATACCCATGGTAAGTATAGCTACTTCTTAATGACACACAGTTATTCTATATTTTGAGGATCTGTGTACACGTTATAGTTATTACTGTATTAGGGCACACCCAGGGGAAATGCTCAAATCACAAATGGGTGGATGCAATTGCTCAAAAAAGTATTATAGACATTACTTTGGAAAAGACAAAGAGCATTTAGATCAATAAAAGCAACAATGAATAAAGGAATCTATAGAGTTGACCCATATGTCTTCCAGCTCCCTCAGTTGTTATATATGACATCACTGAATCAAATATATTGGCACACATGATTTTTTTCCTTATGATTCAATTAAGAATTTGGCTAAATTAACAATATAGAGTCCTCCTCTTTTTTTCTATTTAATCTCTGTCAAGAAAAGGAAGACAAAAATCAACCTCGACTCCTCTACCCCAGCCCACCCCACCCCAGGTCTTATGTGGTTTTCTTCTCCCCCTGATGCTCTGAGCATCCCTGTTCTAGTGCTGGTCTGTTATCACATAGATACAGTTCCAGGCCTGTACCGTGGTTATAGAATTGAACCTTTCTGTGGTAATGTCGACATCTTCAGGGAGGCAGCTCAGGGAAGGACTATGGGGATAGCCCTTGGGTGGGCCTCCCTGGTTAAGAGACTGAAAGTACAAACTTCACTCGTCTGAGTGTAGATCTACTGACATACCTAGAAACCATCATTCTCTCTTACATAGACTCATGCTAATCAGACATTTAAGACACCGTCTTCCAAGCAAATGACAATTAATAATAGTGGACAAGGAGACCCAGAATGTTTTTGTCACCTTGTAGAAAAGCCGAATCGTAATTAGAAGTTTGTTTGCAAGATGTAGTACCATAAAGAGGAGAGTCAGTAGAAAGAACTTAATGCCAAGTGTCACGGTTCATCTCTCTGCACCACTGACATACAGCTGCTATTCAAAGTCTCTGTTCTGGGTGGGTTTTTTCCCTACACAAAACTAGAAAGACAGAGACGAATTCTGATTACTGATGTTTCCTTTTTCCAGACTCCCAGATGCCCCTCACACTCCTATTGAATAGTACAACTTTGAGTATGACAATATAGCCGTGCCATATTTGCTGCCTGGAATATGGGTGTTAACAGAACTTCTCAGCCATCCGTCAGCACATATCTACTTTGGGCAGCTTATCTGCTTAAGCTCTGTCCACTTTCAGTCTCAGAAGGTAACCTTAATTTTCAACTTTTGGGTAACATTTTATTTTTGGTGAAGTAAGTTCATTACACCATGAACACCTACTGATTTGAGCTAATGATGTTTAAGGATCAAATTAAGCATTATAGCCCTCATTTACTTCTTAAAATGTGTAGGGAAAAAGCCCCAGAGAAATGTTCCTGAAGCTCATTTTGAGATTCTGGCAGAGGAAAGCAGCTGGTTACTCTTCTCAGCTCATGTCAGTTGGTCTTCTCTAGACCCTCTTGAAGATTGTGCTTGACAGAGTTGTTTATCTGCTAACGTGACCACATGGAAGCCCTGGAGGGGACAACAGGACAGGGTGAGAGCACATAAGTCATCTACCTTAAGGAAAGAGACATTGAGCATGTTACATGAGCTCTTTTACCCCTAAATTCCACAGCTGGGGAAAAAAAAGTAAACAATAATACCGTCCCTGAATGTAAGTTGTAAGAGTTCCTTCCTTCCTTCCTTTCTTCCTTCCTTCCTTCCCTCCTTCCTTCCTTCTTTCCTTCCCTCCCTCCCTCCTTTCTTCCTTCCTTTCTTCCTTCCTTCCTTCCTTCCTTCCTTCCTTCCTTCCTTCCTTCCTTCCTCCTTCCTCCTTCCTTCCTTCCTTCCTTCCTTCCTTCCTTCCTTCCTTCCTTCCTTCCTTCCTTCCTTCCTTCATTTATTAAAGCCAGGCATTGTTCCGGGTGCTGGGGACATACCAGAGAATCAGACAGACAATCTTCTTGACCCATGGGTCTGACTTTCTGGTAGGAGGTGATACAAAAGGCAAGTCCCCAAGTCAATGAGAAAATTTCAGACAGGGATATCCGCAATGACTGTGTAAACTAGGCAGTTGTGATAGGAAGTGCCTAGCGGGGAGGTTAATTTACATAGAGTGGCTACAGAAGGCTACTAGGAAGAAAAGAAATTATGGTTGAACCCAGAATCAAGAGAAGGGGTCAACCAGGAAAAGATCTGGCATTCACTGCTGTTCAGTCCAAAAGACAGGCTTATACAAAGACCATAAGGCAGGAATGAGCATGGTGTGTTTGCAGAAGAAAAAGAAAAGACCCATGGCTGGGTCACTGTGAATACAGGTTAGAAGTAATAAATAGAAGGCATGGTACATAGTAGATGATAAATAAAGGATAGCTAGTGTTATTAAAAGCTGTTTAGGGGTTGCTGCATGGCTCAGTCAGTTAAGCCTCCGACTCTTGATTTTGGCTCAGGTCATGATCTCAGGGTCATGAGATCAAGTTCCGTGTTGGGCTCTGCGCTGGGTGTGGAGCCTGCTTACGATTCTCTCTCTCCCTCTCCCTCTGCCCCTCCCTACTCAAGCTCTCTCTCTCTAAAAAAAATAAAAATGAAAATGAAAAATAAAAGCAGGTTGGGGATTAGATTTTAAAATTCTGGTAGTCTTAATGATAAATGAAAATATTTGTGGTTACTTTTCATTCTCTTTTTGTATTGTCCAAAACATGTTTAAGTTGTAGTTTATCACTGATGTCCAAGAAGGCCTTTAATAGGTTGCATTTAAGAGCATTTATCCTCAGAGCTCTAAGAATTTCACCAAGTCAGCTGCAAGAAAAACCAAGCTAAACCCAACAAACATATACTCAGCTTATGGACTTGATATGCTATATCAGAATGGTGGGCTAATCAGAGCTATATGGTTCTTGGGGGGAGGGCAGTGGAAGGCCAAAGATGGATGTGTAATGCCTACAAACTGGGGCAAGAACCAACGCAATAGTTTCTCATCTCTCACCTCCTCATGATGTGCAAGGAGAGCATTGAGAAGGAGAAACCTGGGAAAGAGGCCTGGGAGAGAAGCACTGATTTAGTTCTCTCGGGCTGCATAACAAACCACCCCGAATGCCAGGGATTTAAAACAATAACCATTTTATTATCTCTCATACAAATTGACTGGGGTCAGCTGGGCAGCTCTTTTGCTGGTCTCATTTAGGATCTCTCATGCAGCTGTGGTCATACTATAACTGGGAATGTAGCCATAGAGAGGATGGAGTAGAACGCTAGGATGGCTGAACCTCCCTCTTTCCTTACGTATAGTCCGGGGCCTCTGCGCTCCCCTTGGCCGCTCCACAAGGTCTTTCCATATGGACTTTCTGCCTAGGTACTAGAATTCTTACATGGCAGCTCAGATTTCCCAAAAATCCAAGTGAAGGCAACCAGGCCTTAAGGGTTGGCATGACTTCCAGTACATTCTGTTGGTTAAAGTGAGCCAAGTCAGATACATGGGATTGATTGTGGGAGGGAACCACACAAAGGCATGAATTTCAGAAGGCATGGTTCTTACAGGCCATCTTTGGAGAATGACTGTCACAGAATCAATGAGAAAGATTGGATGTATGCGCTGTTTAGAGCCCAATGCACGGTCCCACCTAATGGTACGACCACATGTGTGGCTTTTGAAAGGCAGGAAGTCCACTGCTGCCCTCAGTATCTAACCAAAACTGTTAATCTTGAACGTTCATTACTACCACCAAATTTAAACAAAACAAAACATACAAGCAGAAAATCCTCTTTTCCTTCTCCCCCTTCCTATAAGTGTTTCTTTCCTATCTTAGTCAAACCTCACTTATTTGGCTTAGAGGAGAATGTGAACAGCTAGGAGAGGTCTTATATCGAGGATTAAGTCACTAGTAATGTACAAATGACAAACCTCCATCAGCAAAGTCCCCAGGGATCAAGCCCTAGATAAATAAAGATTCTGAAACACCTAGAATTCAGTTGTTTCCTACATGAAGTCCCCAGAACCGGGAACAAACCATAGACATAGCTCCCTAGCCAAGAGGTCACACCAACACTTGGAACAACAATGGAAAAGTTGAAGCTCCGTCAAGTTCTCATTAGCATTTCTTTGCTCAAATGTATATTTTCTTCTTTTCACACCTTTTTTTTTCAAATGCAAATATATGTTTAAACATTAGCCACCGAGCTGCAACTGGGAGAGCATGAACAGAATGTTTAAATATGCAAATCAACACCTCAGAGAGGAAAAGATGAACTTTCTCTACTTGGCTCTTTTGTGCACAGCAGAAAGTACAATTAAAGAGGGTCTCTCGGAACTCCCCCATCAAGAAGCATGTATTATCAACTGAACTATAAACACCTGTGCTGCCACAAGTCTTAACAAAATGCCACGTGCACCCCAGATAGACTCCAAATGGAATACAATCGCAGTTAAATTGAGACACCTATTAAGGAGAGTGGCCCAAATCTGTGTTCACACAGATCAAATACGGAGTTTTGTTTGAAATTGGGCTCAGTCATTTCATTCTGGGGATGATTTTCAAAGTAAATATGGATTATGAATATAAAAGAATGAAGGTAGAGGCTTGTGGGAATAATCCACTCACAGTATGTTATTCAGAGGAAACTGCCCAATTCAAGAAAGAGTGAAATTCACTAAAATTTTGAAATCCTTTTGAAAGAAAATGGACAAATGCAAATTAATCTATAGATACTAATTAAGTGATGCACCAAGTGTTAGGTCATGAGATAAGGAAATGGGCATGCTTGTTTACTATGGGTTAAAGGGTAAATTAGGACAAGGATTCCTTTAAAGTGAAAAGATGGTCTTCATTCTCATTTACTTGTAACCTCTCTTTCTCTTCATTATAAGTTCTGTTTAATAGTCTACAGTCTACTGAACATTCCACTGAGACCCCGATCCAGGGTTTCTAGAACACTCCACTGCTGAAAACACACATTTTAAGTTGGTATCCTCACACACAGAACCACCTTCCTTTTCTCTAATTCAATTCTACCTCCTCCTAATTACGTTTTTCCCTCCTCCCTCTCTTTCTCTGACGTTTTAAGTGAGAACTGGCATGATATAAAGAAAACAATATGATCAGGGCACCTGGGTGGCTCAGTCGTTAAGCGTCTGCCTTCGGCTCAGGTCATGATCCCGGGGTCCTGGGATCGAGTCCCGCATCGGGCTCCCTGCTCCGCAGGAAGCCTGCTTCTCCCTCTCCACTCCCCCTGCTTGTGTTCCCTCTCGCGCGCGCTCTCTCTCTCTGTCAAATAAATAAATAAAATCTTAAAAAAAAAAAGAAAACAATATGAGCTTTATAGTCAGGGAAACATAATTTTTGATTCTAGTTCCTCAACTTTTTTATGGACCTTTGTCAAGTTAGTTTTAATCTATTTGAGGTTCCGCTTTTTCATCTGTAAAAAGAGATAATACCCTGTAGTGTTTTGTGAATATTAAATTTATATATATTTATATGACACATAGCAGGTGTCTAGGTGGATTACGTAATGCTAGGTGCTGCAACAATTTAAAAATATCCGGGGGCCTAACTCACTAGAATTTTATTGCTATAAGTGTTCTTGGTCAGCTGAGACATAATCCTAAGTGTCAGGATTTTTCCATGTTGTAGCTCTACCATCCCCTAGATCTTAGGCTATGAGTATGCACCCCTCCTCATTAAATACAAATGCCTCGGGTGCAGGAAGGGTGGCTTTTACCAGTTATTAACACCTTGATTTAAATAAATCTATCAGATTGTTTTATGAAATAGCTCACAAAAAGAAGGAGATGAGCCTGAATGAAAACTATATTGATTAGAGGAATGGAAATACCAAGTTTGTGCATGGGGAGAGTATATTAGCTATCTATTACAGCATAAAAATTATCCCAAGACTTAGAGGCTTCAAACAATATGCCTTTATTCTCAGTTTCTGTGGTACTTAGGAAGAGCGTAGCAGGCTCCAGTGTTTCAGGGTCTATCACAAAATTATAATGAAGGTGTTTGCTAAGTTTGGGGTCTCCTCTGAAGGCTCAATTGAGGAAGAATCTGCTTCCTAGCTCAATCACATGGTTGTTGGCGGTATTGGGTTCCTAACAGTTGGTTCTGAGTGCCTCAGTTCCTCACAGGCTATTAAACTGAGGTTTCCCTCAATTCCTTGCCATGTAGGTCTTTCCCGCATGACAGTTGGCTTCATCAAAGTGAGGTCACTTGGATGGCAAGAGAGAGAGACAGAAATTGCCAGAAAATAGGAAGTCACAGTCCTCTATGACCTAATCATGGAAGTAACATTCCATCACCTTTGTTGTATTTTATTCATTAGAAGCTGATGATTATGTCCAGCCCATACCCAAAAGGAGGAGATTACACAGGGAGTAAACACCAGGAAATGGGGCTCACTGTGGGTCCTCTTGGAAGATGCATACCACAAGGTAGTTGACTACAGAGTAAGGAGAATGGAGGTTCCGATAGCAAACTTTGCTAAAATCACATATCTTGTCTTTGCTAGAATTTGGCTCCAATGATTTCTCAAATATCATGATTCTAGCACCATAATCCTGAAATCATTAGAATGAAAGCTGAATGAAATCGGAAGCTTCTAGGATTCTCAGTTTCATCATCAACAAAATAAGGATGATAGTGCCTACTTCGATGGCTTGTCAGTGAAGATTAACACAACAGCTTTAGAGGTAGGATGATGGGTAGTTTCTTCTCTCTGCAAGTTTGTTGATGCCTCCACATTTTTCAAGAACCATATGTGCAGTTAAAAAATTTTAGAAACATGCAAAAACACCACTTAGGATACATTAGATATCAAGTAAATATTAGAATATCTTAGATCTAAACCTGAACTACTAAGTAGAAAGTACATTTGAGTTACAGATTTGATGGGACCTTAATTCTCCTTTATTTAGAAGTCAGTCATGGCAAAATAATCATTCTACCGTGATTGACTTCTAAATAAAGGAAAAATGAGTACAGAACAAATTCATTCCTCAATGCTGTATGCAGATTGGGAATCTGCTTCATCAATGTTCAGTATATAAGAAGCTGGTAATTATATTTACATGGATGAGACCTGCCCTATCATGTACAAGATTCTTGCTAACGGTTAAGAGGAGAAATCTGAATACTCTAAATGCAGGTAATTTATCATTGTCTTGGTTCACTGCGACCTAGGGATACTTTTTTTATCCAACTTTCTACTTATGCCAAGCAAACACTTAAATTGCTCTATATTGTTGCCCTGTACTATTTTCCCTATTCTTTCCCTTCTAATATAAAGAATGACAATTCGGCCTTTTTTTTTTTTTTTTTTTTACAAAAATCTCTATGTTAAATGCATTTTAAGCTCATTCAGTGAGCTTAAATTTATGGAGTTTTTACAATGAGCAAGGCTTCTTGAATATTCAGTCTTAAAAAAGGTACTGTCTGACTCTAAGAATCGTAGGATCTATGAGAGAAATTATATGTCCATTAACTAAATATACGCTGTGTAAGTGATCAGGTTAAACTAGTGTGATCACCAAAAGCAACAATAAGTGCCATTTGACATGGGACTTGAAGGCCAGCGTCTGAGATGTGCACAGGGAATTACAAACAGTGAGTCAGAGTATAATATTTAAAATGCTAAAACATGACATTCATACAAATATAGAATGAGCACGTGTCAAAAATTTAACTCATTAGTGAGAGAACCCACAGGATGATAAAAACGGTTCAATGGAGAGTTTAAAAAACAGAGATCTCATATAGGCACCCAGTAAGTCAAAGAAATACCGAAATGAATTTGCTGATTGATGAAAAATTAATATCCTATAAGGTAACAAAACCATATCTTTCGGAGTAGTCTTTCCTCCTAAGTAGAAATCTTCATGTTAACATTAACTTCAGAGCCTGGGCTCTGATCAGTAATAAACAGTAGATCAAACAAAGGTAAATCCTCCAGGAAATTAAATCATTCCAGGGTAGGCCTGTCAGGCAATGCTTCACTGTGATATCAAACTGACATGCAGGCATTCTTTGGTCTTATTTCTAAGTTTTGAATACTTCTCCTTAATAAGGATAAATGGCATGAACACGGCCACAGAGGTACATTTTCAGAGAATGGCATGCATACAAGGGGTTGGCACGATTTTTCCTCAGAGGGCCAGAAGGTACAGATTTTGGGCTTCGGGGCCATTACAATCTCTGTTACATCTACTCATCTGTGCCACGAAAGCGTTAAAGCAGCTGAACAAATGAGTGAGACTGTGGTATTATCAAACTTACTTGATGAATGCCCAAATTTGAACATCTTATCATTTTTACCACGTCACAAAATATTCTTCTTCTTCTGATATTTTTTCAACCACTCAGCAAGGCGAAAACCTCTCTGTGGGCCATATAAAAACAGGCGGCAGGTTAGAACGGATCTGAGAATCATAGTTTGCTGACCCTTTAAGACGCTACGGGAAGCAATGAGTTGGTATTTGAAATCAGCGGTAAATAAGATAGCGAAGACGCTGGGGGCCACGAAATGCATGGTCTTAATTCATCCGCCACTCACACACAGTGACAGGTAAGGTCTCAGTGTAAGTATCACGGGGGGAGGCGTGTTGTTAAATGACATGATGCTTTCCTAAGATTAATGCGCAAGGAGGGGCGGGGCGCTTGGGTGGCTCAGTCGGTTAAGCATCTGTCTTTGGCTCAGGTCATGATCCTAATTGAGTCCCGTGTCGCCCTCACTGCTCAACAGTGAGTCTGCTTCTCCCTCTGCCTCTCCCCCTGCTTTTGCTCTCTCTCTCTCTCAAAAATAAATAAATAAAATCTTTAAAAAAATGATTAATGTGAAAAGAATGTTTTAGATGAAGTACAAGAGGGAGAGAGCGGAGAGAGCAAAACTAGGTAAGAATTTTTTCCCAGTTAGTTTTGAGGGGATAATCATGCAGTTCAGAGGGTGGCCAAAGAAGAACTTCTCAACAGATCAGATGTGTAAGGCAGGAGAGAGCAACTACTGAAAGCTTACACATACAATTCAAGTCAGAGGCACTGGGGAGCGAAGATTTCTTTGTCAGAAAAGGAAGGAAGGTAACAGCTGCTGGAGACTGGGCAGGTGGCTGGGAATGCTGGGATGGATTTGGGGAGGCCGTACTTGCCCAAGAGTGGAAGTCTGTGAGGAATTTCCTCAGGGAAGGCAGAGCGAGGAGGCAAGGTGGGGTGTTCAAAGAAAAATGCGTAGTCAGAAAAGCAAACTAAAGAGAGAAGCTGGTGTGTGTGGTGCTGAGTCGAAAGTGATAAGTCATTCGTGGGCACGTACCGATTTTGTCTTTGTTTTTATTTGTTCAGGAATTAGACATTAGAATTTAGCAAATGAATTTCTAAAGTGGCAGAATATCACATAACAGCTACAGAGACTTTAGAAAGAGCCTCAAGGCCCACCTCTAGCGCCTCTGAAAGTGGCATTAAACACTGGAAAGAAAGGGCCAGAGTTATAATTCTGACTAGTTCTCTCACTAATTGTGTGAACTTTCCAATGTCATTCCTCAAATTGGAATCTTAGTCTCTTTATGTGCTGAGTGAGCTCCGAAATTCCCTGCATGTCTAAAATTCAGTGATTTTATTTTACTCTTCTTGTATATAAGAACAGTCCTGTGTAATCCCAAATGGGAACAGTGAAAAATTGCATCTACACCTCTGGATCCCAAACTCTGAATTCCCGAGGAGTTATGTGGAGGTAGTAATGGAGATCCTGTGGTTTTTAAAAAATATTTTAATATATTTCACTATTTTAAAATCTAATTAAAATGGTGCACCTTTATCCAGAAAGTGCTTGAAAGACTAATGGAAACATTAATATTCTTCATTTGGTGATGAAATCTTATTAATTCAGGGATAGAATATTCTCATGTGGATCAGGAGCTCTGATTGGGATTAGTGACTCTTTGACATTCAAAAATATTAAAAAGGGCCCTTTATGAAAAACTACTTCTGGTCAAATGGATCCAGATGGAATTAGTGCAGTCCTAATGCCTGATGAGCAGGTCACCATTCACAGTCTGATATGGGCAACAATTCCAATATATGGTAAAACATCACTGACTCTCAGAAGCTGGGAAAACTCCAGAGCTGAGGTTTGCTTCTGCTCAAAGAGTATACTTACACAATTTGCCACCTGTCAGATAAGAGAGGTGGAAATGTCCTGAATGTGCACAAGGTATTAAGAGAAGCTTCGGGGGCGCCTGGGTGGCTCAGTCGTTAAGCGTCTGCCTTCAGCTCAGGTCATGATCCCAGGGTCATGGGATCGAGCCCCGCATCGGGCTCTCTGCTCGGCGGGAAGCCTGCTTCTCCCTCTCCCACTCCCCCTGCTTGTGTTCCTGCTCTCACTGTGTCTCTCTCTGTCAAATAAATAAATAAAATCTTTAAAAAAAAAAAAAGAGAAGCTTTTGATCATCCCTGGATGGAGAGGGAGGTAGGACTACGTGATTGCTACTACGTAATAAAATAAGCCATACTAAACTAAATTTAGAGCACATTTTACCTTTTTGAAAAGAACTTCCACTTATATTCTCACATTCTCTAATTTGATCTAAAACAACACAAACTTGAAGAGGCAAGAGGGGAAGATATTATTTCTCTTTTACAACTGGATAAACTAAGGCTCATAAAGATAAAAGGCTTGCTTAAGATATCACTAGTGGTGATCTTGAAGCTGGAATGTGTTAGTAATCTATCGCCGCCCCAGTGCTATATGACCAACAGCCACTGAACCTTAGTAGCCTGTAAAACCAAGCATTTATGGTTGATACAGCTGGGGTGATTGGCTTGGCAGCCCTATTGATCTTGGCTGGGCTTGCTCACGTGTCCAGGGGTGGGCTGACAGCTGGTGATCTAGGAGAGCCTTTGCTAGAATGACTGGAGACGCAAAGCTCTACACCCATGTCTTTTATCTCCCGGCTCATGAGCCTGAGCGTGTTCTCTGGGTAATGGCAGAAGACCAAGACAATGAGCGCAGACACGACACGCAAGTGCTTTCCCAAGCCTCTGATAACATCCCATTGGCCACAGCATATCACACGTTCAAACTCGGAAATCGGAGTAAAAAAGAAGATAGGAGTAAAAACATGAGCCCGCTAATATTTCTTACTTAGAACATCAACCCACGTTTTCTGCCCCTTATCTCATCTCATCTAATCGAAACTAAGCTAATCTCTTTTTACCTTTCTAATGTGTACATCACTCCCAAACTGAAGCATCACTTCAAGGAAAATAGCTGATCCATAAAAAATGAATGCAATTTCTATTTAGATGTATTGATGACGATGAATGCGGTCATCCTTTATTCTCTCATTCACTTAGAAATATTTATTGCCAACTGTATGCCAGGCACTATGCTGAGAAGCTTGTTGTTGATAAATGAATAGAGCAGTCACCTCAGCTTTTTTTATAATTGTGTATCAAACCTTTGTGTTAAATCACATCAGTATAAAATGTCTTCTATTCAGACTCCCCACATTCAATATTCACGTATCAGCACCTGCAAAATAAGGGTGGGAAATGGGTTGTAGTGCAGTTCAGTGGTTCTGCTCAATTATCTCACGCAGCTCCTGCAGCAGAGGCCACATTCGGCACGGCCTCCTACTCCAAATGCACCTCCAATCCTTTTCTCTCTCCTCCCAGCCCTGACCCTACTCAGAGAGAGTCCACAGCTCTTTACCTGCTGTAATACTTCTGCAGCTGCCGCAGATTCCAAAAGGAGTTTCTCATACTGAATGGGTCAGCTGGAAAAAGCAGGGGCACGTCTCAGCTTTACAGATAGACTGCCGCATGTTTTAATGTTGTACAGCCAGAAGAGACATAGGATCTTCTAGTTCAGGCATTTTCAAAATGTTTCTTCTTCTTTTAATCGCAAAGCAATGGAATTCCCTCTTTAAGTTTCCATGTGAAATTTTTAGCAGGGCCCATGACTTAAAATAAATAAAAGTGCATTTTTCTGGTTAAATTGAGAGCAGTGTTCAGAGCCCCGCCCACTCAGCCTGGACCAAGGTAAAACTAACAGAAACATTCTGAAAGGAAGCAAATTTACGTTAAATAAACTATGCCAGTTTTGAAGACCCTCTGCTTTTTATCCCTGTAGCACTAACAGGTGCTAATCTATGGTAGGTATGCTGTCACCCCACCTCCTGTCCCCATGGAGACATGACTAATCAAGTGTAGCACTGTTTCCTGCTACACCTGAATTTGGCCTCAGAGTTCTCAATCCAGAGCCCTAGAAAGTCACTACTTATCTGTAGAAGTTGGAGTCTGCGCTGAAGATGAAGCCTATTTCCAATCTGTGAGAGACTTTGTACAAACACACACATACACACACACACAAGTGTACGTCTTCCTTACACATACATTACTTGCCCTATATTCATTACTGATGTTCCCTTGCGATCTACTGAGGTGAGCAAGCTATGAGCTCTGTACAGGTTGAACGAGAGAATTACAGTCAGCTCTTAGATTCTCTACTGCTTCCCTCGCCCAGGCAGAACTAGCCTCAAGAAATCATCCTGCCCACATTCCCACAACTCCGAAAAAACACATACTGGTGGACGTGTGAGTGTTTGAGGAGTCACCAACACCAGACCCTTAGAGAGACCTTCACGAGTTTACAGTACTCCAAGTCAGACTGGATGGACATTATCCCCCCCTTTTAGGGTAGAGACCATTTTGTAGAAGAAATGATATTTATATCCCAGCACTTTACAATTCTACTCTCCACCAATTGAAAAAGTGGTTTTTTTAAAAAATTTTGTTTTGTTTTTTAAAGATTTTATTTATTTATTTGAGAGAGAGAGAGTATGTGTGTGTGCACGCAAGGATAGGAGCTGGGGGGAGGGGCAGAGGGAGAGGGAGAAGCAGACTCCCTGCTGAGCAGGGAGCCCTACTCAGGGCTCGATCCCAGGGTGCTGGGATCATGACCTGAGCCGAGCTGAAGGCTCGGCCTTCAGCCAGAATCGACTGAGCCATCGAGGCACCCCCCCCAAAAAGTGTTTTTACCACTTCTCTCCTAGACTAGTCTGAACTGAAAGATTTAAGAAGAAATGAGCAGCATCTTACCAGATTTAAGGTCTGGACATTATCCTTAAAAGGCCTTTATTTTCGTAAATCAGTTTTCCTCCCACTTTGCATGCTTAGTGGTAAAGTGATGGGCTTTGGAGTTAGGTACACCAAGGTCCGCCTCTCAGCTGTGCTTCTAGCTTGCTATGTGATCAGGTATTGTTTTAATATTTTGGGGTCTCATAAAGTCTTATTACCTCAAAGTTTCTGTGAAGAATATATATCAGTGTGGTGATTCAGTAGCCCTGAAGTCAAGAAACTGAGCTTCTAGTCCCTGTCATATGCCTTAAAGGTCCCTTTGAATTTCAGTGTCTTCATTTGCCCAAGACTGGGCTTGATCTGCTAGGAGGCGGCCATTGGAGGTGCCCAGCCACATTTGCCGTTGCTCACCTTTCAGCTGCAGAGAGTGCAGCTTTCCGATTTGCCTTAGCTTTTGATCTGAGGCACGCAATTCCTGGTGGCCCCAGTCAGGCCTGCCGTTTCTCCTTTAACTGGGCAAACTTTGCTCCAGAGTTCCCTGTTAGATTGGCTAAGAATTTGTCAGAGTTGCATCATGACCACCATCCTGCCCAATTCCATTTCCTCTCTTTTCTTTTCTCTGGTGTCAGATCCAAAATGCAGGTTGAGAGCTTTCCTGCCCATTCTCCCTTCCTCCCTCCTTCATCATTCACCGGCATTATCCTCTTTCTCCTACTCATAAACCCCTGGCACTCCTAACTCCATTTCAAAGTCTGCTTCCTGATTGACCCAAATAATACATGCTGTAGGGTTTATTTCAGGTCGATTATCGTTTAACACATAAGATCATGTTAGAAGTGAATCGGCTTTCTCTTTTCTTCCCGTTGTTTGGCATTTTAGCAGCGGACTTGGCAAGGGTGAGCGGAATGCTCAGGAAGACAGTACATCTTGGTTTGCCTGGAACAGCGCCAGTTTGACACCTGTTGTTCAGATGTGCCTTCTGACCTAATATTTGCCACCATAAAAAATACTTTGGAGACCATACATTATATGGTCTCCCTAGTGATGCTGAATAACATCTACCATTCCTTTAATGCCTGAAGTTTAAAATGCTTCCATGTATTTCCAAAAGACCTCAACATATCCATCAATGTGATAGTCTCATTCATTCATGTATCCATTTAATTCTGGAAAGATTTATTGAGTTGAATTCAGTACCTAGTGTCAGATACTCAGGACCTGGACAAAAGACAGTAAATACTTGGGTAACATGTTAGGTCAAGTCATTGTATTTTACTGGCTAAAAGGCTAATTCGGGAGATCAGTTTTTCCTTGATTTTCTAGTTCACAAAGAGCATTCATAATAGCTAGTCTACCATGACACATACTTCCTCCAGTGGGGATGACATGCTTCCCTTGGGAAGGTCTCTCCGGGCAGCTGCGGCCACAGTGCAGGTTGCTAACTTCAGCTAGATTATATTCGACAGCTTCAAAGCTCACAGGTGTCTGGAGTACACCAGAAAACATTTGTCTTTCTTAGTAGGAAAATTGGAAGGATTTTAGCAGACCCTGCCTTTTTTTTTCACTTATAAGTTTTAATGGTATATTTTTGCCCTACAAAATTCTGTACTGCCAGGATATGTTCTAATGTTCATTACAGATATTTTTCACGTTATTCATCATTTTTAATGCAAATCAATTAAGTAGCTTTACTAAAACATTTGCTTCTTTTAATAAGTCGAGACCCTCTTGGGATTTTTTTTTTTTAAAGATTTCATTTGTTTATTTGACAGAGAGAGACAGAGCGAGAGAGGGAACACAAGCAGGGGGAGTGGGAGAGGGAGAAGCAGGCTCCCCGCTGAGCAGAGAGCCCGATGCGGGGCTCAATCCCAGGACCCTGGGCTCATGACCTGAGCCGAAGGCAGATGCCTAACGACTGAGCCACCCAGGCACCAGCCCCCTTGGGATTTTTGCCTGTTCCTCGTGGTTGAAAAAAAGAAAACCTGCTTGAGTCCATTTCTCCACACTTTCCAATTTGCCCTTGCCATGGCAAAATCTAATAAGGAAAGCTAAAATGGTCTATCACAGGGAATACTCATTTTAAACACAATGGAACAATTGTTTCTGAAAGTATCCACTTTGCCTTCTGAGAGCTAGGCGGGATTCTATCTCAGTTGAGAAGGACTAAAAAGGGGCGCCTGGGTGGCTCAGTCGTTAAGCGGCTGCCTTCGGCTCAGGTTATGATCCCAGGGTCCTGGGATTGAGCCCCGCATCGGGCTCTCTGCTCTGCCGGGAGCCTGCTTCCCCCTCTCCCACTCCCCCTGCTTGTGTTCCCTCTCTCGCTGTGTCTCTCTCTGTCAAATAAATAAATAAAATCTTTAAAAAAAAAAAAGAAAAGGACTGAAAAAATGATACGCATCAAAAGATGAATAGCCTGAAGATTGGTCACTACAAAGGCTAATTACACCTCTAATGATTCCCTACATTTAAATTCTCTTTAAATCACTGCATGGTTGCAACTAAGATGATAGCATACTCGATTTTATTTTGTGGTTGTTTATTCCATTCGTTGTCTTCAGGCAACCCTGACATTCTGCTTGGGGCACAAAACTCGGTTATTGGTGTTCGTTGCGTAATAGGGGGACATTTTTAAAGATGTTTAATATTAGAATTGGCATGATTGACTATCACCTATATCTTTCAGTTCCCTTAATAAATTTCCTACAAATATCACTTTGATTATGCAACACATGTGAATTACTCCAAAGCATATGAAGCGTGAATAATGTTACATTTAATTATTTTCCCCAAGTTGCCTCAGATCCACTGCAATTCTCACCTGTAAGTTCAATATCACTCACTTGGGGGAACATCCCTTTACCTCCTTTATTAAGTCATAGTTCAGACAGGAACATGGAAATCATGATAGATATTTTTAGCGGAAAGGGATTTATGTAATACAGGGAAACGGAGGCTCCCACGATCTTTGCAGTGCTGCCAACATCAGGGAAGCAGAAAATGGCAGGATCAGAAGGACTGTCCCCGGTCGCAGGAGGTTCTGCGGGGGGAGGAGGGGCGCCACCCCAGAGATTCCTGGAGGATGCGCAGGGGTCAACAAAGCCCTGCCTGCTTCAGCCCAGCCCTTGCCTACAACTTCTAGAGGAGAAATAAGGGCTTCCCCTTCTATGACATTTTCCCCAATCTCAAACAGGACCCTGTCTGTGGCATTGTCTAAGCCAGAGAACTGCTTGGCAAGGGGATCCCGAGCATGTATTTCTAAGATTTCTGTTTCTGGGCCAACACAGAAGGGTGAAATGACACAGTCTCACAACCCTGAGGGGCACAAATAGCCCCAAGAAGGCAGTCTCCCGTATTTCTCATTCTCGTCGTGATAGGCCGTGGCTTCATGTCCTCACTGCTCTTTTCACGTTGTTATGATTTGTAGCTGCAAAGCTGCAGAAAACGGGCTGCACATACGTGCCCGTTTTTCTCCAGGCTTGGAGACCCTGGCCCACATCCCTTCTCAGGTGAGCAAGATCTAGCCTATGAGGACATGTGTTTCTGAAGTCTCTCCCGGCTAAGCTTGGAAGTGGCCCACTCGCAGGCTCCCTGGGCTGGGGAGGTACGCTCCACCCTTTACTAGCATAGTGCTCACCATCACTGGCCGTATGAGAAGGCACTCCGGCGGCACTCTACCCCTACCCTCCAGTACCTGAAACGCTCCATTGTTTTTCCTATGTTTCTATCGTGGAGTTACATGTAACACTGGTTTTCAAAAAAAACTTCTTAGCACAATGATTTGTTCTGACTGCTTTTTAGACAATAGTGCTTAATTGCATCCATGGGCCTCTAAACCTTCTCAACACAAAAGTCTGTTTTAAGATAGACTTCTGTTGCCACCCACATGAAAACATCTCCTTCAGAGCCCTGAAACCCAAAAGCTGATTAATCTCCAGTAGAGGAGAAGAAACCCCAGACCTGAGGGAGGTAAAAGCCCGACAGGCCCCCTAGTGGGGTAAAAAGCACTTTTCATTCTTTCCTGTTGAATCTCCGGCAGCGCGAGCACAATGAGCACAATGCTGTCGCTCTGTAGGTCACCCCGTCACATCGAATTTGCAATAAATCAACCTGTCACACTTGCTAGAGGATTGTCTTTTCCTGTAGATGCTGAAGTGAAAAGCACTCTTTTTGGTAAATCATTGTGGATCAAGGGCTGTGTCTGTCTTCCTGGAACTAAACTGCCATTAAATGTGGATGGATTCTTGCTTTCTGCTCATCCCATTAAGATGAAATCAAAGCCCAATGAGCTCTGTATATGACTATGAGAGGAGATACAGTG
This sequence comes from Mirounga leonina, assembly GCF_011800145.1. Taxonomy (NCBI): domain Eukaryota; kingdom Metazoa; phylum Chordata; class Mammalia; order Carnivora; family Phocidae; genus Mirounga; species Mirounga leonina. The sequence goes on from NW_023270158.1 coordinate 15,032,228, forward strand.
ATGTTTTTAGATGCAGGTGTAAGGGTAGACGTTCCGGGCCACCTAACTGAGCAGTCATTGTAGATGTGGAGGCTGGGAAAGGACAGAGGGATTCTTAGGGCTCCTGCAGAGAAGGTGTGGTAATGGGTCAGGGTGGGGGCCAAAGAGAAAGGGAAGGAGGGAGAGAGTGAACGAGGAAGTGAGCAAGTCAGCAAGCAGGAAGGAGTGGATGTGCATGGAAGACATTACGCTTAGGGGAACTGAGTGAGAGGCTGAAGAGCATCCATGTATGAAGAATTAGAACCCTGAAAGTCACACATTGGTACCTGAGCCAAACTGTCCTACCACCTCCAGTAGGAGGAGACAAAGGAAAAGAATTCAGGATTTAAAACTAGGTTGATTCACAGGAATGGGACAAGAATGAACTCTAAGACCAAGCTCGAACTTGAAGCTAGGCCATGGAATTCAGACGGTCTAATGCTACCCTGTTGAGGATATCCTGAGGGATAACGTAAACACTCTAGCGGGGAATTACAGAACAGGCCACAGGTGCACCTCTTCACAATTAGGTAGGTGATGCCCATCCAGGAAGTCCACTAGTAGAAAATAGGACTCCAACCCCTTGGCTGGGGTTTGGACTGATACTATAATCTTTGGAAAGATAGGGCAGGCATAACCAAGGCAAAAAGCCATGCCTAGATGATTATGGCATAGGGAAGGATACTGGTTCAGAGACTCATAATTTACTTACAATTTAAAAGGTGCAAGGTGTCCTGAAAATAAAGAAGAGTTCCAGTTATGAGGATCAGCAATAAAGCCAGGATTGAAATAACAACAACTAATAATAATGATGATAGCTATCATATATATATATATATATATATATATATATATATATATATATATATA